>NC_139536.1:62391851-62991851 GCF_965153285.1 Podarcis tiliguerta | reverse complement strand
GAAACAAGTGACAGGCTGGCACTAAAAGTCAGGCAAAGGCAACCTTTGCAAGTTGCCTCTAGCCACTTTTCTACAATGCTACCTTCCTTTCAGCTCCCCACACCACAGCCCATCGCATTCCCCAAGGAGAAGCCCTGCAGGATCTGTTGGAGGAAAGGAGAAATCCGCTTCCACTAGCTCTCCCTGCTTAGAGAGTTTCTTTGGATCAAGCCTAGTACTCTCAGAATTAAGGAAGGCATGGTGACTTTGTGAAAACCAATAATTTGAGAAGGACGTTTACATTGTTTTGAAATCTGTAATGAGCTTTAATGTGTTTTGGGTTTTTTTAAGTAATATCCCAGAATATCATATTACAGACATATGAGGGCTAATCTTATTATCTAAAAGGGCATGGGAAGGGGAAACCCTTTGGGAAGTCTCTGTGCTTATGAAGGTTCAGCTACAGTTACACACCACATATATTATGTTTAGTTATTGTTAAATGCAACTTACTGTTCTATTTTAGGCTTCATAATTTTACTTCTGTGTTGTAGGACAAAAGTGTTTGGTTACTTCAGGTTCCTAGACATCCAATGAAGGTTTAAAATAATGCACATCTGTTCTTACTCATTTGACTTCATTCCTTAGTGCTTGTTTTCCCACTTGAATCTTCTCACAGTAGCAATACTTACAAGGCTCAAAGGTTCTGCTTGAGAAGAATAACTTGTATTAACAGCATATATCACTGCACTGACAAACGACTTGGCCACCTCTATTAGGGATCAAAGATTTTTCATCCTTCTAGTGGCCATGGGCATTTTTTAAAAAAGCATTTTATATGTAGAAAATAATCCTCTGGTTTCTTTCATGTTTCTGTTGCCTTTCCTCCCAGCTGTATGTCTGTGTGAAGTAATTCGTGTGATTATGCCTTTTCGTGTGAATTAGCCTTAGTATTATGGTCGTACAGCACCTACCTGGATAAAACGTCTTTCATGTTGCGCATGGTCAGTGGTGGTTATAGATGTTGCATGATGTGTTAACACATTTTTCTTCGCTTTGAGGAAGAGCAAAGCTCTCGCTGTGGATTAATAATTTTACAACCTCTTGATTTTGTGTGGAAGCTGCACTCTGCCATTGATGTTCACATCTACAGGTTACTTTCAACCTGATTGAACTATGAGCTATGACCATGAAATTAATGAAGGATGGTAATGATTGTGACAGCCAGCTTTTTTATTTAAAAAAGAAACCCACACATGCACAGACATATTATATATATATATATATATATATATATATATATATATATATATATGCTAAGGGGAGAAAATGCCAGAGTAGAGCAATATTAAGTTTTGAACCACTGTCAGTAATGTCTAGGACTGAAGCATCACTTGACATTTCACCACTATTAGAAGGACAGTTACATTATGATTGCAGGCAGGTTTGCTGATGTCCAAATTTAAACATCTGTTGAATTAACTTCACTCCAAAATGATGTATCGAAGATATTAATTGTTATACCAAGTGATACAGATATTTCAGTCCTAAAGTCATGCAGTCATGCACAGAGTGGTGTGCTGCAGTTTCCAATGCAAAGCAAGTATGGTTGGCATTAACATATTTCCCAACACTTTGCAACAAACCAGGAGTTATTTCTTGGTCAATGCTGTACTGCATAGTGGTAGATAAGGAAGGGGGGAGGATTCCTGCAGCTACCAACTACTACCTTTCAGTAGTGAGTGAAGTGTTGAGGTTTTTGTGTTCTCCTAGTGCACATGTAGCTCTTCCTTGACAATGGGGTGGGTGCGTTGGGTGTCTAGAAAGCTGTGGTTATCTGATGACATCATTGCTTTGTGCTAACCCACACCTCTACAGGTATTTGTGCAAGAGAATCAGACAAACTGAGTCTGCTTCTGGCATAGGAATACAGGCAGTTGCCTTAAACAGAGTCAGACCATTTGCACATCTAGTTCACTGTTGTCTCAGGAATAGCCAACACTGTGGCTGTTGGACTACAATTCCCATAATCCATTACTACTATGCATGCTGGCTCAGGCTGATAGAAGTTGGAGAGCACCACATTGGCTGTTCCTGACAGTGTTTCAGAGGAGTCTTTCTCAGTCCACCTCTAGATGCCAAGGATTGAACCTGTTCAATCTGTGTTGATACTCAAAATCTAGAAAAAGTGAATGCTGAAATTGTTTCTCTATGCAGCTGGGGAATGATTGGGCCCTGTGTATTTTGCTGTGAAAATTCCCAATTAATATGCCTGTGCTCCATTTGAACTGATGTCAGATGCATATATTTATATTCAGATGTTCAAAACATCAAATCGGAACAAGCTAAAGCAATGGCTAGGTGCAATTTATTTCCAAGTGGCAATTAATAATGAGAATACCCCTGTTACAACGTGGGAACAGACAGTCACTACTCCTAGGTAAATCTTGTACCCAGCCCAAGCCAATAATAAATACAAAGTGACACTCAACATTTGAGAAGAAATAAAATAATATGAGCAACCATTAATGCAATCTCAGTATTTGCTGAAGAAAAACCCTATAAATAAATCATATTAATAAATGATTCTACTGGGAGCAGAGAGTTAAACCTTAAAGAGGTCATTCCAGTTATCTTTGCCGTATGTCACTGTTATATTTAAGACACACTGTTGCCTTGGGAGACAGCGGCACTTTGATCTGATGACCTGACATCTGTGCTTCAGATCCCTGACACTTAGGGTTATTATATTAATCGACAGACTACAAGTGGCCAGTCCTCTTTCCTGCAATCAGAGGTCATGCGGAGGTCACACCCAGCAAAGGCCATGGAATAAAGTTATGCTGCTCCCTAATATTCCCTCAAGGACATGTAACAGTTGCTGTTTCCTGTGCAAACATGCCATATACTGTGTGGCAGAAAAGGATGTCATCTGCATGGGGACGGGGGATTATGTGTAATGTATTCCATTTGGCTTCTTAAATTAGAACACATTCTATCCAGTCTGTCTAGGAATTTGTGGGGCTCACTGATATCTGACAATTTACTAAGTATTAAGAAGGATATGGTAGAGCTGGAGAAGATATAAGGAGAACCAAATTTACCAGAGAGATACAGTAGAGTCTTATCCCAGTGAGGAAAGTACTGGGGCGTCTTAGTTTAGAAAAAAAGGGGAGGCATGATCAAAGTTTGCAAAATTATGCACAGTTTGGAGAAAATGGATAGACGTTTTACTCCATCTCTCTCAATACTGGAACCTGGGGTTGTCTTATGAAGTTGACTGGCAGCAGACAAACAAAAGGAAGCTTTATACATTGTATATAGCTGAACTATAGAATTGCTACCACAAGATGTAGTGATTGCCAAACGAGTAAAAATTTGATTCACTGATGTGTCACAGTTTCTTAACACAATACTTAGTGACAACACTGAATCCTGGATCACAAATATAATTCATGGGAAATTGTGAATTTAACAGAAAGCTCTGTGAGAATTCTGACAGGTTCTTCGGACTGCTTCTTGATATGACTTGAGGCTACAGTTTTCAGGAGACAAGGTGCACTTTTTCCGTTGCTGCAACAACAGATATCCTTAAGGTCATAAGAACCTCACTGGACTTGAATAAAATATCGATCACATGACGCAGTGAACACACTATTTGAATGGGAATACCCACCAACTTTGTGGGGCCTGGCCCCCTCGAATGTGGGGCCAAAGCCCCCATGGGCCCTAGGAGTTGGCTCCTATGCCACTGGATCAGAGCAAAGGTCTATCTAATCAAATAGCCTGCCATCTCAGCCAGCATCCTGCTCCTAGAGTGGCCAGCCAGATGCTTCTGGGAAGCCTGCGAGCAAGACAAGATGGCAACAGCACCTACCCCACTTACTCTCCCCAACAACTCTCATGAACCTTAGGGTGGATTCACCTTCTTTTGGGAAGAAAGCTAGGGGTTCATAGTGGGAAGAGAACTACACTCAGGATCAGTCCTAGAGGCACCTTCAGGAGGTCAGTTAGAGCCCCTCTAGTTTGATAACATCACGTTGCCCTCCTTTGGCTCCATTTCAGAGGACTTCATTTCAGTCCGAGCCTTATACAGAGCTTCTGCCCCACCTCTGTTGAGATCAGTGCTCACATCAGAACAACAGCTAGTATTCCAGTACTAGAAGTGGTATACAGCCATCATGATAAGTAGCCATTGACGGATTTAGTCGCTAACCCCCTTTAAAACCCTCCCTAGATGGTGTATGCTTCTCCATCCTGTGGTACAAAACACTATGGTTTTTCTAGGCACTCTGTGAAGGAGTATTTCTTTTTGTCTCTGCTGAATCTTCCAACATTCAACTTCATTGGATAACCATGCTTTCCAAACCTCGCGGTCTGCAAACGGCTGATGATTCTGCTTCCCTTGAGGCACTCCACTCAGAAATTTGCTGCCAAGACAAAATACTTGAGCCCCTGCTTCCCTGCAGGAATGGTTCCTCCTGGCTCTCGCTGCCCATGCTCCCAAACCAGCCGGAAAACAAGCTCCTCCAGAGGTCTTGATCCAACAAAAACCAGCAGCAGAATGAAAGGGGAACGGTTAGACATTGGAATATGTTTGTGCATTGGAGGGCAGGGTGTGGCCATCGCCTATGCCTCCATTTTATGGGTATTCCGGTAAAGGAATCTGGCGGTCGTGGATCCTGTTCGATGCCCTTGCTGGTGGCTAGGGCCATGGCATGACCCCTGGTGACATCAGGGGGAGCTTTCAGTTGTATTTGCATCAACAGGCTCCTCCCACTGGTGGTTAACCCTTGTTAGACTCACTCCTCCGTGAGGGAGTGGAGTCACGTTCTGTTGTTTCATCCAATGCCTAAGCCAATACCTCTCACATGCTGTAATTAATAAATGTGTGGCCTTTTTTTAGCCCATTAACCTAATATACTGTGTCCATGTGTCTTTCTTATCCCCAAACGGGTGGCAGGTCCTTGAATCACTACCATGCTTTCCAGTATATGAGGGAGAAGTTTCTTTAAACTGTGCATAATTTTATACACCTTTATAAATATTATGCCTACTTGCCTTTTTTTCTAAACTACAAAGTCACAAATGTTGTAATCTCTCCTCACTGTGGTGTTGCTCTAACCCCTTAATCATTTTGGTTGCCCTTTCCTGAAGCTTTCCAGATCTGCAGTAGCCTATTAAAACTGTTGTTCACCTGTGTCTTTAATTCATCAAAGCAAAAGGTTTTCTCTTGTTTCGATGCTTGTTTATGTGAAGATGGTACAGTGCAGCATGTTTACAAACCACATTTGCAGCATGAAAATTTGGTTGGCTAAACTGAACTGAAACCTCTAACTCAGGCATGAGAAACCTCTGTCCCACAGGTCAAGTTTGGTTCTAATTTTCCCCAGAAGCCTGTTTCCGCCAAGCCACCATACCTGGTGCAAGTAAAGACGTGTTTGCAAAGGAATAATGGGGAACCTGAAAATGCACTTCCAATAGTTCCTTGGCAAGTGTTCCTTGTGTTTGTCGCTTTTTGAATTTGGCACCAAATGTCACTAGGTCCACTGATCCCTGTCAAAAGCAGCATTTGTAGTGCAAACCCTGCTGGGATCAGCTCTTCTCGGAAGTTTCTCATTGAGACTCTGGAGTACAGCTTCTGAAAATGGGGTTTGTACTCAGTCCCAATCAGCTTGTCTGTGAGCCCTGTCAGCAGGGTTCTTCCTTTACAGACTGGCTTGAGACCAAGCCACAAAAAAAGAAAGAAAATAATCAGGAAGGCGCTTAGAATGCGCTTTTGATATTGGATCACCTGACATTATGTTGACATCAGGCGATTGATAGGTATGCTACAGGGTGAGGGATATGAAGATCCAGCCTCCCAGCCCAATATTATTTCCCATCTCAGCCTAGCTTATATTAACCAGCATTAACACAGAAAAATGTGAATTTGTAGCTTTGAACTTAGTATAAGAAAAAATACTGGTTGTGTCTAATGATTGAATGCAACTAATTTCTTCATACAACTGCAACTTTCGAAACAGAGCCTCTACATATCTATTATGTATACTAGATGTAGCTGAAAATAGGCTCCTGCATTCTTCAAGATCCAGGAACACTGCCTGAAAGCAAGTAAATGCAGACCATTATTCTCTGAGTTAATATATTTGGGAGGTTTTAAAAAGTGAAAATTGTAAGTTTTTATTAGGAAGAAGCAGGTTGTTGTTTAGTACTATGTTTAAACAGGAAATTGTTTAAGGATAATTCATTCTCACTCAGTGCTTGTGTTGTTCTATTAGTTTGTATTATTTTTCAGGATTCAAGTTTGGGTCCAAACCAAATTGGGCAGCATCTGCAACACTTTATACTGAAACAGGCTGTTTTCCAAAGTGCTGAATTGGGATCCATACTGAATATTGTGCTCTGTATGCATCCCTAGTTTGTATGCCTTGAGTTGCCTGCTACCCCAATGTTGCCATATTTTTTAAGGTGGAAAAGTGACACTGCCTTGTTGGTATAGATGAGACAATAGCCAAGGAAGATTTGAAAAACATGTATTTTAAATCTGTAGCAGAAACATTATTTTGACATTTTTCTAACACGAAAAAGGATTTGCTCAATATAAGAAATAGATCTGGCTGCAAATCCAAAAAAAAGTGAACTATTCCAGTCTTTTGGAGACTTTGGCATTTCCTTTGCTGAATGATTTATTACGTTGTCTAACAACTATAATCATACTTTCCTTATTTCCATAAATTGTTCTGTATTGCAAGTCCCCCCCCCCTTCCTTTTCTCTCCTGAAAGGACACTTGTTTTACATCACAAATGAATTCATTTATTTTTAGACTATGCTATTTCTGAGCTGTTTTTATTGTCTGCTTGCATTGACAATTGGTTATATTCATTTACTCATGTGATTTGTCTCTAAGAGGAAGGTGAAGACAAAAGGAAGGTGAAGAGTTTTGAATTTAGAAATCTGTTACAGCCCATTAAGAAAATAAGAGACTGTGAGAACTGCAAAAACATACTGAAACATTCCTGAGGATTTAGATTTTCAGAGAAAGCTGCTGGGTTTCAGGTTGGGAAAACACGTGTGTGTTTTTTAACTTCCAGCACACTTGGGTTCCAACTTTCTCTCCCCCCCCCCCCCCATAGAACATCCGTAGCAATGGATAGAAGAACTTGAATGTGCCTCCTTCATATATTATTTTACAAGTTTGTAGGACAGATTTTAAGAAAAGGCCCAAATTGCATGGTCCTAGTTCTTCTGAAAGGTCCTCCAATGTTTGCTTCACTTGAAGCTCCATGCTAACTTTTGTGGGGAAATTTCTCCCTCCTGCATATTAGAAGTTGTCAGTATTGTATCTGTACCAGACCCATTTGAAAGATTGTGCAGAAATCACTGTGCATCTTCATGTACAACAGCCTTCTGCTTCTCCCACTTCGGGAAATGCAGACTCAGATTTTAGGAAATATGGACTTGGATTCTGGGTGCTTTCACAGACAGGACTTAAAGCAGGTTTTGCTTCAGTGGTGTTCATAATGCAAACATAAAATCTGCATTGGTCACGGATATACTTCAGATTACAAATGCCTTTTTTTAATCGGAGGTTAATTTTAATATTGTGAAAGATAATCAAATATGTAAGTGTTATGGAAAACTGTTTTGCAGGGCAATCCTATGCATATCAGCTCAAAAGTAAGTTCTGCTGAAATCACTGATGCTTACTTCCAGGGAAGTGGGTTTACAATTGGAGCCTTTTTGCTTTCAATATATTCTGCTCCACCATTTAAGCCACTGCTTTCCCCTATATTTTCCAGCTAAGACACTGATGAACACTAGGCTAAGAAGTATAACAACTGGTTTTAAGAGCTGCAATGCTCAAGCAGATCACTTGCACAGCAGGGCTCTCTGATGCTTTGCAGGGAGGCGACAGTGAAGGACTAACAAGAAGAGCTTGTAGCATTCAGAATCCTTGCTGTGATCAAGTGTTCCCAGAAAGGGTGATAGAAGTAAAATAATAAATCAAGTTCTCTCTCTCTTAAAGAAAAAGAAAAAACCCTAATATAATTGCTCCAAGACATTCCATGATTGTTAAAGCCTGTGATATAAAGCACTTTTGTTTGCACTAGGAAGTACGATTCTTGCCATCATACAACAAAATTAGGCTATTCAGGTCTGTCAGAAATCCTAGTGAGAGCACACCAGTAAAATGAAATAAGTTCATAAAAAAGGTAAAGGACCCCTGACAGTTAAGTCCAGTTGCAGATGACTCTGAGGTTGTGGCGCTCATCTCACTTTACAGGCCAAGGTAGCCGGCGTTTGTCCGCAGAGTTTTTCCGGGTCATGACTAAGCCGCTTTTGGCACAGCAGAACACCGAAACCAGAGCAGCACACAGAAACACTGTTTACCTTCCTGTTGGAGCAGTACCTATTTATCTACTTGCACTTTTTTGTTGTGCTTTCAAACTGCTAGGTTGGCAGGAGCTGGGACAGAGCAACAGGAGCTCACCCCGTCACAGGGATTCGAACTGCCGACCTTTTGATCGGCAAGCCCAAGAGGCTCAGTGGTTTAGACCACAGTGCCACCCGCATCAAGTGCATAAAATAAACTGCTTAATATATAATTGGACTGTAGTAATGGGACTTTGGCAGATTTAGAAATGCTTCATGCGTTCATTCACTAAGCTGTGTGTCAGGAGTACTGGAACTTGATCTTTTGACCAGAGAGCAACTGAGGAATTTAACACTTCCAATTAAAATGGATCAAGGAATAGATAGATAGATGTATATATATTACCAAAAGTTTAATGCAGTGGTACCGCTGGTTAAGAACTTAATTCATTCAGGAGGTCCGTTCTTAACCTGAAGTACCACTTTAGCTAATAGGACCTCCCACTGCCACCGCTGCGTGATTTCTGTTCTCATCCTGAAGCAAAGTCCTTAACCCGAGGTACTATTTCTGGGTAGGCGGAGTCTGTAACCTGAAGCATCTGTAACCTAAGGTACCACTGTATACTTAGAGCAGAATAAGTTCAGGGGATTCTGGGAAGAGGCCACAGCTGAGTAAGCCAAGCTCTTTCCTGCCTTGCTGCTCCCTCTCCTTCTCCCTCTCAGTAAGTAGCAGCAATGTGCTGCTGCGAAGTCAAGAGATTAAGGCAGCCCCACCTGCACAGCCGCTGCTGCTTCTGCTTTAAATGCTGTTTTAATGCATTAAGTTAGTATACTTAAGCTTCAAAGTTGCACATTTAAAAACAAATAAAGGTTATATGACTTATGCTAGATTTTATGCAGAAAATGTAATTTTATAAAATATTTTAAACATTTGAAATAATGGGTTGTTGTTTTTTTTTGATGTTTTAAAAGTACAGTGTGAGCTACTCAGAATATATATGTATCTTGTGTGGTCAGCAAATGTTCTAAACAACTAAAATGAACAGATAAAGCATGCATATGAAAGCTTATACCCAGAACAAACTTAGTTGATCTCTAAGGTGCTACTGGACAATTTTTTAATTTATTTCAACTGTGTCAGATCAACACAGCTACCTACCTAGCTGTGTTCTAACCCCTGAGTCTGACAGTGCCCCTCCAGGCAGAAATGTCTCCTCTAGGCTTTGCTCCTGAAATTCTACTGGAAACCCAATGGCTTGAACTTGGGGCTTTATCTGTGCAAAGTATGTCCTCAACTGCTAAGCTGTGGGCCGTTCCTCAAGCCATTTATCGGCCGTTTGTGTTTGTATATAGAGGATTTGAGGGGAGGCAAGATCCCAGTCCTACTCAGTGACATTGGGTACCTATTTATTTATTAATACAGTAATTTCCATCCCACAGAAATTATTTATTTATTACTTAATATAGTAATTTCCGTCTTTCGAGAGACAAATTCTTCCAAGGCAGCTGCTGTTCCCTGCTCTTTTTTTTATTTAGATAAATTAATTACATAGTTTATGAGATACAGTAAAATAACCGGTCAGCACTAGATTATGATCACATAGTTTGCAACCATTAATAGCCTGAATAATAATAGTGCTTTACCACAGCAAGCTGTACCGTTCCAGTATATACAACATTGTGGAATAGGATGCAGCTGAGAAGAGCAAACCCTCCCATTTAGATAGTGTGGGAGTTACCACTCCACTCTCCCCCCCCCCAAAAAAAAAACTAAAAGCAAAAGCACTTCTGCTGCTGAAAGCAGTAGCAGAGCAGCCCTGAATTGTTCAGCCATCATTTTGAATGGAATGTCCCAATGGTAATGGCACTGCATCACCATTCCTGAGAAGAAAACGTAGCCACCCCTGTTGGGCAGCTGAACTAGAGATAGGTGAGACAGCTAATGTTTTGTGTGTTCTCTTATGTTAAGTTTTATCCACCATCCATTTAGACTGGGGCATTTGCAACTTGGGAGTTCTCCTTTCAACAAGCCTGGCCATTTGTTCATGCCACAAGGTTTGTGGGTAAGAGAGAAAGGAAAACCGAGGCAATCATCTTTTACCCAATTTTCTTCCCAAAAGAGGGTTATTGATGACAAATGCTAGTAAAAGAAGAGAAGGAAGAATTGGAGCCACATGTTCTCATTTAATGGCTTCCTGTGGGTGTTGAAAAATGGAGAGGTACAAGATAGAGCTTTCTGGAAACCCATTGCAAAAGTGCCATGGGGTGAAGCAAAAGCCCTCCAGCGCCATCTTCTGGAATTGATTAGACTGTGCCCCACAACACTCTCCAGTTACCGGTGCAGAAGTATACGATGATCAATGGTACTGAAAACTATTGAGAGATGCAGAAGAATTAGCAAGGTCATACAGAATTTCCCTCCTTCTCCCAGGATGTATCAGGGCAACCAAAGGGTTTCATTGTCAAAACTCAGCAGGCACTATAATTGATCTAGAGAATCTATAATCTTTATCCTAACCCATTTTAGACTACAACTCCCATCAGTCCCAGCCACCATGAAGGGGACCATGGGAGTTATAGTCCAATACCTCCTGGGTACAGGAGGCTGATCTGGATTATTATGGGAGAAAGGAAGGTCCTGAGCCAGACGGAGCAAAACAGAAACTTCTACAACCAGTTCCATCCTTGGTCCTTCATAAATCTTCTCAAAGGATAACCCACTTTATGGATTTCTGTTCTCTTATCATGAGCATAGGTCCTTCTGACCTTTGGACCCCTCTAAAGGCAAGCTTTTAAGTCCAATGCTCTGGAAAAACACAAACTACCTTTATATATTTGCAAGAAAGATGTGTCTCGAGAGAAGCAAGGAAATGTAGGCTTGATTACTTGGGAAATGACATTTGGTCATCTGTGTCACTGATGTTGGAACTTTTTAATCACACAAAGTGACAGCAGATCAGTATATGCTGAAGCACAAAAGGCAAGCTGACTGGAAAATGCAACAAAAAGGGGAAAACAAAATCAGATTAATGCTGAGACTTGAGCTGTCACTCTGCATTAATGCAAGTGGGGGTGCCTGGAGGGACTTTCTTAATAGTCTCAGCATTCCCACCCCCTTCCCAGGAGTCCAATATTTTCTGAAATCTAAATCCTGTCACTGTTTCTCCTCCATCCAGGAGGATTGTTAGCATGCAATTTTCTGTTAGGATGATGTAGAGCTAAGTGCTGCGTTTTCTTTTTGGCAGCCTGTGTGGGGCGGAGCAATGGATGCAATTTTTACTTTGCTGCAGCAGGCAAATTCCTGTACAAACTCCTCTCTTATCCCTTATCAGAGTTCAGCCAGGTAACATTCCAACCAGGTACAACACTAAATGAGGGTGTGAAGCTTAGCCAATGAGGAGTGTAGCCTGGGATGAGTCCTGAGAGCTAGACAGAGAGGCCTCTAGGGCTGCATTCAGCCCCTGGGACTGAAGTTCCCTACTCCTGCCTTAGGATAGGGATAGAGAGCAGAACTGTTCTGCACATTTCAGGTCAATCTACAGGCACGAGAGTATGTAAAATCACACTATGAACTCGGTAGAATGCAGCCAGCAGGTAAGGAAGTGACAACAGGGTGTTCTGAGCTTACCTCTGTACTATTGCTAGAACAATTGAACAATAATTTAGACAGACTGTGACCCACTGTAATATTTTACAGGAGGGAATACTAGTAGGGAAAAACATCACAGCTCTTTCCAATATGCCCCTGAAATATTAAACATACTGTATGTATGCAAGTCAGTGAGCAGAAATATGTAAGGAACAGTTGTTTGGGGTTTTAATTTGAGTTGAATGGTAAGATAAGAGAGCCTGGGGGTACTCTTTAAATGTGGAGAATTAATTGAAATGTGTATTTCTGTTATCTTTAGAATAAATGGAAAGTTCTCTTTTTCAAAAAGAAAGGGGTTTTTTCCTCCCCTTTTGTCATGGGAAATTAAAGTAATATGTGTTGGGTTTTTTCAAATGTTTCATTAACAGAAACATAGTTCTGTCTCTTTGGGAAAGAATTAGACAAGTGTAAAATAGGAGAAATGAATGTAGAGGAAAAAAGAAATTGCATTTGGCAATACTGGAAGAGTAAGATGTGGGAACATTTGTTTAACTGCTTAAGTTTAGAATCCAATGTTTTTATTTCATTTATGGAGATTGATCAGAGGCAGGGCTGGCTGGCCTATAAGGCAAAGTGAGGCAGTCGCTTCAGGTAGCAGATCCTGCCTCCTCTGTGGCCACCTCCTTATGATTGCCCACGTCCTCCATTCCTGCCCACCACTGTGCCCATCACTGCCCACTCTTCTCCAGCCTCCTTTTACTCTCCAACCACCTTCAGTGTGGGAGACTGAGGAGGAGGAGGAGGAGGTGGTATCAATGGTTGGGTGGCATTTTCTGTTTTGCCTGAAGTGGCAAAAAGTCCTGAGCCAGCGCTGATCAGAGGTATTGCTCTGGTGAGAAACAATGTTTTACATAAATAAATGAGTTATATGATTGAGTGGAAGCTGGATGTCTTACAGAGATGTCTGTAGAGGTGTATAAAAACAATGCTAATCAACTAGCCTATACTTAGGGATAAGAGACTGGGAGTTCTTATGCACACCTACACATTCTTCTCTATCCTTACTTTCCTTTCCTCGTGTAAGTAAAGCATTCTTCTTTGCTATACCTGTCTAATTTATAGACCTTGCTTTCTGCTTACGTTTTATATTTCTGCTTTTCATAACATCTCAGCAAAAGTAAATTGAGCCCTTGGTACTAAGGTAATATTCAAACCATTTGACTGTGGCTTCTCTGATGAACTGGAGAGTTCCTGGACTCTTAATTGTCACCTACTGTATCATATATTAGAGATTCAGTGCTCTGGCAGGTTGTGCAACAAGGGTTAGATCTATTCCCAAAGGACATTGGTAACCTTCCAATGAGAAGAGATGGGGCTCTTCTCACACTGGCCACTGTAAACAATCAGGCACCCAGTTCTCACTGCCTTCAGCAGTCTGAAGACTTTGTCCATTGCTAATCAGGTCTGAATCTCCCCCCGCCCAACCTAGCTCAGTTCATACAGTTAGTGTTTCTACACAAACACACAGGCGAGCCCACTGGCAGCTTCCTATGGTCCTCTGGGCAATCATGCTGACTGGCTGAACCAAGGCTTGATACTTGCTTATTTTTTAGAAACCTTTGTTTTTCTTACCCAAGAACCAAATGGCATGATTCTACGAAAATGTACCCTTTTCAGTAAGTAATGTAGAATTTTGGAAGCCAACTAACAACTCCCACCGCCACAAATGTTTTATGCCTTTCCTCCTTTCTTTTCCTTCCTTGAATTAATGAAATATTACAAACCTATGCTCACTCTAGGATGATTTTTAAATGACAAAAGAATAAACGCTTGAAATTCAAATCCTAGGAAGGAAAGTAAAACTTCAATCAGAGAGGTGTTAGCCGACATGGTAATAATCTAATATTCATGAATATTAAAGTAAGCGTAGAAGAATATTTAAACTGGCTTTACAGTGTTTTCAAGCCAGATGTCTGTTGGCATTTATAGGCAGGATCTCTGTACTGTTCACCAAGATGCATAATTTTCTGTGCACTAATTCTCAGCCATGGTATGTAGTCATTGCTTTTCTGACAGCCATCTGCTCTGAGCTCTCCATTCATCCTCAGCGCGAACTGGGATTGAGGAAGCAAACAAACAGTTTTGGAAGGGAAGCTGGGATTGGGTTA
The DNA here is from genome assembly GCF_965153285.1 of Podarcis tiliguerta. Lineage (NCBI taxonomy): Eukaryota > Metazoa > Chordata > Lepidosauria > Squamata > Lacertidae > Podarcis > Podarcis tiliguerta. The sequence continues at coordinate 62,977,738 of NC_139536.1, read as the reverse complement.
TTGCATTAAACTCTTGTAAAATGTTATGGTTTCAAAGGAATTGTCAAATCCTAGTTTAGCAATGAACTAGCTGAGCAGCCTCTAACAAATCACAGTTGCTCCTCCCCCGTTCTTCATATATAAAGAGGAATGGTGTTTATATAACTTCCAGCTTGTTTGTGAAAATAAATGGGAGTGATTGAAAACGTTGAGGCAGAGCCCAGCACACTGGAATCAACATACGCCAATGCTATATATAGGTTTGTGCTCCATCTCACCTGTATTCACTTTCCTTTTCCCTCTAAGGAACTCATAGAATCATAGAGTTGGAAGAGACCACAAGGGCCATTGAGTCCAACCCCCTGCCAAGCAGGAAACACCATCAGAGCACTCCTGACATATGGTTGTCAAGCCTCTGCTTAAAGACCTCCAAAGAAGGAGACTCCACCACACTCCTTGGCAGCAGATTCCACTGTCGAACAGCTCTTACTGTCAGGAAGTTCTTCCTAATGTTTAGGTGGAATCTTCTTTCTTGTAGTTTGGATCCATTGCTCCGTGTCCGCTTCTCTGGAGCAGCAGAAAACAACCTTTCTCCCTCCTCTATGTGACATCCTTTTATATATTTGAACATGGCTATCATATCACCCCTTAACCTCCTCTTCTCCAGGCTAAACATGCCCAGCTCCCTTAGCCGTTCATCATAAGGCATCGTTTCCAGGCCTTTGACCATTTTGGTTGCCCTCCTCTGGACACGTTCCAGTTTGTCAGTGTCCTCCTTGAACTGTGGTGCCCAGAACTAGACACAGTACTCCAGATGAGGTCTGACTCAAAGTGGCATGTTCTCTTCACTCCCCACTTTCTCCTCATAAGAATCTTGTGAGGTTGGCTAGGCTGAGAGACTTCAGTGAGTTTCATGTATGAGTGGGGATTTGAACCCTCGTCTCCCAGGTCCTGGTTTAACACTCTAACCACTACACCACAACGGCTTCATCAGTGCCAGCTCCCTTGCTACTCAGAGGAACCATTCATCTTCCCAGCCACGGTTACCAGCTGCTTCTCCTCCCGTTTTTGCTTGCCATTGTTGTCACATGCCCTGTTGCAAAATGAAGAGCCAGTGAACAATTTGATGGCAGCTGCAGCTGCTGCTGCTCCTTCTCACCATGACCATCCTGCACTTTTTAGCCTAAGATAAGAGGGCAGGTGAGCAATGGTTAGGAGATCCCAGGGGCCTATGTTAGGCTGCCCCCTTCTGCTGGAGGGGGAGTCTCAGAAGGTACCCTATTATGGTGACCCTTGATGGTGACCTGAGCCTAGACTTTGGGGATTTTCAGTACCCAGTCAGAGAGCAGGTATGTCTCCCACTTTCACTGTTTCTTGCTCCTGTTTCCCTCATACTAGTCAATGAGAATCATTTAAAAATGGCAAAAGCAGACTCTGACATCTTCTGAGATCAGTGACCTGAAAGCCAGATTAAACAGAGGCCCTATAAATACTAAACAGGTGCTAGGATGATAGAATCATAGAGTTGGAAGATACTCTGAGGTTCATCCAGTCCAACTCCTGCAATGCAGGAATCCTGCCCACCACCATCCCTTGGTTGGCCCGAACCACCAACCTTCTAGTTAGCAGTTAGATGCATTGACCTCATATTTAACTGGAAAGCAACAGAGATCTATTTTGTTTGTACACATATCATAATGCCTATGATTAACTTACATGGATTTTCAGGGAGGAAACCATACATTATCAGGGTATGTTTTTGACAGAGTGGAGAATGTAACTTGGGGGGAAGTTGCTAGTCTAAAAGAGAGAAAAGTTCTTGGGATTAAAGCAGAAAAGAATGAAATGAAAAGAGTATCCCCTGAAAGAAGTGGCAACACCACAAAAATGCATTAGTTCTCTTTTAAACAAGAAAAGATAACAGAGCTGTTTAACGCTGTAGGAGCAGTTGATCAGAGCAGTAAACATGAACTGAAAGGCGGTGGTATTGGATTTTGTTTGCCTCTGGACAAATAGTTTTTAACATCATATTTTCCAGTCTGCAAGCACTGCTGTGCCTGGACAGTGATTTCTTAAAATGGAACTTATTTTCCAGTTGTATAAAAGTGTTCTTTTACATTGTGGATTGAGTGCATTAAGTTGCTCCCTGTGGTGCACAGCTGGAAATTATCCTTTGCTGCAATGTTTTGTTTTGCTTTGCCCCAGAGTTTTTCTGTGCCTACTCACTGTGTTCCCACACACCAGCATAGTTTAGTACTACAACAGGGAACTTTCTTTCTCTTTTGTTTTCTGTGGCTGCTTTTTTTTCCTGAGGATGCTTCTTAGAACATCTGAAACAGACTGTTGTTGGTTTTTTAAGCTGCCTTTGAGTATTCGATACAAATTTAGTGGCATTTCAAGCTTTCCCCTGCAAACCTGGAAGGTGGGTTTGGCAAAGTTAAGCTGAAATTTAGGCAGAGTGTTTTCCTTTCCTTCTTTGAAGCAGGAAGTGGTGTTTGCAGAGAAAGTAGTTGGACCAAATAGTACTGCATTAGGGAAAAGCGTAGCAATATTAGTCACAAAACAGTGGTGGAGACAAGTTGAATGCATTTCCATAATCTTTTACAAAATGCATTTTAGATTTGCAGTTTTAAAAACTAGGAATATTTGTGTGGTGCTTACAGTTGGGTTTTCTAGGCTTCTTTAGCTTTGGCCTGCTGAAATTGTGACCCACCAAGGCCACCAGCCATAGATGACGCAGGATCCTACTGTTTTGCTGCCAGCTCATATGCAAAAGGGCTGAGGTGTTAAGTGCTGGGTAGGCTAAAATATGTGACTGGTGGTCTGTGTTCAGTTTAGTGGGTCAAAAATTACACTGGCCTGCTTTAAGCACCTTTAATCTTGTATGCCTTCAGGAAACAACTGGTATAACAATTAGACCCCATATCACCTGATAGCAGTGGCACTGGATTGGGATACAATGCATTCTAGGCCATCTCAGGTCCACTCATTTCCTCACTTCCAGCAGGGCCAACATCACTTTCCCCCACCTGCCTTCCAGGCAGGAAGGGGAGCTCTGTGCCAACTGATGTCACTGCACAGACAATGGCCGGCAGAGGCTGATGGAGGCCCGCGGGGCTAGGCAGAGGGACACCTTTGCCCATTTAACTCCCACCACCACTCTGGCCTGGCACAAAGGGTATTTGGATTGCCCTGCTAACACCAAATAAGTCAATAAAAGAGGAATTGCTAGTGTTATGTAGAATTTAAACTTAAAAACAAATATCCATTGATAATTTGCTTTATTTTTTATTTATATGTATGTTTTTAGGTGTGTGTATTTTTAAATGGGGAACCAAGCTTTATTTAAAAAATGCCTATATAATATTTTATATTATTTTTAGAAATCTTACATGGGCAGGAGGGCTCATTGATACACTTGCAGTTCACCATGACCTACTGGAGAGGTGGTGGAGATGCAGGAAAAGGCCATTCTAGCTTCTAAGAAAGCCAAATACATAAAAGTAAAATTGTATGTGTGTAGGCTTTTACAAATCCATCTTGCCATACTATTTGTTATATGCTAAATTAAATATGCTTTCTTAGCATAGCTGTGGTTGCAATGACTACAAATGCAATTCAATCTGAATATCAAAGCAGGCATAAGGCTGGTACAAAGTAAAAAGAATGCGAGGGAAAGAGAAGAGAGACAAAGTGAGGGGTTTTTTTTACCTGGCACCATCTTATTTAGAGTATCTTCCAGTTATTCTATCCCTCTAAGTATGAGGCAAGGTGGAATCGGACTACACATGAGGAATGTAAATTTTTCCATTGCCAGAAGCATCCAGAAATCGAGGGCAGCCAATCTTTCCTACTGTATCCTACCCAAATTGGCAACCTGGTGTAACAATAGTTAGCAGCCAGCTTCTCTGACACACGCAAACTTTTGGGTAGTGAATAAAATTCCCTGTTTGATACAACAGCACAATAATCTTTCCATTGCTGACATACTCCCCACTCTCCCTTTGCAATATACTGGTTGTCTAATTTATTCTTAACCACATCCAGGTGGATTTTGCTTAGGAATAAAGCAATGTTTTAATCAGTACTACGCATAATATTGCCAGAGTGGAATGGTTGTCGGATTGGTTCCAAAACAAATTGTTTCTGGGATGCCTTTTGTTGAGCTGCTGGTTCAGTTTTGTTTATTGGTCAAGCAGACAGGTTTTAAACACTAACAAGTTGTTGGTGGAAACAGACTAATGTGTTTTTCGTCAGGCGGGAAAACAAGCAACCAACAATCAAGCTTATTTACTTCTTGTGCCTTCCTTAAAAGCATATTTACATTTTGCCGACTCAGATGATAAATAAATTGTGGACTATAAATTCCTGGTGGATGGTGTTTTCATTGTGCCTTAGCATTTATTCATTTATTTTGCAGCCATAATTCAATCTAGAGGATATCACAGGCTTATAGGTATTTGGAGAAATGTGTTGGTTTCACTCCTGTATTTCAGAGATGCTGTTTGGACGTGATGTTCCGAAATTACACAGAGGCAAATGAAATATTCTGATTAGCACTGAGTTCCCAGCACTATATCACAAGTGACTGTGAACATACAGATGTGACCTGTTCAGGAAAGACTGCAGTTCCAACTTGAAAACATTTAACAACAACAAAGCACACATACAAAGAACCAAAGAACACCCACCCCTTACCAACAAAGGTCTTTTATCCTTATCAGCTGTGTAGCAAATGTATTAAAATGCCAGCTCCAAGGCTTGGCAATCCATCAGCAGCAACTGCAGTGTTTGAGTTCATGGTAGGAGAGCTCATTCACCTTCTGCTGCTTTTGTGCTCTGCCTGCCATCTCTGCTCATGTATGCCAGCAGGGGGTTGGATATGACAAGGTTCCTTCTCTTCGAAACACTGGGACATTGACAATGTCTCTTTAATAAAACATCTAACAACCGTTGCTTGTGTTCATGCTGATAATGTGTTGCATTATGAGGTCAAATTTTGTTCTCAGTTAATGACATGTTGGCACAGTTGGGAGTGGTATTTTCTTCCAGACGATTTTGATGAACTGTTACAAAAACAGTCACATGTGTGTGTGTGTGCTTCTGTGTAAATGGTGCATGTATTCAATACTTTCTTTAAAATTACTGGAATTAACCAAACCAACTATTCAAGGAGCATCTTAATTTCATTTTAACTCCCTGAGTTTAGCGTTTCTATTAAGAAAGAGCTGGTAAATGCTTTCTCCAGAGCAGAAATAGTATAGGTGCTTTTGTTCAGAGGTGGTATTTCCCCATGTCTGAAAGGAAAGTAATATTCTTTGTGGGGGGCATTTTGACTGGCATCCAATTGTTCCCCCATTTTAGGTTTTATTGTTGCTCACTTCTTAGCAAGCCTACTATCTCAACATGCTTCAAGCCATAACACAAGCCAGTATATGGTCCTTTAGAAGTTTGCAAAGCACAAAGCTACTAATCAAAATGAAATTAAGAAATGGGTTCTTATGTAAAGTTGACATTCTCCTGAGTCACCATTAAATCCAACATGAAATAATGAAAGAATAAATGAGAATAGAAGTGTAACTCCTTAAAGCTTATTAATACCCTCAATTTAAACATGTCTATGGTTTAAAGTTCCCTGTCCGTTTACAATAGCAGTTGGTAAATAGCAATTAACATAAAGATGTTAAATAAAAAGATGCTTTCAAATGAATTTGAGAGATTTCTTATTGGTGATAGGCAAAATTCTCTATCCAATTCAGAATTAGGATCAGAACTGCAATCTGTTTTGCAAAATAGCAACTATAGTCCAGTCCCTGCCATTCTGAAATTTGAACCCCATCTAAAGATGTGAATGCCAGGGTGGGGGTGGGGGTAGGGGCAGAGACAGGAAAATGGAAGAACCCATTTTTCTGATTTCTTCAAGAGTTGGTGTGTGTGTGTGTGCTCCTCCCCCCCCCCCCAAAAAAAGACCTAGGAGAAAATGCCCCCCCCATCTTCCAGGTTTTATTTCCTAGGTCCTCATATCTATAATATCATGAAATGGAGATGAATATGAATGCATCCCTCAAGCCTTGGCCCCCTTCCCTTCATATTTTCCTGGCAGCAGCAGTGGAAATGTCTCATGGAAGTTACAGCATGCTCAGCAGTGAATTAGACACAAGTGTGCTGGGATATGAATAGAGCAATCCTATACTGCAGTTTGGAGATACGTTGCTGTGCTATGCCCACAAAATGGCCACTGCATTTTATATGTGCCCAGTGCAAGGCAGGAGGTAGAAACCCATTGCAAGAAAAAACCTATTGCAAATATGGCTGTCCCAGAATCCTTGACAGAACTGCCACTGGCCAGCAGTCCCAGCTCAAGGTGGAAATCATACCTTCAAGCCACCCCATGAACAGAAGGCTCCAACACACATTGGCCAATCTCAGAGCATGGCCATGATGATATTGTTCTCCTGCAACACAACACACACACACACACACACACACACACACACATTATTATAATGTATATACTGCCCTATACCTGCAAGTCTCAGGGTGGTTCACAGGATAAAATCAGAATATAAAATCACAAAGTACATAATCAAAATAAAAATAACAACCCAATGACACCCCCACATACACGCATTTTTAAAGGGCATAGGATGTTACTCAACCAAAGGCCTGGTTAAAGAGGAACGTTTTTGCTTGGTGGCGAAAGGTGTATAATGAAGGAGCCAGGCAATACCACAGCTTTCTCAACAATAATGATGACATCCTGATGTCATGTGTGTGATGTAGACCCCCCATCGCCCTTACAAGCTGGCGCCTCTGTTGGAAGAGGAGTCATCTGGCAATGACAAGACATTCTTGTGGGGCCAGTACCACCTACTCCACTCCTTGATAGGCCAACCATGCTGGGCAGCATCCTAGACCCTTGAATGGCTGAAATATTTGCCAGAGGCAATGGGCATTTAGGGAGGTGGTTGGCTTTAAACAACTGACTGGGAAAGTGTGATGCACTCTCCATGAGTTGCTCTTCCATTCTTGATTCCAGATTCACAGCACCTCTCCCCTCCTCCAGATTATACCAAAAGCCATCAGGGCACCATTAGATGCATCTGCATATAATATCTACTTTGTCCCTAAAAGGCTAGGGTGTCCTCATGGGGAAAATAAAATAATGCATTTCATGTGGGTTTTGGGAGAGTGTGTGAGATAGGATTAAGAGAAAGAGACAAAAAGTACGCATAGCTGTGTGTCTGTGTGCATCTGTTTCCTCCCTGACATTTTTTCACCACCTCCTTTTATATTCTTTCAATATATTTTTCCAACATCCCATACTGTAAATTCTTGCCTGCCTCACTATATTATGAGCTTATGTGATGTTCCCATTAGCTGAAACTATCTGTGGTGCACTTTAAAGCAGGCTGCTGGTCTTCCTGTTATGCCTAGATTGTTGGCTTTTATATTATTCATGCTGCAGAGCCTGAGGTTTTAAGTAAACCTGGAGGTGCTATAGCTTCTGACTACTCATTTGCTCTTTCAGTACTCAGTCTTGACTCTGTAACTCCCCTGCGTAGAGTCATAAATATATCTCAGTGGAGGGGGGGGGTTTGGTGGGGAGGGAGCTACAAATTATATATATACTTTAAAACACACTAAAGCAGAGGTGTGTAATCTGCAAAAACCCTGGCGAGCTGCAAATTCAATAAAGTCCTGACTATTGATTGACTGGTTGTACAAATTGGACAAGTTAGCAGCTAATTGGGTGCCTTGCTTAGGCAATATGTTGAACATGGCTTTTTAAAGGAGCATTGGAGTCACTAACTTAGAATGTCAGAGGATAACTGTACCATGACCAAAAAGGTCAGTAATTAAATGGCACACAGGTTAATTGCAGGGACAGACAAGAGAACTGAGATGGGAGATCAAAATGCATTAATTTAGCAAGGGGAAAGAGGAGAAAAGCTTTGAAAATCTGTTACACATTCAAGCCCATCCTTGGCAATTTTAGTTGAGATTAGGTTTTGTGCTCATTAAAGTCTGGAGCTAGATTCAGGGAATACAGCCAAACATGGGGGTGGCAAACATTAGATCCTGCATAGCTCCAGACACAAACCCACAGTGTTGATGTCTTAAGCTTTTCATATCCTCAGCCCACATGATCTTCCTTTTGTGGGAAATCTTAATATTTGATCCAACTTATTACTTAATATTTTGGGATTTCCTCCTCCTGCTCCCTGCTACACAACACACACAATGGTTCTACTTTTAATTGGAGATGTGATATCTCTCACAATGTGGACACTCAATAGGCTGAAGCTCCTGTTGGGTTTTGTTGCATTACATCAAAAAACAACAACCCTCTGTTAATTAGTTAAAATATATGTGGATATATTGAAAAGGCAACAACTGATCAATACAAAAAAAAAATTGGGGGCACAGAAGATGGGGAAGAAAATAACCTTTTCTTTAGCAACTATGGATCAGCATTGATTAAACTGTTTGACTGCGCTACTAATTTTCTATTCTAAGCATGGTGTAGCATGGCCTGTGTCACATTGCTGAAGCTCAGCAGGTTTGGGTGAGATACCCTGGGAACCTTCTGCAAATTGATGTAAGTTCCATGATGGGAGAAAGGTGGAATATACAGTGGTACCTTGAGTTAAGTACTTAATTCATTCCAGAGGTCCATTCTTAACCTGAAACTGTTCTTAACCTGAAGCACCACTTTAGCTAATGGGACCTCCTGCTGCTGCCGCGCCGCCGGAGCACGATTTCTGTTCTCATCCTGAAGCAAAGTTCTTAATCCGAGGTAATATTTCTGGGTTAGCAGAGTCTGTAACCTGAAGTGTATGTAACCTGAGGTACCACTGTAAATGAAATAAATACAATAAAAAGCATGATCTTGGGGTCAGAATTCACTACAGCAGTTTAGGATCTACAGTCTATGTTACCAAATTCTTTTTCTTCTTCTTCTACATGCATCTTAATTCCTGCACCAATGTGAATGAGATTCTGTTTTATTACTGTGCCATGACGATGTTTTTTTTCTTCTTTCAGGTTTGTTTCCAGCAGTTCTGAACTTGGCTTCCAATGCTCTCATCACCACAAATGCTACCTGCGGGGAAACAGGGCCTGAAATGTACTGCAAGTTGGTTGAACACGTGCCTGGCCAACCTGCAAGAAACCCTCAGTGTCGGCTCTGTGACCTGCGCAGTAAGATTCCAAATCGTACGTGTGCAATTTTTCTTTCATGATGTGTGTCCATATAGCCATCCTGTCTAGCATCACTGTTAATATGATATGTTTGGTTAAAATAAAGCACCTGTATAGCCCTGGTTATTGAATGTGCTGATTCATGCACACTGGGTCGGGTTTTGGACATGGGAAGGAAATCCATCAATGGAAGTATCTCTAGCATTTGAGAAACTTTGGGACTAGGTCAGAGCAAGTCTACTTCTTTTTTCCTGCATATACAGAAAGCATTCAAGTCATTTCCCTGGTTATTTTCAGGACTATCCTCACATGATAGGACATCCAATGACATCATTTGTAATACATCAGTCAGACACTTGTGCCATGTCATTTTGTCCTTATGGGAGAAAACTCCAGAGAGAAAAATGGCTTCATCACTTGCTTATCCGTGTGGCTATTAGTGTCTCTACTAAGAGGGCCCTTTTAATTCTAATGTCTATTTACCAGCTCTATGGTCTTTTAAGCCTGTTAAGAACTGTGTACTTCTGCAATCCAGTCTCTGTTGTTAGTCTGCAGTGCAGCCAGCCTTTAAAATACACGGCCTTTCATTACAATCTCATCACATTTTAAAGTTTGCAAAATGTTCATTTGCCACAATGAACTGTTTTATTTACCCAGAGATGGTCCTTTAATAAGAATGCCGTGTAATGTAACCAGACTTTAAATGGTCCCCTTGGAATTTGTGAATCTGGTGTAACTCCCCTTAATTACTGTAGAAGGAAATGAACATACACTCCCCAGTTAATCATGTGTGAGCACAAATTAAAGACCACACTTTGATGGGTTGCCTGTGTGAGCTAACTCCCCTGTCATTCATCACTGAGGTTGGTCCTTAAGCCTGCAGTTCTATCCCATTTTTCCTGATGGTGTATAGTATATTTTGTCTCTCCCCTTTTAAAATTGGGAATACATTCCAGCAATTAATCAGTGGTTTCAAATTAATTAAGATTAAACTTCCGTAATGGGATTACAGTTAATTGTATATTCATCTCTCATTCCTCCTTTTCATGACTAACCCTTATATCAATTTGACTTGAGGAGGCTGATAGCAAAATTTCCAATTAGACAACTTCTATCACTATCACCTCAGAGACCTGGGTTTGATTTACAGTTGATTTCTTCCCCACTAAGATTTTTTTTTATCTGATTGCCAAAAAAAGAAGTTTTTTTTTAAAAAAAAAAAACAGTATTGAGAGCAAAGGAATGCCTTACCCCCTGCTCTTGGTATTTTATTTAAAAAATGTTGTTGATACGAATCCAATAACTCAATTCTCTCCCTAATTTTATAACACACTACTGTTAATGCTTCTAGAGCTATTGAATCATTTGATATTTGCATACAGTTTATGCCATTTGCAGTTTTTAGACTGACACCTCCTATTCCTCCCACAACTGCTTTAATTGTGCTTTAGACATTCTGCTTTAGACATTTCCTTCAGTGAACTGCTGATTTGAATCAAAGCATACGCTTATAAAAATTAGCACCCTGGCTCAAAAATTTAAAAAATGTGGTTTTTTACGTGTTAGATCCAAATAATTGCTTTTATCTGTTGCTGTTATCCAAAAAGAAAGATCAGTGTGTACAACTAGATTGGGGCACACGTGTGCAACTGTACCCTGTACATTTTGATATTCTAGCTAGATACCTGTAGCCACTAGTTACGAACTGTGGGTGTAGTTTCAACATTGTCCTGACCAAGATGTCTGCAAGAGACTGACAGGGCAATCATAACCATGTCTACTCAGAAGTAAGTAGTGAATTAAATGGAGCTTACTCTCTGGATACTGATTTACAGGAATTAGGAATTAGGCAACTGGAATTAGGAAGGGCAGCAGCACAACAAAAGCACTGGATCTGGACCCTGATACCACTGAGCTTAACTAGCAAAACTAGTCACACTGCTTGAAAAATTCTCCATTTATCAGTATGACATGTCCACGGTTCACAACTACCACTTCTTCTCCATCTTCTTTTCACTACAGCTGACAGCTTCATTGGCTGTAATTCACTGGGCCCTGCTGCTGAGCATTTGCCATTCATTTCAATGGGCTGTGCATGGGAAATGTATTTAAAATCTCATTGAAATTAATGAGAACTTGTTTCCAGGAACAACAGCCTATAGCCTAAGCACTGCAACAGAGCATTGTGTTTTAAGAGGCCTTAGGAGTAAGAAGTATGGGGAATCGTGGAAAGATCATCTCTCTGTTTCAGCTGCATCTTTAATCTCTTCTTGATTATGTCTTGGAAATATATTTCATCCTAAAGCTTTGTGGTGCATTTCTAAAGCTTGTGGTGTGTTATTGCAAGCACTGGAAAATAATTTTATCCAGGATATTATATGTGCCTCTCACACACTTATTATTGTTATTATTATTAAATACTGCATGAAACAGAATGAATTGGCTGAGTCAGTTGAAATGGAATTTGTGACTGAGATGGAAGCCAAGTCACATTCACTGCTAATTAAGCTTCATTATTATTTTTGCATTTTACTAATGTTCCAACAGTGCGACACCCCATAACAAATGCAATTGATGGCAAGAATACTTGGTGGCAAAGTCCCAGCATTCAGAATGGGATGGAATATCACTATGTGACCATCACACTGGACTTGCGGCAGGTAACTTTTATGCTTTGTTTCTGCTGCTGAATTTTGGTGCCGAAATTTGTTCCTGTATTTCTACCTGTCTACCTAATTTTGAGCATCCAGATGTCAGGGCAGCGAGCAGCATAAAACAAATGGGGGGGGGATAGAAAAACAGGACTGTTACGGCCATTACAGATGGAAACAAGAGTACATCCCTGCCTGCAAAAGGTTCAAGGTTTAATCTCCAACATTTCCAGGTAGAGATGGGAAAGACTTCTGACAACACCTCCAATCAGTATAGATAATATTGAGCCAGAGGGACCAATAGTCTGGCTTAGTGCAAGGAAAGAAGCAATCCTCTGTAAATCACATCCTCCAACATAATATATTGCTTGTGTGAATAGAACACTCGCGCGATCAGTTATTGATATACAGAGAGTGGTGGTAACAATGGCATTACCTTTTTCAGGGCACTTTTTATATACAAATATTGAATGTCTAGTGCTGAGACTGGCATCTAGAACATTGAAAGTTAATCTTTAAATGTTCTTAGAAATGCAAAAAGATTACAACACACATTGTTGTTCAAAAATGGCAAATTGTAACAAATGTGCTTCCATGAAGCGGGCATAGTTCCAGTTTTCCAGTTTGATCCAAGTAGGTCTTTGAAGAAATGTCATTGTGTTACTGAAAGCTCTGCAAGCTGTGAATCTTTTTTTTTGGGGGGGGGGAGGAATTGAACCTAGTGTACTTGGAAAGCAAACAAGTCCTGAGATACATTTGCATTAGACTCTGTAGGAAGTAGCTTTAGGTTTCTCATCGCATCTCCTGTCATTCTTCTCCTTCCATGGTAAGTTTGATGAAATGGCAAGTGTATAGATTCTAGGAGGCTGTTATCATTTGATGTTCACAAGAATGCTGGATTGTGGCAGGTGTGCAACTAAGAGGACTTGGAGTGACAGAAGAGAAGTGGTTTTATTTCCCTTTAGCTAATGCAAATACAGAATATCTAGTTAGGTGCCAGAAATAACACACCGCGATGTTATATGTGCTCCTGCTGCAGCTCGGTATCCAAGAAATTGAAAATAGCTTAGATAACCTAAGAGGTGCCTCCCTTCCCTTTACTCATTCCCTGTGGAACATTATCACACTGACTCCTGAAGCTGCCATCTTGATTGCAGCATTGATCCCACACCCTGTGTGACAATAGCCAGAGCACCAGTTGATGGGGGATGAGAGTAGAGATTAAAGTTAAATGAAGAATCACGGAGTGTATTTTATTTGAAGGGGCAAGAAATAGAGCCAGTTACTAACATTAGGATTGAATAGGCTAATGAAACAGGGAACAAGGCATGTAGAGCTGCTTAATAAAACCAGTGTAGAAGGAAATAAGATACTTGATATGAGGTGAGCTGGGATGTATAATCAACTAAGCTACCCCTTGGCAAAACTCAGCGGATCCTTCAGTTAACACCCACAAATCACTTGCTCTTCCCTTCCCGTGGAGAGTGACTGAGTCACGTATAGTACATTTCACAACCAAAATTAGCAGCCTCATCCTTCAACAGATCTGTGAGAGTTCTGACTCTCTTCTTACTCCTGTGTCTTTTTTTAATGGTCTTCTCACTCTCCCTGTGCTGCTTTTGCCCTGGAAAAGGGATCAACCTGGGCTGACTCCTCTTCCCCAAATTCTTTTCACAACCTCCTTTGTCTTCAGCTATACTCAATGAACAAGTATCACAACCCTCATGAACCCTGTTGCTTCTGAAAGACCAGGTTTATGACATCCCCGCTTTTCATAAGAGCAATCTTCCCAGGGTCCTCTTCTGTCTGCCTCAGCAAGGTTCACAGCTTCTTGGCCTCTCTCCCGAGTTATTTTTGACCTCATTAACATAACATCTGAAAATAATTATATAAATGGCCCACTTGCTAATCCACTTAAGCCCTAATATAGTCACCAAACAGTTTCTCCAAAAAACAGGTAGTAAAAACACCGTGGTAATTCAGAAGCCCAAAATCTGAAGGGAAGTTGTCACCTCCCTTCCCAGTAATGCCTACCAAGAGCTTCTTCTCCAAAGGCCTAAAGGCTTCATCTGTTAAATTAGGCTGCTGCAGCAAAACCAGTGCTACCTGTTAGCTGCGAGAGAGCTGCCCCACTAGAAAAGATCAGGGATGAGTGGAAACTGCAGAAGTCTGGCCTTTGCACTTCATGTCAACCTCTTCCTCACTGCTACACTTGTTTTTTCACCCTATAACTCCACTCACACCCTTTTCCAAAATACTGTGAGGTATGTTGTGTAGCATAACATTGATTCCCGGGGAATGTTGGGAGAGAAGTTGCTTCTGATGGCTTAAAGAGGAGCTTCATTGCCACCCTCAGTAGAGGCACATTAAAAAATATAGTGAAATAATGATAAGCTAAAAAAGAATGGTCATCGCAGCAAATAATCAACCCTAACCCCCCCCCCCCCCCGGGCAAAACAACAACAACCAAAAACAACAACTGAATGGCATTTCAAATTATTTTTGGTCACTAGGAGAGAATCCACAAAATCAATGATTGTTACGTCTACTTGCTTGGCCTTAGAATTTCAGAGATCCCCCAGAGCAAGTAATGCTTCTTAGGCTGGAAAAATGTGCTGTGGCCAATGGGAGACCATTGCCAAAAGCAGCAGCCTATGCCCCAACTTCCTCACATTTCTGGTCAGAGATATTCTTCTAGAAAAGAAGGTGCCGGAACTCACCATAAAAACTTCCCTCCTTCTCTTAGAATGGAAATGGCACCCACCTGAGCGGTGCCAGAACTGAGTTCCGGCTAAAAAAGCTCTGCTTCTGGCAGTGTTTTATCAAGAAAGTTGTGTGAAACAAAGTCAGCATGTTGTGGGGTCCCCTCCTTTCTCCACTTGCACTTCATTGGCTGTTGCCAAAGCTTGCAACTTTATGATGTCATACCACAATTTATGTGGCATTGAATCCACAGGGAGGATGAGGAGATGTGATGCTGCTCCTTTCAGAGGTGGATACACAGTTGTATTGTGCAGATCTAGTCTTGGACACATACCAATCTATGTAATAAAATACTGAATAAAACATGGGGTTTCTGTTTTGTTTGTGGTTTTACGGATGGAGTCAAAAGGACAAGATGAAGACATCAAGTGGTTATCCTTTTTCTTTTTGGAAAGCTTGTGATCCAGTCATTACTAGGCATTTTATGGATGGGCCCTTATTAAAATGCTGTATCCTTTTGTACAACAGATTGGACATTTTCTATTGCTAAAAGTCATGGTCTGTAAATTGCAGGAATGCATTAGTGGCTGTTATTATTGATAATTATGAATGTACATAGAAAGCTTTTAGCAAATTCTAATGTTGTGGGGAATGAACCAAGAAAATAATTACAGTTTTCATCATTAAATAAACCTAGACCTTTTGGAGGAGTTGAATTGTATTTTTTGGTGACTATCCATCATAATAAAATAATAGCATAACACAATAATAAATAATAATGCATTTCCCCCCAAAATGACATCATTTTAGCTGCATAAACAGGAAAATATAATTATTATTCCATTTTAGGGCAATTATAGTGTTCCTTTTGAAAGCATGCAAGTACCATAAGCCAAGGTATTTATGGTCTACCCTTAACTCTGCCCTTGACTGGGGATCGTAGGGTTGTCTCCAACACTGTTGCTCATGCAGTGGTTCTTTCCCTTCCACTTCTCCCCCCTGCATTTCCTTAAAATCTGTGCCAGAGGGCTGGTGCAGCCTTCAATACAACCCATAGTTTTGTGGCTAGGAAATAGCTGAAATCTTAAATGCATAGCAAAAAGTCATCCTCCAGCACGTTTCAAGCTTCAAAATGGAGAGAAGGTTACAGCGTTTGGTGATTTTTAGTTTAGAGAAAAGGCAAGTTAAGGCGACAAGGTAGAAGCTTACAATGTTGAGCATTGCATGAAGAAAGTGGATAGAGAAAAGGTTTTCTCCCTCTCTCAGAACACCTAGAACTAAGAGTCATCCAATGAAGCTGAATGTTGGAAGATTCAGGAGAGACAAGAGATTTATTATTATTAAATTATCATTTTTCAGACTTTGCGTAACTAAACTATATAATTTGCTCCCACCATGGCAGCGATGGCCACCAACTTGGATGGCTGTAAAAAAAAAAAGGATTAGGCAAATTAATGGATGATAAGGCTACTAGTGGCTACTAAGCCTGATGGATATGTTTGACTGCCACAGTAGGAGGCAATATGCTTCTGAATACTAGTTGCTGGAAACCACAGAATGGGAGAGTGCTGTTGTACTCAGGTCTTGCTTGTGGGCTTCCCCTAGGCTTTCTGGTTGAGCATCATGAGAACAGATGGACCACAGGCCTGATACAGCAGGCTCTTCTCTGTATTTTTTAAATTTAAAAATCAGTAGGCTTCTGCCACAAAGATTGGGGAGGGGGGGGAGTTGATTTTAAAATAATGTAATGTTTAGAAAGGTCTTTCTTAGAAGACTGAGATCAGCTTTGGACACCGCAAAGAGGAATCATGAGCAGCGGAGGAGAAAGTCATGCAAATGACTCATGAGGAAATGCATAGTTTCCATTAATTTCCTTAAATTTATGTAAATGTTTCTTCCCCCAAGAAAGAGGCACCTGTTTTTCCCTGCCTCATTCACAAGAGGCTTCAGGATGTCTTTATAATTTCAGTGGGAGGTTCATGTATTTGTTTGTTATACTTTTTGTTGCAAGCGGGATAAAAGGGATAGAGGAAAGAAAGAAACAATGTCAGCACCCATTCACAATAAGTATTTTATATATAATATCAGGTTTTAAAATGTACATAGCTGATTGACCATCTAAATTTTACAAACATAAAACGATGTCAGCCTTTCCTTGTCATTTGTGATGGGAATGTGATAGTTCATGTTTTTACAACTTCTATTAAACGTTTCTCCGGCATTCTGGAGCCTCTTGTTCACATGTCTTGATTTGAAAAAAGCCCTACATCAGGAGTGACTTCATAATATCTTCTCCTAGACCTAGACTATAACTGAAGTGTTGGGAACAGGAAGACTGGCTAGTGAGTGCCTCAGATCAGTGCACTGGCTAATTTGTATAGGAAATTCTTCCTTGTATCCCCAGAAAAGGTCTTTCCACACTGATTTCTGTTAAAGCAGGAACAACTTCACTTTAACAGATAACAGACAGCTGTCAGGTACTTGGTAGGCAACCTCCCCACCTGCACTTACAGGAAAGTGAAGCAAAGGCTGCTGAGATATTTTTTTCCAAGAAGGCTGCAGAGTGCAGTCCACCAGAGATACAAACTGCAGTTTGAAAGAAAGCTCTGTCTCTCTCTCTCTCTCTCTCTCTCTCTCTCTCTCTCACACACACACACACACACACCGTCCTTCAGCCTTCTAAACTAATCAGAATAAATTTGTATGTGTATTCATGTTTGCCATTCTATATATAGTACCTGTTTGATTAATGCCACAATCCTACAGAGTTAGGCATCTTCAGCTAAGCTGTTGAAGCCAATGCAATTAAAACCGTCTGTCTTTATGCAGTACTCTGAGTCAGCAACATGCTCCAAGATCTAGAACAACAGAAGCTTGTTGAATTATCATGCCATGTTAAGGCTTATCTGTTAGCAGTATTGTTTTTACTGGTGGCCAGGTGTGTTTTCAACTGCGAATTGTGCGTGTGTGCTCACAGCCTACAAATTCCGGAAACTTATCTGTACTCAAGTTTGTTAAAAGGGCCAGGGCTATCAGTGAAGTGTGCAGCATTTTCATGTAAATATGTTTTTATATTCTGCTGAAAGCTGGCCAGAGTGGCTGGAGAAACCCAGCCATATGAGCAGGGTATTATTATTATTATAAGAAATGCCTGCTGGATTAGGCCAATGACTCATTTAGTCCAGACCAGATGCCTGTGGGGAAATTGCAAGCAGGACCCCAGCAGAGGTTCACATTCCCCTCCTGTGGTTTCCAGGAACTGGCATTGAGAAGCATTTCTGACCATGGAGGCAGAGCATAGCCATCGTGGCTAATGGCCTTCCCCAACATAGTGCCCTTCTGATGCTTTGGACTACAATTCTCACCAGTCCCAGCCAGCACCAGCCTTCCCATGTTGGAGAATATTGTTCTAACATGCATACAGACTTGGCACCCTAGAAGTAGTGGTAAGCCCCATAAACACTTCCCCAAGTGTTGGGAAGTTTTGAAGTGTTGTGGTGAGATTACACAATGGGAGCTGAGTCTTGGTCAGCTTTGCTCCTGTTTTTGAAATATACTGCAGGTAAGCAGTTTATGGGGAATCAGGACAAAACCTTTAAAACTGGATGTTTGCAGCATAAATAACAGTATATGGGAATATCTATGGTCACAAGATATGACAGAATTACTATTGCAGCTGCCGTTTATCTCCGAACAGACATTAAAATTTAGGATCTTTGCTAAAGATTAAAACCGCTCCAAGGGCAGAAACATTTTATTGCTAACACAGAGTTAACACAAGGATGATGACAGCAATAGACCCTTTAGAGGGGATGTTCTAATGGTTCCAAAGCTTTTTTACATTTGCCATGATGGGCTATGGGGAAACTAACGAGTATTTCTCAGAATTAGGCTTCCATTGTTATAATGCGCTTAAATATGATTCAATACATTTCAGGGAACAAGATGTATATCCAGTGCTTTCTTTTGGGGGCAGTACGCAGGGGGTACGCATACCCCTAAACATTTTGTGAATCTTTGTACTTTTGTCCATTTACTGCATTTATTTTTCCTGATTTGAACTATAAAATAGTGATAATCTTGAGTCAAAATGAGAGTACCCCTAAACATTTTTTTAAAGAAAAAAAAGCACTGTGTATATCTAATAAATGCAAGTGGGGAATTTATAGCCAGAACATTTGGATAAAACCAAAGTGGGGAAGGCTATTCTAGATTTGACACGGTTTCAGCAGATAATCCAAAAGTAAGTCAAACTGGTAGAAAGTTTCAAATTACTGTCATAAAAAATGAGTTTCATAAGTAGTGGAATCTTGTGTAGACTTGCTCCTGTTTTTGAAATATACTGCAGATATAGTTTTGTTTTGTTTTTTTTAAAAAAGCTGGATGTTTTCAGCATGTATAATGTAATAATATAATGTATTGCGCGTGTAGGTCCCCAGGCCACCCCTCAAATAACTTCACACATAACACGTAATTTAGTTTTGGTTTTTGGGCACTATTTTGGCCACAACTTTATTAAAATACAAAATCAGTGGGTGGTTGTTTAGACATTGGTTATGACTATCTGTCCCCCCGCCTGGGACAGAACTGGCATCCCGAGGTCCGATCGGTAGCCAGTAGAAGAGAAAGTCAAACTGGGGGGTCACCTGAGCTAAGCGTCGGACCCACGCCGCTCTCCCCAGCAGCTCCCCAAAAGCTTGCCTGCCCGGTCCTATAACAAGGATTCCCATAACAGGGATTGGGCGGCCCTGGTCCCATAACAGGGATTGGACGAAATCATGGCAAGCCCCAGGATTCCTTTAACGGAATTCCCTTCATCGCAATAGGAGGGGCAGGCACCGCCTGTTCAGCCCCCTCCACCACCAGCATATTATAACCAATGCCTAACCGCAACCTTACAAGTTGTGACGAATTGCAGAGTAGTAGGCAAAAACCAAATGGCACAGCCAATCACCAAATGGCAAAATTCCTACTAGGCCCCTGCGCCAAGGCAGACAACCCCATGACAGGCAAAGCAAGGTCAACTGGAAAAAAGGGCGGGTGATCCGATGCACTCTGCAAAGAGAAAGAGAAACCAGAGTGCACCAATATTTAAAGACTATGGTCCCACCCACTCAATTTGCAACATACAATTTGCCCCAGCAACCCGGTTATCCAATCACAGATGCCAGGCAATAACTATTAACCAGCCTGGCAACAAGAGGCCTGGCCTGGTGGCCCACACCGCAACACGTGCTCTCATTTATTGGAGAACACGCTATATCATATGATATGTTATGATAGGAATATATGTGGTCACAAAATAATGGCAGAATCATTTGCCTGAAATTATCTCCCTTGGAGGTGTATCTAGCATAAACTTTTCATCTGTTGGTGAAGATAGCCAGGCCTTTGGGGATGGTGACACAGACCACTTACCATATTCAAACAGCAGTTTAATTTAATTTTTTTCGGCAGGCAGTCGATGCCTGGGGAGGGGGGGTGATGATCTGGTGGCGGACCTTACAGGGTCAGTCTTCTGTTGGGTCAACCAGTGGGGCATAAAAGCTTGAAGCAGTCATTCCACTATCCTATATATGCTATAGCTCTGGCTCAAGGTCAATGGGCAGCACATGAGTGTGGCCTTGCTGTGGAGCATCTCATTCTCCATATTCAGAGCCAGAAAGAGTTTGTCTGCAGACAGATTGGGCCAGCCTGGAGGTTTGGCCTTCCTGACAGCAGCTGTCAACTTTTGGGGGAAACAGTATTGGGTTGGATCCTTAGTCTAAATCATGGGGGGGGGGTGTAAATTCAGGGTAACCTGGTAAAGGAGTCCAGAGGTTGGGTTCTGACTGAAAACCCCAGAGAGGGGCAAGTGAATTGGCTGTGCAAATAACAAACTAAGTCAAAGCAGTTGTGATTCTTTTTATATTTGATGGGTGAAATAAAACTCAGTCAGAGTATACATTTATTTCAGTGACTCTGCTCTGACTAACATTGGATGTTACTCAACATGCTTTATTTTGTAACCTGATCTGACTTTATTTTTGGTAATGGAAATGCATATCATAACCTAAAACATACTCACCAGTGCAGCACCCCAAGAACACCACTTCATTTTTGTATCCACAAGCACATTTGTTTATAACCTTTATCTATCATGCTTACTGCATAAAACAAACAAACAAAAACGACAACAAACCACTTTCAAAATTAGCGTTATTTAAGAATTAATGAAATCACAATGATGTTAAAATGAAAGCCAAAGCTTAGTCCAACAACACAGATAAGCTCAAAATAGCCAGCTGTCACAGTGCTGTCAGGCAAGGAATGTCCAGAGTGAGAAATTAACTCTTTATTGTGACATTTACAAGTTAGGGAAAGGCATGTCCACCAGTCCTACGTCTCTTAGCTACTCCTATGTGTGCATCCCATGAAGCAGTTGCTGCAACAGGGAGGCCCTGCTCCCTACCTCAGCTTGTGTCTCCCCTATCCCAGCTGCACACATATAACCTACATGTAACTTTTTGTTCCTCCTACTTCTTCTGGTCCTGGGAGACAGTGGAGCAGGAGAGGTGGGGGCAGGAGGAGAAGGTATGGAAACCCTTGACTCTACACCAGCCTGACCTCTCTCTCCCTCCTCCTCCACCTGTTCTTCACTCTCCAATCCTACAGCTTCTCCTGCCTCTGACTCCTGTCTCCCGGCTGCAGCAGGCTCCCCCCCCCCCCAGATCACGGACCCCATCTGGCAAATCAGTCTCCAACCCCACTTCTCCCATTGCCCACTCATCAGTATCCAACCACCACACTCCTCAGTGTCCAGCCAGTCCCTGACACCAACAAACAGTTCGACCAAATCATAAGGGCACAACTTCTCAGCAGTCATATTTAAAGCTTTTTGATGCAACAACAACAAAAATGCCATTCTTGAGTCAGATGTCAGTCATCACAATAGAAATGTGGCAGAACTAAAATGAGAAGCTCTTCTACTTCAGTAGAGTATTTTTACTTTTTCACAAGGCTTCATTATTCCATATTTAACATTCCTTTTGTATAATGCACATTAGGAACAATACACCATTAGAAAAAACTTTGTTAGAGTATGTGGCAATGCTGCTACTACCATGAGTTTGACCGAACTGCAGGAGGCAGTGGAAGACTGGGAGTAAGTACCATTGAATTCAGTAGGACTGATCACTGAGTTGGATTGCACCAAAAATGTCATCTATGCATTTTCCATGACATGACTGAGGTTTCAGAATAAACATTGGTTGGACTAAGGCTAATCTATCACAATAAATAAAGGGGTTGGGTGACTCCAGTACAGCTTGTTGCTGCAACTCCATGAAATATAGGTATGAAAAAATTAAGTCTCAAGTTGTTAGAAGCTATACATAATTCCTACATACATATTACTCATATTACAGATATGTAAGTAGCTATTCAATTGTATTTCTCTGTGTGACGCTGTTCTGCAAGCTAAATTACACAAACGGCTCCTAGCTAATGGGTTTATTTTGAGCTAGAAGAGCAGGTGGGAGCAATACACAATGAGATTTCCTGCTTCATTGGCTAGCGGTATGTAGATTAATGATTCATTTCAGCACAATATGAATAATATTAGTGTAGTGAATTACCCTTTGTAATAGGATACAGTTTCCTGTGTCTTACGAGCCATTTGTTAGTGGGTATTGCAAGTTATGGAAGTGTGCTTCACAGTGTGTACTGTACAGATTGAGGCAATTACCAGTGGAAATGGAATCTTGTGTCTTATCATGTGGACCATACTGTCTAATACAGGAAAATTCCTGGAAATATTTAAAGGGGTTCTTTGGTAACTCAGTTCTACAAGCTATGCTGCCCCACAGGCCCCAGGAGAGAAAATGGAATTTACAAAATCTAAAACACTGTAACAATTAAAAATTCTAACAAATAAAATGTGTGTGTGCAGCTGTAAATAATTGCTTAGCTATTCTCAACCGCTAAACACTTGAAAAGGATTTTTCTTTTTTAAAAAGAATACTTCCACAGTTCATAGAGACATATTTTCACATATGATTTACATTAATTATAAATGATGAATTAAATAGGTTTTGGAAGTTGACTTGGACTTCTGAACAACACAACACATGTCTGCAGCATAAATCTGTTTACAAAATATATAAACACTCTAATAAACATCCTTTTACATTTTGCATAGACCTCTACCTCTATCAAATTTAGCTTTCTCTTCTATTATAGTTTCACCCTCTATCCTTTCTGCTGTTTTAAATGATTCATTCTTATGATTGTTCCAAAATTGCCACTTTAAACAGAATTTGTGGCATATCCTGACCATTGTCCATATTGGATCAGCCTATGTCTTACATATTTCATGAAGACATAAGCTACAGTTTATTTCTATCTATTTAACAAAATTTATAGACTGCTTAAATTATTTATTTTAAAAAAACCCACCTCTAACTGGCTTACAAAAGATGGACAGAGGTCAGTATAATAACAAAAAAATGTTTCAACATGACCAAATAGCCACAAAAGCCCAAATGCTGTTGACTTCACATGTAAGAAAATGTTAATGCAAATTAATAATCAATTTTTGTAACAATAGTCAATGCAAGGGTTTCATGAACTTCCCAATATGCACAAAAATGTAAGGTGTGAATTAATTGTGCATGGATTCAGTTCACAGGAAAAGCTGTGAGCTTCAGCATTTAAGTTTGAGGATGATATCCTTGAATGAGTGATCTGAATGTTCTTTTCGTGTGTGTGGTTCATTTCACATATCTTCAGCAAATGAACACTTGCATTTTCCCTCAATCTCAGGGGAAATAGTAACCAAACCTAGAAGCAGCTGTTGAGATTATTGAAAATGACTTTGTGTGATATCAAGAGGGCACTTGGAACTGATCCTAGAGGTGGCAATGTGACATGTCTGGTATGTAACAGAATGTGTTCCTCCCCTCACTGGGTGTGGCCACTTCCATAACTTTGTTGTTGTTTAGTCGTTTAATCGGGTCCTACTCTTCGTGATCCCATGGACCAGAGCCAGCACTTCTGTCTTCCACTGCCTCCCACAGTTTGGTCAAACTCATGCCAGTAGCCTCGAGAACACTATCCAACCATCTCGTCCTCTGTCGTCCCCTTCTCCTTGTGCCCTCCATCTTTCCCAACATCAGGGTCTTTTCCAGGGAGTCTTCTCTTCTCATGAGGTGGCCAAAGTATTGGAGCCTCAGCTTCAGGATCTGTCCTTCCAGTGAGCACTCAGGGCTGATTTCCTTAAGAATGGATCGGTTTGATTTTCTTTTCCATAGCTTAGTGGGAACTAACTCAGACATTGGTCTTGCCAGTATAGGAAGTCTTAGCTGTTATGCAGAGCTGTTGATCTATTGTTTGCCAAAAAATACAAACTTTTGTAGTTATCCAGATTCCTGCTGCTTCCTGGTATTAGGGCACACCAGTTGCAAGATTTTCTCAAACCAAGAGTCCCCTTCCCATACCCATAGGATACTCCATTATCTCAGAATTGGGCCGGCACT
Organism: Podarcis tiliguerta; assembly: GCF_965153285.1. NCBI lineage: Eukaryota > Metazoa > Chordata > Lepidosauria > Squamata > Lacertidae > Podarcis > Podarcis tiliguerta. The sequence goes on along the minus strand of NC_139536.1, from coordinate 62,953,686 downwards.
TTCCATAAGCCTGAAGCATTTCTAAGAGAGAGGCTGTAGGTATTCCTTTCGCACCATAAGTGTATGTGTGTGCCAATTTAAGATAACAATGCACTTTAAGAAGTGGACTGTAATCCATAGAAACTAGTGCAACCCTGTTCTCTCATTATCTTTAACTAATATGCTTAGGCTGCGTTCCATAAACCAGTTACTTGAGAGCAGTCCTATACAAACAAGCTTCCATTATGCTGCCATTGCTTCCTTATCCTACTATCTCATTCAAGTCATCATCAATAGTCCAGTTAGATTGCATGTTGTATATTGCAGAGCTGGTGCAAGATTTGAACCCAATATTTGACTAGATTTACAGCTCAAACCTGCAGTGTCTTCTTAAAATGTCAAGTGTTCCTAGTTTCTACTGGTTTCTGTAGTCTTTGTTTCTTACAAGATGGGCCTGCTCTCTCGTGGGGATTTTGGAAAGGCAGCAAAAATGTCCATTCTCCTTTGCCGGGACTCTGACTGCTTATCTAGTCCTCAAGGATTGTTTCTCTCCCCACCCCTTTCCATTGTTTCTTTTCATGAAGCCACTCTTTGACAGTTAAGCTGCGGAATGGTCACTGCAATATCTAGGGTATTCCTCAACTTTCTCAGATGTCAATAACTTGGCATAATTTTAACAAAGAACTTGTGGATTTTTTCCGCAATTAAAGGCTGAAGTGGAGAGAATAGTCCATTGTCTATTCTATGCTTCAAAATGAGTTTGGTGTGCTATATTAATAATTACTGGTAGTACTTCACATTAAAATAAAAACCAGTCTCAAAAGAGTTTTGATTAGCTTGGAATTTTGATTATTTTCTGGGCTCTTTTTTAAAACACTCTTACTGCATTTTTCATCATTGGCTTAGCTAAAAGAAAGTGCTAAAAGTTTCAGATCTGCAGTGAGCAGAAAAATTAAATGTAGCTCTTACTATCCTGCTGCAAGAAACACAATACACATAATATCTAAGCACCTATGGACTCCAGTCCAGCATGTTAATGGAATGAAACTTAATGCTAGTATTCTGTGCATACTTGGAAACCAGTTCAAACACCACACCACCCCCAAAAGATGTGGGGAAGCCTTGTACACACTATTCCCAGGCTAGATCTTTGCATCCAGAAAGTAGGTCTGAATACAGAGTTCAAGATACCGAATCAGGAGTCAACAGATTGCTAGCAACAGATTTAGCCAAGTAGAAGCTATTATTTGAACCACACCTGCCTGCATTTGGAACTAATATGGCAACCATTCTTGTTATAACATTTGAAATGTGCTGCATTCCACTCTTCTAAATGTCGGGTGGGGGCATGGATGAGTTTTCTTTTAATAGATAAAACCAGATGGCTTTGAGTGCATGGTAGAAAGTATTTCTCTTCATGAAATAGCTGTACAAGTGTGATTCAACAAATTTTTCACAAACCACTAATACTAACACAATATCCTTATTGTTCCTTACCGTTGCCTCATCAGATTTCTCTGACATAAATTTCTTTTATTATTTTTAGAACAGTTTAATTGAACTAAATGAAAAAGAAAAAGAAAAGGTATACTGTATCATCATAAAAGTTAACAATTATATATACTTATAGTAGGTTATATGTATATATTAGATATTTTGTTTAAATGTGTTCCAAATATCATTATACTTATCTATGCAAAGTCTACATCTATAAGCAATCCGTTCATAAGTTGCAAGTGTAGTCATATCTTCAATCCATTGATTAAATAGAACCATACACTTATATTTCCAGTGCATCAGTATCAGTCTTTTGGCCATAGTAAGGGCATGAAGAATCCATCGTAAGTATGTAGTTCAAAATATTTTCCTCTGAAAATTGTACACACACACCCCCGACACTGAATTAAATTTCTACCTAGCCTTATGTAGAATACTCATATGCCCAATAAGGCAATATAGTGATAAGTCCATACAGATCTGCCTGGAAGGCAATTCCAGACCATTGGTGACACAAGTAAAGCAGGTCTGATCCACATCCCTAGCTGCCAAATGGCATTCTGAGGGAGATGCTAGAAGCAAGAATGTTTGGAAGCCTATATATGGAAGACTAAAATCCCTCAATTCACCCAGGACCAAAGATGGTTAGAGTTTCAAATGTAAGCACTGGCACATTGAATTGAGGCCAGAAGTGAACCATGTAATGCAGAACATATAGGCCCAAAGCTATAGAGTCTGGAGGTGAAATTTGGAGCAATATTTTAAAATGCTTTCAATGGCATGTATCACAGAGCAAAACACCATGTTCTTTTGAAATGAAGATGTGTTAATTCTGAGCAAACATAAATGAACCAAAGCTGCAGATTATCCAAGTAAATGGTGAGTGATGGTCAGCTTTCAACCAGAAACTCTCAAAGATGTTGACTGGGGAAAGGTCACAGAGCCCAGGTCCTGTTCTGAAAGCCCTGAGCATGCACAGAATGTATTTCTGCAGTACTGAATAAACCACAGGTAGTACCAGTACACATGGGATTGAGGGCCGGAGCTTTGAGATAACAATTTATGTATTTTGGATAGGTGTCAGATACTTCACACAGCACACAATTACTTTATGGCATTCACTGTTGCAAGATGTACTGATGGCCATTAAACTTTAGTGATTTTAAAAGAGAATCATACAAATTTCATTGGGTTACTTTCATGTCCTGGCTGTGGGCTACCTGAAGGCTTCTGGCTGGCCACAGAGAAAAGTAGGATGCTAGGCTTAGTGAGCCTTTGGTCTGCTCCAAAGTGCTTTTCTTATGTCCTTACGTTGACAGAGTGCTGCTATGTGATAGAAACAGGCAAGAATTTCCAGGGGTCAATCAACCTAGCTGAAAATTGCCTCAGAATCCCAAATATGTTTGCTTGGTTAACACTTTGAACATGACCTTCAAGATGAAGACAACTTAAGGTTTAAGAACGAATCACATCCTTCATTAGAAGATCATTCACTGAAGAGAGTTGTGTCAAGAAAAAACTGTGGCTCAGATTTTCATTCAAAAAAGAACGACCCATTGTTTCCAATTGCCTGCCTTGATGATTTCAATCATGCTCCTATTCAATTTCCCTCTCTGAACTCATGTGATAGCAAGTCAGAGGAAACACCACATTTCCTGGGAGCAATGCTAAATTCATGCTAACCTGCCACCTTTTGCGAGCATTTTAAACTCAGAGCACTGAATATAACCCAACTTTTAGAATGGTTGATTTGAGTGCTTCACAGTTCTCTCTCTTTTTCTCATCTAAGTACTATGTGACCCAATAATCTCTATGGCTGGAGTAATATAAATGCAATTGGACATCTTTAGAACAACTGAGCCATTTATTCCTTGCCCTCCATTCCCAAAAACTGGCAGCTTAAAATTGAATATGGCTCCCCACGATAATAAGTCAGAGAGGAGCTCTTGTAAAATGCAGTCGTTTCCCAAGGTATTCAAACAGGAAAAGAACCTTAAATTACCAAGCACTCCAAACAGACCAATTCGTTTCAAATGGCTTCATTTTGTGAAAGGGTAAAATATACTCTAGCCGTATTTAAGTTGCACTACATTGTTTGCTATAAATGACATCCATTCATCTGATTCAGTGTGGCTATAACTACTGACTTGAGTTCACTCTGTCATTTAGTGGGGAAATGAAGAGAGTAGAGGGTTTGTGTTGGAAATGTCAGGAAGGGGAGTGAGCGAGAGCTGAAAGACTAAGGAGCAGCAATGACAACAGCATAACCACTTTTTGTGACATACCTTGTTGCTGTCATTGTGTCCTTGAGGAAGTGTATAATGATTATAGCTAAGTTCCTGTGAGCAACTGTCACCCAAGATGACCATCAGTATTTCCTCCCTATAACATTCAGCAGGTTTGAAGAGTCAGGTTCCAGTGTCTGTCTTGAGTCATGCTCGTGAAAACAGTAATGGCCCTTCTGAACCAGGGCCTGGAGACCAGGGTTCAAATCCCCACTCAGCCATGAAGCTTACTGAATGACATTGGGCTGGCCACTCCTTGAGTGTGATGTTGACTTCCTCCCTTATTATCTGGAACCACTGTGTGCCTGTAGCCACCTGCATGTTGTGAAGGAGAAAGAACTTTGCTATTGTATTAGATGATGGTTGTCTGCATTACACTTGGGTGATGTATTTCTGTTGCAGAAAGGGACAGGGAAAGGAAGGATAAAAAGTCAGATATGGGACACAAAGAACTGTCAGGTAATGATCAGAGGTGAGTGTGGGACAATGGGTTTGATAGGACTAGGGTGATGTGAGTCAATAAAAAGGTAAAGGTACCCCTGCCCGTACGGGCCAGTCTTGACAGACTCTAGGGTTGTGCGCCCATCTCACTCAAAGAGGCCAAGGGCCAGCGCTGTCCGAAGACACTTCCGGGTCACGTGGCCAGCGTGACATCGCTGCTCTGGCGAGCCAGAGCCGCACACGGAAACGCTGTTTACCTTCCCGCTAGTAAGCGGTCCCTATTTATCTACTTGCCCCCGGGAGTGCTTTCGAACTGCTAGGTTGGCAGGCGCTGGGACCGAACAGCGGGAGCGCACCCCGTTGCGGGGATTCAAACCGCCGACCTTTCGATCGGCAAGCCCTAGGCACTGAGGCTTTAACCCACAGCGCCACCCGCGTCCCAGGGTCAATAGGGTCAATAGGGTCAATGTGAGTCAATAGAAGCAACCTAATTGGCTAGGAATCACTTAAAAGTCCAAGGAAATAGTGGCAGCCTGATGGAACTTCATTTTGGCCTGACACAGTCAAGTAAGATGTTTCAGTATACTTTATGAATAGGATGTCAGTATCCTATCTGGGACAGGGCTTCTAGTCTTCAAGAAAGTGAGCAGAAGAAGTTCTTTAGCAGGGTTTCCCCCAGATGTTGCTGGATTACAACTCCCATCACCATTTGACATGCTATCTGGGCTGATGAGAGTTGGAGTCCCAACAACATCTGGAGGACACCATGTAGCCTAACCCCGTTCTATAGGGGTGCAGGTCCTCCTACCGTAGTGCTCCAAAGATGGAAAAAATGGATTTCCATGCATTGCACAATTGGGAATCTCTCATAGACTAATGTAGGTCCATTAATTTCAATTACTCTTAAGTCAGTTGGATACAGCCCTCTGTATTCTAGTAGCTGGGATATAAAAAGCTGAGAGGACAATATCCCACTTGGTTTCCTGGAAATATTTGGCTGGTCACTATTTGAAATAGGACAAGAGCAGTCTTTGGTCTGATCCCAAAGGACTCTTCTTATGCTCTACCAGTTTGTTGTGATGACAGTTAACTACCCTCTTTTCTAGCAGGCTTAGCCAGACAGACATAGATTTCACTCTGTTTGCTGCTAGGTGCTTGCGAGTCACAGTTAAAGGACACAGATGGTCAATAAGGGGAAATGCTCCATGATACAGCTTTATGCAGCACTAAACAGTACAATGTTCGCCTCTGGATAATTTAGAGAGTGAGGCAGTCACCCCGGAACCTTTCTTGAACACAGCATTAAAAACACAACAAAACATAAATGTTAGCTGACACTAAATTCATTTTTAGAAAGCTCTCAAAATTCTCTGCTGGGAAACCCCTGAAGTACTTAGTTACAGTAGCAAAGTATTAGTGTGAAATCTCCATTTTTCTCCTTTACACATTTTAATGCCAACACTGGAAAAGCTGCCAAGCTACCATGAAAAAAAAAACCTGAAACAGCTCTAATTATTTCATCTGTTCCACTCTGTAATTATAATATTCAAGAACTTCAGTTGGTGTGAATTGGCAGAGTTCCAGTGAAAACCCAAGCTTTCACCAACTAATGATATGGAACATTGTCTTCTAGTTTCCCACTATAAAATTTTCTTTGTCATTCTTCATACTTCTTGCTATAACTCCAGAACTGAAAACACTAAGACTTCTATTTACGCCTTGCATTTCTTAAGAACTCCAGAAATGGAAATGATGGTTTGCTGTGGTTCTCCATTATCTTCAGGAGGGCCTGTATTGGAATTGGAGAAATACATGCAGCTGCTTGTCTCCAGGAAGACTATGCAGATACATAATAGTGTTTGGAGTTTGGATTTGATATCCCACTTTATTGCTACCCTAAGGAGTCTCAAAGCAGCTAACAATCTCCTTTCCCTTCCTCCCTCACAACAAACACTCTGTGAGGTGAGTGAGGCTGAGAGACTTCAGAGAAGTGTGACTAGTCCAAGGGCACCCAGCAGCTGCATGTGGAGGAGCGGGGAAGCGAACCCGGTTCACCAGATTACGAGTCCACCGCTCTTAACACTACACCACACCACACTACACCACAGAACACCACACTACACCACAGAAGTGTTTCTTCTGTGTGATAAATATTGATTTATATATTATACAACAGTGTTGGAGAGGCTATCAAGAATGAAACCCTATTACCTTTCAATGCATGCTAATACTTTCCTTTATATAATGGATGGATTTCCAGTATATAAAATGCTGTTCAGAGGGCAATACCGATACCCCAGTCATTCAACTGCCCATCTTTGTGATATATTTTGACTAAGAGTTTGCTACATTCTAAATGTGAGTTAGTATCTATGAAATCCTTTTAATTATTCTTACTGAGATGTATACTCGTATCCACCTGTTTCATTTTTATCTGGGTTGTAATAAAATCTGATTTACAAAAAGATAAATTATTAGCATATTCAAAGCTTATTCAAATATAATTGTGTCTTGTGTATCAGTCTTGGTAAGTAGGTTAGTTGAAAATAAATCCTTTGTAAATTAGTTGGCAAGGCAGGTGAAAGAGCAAATCATAATGAGTGTTGATTAAATGTTCATAATCTGCTTATATAAGAGCAGTACTCATAAGCTGCAGGTAGAAATCACCAGCTGAATGTTCAGGGTGGTGTTTCTCGGATGAAGAAAGATTAAAATGGGTTTCCAGATGGGATTGGAACACCAACTGGGGACTGGAAAATATATGGAGGATGGTGTAGCTCAGCAGTAGCAATTTTGTGAGGTTACTGAAATTGTATTACTGTATTTACTAAATTTGTGTTTATTTACTAAATTTGTATAATGGTGTGTGTGTGTGTGTGTGTGTGTGTGTGTGCCATGTCTTGTGATTGATTATGTGGAGTAGGGCTTACCTAGTCGCCCACCCCGTATTTTATTCAAGTTGGCACCCTTGTGGGTACAGCACATCACATTACATTGTGATGGTTCTAGAACCTGAATCAGTGTACATCTTTGCTGTGCTCTGCCTCTTTCATAGCCCCTTGACCCAAGCTCCTTCATATTAGATATAGGAACTGCTAGGAGCTTAGTGGTAGAGCTTGAGCTTGAGGTACAGCCATTTCACGCTACTTTATATGCTAGGCATCTATCCCAAAGTGAGCAACAGCAGAGCAACCATAGAACAACAATAGAGTTCAGTAGTGCAAGAGCGAATGTTCAGCTTCACTTCTCATGAATGGGATGCTGCTGTAAACAGGATATATGCTATTGTTTTCTCTGCAGACTTTGCTAAAGCCAAGGTATAATATCAAACTTCTTTAGAATCAGCATTGCTTGCTTGTAAATGAGCAAAAGAAAAATATACTGTACTTCAACCAGTTATTCTGATATATATTTTTTTCTTTCTCACATTCTCCCAGGTGTTCCAAATTGCTTATATCATTTTAAAAGCAGCTAATGCACCACGACCTGGAAACTGGGTTTTGGAACGTTCACTAGATGGTGTCAACTATGAGCCCTGGCAGTACTACGCTATCACAGACACAGAATGTCTGACTCACTACAACATTCTTCCCCGCACTGGACCTCCATCGTATACAAAAGATGATGAAGTTATATGCACTTCATATTACTCTAGGATTCATCCGCTGGAGAACGGAGAGGTAAGATGGGGGAGTACTGCCGATGTCAATATGCTGGCAACCACACTGCCCTCCGAATATGCATATTTTCCCATAAATTCATGTTTGTGCATGCATAAGTTCAGGAGTTTTCAAACATAGCCATAGTGTACTGAAGAAAGTATATTCAGATATCTCTAAAATTTTATATCCAGTAACAGTGGCTATACTCAAGCTTTGCAACATCATTTACAGGCTGTGAAGTTAGGGAGCCCTCTTTATTTGATGCTTGAGTAGAAACGTTTGCTCAAGGTGCTGGAGCAGAGCAAAAGGTGTTAAGCAGCAAAGTAGCATCTCACTCTCTTCCAGTGTCATGCCTTGGCTTGGTTCTCCAGAGTTCCCCCTTGTGAGCTCTACATGTGCATCGCATGTGGCCAGAGGGATATAGCCTTATGCCATATGGTCGAAGTTATGATCTCCCTGTGTGGTGTTTATGCAATTGTGTGTTGTGATTTAGTGCTGAGCTACACCCTAGCCTTTGGTTTCTCGTGGTGAAATAAATGGGGGACTGTTTTGGTTCAGTTTCCCTTTCTAAAACAATGGACAACCAGAAACTGAGCTATTCCTTGACATTCAAACTGCCCCAATCAGTATTACTGAAAAATAACATGCCAAAATGTTTTATATTATATTTATTGCAAAAAAAAGTGTTTGGTAGGCTAAATCGCATGCAAAAAATATGTATATTAGGAGAAACGTACACAAAAATTCTGGGCAAGCGACTGCAAATCTCACAAAATTGGCTGTCACAAATTTGTGAAAACCAGACAACAAATATGTGATTTTCACTTGATCATCCACATCAGGTATCTAGAGCAACAAATCAAGGATAAACTTAGCTCTCAGTTCAGCATGCAGAGGGCAATATAGTACAAGTTGGTGGCATATCCAGTGTTCCAGTGGCATAGCACAGCTTTTGTCAAATTCTGTAGCCTCTTAGCTGATGGATCTTCTCTATAATATTGGGCCCTAAGAGAGTGATCAAATGGCAAATGTTCCATTCCTAGTTTGCATTTTTGGATATGTCCAAAGGGATTTTGGATGTGTCATTTCTGACTCATATGGTACATTGTGCACAAATCAGTGATGGATAGGTAGGTAATATGTTTTGTGGGGAAGTGAGTCATAAAGAGCTTCCTGGTTTTCAAATTATAATGAAAAGACTGAAATGAATGTATAAAATCAGATTTATATTTAGAAACATAAATGCCAAACAATATGCTTTTTTTAAAAAAAGAATGTGAATTTCCATGTCATACCACAAAACTTGGGTTTTTCCAAGAATATTTTGGCATAAATTTCAGGTTGCGTTGTTGGGTTTTATGATGGTTTAAAATTGAAAATTACTATACTCCACAGGGTTCGAAGGAGTTTGCTGTTCTTTATCTATGCTAGGATTCTAGGCTAACAATATTGATAATATGAAAAGAGCCATAATTGTGTGAGCTTTCCTTTCAGCACTAATTAAGACTATGTGGTGTAAATGTGCAGCTGCCTTTACACTACCTTTCCTCCTCATTTAATAAAATTTCAACCTTTTCAAAAGCTTTACAAAGCTGGCATCATCACGTTTGATTCCTGCGATTTTCATTAATCTGAAAACTAAAAATTAATGGTAACCATGGTGATTTTTGCTTCATTTCACTTGCATTGAAGCCACTGTTATTTGCATTTAATTTTGTTCTTTATAAAAAGCAGTTGGTTTCTTCTTTTTAAGGATTAGAACTTAGTGCCTATGTTTTTATTAATCTTGTTATGTAAAATTATTCTAGGGACATTAACTCTTACTCTTAGTAATATCTTTTATTTTTCCTGTGGAAGATACAGGGCTTTTGTTTAACTTGATCTTCATTTAGGCTGAACTTTCTAACGACCCCATGCATTGCATTCTTCATTTTTATGATCCTTTTCAGTCTAATCAGTGAAATCAGAAATCAGCTCTGAAGAGCAGAGGTTTGTCACGAATTACTTTCATATCTGATGGAGGATGAAATCTAATTTGCTTTAGGTTCTCCCCCCCCCCCCCGCCCGATGTCTGGTTCACTCATCCTCATGTCTGTTCCTCCGCCTGTATCCATATGTACACTCTGCACAGTTTCTGAGCAGGGTTTCTATCTACCTGTCACACCCTGTTACCCATAGAGCAATACATTTAGTAGCTTAACTAAGAATTTTTCTGTTTTCCATCATATTGCAATTCATTATGCTTTCTATCATTTCAATGTTAGTGTTTTAATGACTTTTAATGACATGCAGGTTTCAGTCGCGATACTGTAGTGCTTTGCAAAGAAAGCAACAATAGCACAAGAGGGCAGTGACCCATCCAAAAGTGTGTTTTGATTACTAATGCCATGCATTCCTTAAGAAACCACCAGAATATGTAGCTTTGTATATGATTTTCAGACTACTTTATTAACTCAAGAGGGCATATAGCAGTGCACATGGAAACTATAAAACAGATACAGTCATACCTTGCCTTGGATCTCAAATGGCTTGGCTCCCGAACAAATCGTCTCTTGAATGATCGAAACCCAGAAGTGAGTGTTCTGGTTTTCGAATGATTTTCAGAAGCTGAATATCCAGTGTAGCTTCCACAACTTCTCATTGGCTGCAGGATGCTCCTGCAGCCAATTGGAAGCTGCGCCTTGGTTTTTGAACAGTTCCAGGAGTCAAACGACCTCCCAGAATGCATTTTGTTCAATAACCAAGGTACCATTGTATGTGCACCAAGATACACAGCCACATCTCAGACAAGGAGCATACACAGAGGGCTTACAACATTCTCTCCTATGTCCCTGGGTCCAGCATTTTCATAAGAACTGCACAGCACATGCTGTTACGGCTAAAATGGCCGCTGTTTCTTTAATGCGAATAAAGCTGGGTAAGCATGAGTCAGCAGCCTGCACTAGGTTGTATATATATATAGTGAGAAATGTTAGTTTGGTGCTGAGGCTGAGGTTGGTTGGTTAGTTAGTTAGTTAGTTAGTTAGTGAGTGAGTTAGTGAATGCTGGTAGTGTTGTTGTGTGTCAGTTGCTTTTGCACAAAGACTTTTAAGAATAAAACTCTGCAAGGAAATTCTCATGGACTCTTTTGTGCCGACAAGGGTCCGAGGACCAGGCTGAGGAGACAAAGGGAGGTCAGAACCCTTTCCTCCTTTTTGCTTTTTACAAACACTGACACATGCACCTTCATCACCCCATACCTCTGTAAATCCCAGGTCCTGTTTATCTTATATTAATCTTTGCCAACAAAGGTCCATATAGTTAAAGCCATGGTTTTCCCAGTAGTGATGTATGGAAGTGAGAGCTGGACCATAAAGAAGGCTGATCGCCGAAGAATTGATGCTTTTGAATTATGGTGCTGGAGGAGACTCTTGAGAGTCCCATGGACTGCAAGAAGATCAAACCTATCTATTCTTAAGGAAATCAGCCCTGAGTGCTCACTGGAAGGACAGATCCTGAAGCTGAGGCTCCAATACTTTGGCCACCTCATGAGAAGAGAAGACTCCCTGGAAAAGACCCTGATGTTGGGAAAGACGGAGGGCACAAGGAGAAGGGGACGACAGAGGAAGAGATGGTTGGACTGTGTCCTCAAAGCTACAAACATGAGTCTGACCAAACTGCGGGAGGCAGTGGAAGACAGAAGTGCCTGGCGTGCTCTGGTCCATGGGGTCACGAAGAGTCGGACATGACTAAACGACTAAACAACAACAATCTTTGGGGTCACTCATACTGCAGGACTATCCCTCAATTATCACTCATATGCATGAATATTCCTCAATTATCCCTGTTTGAAATTTTACAGCTGAATGTGTGGCTACACTCAGTTTGAAAGCATTGTATCTTAGGAAATGCAAGGTGAAAGTTGCTTCTGTGGCGTGCGATGTCTTCTTCACACCTATAAGCCAACACTTAATGACTTGTGTTCAAGAAACCAGATAGTAAAGATACATCCATCTCCAGCCATATTCCAGCATTCCAGAATCCATGGGTGCTGACAGTTCTTGGGCATCTTTTCCACCTAGGCATTAACACATACCTGATTAGCTTCAGCAAGATGGCTGCATTATGACCATACCTTGCACTAAGACCATACCTTGGGACCTGATACTGCTCAACACTGCATTCATGTATTTCTTCTCTGCTGCAGTTGGGGATGGTCAGATGTCGTAAATGTGAATCTGAAAGAGTCACATTTGTTTGGGGGATTTTTAATTCCAAAATAATATTAAGTTAGCTGTGCTTTTAAGTTACATCTTCTAGTCTATTGCTCATCCCTTCCCATCTTGATTGGTAGCTGACTCATGCATGACTTTTTGTTGTCTATAAATTTGAGTCCTATATGTATAGGTCTACATGGTGACTATTCCTGGGTACAAAAGCAGTTTGCAAGCCAGGGAATTGCTAACACCCTGAAATCCATGATTAGAGGTTCTGGATACAACTCGGCCGCTGAATGGTAGAGGTAATGATCATAATAAGATCCATTTTTAGTGAGCATAAGCACATATCTTTTATTATCTGAGTGAACTTTGTAATGTGAACTTTGTAATGTGAAGCTATATTATACAACCTAGCCTATGAACTATTTCCTGATTTCTTTAGTTTTAAAACTACCTTAAAGGGGGACATCAGAAGGCACCTGCACATTTTCTTTAATCAAACTGCATTTGATTGCCTGGTAAGATTATAGGTAAAAGCACACTCCCCATGGAGAGATGGAGAGTATTAATGCAGTATTGATTCTTCATAAGTACAGCAGTGCAGTAAAAGGAGTTTTAAAAGAAGCTATTAGTTATGAGAAAGCAGGAGTCAGGCAAGGACACAGCATCCTGGAGACAGATATAGGCATGGGTGTTGGATATGGATTCTATACTCAAAGGTGTGTATTGTTTGTAAATCAATGCCATTTAGTATTTTTAAGACTGTGTGTGTGTGTGTGTGTGTGTGTGTGTGTGTAGTGACAGAGATAAAATATTTTATGCTGCCCTTCATCTGAGGGTCACATAAGAATACAAAGTGAGAACACAAAATACCTAATCATCATCATCATCATCATAAACAAACCACAAACACATTTGAAAGTCCATAGAATGTTTATTCAGCCAGAGGCCTGGTTATATAGTTACATGGTCACATTTATATTTCTTTTTCATTTATGAGGGGAATACAGGACCACCACTCAGTGGATTTAGTATCTGTCTGCATAAGGTTCTAGAAACTAAGTAACATTAGTTGCTGCAAATTATTCTAACGGAGACTGGAGTATGAAACAAAGGCATATTGTATGCAGAACTGTGGCATAAATATGGACCCAACTCTGGATTTCTTCTTTTAGACAATGTGTTATACCAAACTGTTTCACAGGGAATTTAGGAAGCACAGTTAATGCTCAAAATTATTATGCCAAGACAACATTCAAAGAGTTCAATGAAAATGAAGTTTTTCACTATTGTTTATTTCCGCCAGGAGTTTTGCTATTATTTATCAGTTCAGTGGCATAAAAGTCCTGGCACGATGGAGAATATCCCTATATACTTAGTTCAAATAAACTAAAGAAATGTCAGGAGACACAACATGATATTTCTGTGTGCTTTGCTCATGGAAAAGCACAGATAGAAACAGAATTTAGTAACAACCTTGAGAAAAGCATGGTTTTATTGGGCTTCAAGTGTTGTCATTTGTATGTGTGCTGGACAAATTCATCGAAATAAGATTAAAATTCAGCATCTTTCTATTCTGATGTGAAATATGGTAGCTTTTCAAGTGCTTCCTCCATACTCTCAATGCTAGGTCCCTCCTGATACAGCACAAAGATAAGGGCTAGCGGATAACTTCCTGTCCTATAAAACTGATTTAACAAATGCGTCAGTCTTTGTTTAATTTGGCTATCCAAACGGAAGCTTGAAAACACACATTTAGAGACTGAAGGGAATCTAGAAATCCATAAACAACTCAAAAGGGGAAAAAATCAAATAAAAAGAATCACGCCAACAGAATTTAGCCACAGTTACAAATTGTATAGAGAAAAGCCTCAGAGAGAAGCAGTGACACTGTAGCTGTGCTACTGCTTTCATCTACCATGTGCTCATCTGCTAACACCTGGATCCATTTTTAAGCCCCCCCCCCCCCTTTGAAATGTAGGTCTTGACTCCTTTTGAAAAACTCCTTTTTTCTATGTAACTCATTCCTGAGCTGCACTAATGTCAGGCCAATAATGTCAGGAGTGCTGAACTCTGGTACTTCTCAATGCCTCTCTTAGATCTCCTTCATTCCTTTGCTGCTTGAATAGGTGTTCAGGACAAACTGATTGGCTGATAGAGGAAAGCATGGAGAGAAGGAGAAAAGGACTTACAAATGAACTGTAAATCCAATTCTCCCCACAGCCTGATTTAATCCTTTCACACTGGGAGTTTCAGAGTGTCAACACCATAGGGTCAAAGGGTCGACATGTCTACAAGTACTCAAAACTGAAACATATTCAACTCAGCGTGGTTTGAAAAATCGCTGTGACATCGTGCTGCCCAGTAAAATTGGTTGAATATAGCAAATGTAATTCCTACCCAAAAAAAGGAAGCCAACATCTACCAAAGTGTTCTAAACTCCCCACCATCTCTGTATGCATGTATATGAAATAAACCCAGTGACCCTTCCATTCTAATCAATGTACAGTGGTACCTTGGGTTAAGAACTTAATTCATTCTGGAGGTCCGTTCCTAACGTGAAACTGTTCTTAACCTGAGGTACCACTTTAGCTAATGGGGCCTCCCACTGCCACGCCACCACTGCACGATTTCTGTTCTCATCCTGAAGCAAAGTTCTTAACCTGAGGTACTATTTCTGGATTAGCGGAGTCTGTAACCTGAAGCATCTGTAACCTGCAGTACCAATGTACTCTTTTTAAAAAATACTCATATTTCATGCTTCTTTTTCATGATTGCTAATCTTCTCAGTGCATGTTCCAGTACACTAAAGAAGGGAGAAGGTTTGACATGGTGTGTCTCTGGTCAACCTGTTGTTGTTTTTCACTCGTACATATACAGGAGAGAGATAACAGATGATCAGCTGTCTGTTGTGTGTACGCACCGTTACTTCAGACGCCTCTAAGCTACTGCTAAGCTACAAGCTCAGTAAGGTTGATAAACAACTGATTTTTAGATGTTTTAATTTGCTAGAAGCCACCCAGAGCGGCTGGGGCAACCCAGTCAGATGGGCAGCATATAAATAATAGAAGTTGTTGTTGTTGTTGCCAGATGCCACAAGTGGGTTCCAGCTCCACTTTGGCATGGATTCTGTGTTTGAACAATCTGCTTCTTAATAAAGACTGGGCATTTCTCAAACTGCCCATTCTTGATCACCTCACTATGTATTTAACTATGCTGGCTTGCTTGGTGGCTTGCCTGCCTATCTGCTCATACCCTTCTTGCTTCTCTACTCACTGGCTCAACTGCTTGACTATTCAAGGATTGCTTAGCCTCTGGGCCACATTGGTCCTATATAGCACAAGCTACACCAGCAGTTTTAAATTGCATTTTTATCCTTGCACAATTGGAACTTGGGTAGGATAGATTCATTTCAGGCGCAGATGTCCAACGAACAGATCATGTGCACCCCAAGGAGTAGACTAAATGTGATAGGGTAGCAGCAAGAGTGGGGGAGCGGTGAAACAGCTGCGATTTTCTCCTCATGCAGCAGCACACTCAGTGTTTGTTCACCTTACTGAAGAATAAATGTGGTTCAAAGTGGCACACAGACAACACGATTAGCAATCACATTTTAAAACTTAATACCGGGCATGTGTGTGTGTGTAGTTGTTATCAAGGTCACAGCAGGTAGAGAAAGGAGGTTTAAGCTTTTATTCCCCAGCAGGATTCCCCAAGAAATTCTGCCTCCATCCCATGTAGCAATTAATTTTAGGAAAAAAGCTCACATAGGCACTGATGGGAGCTATCCCCCACTTAATGCTAAGGGCCCAAGGGGGGCAATTTCATGCAGCTGGGAGAAGGCTTGAATTGACCCATGTGTTGTGATCCAGACAGCAATCAGGGCCCTTGTGCTTGATATATAATTTTAAACCACATAACATGTGATTGCTAATCACATCATTAATGTGTAGTTTGCCCACAATTAATGTGTAGTTGGTCTTTAACAGCAGAGGTGTTAGGGCTGCAGTCCTAAGCACAATTTCTAGGGCACAAGCCACATTTAAATCAGTAGGGGTTACTTCTGAATATAGATGCTCATGAATGATTCTCAAGTTTGCATGTGAAAAAGCTTTTTCTCAAAAGACCTTTGAGGTGGATTTTGAACTAGAAAAAAGATTGGTATTTGGGATTCTTTCTGTATACAATTACCTTCTCAGTAAGCTATTCAGTCTGCAAAAAGAGAAGAAGTAATAACACTATTAAGCAAGTGTACGTAGATATTATGCTCTAGGATAAAAATGATTGGAAAACTTGTATTGCTCAAAAAAGAACAGAGAAAGGGACTTGCTTCTATTTCTCTTGGGGAAAGCTGAAATAAAGATACCCTTCCGCTGACAATAATTTCTTTCCATTCTGGCTTTGTGTTATAGAAGCTTGATAGTAATTAATGTCATCTGTAGAAAACAGAACAATGATTAATAACATGATTCATAGAACTGTCTAGGATAGTAAATGATTTAAATGTAACAATTTACAAAGTACACACTGTTCAGAACAAGCCGGTGCTATTTAAGGGTGAAAGGGTTAGTAAACCTATTTGGTCATGTTTGTGGTCTAACTCTTATACTGCCTTGAACAATTCTAGCACTTTTGTTTAAGTGCTAGAATGCTATTAAGGGGCAAAGGGACTGTTGCAAATAACTTTCATTATTATCCCAAAGAGCAAAATTTTATTGGATATATGAAGCCTCCAGATTTCGGAAGTTTCTCTCGGTTGCTGTTGCAAAAATTAAAGACAGTTGCCTTCATCTGAAGGACCACCTGTGCCAATATGAGGCTGCCCAGATATTGAGATTAATATATGGGCCATTACTCTCTTGGTGTGAGATGTGAGACAGACAGGTTCCAGTGACAGGGCTTTTCTGGTGGTGGTTGAGCACATTTGAAGCTTCCCGTATCTCACGTAATTCATGTGGCTATTGTATTAGTCCTTGGCCTGCCTATTTGGTAACACAACTCTAATTAAAACATATCATTTGATCCCCAAGCCAAAAGTTCCAAGTAACAGTGTGTTGAATGAATGTAATTTACCCATGAAGTGAAATACAATCTCACCCACAAGTTTCATGTGGATTTGAAGCTGCTTCTATCTCTCTCTCTCTTGTGGCACCCACACATTCTACATCCAACCTTCAACCCACATTTCTCTCTCCTGCTATCCTCCATTAATTCAGATTCTCCCAGCTGGAGGATAGTACAGTAAGGGAACAAAAAGCAATATATAAAAATCACACATTACCTGACTTGATGCACATTGCCTGGGTGAGGGGTTTTTTTTTTTTTTACATGTGAGGTGATGTTTCCTTGGCTGCCATTTATTGCCACACCCCCTACTTCTGTTTGCTCCTCGCCTGAGCACAACCTAGCCATTTTGCTTCCATCAGCCCCAAGGAAAGGATACAGCATGCCAATTTCCCCCCATTGTTGCTGAAGACATGTTTGTGGGTTTGTAATTTCTATTTAACAGCTGTTTTGTGCCTTACTGCTCTTGTGCAAAGCAGCTGTTTAAAATAAAATGGGCTCTTTGGGAAGAATTGGCAGGTGCGGGACTTGTTGGTTCCTTTCAGTTGCTGAAACAATGCATCTTTCCAAGTGTGCCTATTTCCAGTTGCTGCATGCTGAGGACATGCTCACAGAACATCCACCAACTATTAAACTTCCATTTTTATTTTTAATACAGAGATTTTGCACAAGACTGCTGTTGCACAAAACCTCTGTATTAAAACAACAGCAACAGGAATTGGCAGCTAAAGATGAATTTGTAGTGAAATGATGTGGGAATGAAGGCACATTTGCAGATCACTTATTAGTATTTATTTTTTAAAAATAATAATAATACAAGTTTTGTGCAACAGCAGTCTTGTGCCAAACCTCCATGATACACACGCAGAAATCAAGAGCTGTAAACATTAATTGGGAAAGGAAGAGAGGTGGTGATGTAAAGGACAAAAGGGGAGGAAAGAATGATGGGGAAAACACAGTATTGGCTGAGCTACCTGAAACTGACTAGAATCTTGTCCATTTCATACTTGAATTGGGGCTATAGAGAGAAAAGTTTTTTTGAAGCTTTCTCCAAGTTTTTAAATATTTACAAAATGCTTGCATCATGTGAGCATCATGGCTTATATCCAAAAGGGGATGGCATATTTAGAAAACCATCCTCCTGCTGAAAGCGGGAAGCACACCAGAGAAGGAAGGAAGGCAGATAGGCAGACTTTCTTGGCCAGCTTTCCAGTGTTGGATCCAAGAGAGGTCTTCTGAAGAAATCTGATTTCAATGTAAAATGAGATTTTAGAAATCAATGTTTTGTTTATATACCCCACTCCAAATTCACAACCCTTAATTTTGCCTCATTGCAAAATATGCTGGTAAAGTTTGTTTTTGTGCACTTTAGTTAAAAAATAAAAATGTGTGTACACTGGCAAACAAGTACCTGTGCACATGACCACTTTGGAAAAATGGGAATGGAGGATGGATATGTAATAATTGAAAGGAGAAGACATGCTCAGACTACACACTTACAACCTGTCAAGGTCTACCTGCTAGTAAACCTCTTATCTGTCAACAGCCTTGCACCAATGCACACACATGGAAAAATTTGATCAGAGCTACCTTTTGTGAGAGATAAAACCACCTTACAGACTCTGCCTTTTAATCATAGTGATGGATTAGAATTTAAGAATTTTGCATGACTGGATTTTAGAAAGTTAATTGGCTGAGGTAGCTTCTGAGGTGAAGCCTTGGAGAGTACTTGAGAGGAAGCCTCAAAAATATGACAAACACCTTGATATTTATTTGTTTTTTTGTGCACACAGAGCTCAGTGATCAGATAAAATTAACGAGGAAAAATGTGGAATACTTGGCATTCATTTCACTGTGAATAGGGTACAAAATGGACTGTTTCATCAGTCTAAGCAAAACCTTTGCAGGACCAATCTCACAACTGGTTCAGGCTGCAATCCCATGCATGTTGTTGTTGTTTAGTTGTTTAGTCGTGTTCGACTCTTCATGATCCCATGGACCAGAGCACGCCAGGCACTCCTGTCTATTACTGCTTCCTGCAGTTTGGTCAAACTCATATTAGTAGCTTCGAGAACACTGTCCAACCATCTCATCCTCTGTCGTCCCCTTCTCCTTGTGCCCTCCATCTTTTCCAGCATCAGGGTCTTTTCCAGGGAGTCTTCTCTTCTCATGAGATGGCCAAAGTATTGGAGCCTCAGCTTCAGGATCTGTCCCTCCAGTGAGCACTCAGGGCTGATTTCCTTAAGAATAGATAGGTTTGATCTTCTTGCAGTCCATGGGACTCCCAAGAGTCTCCTCCAGCACCATAATTCAAAAGCATCAATTCTTTGGCGATCAGCCTTCTTTATGGTCCAGCTCTCACTTCCATACATCACTACTGGGAAAACTATAGCTTTAACTATACGGACCTTTGTCGGCAAGGTGATGTCTCTGCTTTTTAAGATGCTGTTTTGTTTATATACCCCACCCCATTTTTTTTTGATGTTGAGCTTCAGACCATATTTTGCACTCTCCTCTTTCACCCTCATTAAAAGGTTCTTTAATTCCTCCTCACTTTCTGCCATTAAGGTTGTGTCATCTGCATATCTGAGATTGTTGATATTTCTTACAGCAATCTTAATTCCGGCTAGGGATTCATCCAGTCCAGCCTTTTGCATGATGAATTCTGCATATAAGTTAAATAAGCTGGGAGACAATATACAGCCTTGTCATACTCCTTTCCCAATTTGGAACCATTCAGTTATTCCATAACCAGTTCTAACTGTAGCTTCTTGTCCCACATAGAGATTTCTCAGGAGACAGATGAGGTGATCAGGCACTCCCATTTCTTTAAGAACTTGCCATAGTTTGCTGTGGTCGACGCAGTCAAATGCTTTTGTGTAGTCAATGAAGCAGAAGTAGATGTTTTTTCTGGAACTCTCTAGCTTTCTCCATAATCCCATGCATAGAAGAGGAAATTTCAGCAAGTATAGCTTATCATGATACATGATGTTGAATTGTATCTGCTGAAACAGACTGCCAGCTGGTGTAAAGAATCCTATCTTTTATCAACAGATATCACCTGACATGGCATCCTCAGTAAATCCCTGTGGTGAAAGGCTGGAGGTTCTGCTTTATTGCCTTTCACTGAATGATAAAAGGAAGTTGTGAGACAACAAGTGCAGACAGGGGGAAAGAGAGGCGTCTTTCCTAAACATAGTATATTATAATCATTTTGCATAAATAGAGTGTTCCGTTTGTGTTTGGAAGCTAATACTTGTTAGGTCTTTCACTAGTTTTCCTGACAGAAGCTCCACAGTTTTTAACAGCTGCCTGATATTTAGAAATCTAATAACTTTTGCTAATGTGGAAATAGAGTGCCTGAAAAAACAATACCTGCTGAATTTTTTTGCCTGTCACATGGCTCTTTAAAGGCAATCCTTTGTAACTACAGTGACTAGTTCAGATGTATAACGTTTATACAATGATGGTACCTAGCTTGAGAAAATAGTGATAGATGGTAAAGTTGTTCCCATTGCTAAGTATTGTTAAGAATTTGTCTTATTATACATGTTGGATTAATAGTGCTATGATGTGTCAGAGCTTGTCTCTTCATCCCCAGCCACGCAGCAGGAGTTTGTTCTTGGCTTAGAGCTACTGCCAAGCTTCAAGCACAGCATGAATGGTCTGAATGCCTGGTTCCTCCTATGAAGAATATTCTGTTTCTTATGTATCTTTTCCCTTTTTTAATTCATGACATAGAATTTTTCCAGTTTGAAAACTGTCACATCTGTGTTTCTCTGGTTTATATTTTAACTGGAATGAAACAGGATGTTGTGATTCAGATACAGATCTTGCTCCAACTTTAAGCTGTCAGTACTGAACCTATTGCACAGATGTTTCATATGTGGAGTCAAATTACAAATAAAATCTTCTCATTCCTTTCCATCCTCTCTGCCATCTTATCAACCACGATTTTGAATCATACATTGCAATAAGGGTAAGTGGTACATTTGCCTAATAACAATGTGAGATCACCAAAGGCTGCTTCACATGGTCATTTTTCACCATTCAGTTTTCTCCACGGGACCTTGCCCATGATGTGAAGCAGGAATAAAACCAACATATATTGCTATAATAATTCCCACAATTTTAGCAGTGCTTTTGGGTACCATTTAGGAGAATGCAAAATTCTGTTAAAGCATGCTGATGTCCCCAGTCGCAGATTCCTTCTCTGCGTGATCATGTAAAGGGAAAAACTTCAAGGAGAAAAAAATTGCAGCAAAGCCATACTTGTTGAATTTCTGCCTGTTGCTTATATTTTTTCTGTTCTACATTAGCCTAAAGCAGAAAGACTGTAATGATTTCAAATATGTTCTCTAGGTTTTCAATCCAAACTGAATTTTTGTCTTGGATTCCTGCATCATTCTCAAATTAAAATGTCTTCAAGATTGTCCTCTTAGACAAAACCAAAAATTATTTCCCTATATAGTGCGACGTCTAAATCAAGAGACTACATTTCCCAACAGGCCCTTCTTCTGGTCTGTGAGCAGGAAAACAGGACTTTTCCATCTATCCTCAGGAAAAAAAAAAAAAAGGCTAGCAGTATCAGCAATAAGCATCTCTTCAAGGTTTAGAAAACATTTGATTTTATTAAGTCTATATACCGGTAATTCATTCCAGAATTCAGGGTTGTTATTGTTTTTTAAATGTATAAGCAGCATCTCCAAATGGAAGCAGTATTAGCAAATGGTATATGTGTTATCCTTTTTACATACTGTTTTTGCATAATGTTGCAATGAATCATACGTGTTTACTCAAATGCCTATTGGTCTCTAGTATGCGTAATTATTGTTGAAAGCTTCAGCTTCCTATAATATTTTGGCTTTGTTTTAGCTAGAGCAGTAATAAAGGCCCTTTTTTATATATAAAAAAAAGAAATAAAGAAAAAAGGTGCATGACAAATATACTTTAAGGGAATTGAATTTCTTATTACACTGTGATTTATTAATAACCACTCCTTTGACACTGAACAATCTCTTTAAATATCTCACAAAAGACATTTTTCTGACAAATTACTTTCCATTCAAAAATGAAAAATGCAAGAATTGCACTACTGTAGAAGAAAAAGGATATATCAGAGAAGCAATTTTAAGTTTCAGGTGCAAGTAGCTTGAAGGAAGTGACTTGCTAAAGAAAAAGAAGTTCTTCAGTTTAGCTTAAGTTGTGTGAGGTACAAGTTGTCCATCATATAACAGTATTTGCTAAACAATTCATTAAGCTGACATTTGCCTATCCTCTTTGGGGAATGAGTTAGCTGAAGCAGAATATGACATGAACAGCACTTGACATTTTGCTGTGGGTTTAAAGCAGTGCATTTTAAGCAGTTCAATTCTGTATTCATTAGTAGTCAATGGAATGGAGTCTAATCATTAGTTAAATAAACTATTAATGTACTAAGATAGCCAGAAATCATTTACTACACATTCTGAATGCTGTATAAAGTAGGCAATATATATTAAAGTCCATATTTTCCCATTGCACATAACTAGCTATGCCACAAGGTATCCCACAATGCTCCTGGTCAGACTGTAAAAAAACAACAACAGGGTTAAGAATACAACCACATCATCCTGGAAATTTCACCATGTCAGGTCAAGTAACTGCAGCAGCATCGCAGTTATTTGCTAAGGATCACCCCAGTCACACATCATGTCGATCTGTTGCTAAATGTTTGACTGTGAATTTAAAAAAGCAGCATGTTGATGGACAAAGCTCAAAAGTCCCTGCTTCCACCCACCCCACCCCACTTCGTCTGATTTTACCATGATGGGAGAAATGGCCACAAGCCTAGTCCTGTCATTTCATCCAAACCTGGGCTCATCATTTGTTTCTCTCCAAACATACCATCAAGTTTTATCTTGACTTACGGTTCATAGTTTGATTGGGGAAAACAAATCCCCAATGGGGAAGAAATAAAGCAGGCACTGTTGAGCAGTGGGTAGCAGCACACTGCTCATTCATTTAAACCATAGGTAAACTGTGGTCTAAACCACAGAGTCTAGGGCTTGACGATCAGAAGGTCGGAGGTTTGAATCCCCGCAACGGGGTGAGCTCCCATTGCTCAGTCCCTGCTCCTGCCAATCTGGCAGTTCGAAAGCACGTCAAAGTGCAAGTAGAAAAATAGGTACCACTCTGGCGGGGAGGTTAACAGCATCTCCGTGCACAGCTCTGGTTCACCAGAAGCGGCTTAGTCATGCTGGCCACATGACCCAGAAGCTGCAGACAAATGCCAGCTCCCTCAGCCAGTAAAGCGAGATGAGCGCTGCAACCTCAGAGTCGTTCACGACTGGACTTAATTGTCAGGGGTCCCTTTACCCTTTACCTTTAAACATTAACTATGGTTTAATGTGATGTGCAAGGACAGTCTTTGTCTGTTGTGATCTCAGATGACAAACCTCCCCACCCCCCACCCCCAGCCTAAGTGGTTTTGGTATGCAAATGGAGAAACTGGCCCCCAAAAAATGTATTTAGGGTTTTAGACAGAATCTGACCTCTCAGTAAATATACACATTTTTAAGCTCTTGAGAAGGCACCAGTGAAAACCCTCAGACGAGTATGTCATTTGTTTTGAAAAATAAGTGAACTTGAATGCTTTGAGCAGCATAGCCAAACAGCTGGGATTTTTTATATGTCAGAAACAACTTGGGAGTGACTGTACTCAGTGGACTTTCTGGCAGAATATCGTCTTTTAAATACCAAAACTGTGAGCAGGGGGGAAAAGAAATGTTTTGTTAAATCCTTCATGAAGCTACCATATGGTTATGCTGGTTTAAAAGCAGCATATGTATGATTTTAAAAATAGAAATATAGAATTTGAGTTTTCAGAAGCTTTAAAGCAGGAATCATAGAAGTTTATTTTTCTCTTCCATTGTGACAAGTGAAGAAACCAGACATTAAAGAATACAGATAGTCTTCATAATTGCACGTGGAATGTCATTTACTGCCTAACATTTGAATAACCAGAAATGGAAGAAATAAGACACATTCATGTGAAACATTTCTTACTGTTCCCTAAGCCAAGCTACATGTAGCATGAGAGTGCTATGATTAGATTTCACACCGTTGGGGGGGGAGAGGATTAAATGAGGATGTAGATAGAGGGCCAATAGAATCAATCAGAATGGGGCAGTGGTGCTGGAGAGTTAACCCTTTAGCCATGGTCCTTGACTGTCTTTAAAATGTCACAAAACAGTTTTAGTGCCTATCTTTCCCCCCAGGAGGATTAATATCAGCTTGTAGGCGAAGACTGCTGAGAAGAGATATTAAAGAAATCTTCCTATGGCATTACTGCATCCATCCAGTTTGAGGGCCCCTGATTTTTAAAGGGTTTTTTGGGGGGACTGAGCCACTCACAGATCCCATGTGTATACTGGTTCTAAAATGCAGAACATAATTACCAGAAACAGTCTCATTTGCAGTTTGGATATATAGCTTGGTTATCTGTATCATATGGTGAAAGCTAAAATGGTTACCAGCAATCTGCCATAGATTAGTGTGACATTATTAGATGCTAGAATGCTTTCAAATCATTCTAAGTTATTATAGAATCATAGAATCATGGAATCATAGAGTTGGAAGAGACCACAAGGGCCATCGAGTCCAACCCCCTGCCAAGCAGGAAACACCATCAGAGCACTCCTGACATATGGTTGTCAAGCCTCTGCTTAAAGACCTCCAAAGAAGGAGACTCCACCACACTCCTTGGCAGCAAATTCCACTGTTGAACAGCTCTTACTGTCAGGAAGTTCTTCCTAATGTTTAGGTGGAATCTTCTTTCTTGTAGTTTGGATCCATTGCTCCGTGTCCGCTTCTCTGGAGCAGCAGAAAACAACCTTTCTCCCTCCTCTATGTGACATCCTTTTATATATTTTAACATGGCTATCATATCACCCCTTAACCTCCTCTTCTTCAGGCTAAACATGCCCAGCTCCCTTAGCCGTTCCTCATAAGGCATCGTTTCCAGGCCTTTGACCATTTTGGTTGCCCTCCTCTGGACACGTTCCAGTTTGTCAGTGTCCTTCTTGAACTGTGGTGCCCAGAACTGGACACAGTACTCCAGGTGAGGTCTGACCAGAGCAGAATACAGTGGCACTATTACTTCCCTTGATCTAGATGCTATACTCCTATTGATGCAGCCCAGAATTGCATTGGCTTTTTTAGCTGCCGCGTCACACTGTTGGTTCATGTCAAGTTTGTGGTCAACCAAGACTCCTAGATCCTTTTCACATGTACTGCTCTCAAGCCAGGTGTCACCCATCTTGTATTTGTGCCTCTCATTTTTTTTGCCCAAGTGCAAAAAAACAAACAGCAGTGCCAACCCTTCCTTTTAACCCCTTTAGGATTCACCAGACTCCCTCAGATTTGCTCACATCAGTTTACCCAGCAGAATCTTAGAATGATGAGGGGACGATGAGAGACATATACAAGAGAAAGAGAGAGAGAGAAAGACTATTTTGAAAGCATAGTTGTTTCTCCACTTCTGATGAATGGATTGATCTAGAACCATATTAATTTAACATGTCCATTTTACATTAATCAGTGATTTTAAAGAAATCTGTATGAAAATTTCACATTATATCACAAAGTGCATATATCTGTGATACTATATGTAAAGGTAAGATGATATTTACATTAATTTTATCTAATTATATGTATTTCAAAATGTCTTAAAATGTCATAAAATGTACACATTTAACAAGTCTTGGTACTTTTTTTGAGCTGAGCATTGTATTGTAAAATTGTGATAAGTATGAAACCCGAAGGTTAATTACACATTAAGCTGCACATCGGCCTAGGTCAGTCTGCTTCAGAATTCACAGATATAAAATTCCTCAGGCATTCATGTTTTCTACCACATTACCTGATGCTGGATGCTACAGCCCTAGTGGTTTTAGAGAGACTGAGAACTCTCATTTAACACACTCCTATTGTTTATTCTCCTTTGTAGATTCACACATCTTTGATCAATGGACGGCCAAGCGCAGATGACCCTTCTCCAGCTCTGCTAGAATTCACTTCAGCTCGCTATATTCGCCTGAGATTTCAGAGGATACGGACTCTGAATGCTGATTTAATGATGCTTGCACATAGAGATCCCAATGAAATTGACCCAATAGTTACAAGAAGGGTAAGTCTTGGCACAGATGCCAATGTTTCTGTTTGCGGTGTTACTTTTGCTACTAGTATTAATGAGTAGGATCCAAACAAACTGTGCCATCTAGGAATTATCAGGAGCTTTACGCTCCCGTCCCAGCAAGCATCAAACTCCCCATATGTCATGGGGGCCAGCTGTTCAATGAGAAAGGGTCCAAAGTTCCACAGAGTATATGGAAGCCAATTTTGAAACTAAAGTAGTCCATTAGATCCCAACCAGTGTTTCAGTTTTCACCTGCATAGAACAACAGTGTGAATACAAGAGCACATACACAAGTTCACTTAATGCAGATTAGTTATATTATTGCACCCTTTGTACCTGAAAGACTGAAAGAATGAGAGTGTGTTCCACTGTTTTGTGCCTGCTTACAGGGAACAAAATGTTCATAATTATTTCAGATTCATTAACACAGAGTACAAGAGCATTAGGTTATATATGCGGCATTGTGGTCCGCTGCCAGTGATGTAGGGTGGAATGTTTTCAACAATGCACATAACTGCTATATACATGTTTTTGGGGCAATTTATAAACAAACAAGCAAATTATTGTTTCATGAAATTAGCTAGTACCACAATGAACTGATGAAGTAATCTCCATGCAATTCGCCTTTTTAAGGTGACAATCCCTTGGAAATATTGTGTGTGCGTCTGTTTGTGTGCTTATGTCAATTCATGCATCAACCTACACATACAAAGATACAACTTTTAGGATAGGGGTAGGCAGGGCTTTTTCTCAGTTCCGGCACCTCTCAGGTGGGCGCCATTGCCATTCTAAGAGAACAAGGGAGGCGTTCATGTTAAGTTCCAGCACCTCTTTTTCTATAAAAATAGCAATGGGGGTAGGGAACCTTTTTCAGCATGACTACATTCCCTTATGGACAATCTTCTTGGGAAAACATTCCAGTGGTGGGCAGTGCCAGAGACAAAGGTGGATGTAACTTTTACCTTTGCACAGTGATCTGCATTCCAGCTATGAAAATGTTTCTACACGCACACACGACTCTCCATCTGGGTAGGCAAGAGGCATTGTCACAGTTCAATAACACATTCCTACTAGGTAAAGCATGGAAGGAGAGTGGGGAGCAAGGCCAGTGAGGGGCGTAGCTTGGAGAGAGTGCCAGACAGAGAGGCCTGAAGTATCCTGCTTCTACAGCAAGGAAAGGGATGTGGTGGGGCTGTGGTCTTAACCACTGAGCTTCTTGGGCTTGCCAATCAGAAGGTTGGCAGTTCAAATCCGTGTGATGGGCTGAGCTCTCGTTCCTCTGTCCCAGCTTCTGCCAACCTAGCAGTTTGAAAGTACACCAGTGCAAGTAGATAAAAAGGTACTGCTGTGGCGGGAAGGTAAACAGCGTTTCCATGTGCTCTGGCACTTGTCACAGTCCTCTGTGTGTCAGTAGCGGTTTAGTCATGCTGGCCACATGACCTGGAAAGCTGTCTGTGGACAAATGCCAGCTCCCCTGGGAGGTGAGCACTGCACCCCATAGTTTCCTTTTACTGGACTTAACTGTTCAGGGGTCCTTTACATTTACCTTTTTTACAGCAAGGTGAGTCTCAGCTGGGGTATAGGCAGGGCTGTAGCTAGGGGATGGGGGGTGCACGCAAGATTGGCTAAAAATATGTCCATAAATATCTCTATAAATAAAAATACTGATTATAGCCTCATAAGAAAAGGTTTTAAATAGTGGGTGAATTTAATTGGGGGGGGGGGGGGTTGGAGGAGAGGCAGAAAGAAGAGCTAATTTGTCCATTTTGGAACATGATAAAAACTAATACACAGTTTTCAGTGTATTCATACCCATTTCCCACTGAAAATTGAAATACAATCTATCGACATGTCTTAAAATATTTCAAAATTGTTAAAAATATTAAAAAGCAAATTTCCATTAGAAGTTCACAGTTGTTTGAATACTACACTTAAAACATATTAATTGGGCTTCATTGAATTTGTTTTCAATTTAATTACTTTTGTACATAGTGCACTTTCTTTAAAGGATTTTTTAAACTAAAGTCTGTGATATAGTTAGCAATTTATTAATTAATTTTTATATTCATTTGCAGTATTACTATTCTGTGAAAGACATCTCCGTTGGAGGAATGTGCATTTGCTATGGCCACGCAAAGGCATGCCCACTGAATCTAGCTACAAATGTATGTATATTGCAAATCTCCTTGAACCTTAAAAAGGAAATAATTATAGCATCTCCTAGGGTTGCCATATATCCTCTTTTTCCAGGATATGTCCTCTTTTTTAAAATGAGAGTCGTCATAGTGATCCATAGTTAAAAGTAGAAATCGGCAAATGTGTCCTTTTTTCGGCTCTTCAAAATATGGCAACCCTATCAGACACCTGCCATCCTTAAATATATGGTTTTGATTGCTAATGTTTAGAGAGGTTAGATACTGAAAGCTTTCTCCAGGTCAATTCTATGCAAGCTTGCTTGGAAGAAATTCTTATTTCTGTTGGGTTCAGTATGTGTGCATATTATTGAAGCCTTGGTTTATCTATCATCTGTTTTGTAATTCATTGGTTAACTGAAATTATATAAAATTGTATATTTCAAAATCTCATCATTAGCGATGTGGCTGAAGATACTGCCATTTTTGCCATTGCTCCTGGTATTTTGATATTGGTTGAAAAGGATAAGCATAACTCTTCATAGCAACCACATTCCCCCAGAGTATACCAATATGTCATCATGTAACACTGTTAGTAGATAGATTCAAGTTTTCAACTCCCCTTGCATCCATTGGCCATAAAACTTGCAAGGGCAAAGTGCCAGCAAAGGGGGTATCATTTCACTTTTCTCTGGGCCTTTACCCCTCCCAAAGAGGTCAAGAATATTTGGGCCATCACTAATGAATGACATTAATTTCTTAAGTGTGTGAAACAACTTGCATGTCAATACACAGAACCAACCAGTTGTTATGCTGTCCCTTTTTGGGTAGATTTAAATTTTTTTTAAAAAAAATCACATTCTTTCTTAAAAACAACAACAACAAGCAAATAAATAAGACATAGCATAACTAGAATATTTACATAAAATAAACAAGACATAAAATCTATTTCTCAGACCAGAAGTGTAACGCTGTGCAGGCATACATTATTGAATAATATATAGCTTAATGCCAAGATAGTTCTAAGCAGTTTATAGAACATAAAGATCTTTCACCATCATCATCATCATCATCTGCACAGTGATCTGGAGCTGACTCCTTTCTAGCATGTCTGGAATTGATTGATTGATTGATTGATTGATTGAATTTATATACCAACCTATACCTGGAGGTCTCAGGGCAGTTCACATTATTAATTTAATTAATTAATTAATTATTAATTAAAATGCACACTAAAACAACCCATAATTTAAACATAAACACCCATAATTAAAATATGCAATAAAACAATCCCATTAAGACACAGCAATCAAAGTATGCCACATCCAAACATTCAATGAGCCTGGCAGAGGGAAAACTAGCCTTTAATACAGAACTTGAGTTATACCACACTTTCAGCTTAATTTATGTTGGGTTGCCAGGTCTTGCGATTGAGCTGAGCAGGTTTGGGATCCAGGCTAAGTTTCACTCCTCCCCTCTCCCCTCCCACAGTCTTGCCCCCATCACTCCTTGAGAATATCCCCTTTTCAGGTTATGCTGGCTTATGTTCCACCAGGCTGTGCCACAACTGAGTGGGATGAGGTATTTAGGCCAGCATATCTCTGACTGAGGTGGATTTGGGGGCTTAAATCTGCATAGACTACTTGAGGTGGATATCCTGATCCTCAGTCACGAATACCAGCAAACCTAGGGTAAGGATTACTCCCTCAACCAGTTGCCAATGTTAACACCACACAAAGTCCGTAGGGAATGAGATGGACTTTCAGGTATTTAATTTTCTATATTATTAAGTTTATACCCTGATTTTCTTCCCAAAGGAGCCCACCAGCAGCAAAATACTACATTTTAAAAATTCTTACTTGAATTGCAATTTTTGCCAATATGACAGCATGCTTACAGAATATCTCTAGATGAACTCCTGTGGCCATCCTTTCGTTCATCCCATTATGTTTGTCATGCTGTGCCTTATAAAAGTAAATGCTATCCATTTAATAGATGCCTGTAAATAAATTATGGTTATTACTGTGATGATGTCTATGCATGTTGTCAAAACTGAGTGACAAATTGTGCAGCTTTGGAAAGTCACGTGTTTTCTTGAAACGTATTTTGTTTTGCCTGGAGCTTCAAATTCTGTTAAATTAATTGCTTTAAAGAACAATAATCAAATACCTAACAATTAATTATGGTTTTTGCACTTCATTCCAATAACAAACATACATATTTTAAAAAGCTGATAAATGAACAAAAGCATTTTATTGAATATTCAGTTACGTCAGAATTTGAAAGTGATGGCCAATAATTGTTCTGAATGTAACTCTCATAGAATCCTAGAATTACAGAGTTGGAAGGGACCTCAGGGGCCATCTAGCCCACCCTCCTGCAATGCAGGAATCTCAACTAAAGCATCCATGACAGATGGCCATCGAACCTTCCAAGGGAGTCTGTCCCACTTTAAACAGCTCTTACCATCAGAATGCCCTTCTTGATGTTTAGTCAGACTCTCATTTCTTGTAACTTGTAGCCATTGGTTTGGGTCCCACCCTCCAGAGCAGGAGAAAACAAATTTGTTCCATGTGACAGCCCTTTAGATATTTGAAGATGGCTATGATATCTCCTCTCAGTCTCCTCTTATCCAGGCTAGACATACCCAACTGCCTCAACTGTTCCTCATAAGGCTTGGTTTCCAGATACTTTGTCATCTTGGTTGCCCTTCTCTGAACACATTCCAGCTTGCAAAATCCTTCTTAAATTGTGGTATCTGGTACTGGACACGATACATTAGGTGTAGTCTGACTAAGGCAGAATAGAGTGGTATTATTAATTCCCTTGATCTGGACACTAGACTTCTGTTGATCCTTTTCACATGTACTACTGGCAAGCTAGCTGTTCCCCATCGTATATTTGTGCAGCTGGATCTCCCTGCCTAAGAGTAAAACTTTACTTTTGTCCCTATTGAAATTCAGTTTGTTAGTTTTGGCCCTGTTCGCCTGTCTGTTAAGGTCATCTTGAATCCCGGTTCTGTTTTCTGCAGCATTAGCTACCCCTCCCAGTTTGGTGTCATCTGCAAATGAGCATCCGCTGAATGCTTTCATCCAAGTCATTTATAAAGATGTTGAACAACAACAGGGCCAGGACAGAACCCTGCATTACCCCACTTATCACTTTTTTCTAGGATGAGAAGAAACTATTAATGAGTGGTCTTTGGGATCAGTTAATCAACCAGTTACAAATCCACCTAACAATTACTTTGTCCAGTCCACATTTCAGCAGCTTCTCAGCAAGAATATCATGAGGGTCTTTATCAAAAGCCTTACTGAAATCAAGATAAACTATGTCCACAGCATTCCCCTCATCCACCAATCTTGCCGCTCTATTTTTATATATATTTAAAAAAGATTCATCTGTCAGGACTTGTTTTTTAGAAACCCATTCTGGGTCTTAGTAATCACAACATCCTTTTTCTAACTGTTCACTTAATTATCTGTTCCAAGACCTTTCCTGGTATCGATGTTGCTAATTACCTGGGTCTTCTTTTTTCCCTTCTTGAAGATGGGGACAACATTTGCCCACCTCCAGTCTGCAGGAACCTTGCCTGTTCTCCAACTCTAATCTGGACATAGTATAAATGCCTAATTTAAGATTCTATCTACAGTATAGGTTTCCAAACACAGAGCATGATTCAAATTTAAGGATATTTTTTGCTGTTTTGAAGAGAAGAGAATTGTACTATTAAACTAGAGCAGCTCATAGGTTGTATTAATATGTAAATTTAAATTAGGGTGTCAATTGTAAAAATTTATATATAAAAATACAACACTTAATATTTCACAGTGCTATTGAAATCCAATACTGTTATTTCCCCATATGCATAAAAGCCTATGTCACATTTCACTTCTCAAGTCTCATCTAGGGATGCTTGAGGTATTATGTTTCTGTGAATTCCAATGCAAAGTGACCTGATCTACACCTCCCACACTAATGTACAATTTGGAACATAATTACCCTTCTGATTTTGCACTTCTTTCAATTTTGTGATATGTTTTTAGCTAAAAAAAAGAAGTGTCAAAATGCAGAAAAAATGCAGTGAAACATTTTGAAATGCAGATGTTGTGATAAACTACATTGAGAAATGTGTACATTGAGACAGAATGGACTATATTCATCCAATCAATTATTCTAGCAGAAGCTAATGCAAAGACTCCCACTTGCACAATGGGAATTTGTCCACTGTTATTCCCCCGCATATGCCCTGCACAGTCCCCAAATCTGCTCCATAGGGTTGGGGGAACCCAACAGAAAACATGCCTCCAGGCTACACCGATTACAAGCCAATATGTTTAGAATTTTGATAAAACTCTGTTTAAGTATTTTAATACTATTTAAATATTTGTTTAGCAGATTAATGTGGAAAAGAAACAGAACAGACTAACGCAAGAGCACATGCAAAACTGACAGACTTACTTGCCCATCCCATGTCCATTCAAACATGATACAATCAAAATTATGCCGTCCTCTAGTTTAAGTAAGGCATATGGGTATAGATGTGATGCCAAAATAATGAAAACAGTTAGAGAGCAATAAAACTGTCCCATATGGAAGGCAGCATAAAAGACAGCAGATCAGATAAAAAGCATTAATAGAGATAGCTGAAACATTTGTGTAGTTCAGTACTATTAAAGTTTGCTTCCATCATGCTTAATGGGTCTTACTCACGGGTTGGTACAAAACAAATCCTGGTTCACTAAAAAGGTCTTCATATATCACCAAGTTAAACTTGTTTGACACATTTCAGCTGAATGGCTATCTTCAGTTTGGAGTCTTTCTATTGGCTGCATCTATCTTTAAAGTGAAGCCAAAGACCGCATTAAAGGAGACCAGGCGTTCATTAGCTATTTTGATCAAGGACATATCTCTTACTTTAAAATTTTGTGTTTAAAACTTAAGGGAGCAAAATATTTAACAAAATTCTTACAATAAAATGACATGAAATAATTCTGCTCACTAGACGACATCAGAAGCAGCTCCCCAGAGCTGCTGTGTTAGCTTCCCCACATGCATATCTCTGCTACTTACTGGGAGAAAAAGGGGATTAGTCAAGGTGGTCGGAAGTTCAGTGCAGTGCAGTACAAACACACTAGCAGAATCAATCTGGTGGTCCTGCCTGTGCATTTGTACCATGCTGACCTCCCTGCACCTTGTCCCTCTCCTGCCCAGTAATCAACAGTGAATCACCTGCCAGCAAGTTAGCATGTCATCCTGGCTGCTGTTGGTTCTTGGCAAATCAAAGTTGACAGGACATCTAAACCAGGCCTTTCCCCTTCCTCTCTGCGTTAGCCACTCAGCAACATCTGCAAATCCCTTCCCCCTAGAGTACCAAGAGACATTGACTGACATTTTCCAATTGTCTAAGATATTCCTTTTGAGCTGCTCTAATGTTTTGCCTTTCTACTCCCTTTTTAAACAATTCAATTAGAGATCTTCCTGTCAATGTGAACACAACACATGTGGAGAAAGTTGTGATCGGTGTTGCCCTGGATTTAACCAGAAGCCTTGGCGAGCTGGGACCTTCCTTGTAAAGCATGAGTGTGAAGGTAACGGAAAGATTCCAATTAGATGTTGTTTATGACTTTGGTAAAAAAAACCCAGACAAGCCAGCTCCAGTATGCCACTGCAATCAGGCCTGGATAGGGCCTGATGCCAGATGGAGCTGGCTGAGAGAGCAGTTTAGGACACAGTTTGGGACGCAGTGGATCCCAGGCCAGCTCAGCTTCAACCTATGTTTGAGCTGTCTGCTGGTGGGGAAATGCATGGCCACCTCTGCTTCATGCGATAAAAGCCTGCCAGAGTAAAAGGTCTTCAACAACTGGTGAAAAACAATGAGGCAGAGAGCTGTTTTATGTGTGCCAATAATGTCAATGGGAAAAATGTAATCATAACTTTGCATTTAAAACAATGATACCTACTAGTAGTTAACCCTGGTGAAAATGTTATCTTTCAAGTATGCTGTAGGTAAATAATTTTGAACTGGAAAGTAGCTATCAAAGGGTCCAACCATTTGTAATGATTTAGTACTGGAGGGGGAAAAGGCATTGCAAAAATAATGGCCTTCCTCTATCCAACGCTTTCATGATCAACCCATATACTTGGAAAAAGTGATGTGCCTGTACTGATTTTAAAATGATACTTTGACATGCCTAAAGTAGAAAGACTGGAAAAACCATTGAGGATTGTCCCTCTACTAACAAAATGATTTGAAAAGGAAATATCCAGAAGAATGCTTTGACATCATTTGTGAGTGGTCCCTTATTAATTTAAAGACCAGAAAAAGCTGTTTGTAGATGAGATATTTATGCTATTTGTTTCAATACACAGAGCGCAAGTGTCAAAATGATGAAAGAATATTGTTAAATCTCTGGTAAAATGTTGTTTCTATATGTCTGCACCAATGCGACGTTTGCTAATACACTTTCTCCTTTTTTTCAGCTTGCAATTGTCATGGGAAAGCTGAAGAATGTTACTATGATCAGTCTGTGGCAGAGAGAAAGCAGAGTCTGAATATCCATGGGGATTACATTGGGGGTGGAGTGTGCATTAATTGCACACAAAACACAGCAGGCATCAACTGTGAAACCTGCATTGATGGGTACTTCAGGCCAAAGGGGGTAAAGTATGACCCACTCTTATCTTCTGTAGCCCTAGACATAATTTACACCGTAAGGTGCTAGGTTATTAAATAGCAAAGACGCTGTTTTGATTGCCATTTCTGGAAGGTTAAATTCTAATTCTGACAGCCTACTAGCGGCCTTTCACAGTGGGAAATCGGTAAAGGAGAGATTCACAAGGATATGAAAGTAAACTGTGTTGATATGAAAGACTTCACTGGAGGGTCAAGGCTTCCAGCTAGTATTTCTGCTTGAATTGAAGCAGGATGCATTCCAATAAACATCGCTTTCCTATCAGGAGGGGCATGTTGTTTACCAGAGAAGAGTAATATTAGCGCAATTGCCAGTGAGAGGAATATGACAAGCTTTTGAATTAAGGGTTTACGTTTCATAATTTTTCTTTTGTCTGTAACCTTGTTGCCCTTGCTTTCCTTACACAGGTACTCCCAGCCAGTCGCAATCCATGTCGGCAATGCCATTGCAATACTATTGGCTCTCTAGATGGTACATGTGTCAAGGATGAAAAACATGCTTTAGGAGGTGAGAAAATTTTTTTGGACTGGGTCGCCATGTTAAACATTACATGCCACATTGTTAAATCAAACGTTAAGTAGTAACCTCTTTTCGCTTTCCCAATGCTTTCAGAAATACCATCTCACAGGAGACCTTTTCAAATCTGCTTGCCTACTTTCTTGTAGAGTTCTTCCTTGGAGACCTAATCATTCCACCCCCCCTGCCATTCTGTCTTACATTCTCTATCTTGTGACATGCACATTTGGGGAAACAGGGATCTCTTCCCTATGGACTTCAGGTTTTTCTTCTCTCTCTCTTGTTGTATATGGAAAGGCGTTGCTCAAGAATTTGTACAAAAATACACACTGATATGTATCCCATCATTTCCCATATGCCTGCCAAAGTTGACCCATGGGGGTGGGGGGGATAAAGATCTGGTGCTCTGAGTGCAGCAGGACATGATGACATTTCCTTGCTCTCTGTAGGAATTGTACTGCAGAGGGAAAGCATGGCATTTTTATATTAGGAAGGTCCTCTTTTCAGGGCGGACTCTGAAGATTCTTCCCGTGCAAGAAGTTCTCACATTAGGCTTGCACTTTTCATGATAATGACTTATGGGTGCAGTTCCATGAATGAAAAGGTGTGCATTAGAAACAAACTTTCACTGCAGGCAGGTCCCAGACTACCATGCCTAGTCATTCAGGCAAGCAAGGATTGTTAGAAATGTAGCAAGTATCCAGTTCCTTTTGTTTTTCTTAATGAAACTCATTCTAAGGCAAGATTAGAACCTCTGCCTTTGACTCCTCCTTTAGCACATCTAATTTGCATAAAAATCCTATTACATGGCTCCTCAGAAGTAAACCCCATTGAGTTCAAGGGGACTTCCACCTAGGTAAGTAAGTGAGTATAGGATTGCAGCCTACAGCACGGGGCTGACCTTTTAAAAAAGAAAAGAAAAGAAAAGAAATGATGCCTATCCAGTTGAAGAAAACTGTGTATTGAGCCCAATAATGAGTCACTCTTACAATTTGCTGCTGTGAAGTCGGGAAAAATGCTTGGTGTCCATACACTGTAAAGCCCCCCCCCCCCCAAAAAAAAAACAACAGTTCTTTAATCTATGTAAGCTGGGGAAAGATGGTGCTTATCTGAAGGAAAGGGTGAAAAGCATATTTATTTTCCCCAATGGATTTTCTCTATATATTTGCAAAGCGTGTTCTCACTAAAGGAGAGCACGTGTTGCGGATGGGGCCAGACAAAGCACCCAGGGTTAACAGGCAGGCTAGTTTCAAAGGGATGGAACTGGATTGGTGGTTGGTGTTACTGGGGTAAATTTGATGTTGCCAATTTAGGGGTGGGATCAGAGCTTATTTAAACAAGGTGCACAGCATTTTCCTTTCTCTTTCGCTGTGGGCACCGGATCACCCGCCCGCCCTCCCTTGATTGGGCTTGCGCTTTGACCTTGCTATTGCCTGTCTAGGGGTCGCCTGCATTGGTGCGGGGGCCTGGTAGGAATTTACCTTTTGGCTGATTAGTGCGTGCCAATTGGGTTTTGCCTACTGGGTAGCAAATCGTCACAACTTGTAAGGTTGGCGGTTAGGCATTGGTTAAAATTGGTTGGTGGAGGGGTGTGGATTGGCTGTGCCTACCCCTCCAATGCTGCTGCTGCACGGGAATTCCGTTAAAGGAATTCAGGGGCTTACCATCCCCCTCGTCCAAACCCTTGGTGCAGGGTGCGGGCCGCGTAAGCTCCTGGGAGCAGGCAGGGATGGTACTGAGGGTCTGAACGGCGCAGCTCCAGTAATCCCTGGGTCCTGTTCCTCCACACTGGCTCCCGCCGGAGTCCGGGAGTCAGTGCTGTCCCCCAAGGCGGGGGGGACAGCTAGTCATAACCAATGCCTAAGCAACCACTCACAATTTGTATGATAATAAAGTTGTGGCCAAAATTATGCCAAAAAACCTTAAACAAAAATGATGTGTGAAGTGTGAGTTATTGGGTTAGGGTGTTTTGGGGGACCTCAGCACGCAAATCAGTATGAATGCACATTAGGTATACTGAAATTGACTTTGTTGGTGCTGGCTGTTTTCTGTATGGAAAGAAATGTTTATTTGGAGTAAAATGCAAACCTGCTTCTAAGGTATCTGTCAACCCAAGCAAGAATAAAAATGCACTAATCCTAGGAGTATAATGGGAAAGGATGATAATGAGTGATTCTCTCCAAACTTAAAGCCTACACATCTTGTCTTTCTGGCACACTGGAGCAAAGGATTATTGGATACAGCTATAATGTTAACAATTTATTCTCTGGTCACATTACAGCAGTATTTCTGTGCTGGTACAGTTACCTGCTGCACTAGCATTGTTAAAAGAAAGCCGAGCACTATAATATTTACCAGAAATTTGTGCTTACCAACTGACCAGGAGCTGGGCTTGTAGATGAATCTGTTAGATTTATCTCCCTAAGTTTTTCAGATACCTTTGTTGAATGTTCATCAATCCTAAAGTATTCAGGTTGGCTAACTGTGTTCCAGCTCCCTTTGTTACAATCCACATTTAAAAAATTTCAGTGGATTTAAAATCACTTCTCAAGAAAACCACTTGACATTTTAAA
Source organism: Podarcis tiliguerta (assembly GCF_965153285.1). NCBI lineage: Eukaryota > Metazoa > Chordata > Lepidosauria > Squamata > Lacertidae > Podarcis > Podarcis tiliguerta. Next base: position 62,915,465 of record NC_139536.1, on the reverse strand, counting down.
AGTTCTTCTTTTTGGATTGGCAATTATTAATAATCAAATTTTGGAAGTTTGATTCATTTAAAAATGGTTTGTAGGCTTAGCTATGTCCACTTCATTTCCTCACTGAGGGAGGAAATAGGTAATCAAACTTATTGTTCAACCTCCAATCTACCTGCATAACTCCACATGTAAAGAGGTTTGAGCTTGTTGCTCCAGTCCAGAACAAATGGCTCTCACAAGCCACTCTTGAGTTTCTATACCAATAATTTAGAAACTTTCACTACTTTGTAACTAAGCCAAGTTTTACTGCCTATGCAACTTTTTCTGAATGCTGTTTGGAAAAGCACATGACTCTGATTTTTGGAAAGTTAGTAAGTAAACCATTTTAAACTCACCAAACCTGTGGTCTTTTTTGTGCTAGGGGAAGCGGGAAACTTTGGAAGGGCAAGTTTTAAAGGTCCAACGGCCTATATTTTCATGCTTTACTTTGCTGCACACTTTGTGCTTTTAAATCTCTGCTGGAGTTTTCTCACCTAAGAGTACTTGTCCCAAACCTGGATCTTGGCATGCAGTGAACTCTCTTCTCTATATATTTTCCATTTGCACCAACAAGAAGAGCCTCCTGGATCAGGCCAGTGGCCCATCTAGCATCCTGTTTTTTCAAGGAAACACTGAAGCAGGGTCCGAGCAAAAGAGCACTGTCCTCTCCTGTGGTCTCCAGCAACTGCAATTGGGAAATATTACTGCCTCCAGCTGTGGAAGCAGAGCATAGTCATCATGGCTAGTAGCCATTGATAGCAGTCTCCTCCATGAATTTGTCCAATCGTATTGTAAAACCATCTATGTTGGTGGCCATCACAGCCTCCTGAGCTGTAAGTTCTCACAAGATCTGGATCCTTACTGTGGCCTTACTGTGCCTTTATTAGCCTGAGTTGTTTTAATTAAATACATGAGTGTTACTTAACCTCTCCTCACCTGTCTGCTTAACTCACTGAGTTTATGTTAATAAGCATCTAGCTGAGCTTGGTGTTTGCTTGCTTTTACTACAGACCAGCTTCCTGGCTTCTGTCACTGTAAACGTGGCTTTGGAGGAGAAAGGTGTGATCGGTGTGCATTGGGTTACAAGGGATTTCCTTACTGTCAGCCCTGCAACTGCTCTCTGGATGGCAGCTTAAATGATGACCCTTGTGAAGGACCCTGCAGGTGCAAGGTATGGATTACAACCTCTCTTTCTTTCAGCAAGTATAAACTTTTCATCTGTGCTAACAAAGATAAGAAGCTTTGCCTTCATCCATTTTTTTCTTCTGTAAGTCCCTCTGGCAGTGCCTGAGTGTCAAACAAGTGTGACCCCCAACCTTGAAGTATTTCTGATGTGAATGTGATCTCTTAATCTTGAATAGTGAATGGGAATTGGAGCCACAAAGTACCTTTGCTAAAAGTCTCACACATGCACACACAGACATAGAGCTATACAGATAGTAAATTGCTATTTAAAATTATGTTTCTTTATAGTGCGGGGGGGATCTGTGTTGACAACAACAACTTAGAGACCCTTAGGTATTTCTTTTTAAATGAAGCACACAAATAACCTTTGCAGATTTGGTTTGATTTGGCAGCAGTGCTTAATCTCCCTTTCCCGCTTCAGAATGAGGGCAATAGGATGGACCTCGTCACACAGCCAAATCTGATTGGCTACATTGCGCTGTGAAAGTGTCATGTTCATTACATGATCTCTGATTGGATAGGCTCAAGGACAGAGAACATAACAGTGCCAAGGCAGCATGACATGGTGGAAACAATGATTCTGAGCAAGCAAGATAAATCTAAAAGTATACAAGTTAGGGTTGCTTTTGCTGACACTTTAAACTACCTTGCCTGTCCCCCTCCCCATGATGGCAACATTCACATCAAAAGCCCGACTTTGGAATGAATGGATGTTAAGACTGGTTGGTGGAAATATTATGGAGTAAGCAGGGTTCGACTTGCAACACTGATGCTCCTGTTTTACATTGGTGTTTCGTTTTATTTCTGTTTTTTAATGTGTAAGCAAATTCTTGAAGTTTTCTTTTTTTAAACAAACCCCAACTGAAACTGAACTAATTCCTTGGGGAAATATTGGGTTCAATACTCAATACCCTGTGATCTTCAACCAATTAGATCAAAATTACTACAGTGATAGCTTAACAGCCCAGAAATCTGCTCTGGGTGTTAACACTTTTATCGCTTTGCACATACATAAGACTGGCATGTTCTCTATCAGAAATAAAAAGGCTTCCTGCCCAATTTTTAATTTCCAAGTAAGAAGATGCAGAGATTCCAGGATTGGGTAAATTACATATTATATTCTTAAAGTGAAAGGTGTGTACCCAACCCACAACATCTACAGTACATTAGACTTAACAAGCCAAAGGCTGAGAGAGATAAGTGTGAGGATTAATAATAATTTGTAGTAAAATATTGATACATGAACCAGAAATTATTCTGAGTGAAATCATACATATGTTCTCATTCACAGGCATAAATATACATTATGGTAACATGTGCAGGTACTACCAGCCCACATCTCCCTTCCCAGATGTTGAAAAGTATGTGGCATTATGTCTTCCTATGAATGTTTCCCTGCCCCCTACTCTGCTTGTTTGTCTGCAGCTTAGGTTAATGTATGTGTTGATGCCACACCACAATTTTCCCCGGAGGAAGATACAGAAGTAAGTGGGTTGGTGGGACCTACATGTCTTCCTATGTAGCTTGATCCTCACCATTGCTCAGGAGTGTGACGTTTTAAGATTCACAAGTTATTTTAGGCTAGCAAGCTATTATCTTGGGACTGTAGCTTTCATTAGAGATGTAGGAACATGCCTCAATCTGTTCCAACATTGATTCACACTTTCATCCAGTATTTTTTGTTCCACTACAACTGGTTTATTTTGCACAAGTCTTCCTTCCATTTCATTGTCTGCTGATGCAGAACTATACAACCTTCCCTCTAGCCTCAGTATTTTCAGTCTCTGAGACTTCCAGATCACAAGAGAAGATGTTGTAAAGTATTCCAGCTATCTATGTGTCTCTGTCTGCCACAGCGCTGCCTTCATGCTCCCACTGCCCATTACCTTTAACTCCAGAGGCGACAGTCATGGGTCCATGAAGATTTACCGTTCTGCTGCTACCAAAGCCAGAAGTTTTGAACAACCACTGCACAAGGTCAACCTCAAAGTCTGTAACCCGCTTACTGTCAAAGGAGGGGAAAGAGATCTTGCAGACACAACGTAAACTGAAGGCAAAATGCTTGTGGAAAATATAGAACACAACCTGTTTCTCCCCCAGTGCACAAGTATAAAGGAAGTTAAATGTAAATTATTTTCCAGCCTGATCCACAACCTGCTTAAGAACCAGCTGTATTGAACACAGGTACCTCTAATAGAATGTGAACTAGGCTGACAAGCTGTTAGGAGAGATATCATGCCTGTCTGTATGTTCCTTAGTTAACCCTCAAAATCAGGAAACTATCACATGGGAAGAAGCATGTAGTCCTATTCCACTATTATGGTCAACGCTGTCAAGCGGACTGATAAGTGGGGCAGTCATGATCAGAGAGCAAAGTAGGTAGTTGTGGTCCCTTTTACCATATTATGCATTGCACTTCAAAGCTCTTGAAAATAGGACAGAGCTGAAAAACAAAGTGGCCACATGTACAAAAAATGCTCCTTGGAAAATGTGTGCACTTGCCACTTCCTTTGTGTAACCTCCTTTGTTCCTTAGCTTCAAAGTGTGAAGAAATTCAAGCAGTAACATGTAAAGGAGCAGAAGGGGGAGGCACTTAATGTGCTGCATTAAATGAGCCACTGTTGATATTGTATTTATCTATAGAGAACTATTTGAGTTGGTATAACCCCTGCCCACCTTCACCCACTACCTAATAAACTGGGAGAAACAATATTACATTTTCAGGGCAGGGTAGCTGTTTTCCACTCGGTACTCTTAATTATTTATTAATTGCCTACCCACAACAAACAATTGAGATTAACTGGGCCCTCTGCTTTTGGTTTATCTTCCCCCACTTCTTTTTCTGTTTGCAAATCAAATTGATTTGCATTGTTAGCTTTGCTTCTTCTTTCTCTAGCTTGACTCCAGGATAGTATCATCACCAGAACAGATTCAGTTCACATGAGCAAAACTCACTTTTAGGCCATATCCTCAGAGTGACTTCTAAAACTTTCACCCAAAAGTATTAAGGTTCACATCCTGTTGCTTTGCTTCCTGAATGAAACTCTGGAAATAAATCTCTGTCCTGGAAGTATACAGAAAGTTGGTGATGTTTGCTGGCACTTCCGTCAAGGGATATATGAAAAGGATTTTCTGGATATAGGATTAGTAGGCTCATAGTAATAAAATCTGTATTTAACATCTGCCCTCATATTTTCTCTTTTTGATCTTAAAGACTTTCATTTTCTTTTCTCCTTTCTCAACGGCTTTTCTTTTCTAAGGTATCCTAGAACTCCAAAACTATTTTAAACCCCTTTCTTCATGTTAATCCTATATCTTTGGCTGCAAGGGAAGCAAGTAACTTTCATTGGGCATGTATGAGTAAACTATCGCTAGCATGATACTGGCTGTAATAGGCTAGCCATCATTTCCATCTAGGGAATGTTTTGGCATTTGCGGTGAACCACAAAATGGTGTCTCCCTCCCCATTAGGGAAGAAGAAGTAAATGAAGATCTACATTGGGATCGGCTGCCCCTCTGGATCCTGCCATTTGAGGTGGTCACCTCATGAGTGGGCCAGCCCTGTTTCTATGGAACCAACAGCCTTTGCAGGTCTATGGTCAAACATATTTGCCCATTTGTCCATGGAACACAGCACTTCATACAATCCCTACACTTATTTTAGCGCAAGCAAGTAATGAACTTTTAGACACTCTGACCTTTTACTAGTAAAAGGACAATGTGGCACTTGGATTCCAGTTAATTGCAGTAGACACATTCAGAATACTCATCAGATGATTATTATATATCAGAGGAGTAGGACTCTGCCTAACAGCAAATGGAGCATAATCTTTAATCCAGACTACACACACCTGCCATTTGCAGTAGATATGCATAACTAAAACAGAGCAAGGCAGCTGGCCAAATGTTTCCTTTTCTTGGCAATCTGCAAAGTAACAAATGGAACAGTATTATCGCAAATGCAACACAGTTTGGAAAGGGGCAGTGTACCCACTTAACATTACTGAAAAGGAATAAACACATTAACAAAAAAGAAGCAAAAAAAGAAAACAGCATAAATTTTGTGTGTGCAAATGTACATGTATTGATGCATTTGGAGAAATCATCACTATAACTTTAATAGAAATACAACCCCCACTATAGTGGGGAAGACCAGGTTACCTGTGTGCCTGTTCAGACTGTTGTTTGGGTACTAGTTGTTGATAGGCAACGTAAAGGCCTAGGCACTCCCTTCTTAGCGCTCCTTCTCTTTAAACCAGATTTGGACCAGATAGCCCTCCAAACAGAGGGTGCCAGCAAATAGAGGGCTGTCTTCTGACAGCCCTTTGAATACAAAGCTGTGCTCTGTAAGGTGTGGTCACCCTAAAATAAGTATTTTTTATTTTTTACCAATAATTTTTTATTATTTTCTTTACACGATCATTTTTACAATACAGGTAAAAAATCAAAATATGCAATTGGAGATGAAAAGGGATACTCACTGAAGGGAAGGAGGGAAGTCGCAAGCTCGGCAGAGCTAAAAGTGTATATGTGGTTCAATGTATTGTAAGGAGTATTTATTTTTTTGATGAATCTCCTTTAAAATAGCCAAAGGCAAGGCTCAGCAACTTTGTGTCCAGATCTTAATTATTTCATATTAAATGGTTTAGTCTTTACATGGTTTTTATTGATGTTTTATACATTTTAAGTTTGTTGTATATCACCCTGAGCATCTTTGGAGGAAAAGTGATTTCAAACAAACCTAACTAATATTCCCATGTACATTTGCAGGCCAATGTTGAAGGAGAAAATTGTGATCGTTGCAAACGTGGCTTCTTTAACCTGCAGCAAGACAACCCCCAGGGCTGTGAAGCGTGCTTCTGCTCAGGAATAACAAACGACTGTGTGGGCTCTCGTTGGACCTACCACGCTGTAAGCTAGAATAAATGTGTACACCCTTCCAATGTATCTCCCTTTTTAAATGTTATTAATTCCAGCATATCTCCCCCCTTTTAAATGTTATTAATTGAAACCAGCTTTCTAAAGTGTTTATAATTCATAGCTATATTTTAAATTCAAGAATAAAACAATACATTACTTGTTATTTTTACACTGGAGAGCAGTTCTAGAATCTATGCCCCAAAGAAAAATGCAAGCAAAATCATTTGGGGAAATTGCTCTTTAGGTGCAGATGAGAAAAGTGTGAGAGAGGAACTGGGGAAGTGTGAGAGAGCTCTTACGCTGTCCATCTTATAGACAGATCGGAGAGAGGCTTAAAATTCTCTGGAATGGGAGCAAATATACCTGTTGTCTCACAGAGGATAGCAGCAAGTTTAATGTGAAATATCTTCTTGGGATGGTTATCTATTACTTTTGGATATGTTGTTGAAACATTCTTTAAGAGGATAACGTCATTCTTAAAAAAAACACACCCCCACACACCCTGATTTTGAGAAGCATTAAGGGGGGGGGACTTCGTAAATGTAATGTTCTCCCTGTCCTCCCCCACTGGGGGAAAAGAATCTTGAAGCCTCTCAAGTTTCAGGATTTTAGCCTGTGATGAAATTCAGTTATATTTCCCTCCCGACTGGATGCGTATCTGAAACCATCCATGCTTGTAGCTTTCAGTGTATCATAGTAACTAACTCATACTGAAGCATGTGAAAGATACCATGTTTCTCCACTGAAGCTAAGAACTATGGAAAACTTCTGGCATGACTTGGAGAACTGTGCCTTGCTGTCATTGGGCTGGATGACTTCAAAACAAACTTAGAGCACATTTGTTTAGGAGGCATCGTAAACATCTGGACTCAGCAAATGGGAGAAATGAGCATGCGATAAAGATGGGTAGGTGCTCTTTATCAAAGAATATCCCATAGTACCTGCAACTGTGTGGGGAATGCCTAGTGTTTTTATCACCCTGCAGCCCACTGGGGTTAAAGTGCATGGTTGTGCAGGTGATCTATCTACTCACCTACCTATCTATTTGTTTATAACTCAGCTGAAATTCAGTGTCTCCATCTTGTGGGTTCCACTACAGTACTTTGAAATAGCAATTCTCCAGTTTGATTGGGCTTGGAGAGGGAACTATTTTGGTTTAAATAGCTATGTGTTGTAATTTTGTTTTGTATGTGTGTGATATGAGAAGCCTGCTGGGTGAACTCTGTAACCAGGATCTGTTTCAGCTCGCAGCTGAGCCATTTCACAACTCTGATGGTATCCACTCACCCGAAAGCGATCAGCCTTGAGCTTGCCTGCATATTTACAATTTGCCTGGGAATTCCATAATGTCAGAGGTTTCCCAGGGCATCCCATGTGCTCTTCTTAAATATGAATTGATGTTTGATATTATGTTGAGCAAGAAAACTGAGAAGGGACTGTTAAACAGTTGGACCTGTATCTGATAGTCTGCTAAACTCCTATTATATTCTTTTGTGCTGAAGGAGACTGCTGAGCTCCTTACAGCAGGGGTGCACAACATATGACACACAAAGCTACTTTGATAGCTGAGGCATTGTGAGATGTTTCACAATTGTATTTTATTTTAGAGGAGTAAAAAAAAACACCCCACCATTTTCCCTTTTTGGGAAATTGTCTGTTTCATGATTTTGGTAAACAGAAAGGAAATAGCTTGTTCATCTTTTAATAGTGTTCCCCACTAATTGCAATATCTGCAGGGATGAGGTGAGTGTGAAATGCGATGGAGGGTGGTTGAAAATGTAAGGGCCCTCGCTTGAATTGACTGGCGCCCTTTTGAGCTGGGTCCACCTGTCTTTGAGGTGAGCTATGCTTAAAGCTCCCGGCCTCTTAAGCGAGATGAGCACACAACCCCAAAGTCGGACACGACTGGCCCATATGGGCAGGGGTACCTTTACCTTTACCTTTTTATGCTTAAACTGAGGCTCAGGACCTGCAACACACCCCCTACCTTTCCTGCCAGTCTTTCCCCCTCCCCAAACTATCCTTAACTTGGGAAAAGGAGGCACAGGTCCTGCAGTCAATTTATATGTGCTACACATTATTTCCTGTCAGTTCATGAGGAACACTGCAGGCCCCTTCAGGTCCAAATTATGCCCTCCATGCATCATTTCCTGCCCAGGATCATGTGACTTGTAGTTTGGAATATGTCATGTGCAGCCAAAGAGAAGACCTTAATAGGGTGTCTCCTGTTCCTCTCTCCTGTCTTCTGCTTTCTGTCTCATTCTACTGCCCTCTGATATTCTTTCTCCAAGATAAGTTATGTTGTTGTTGAAGCACAGGCAAGGAAGCAGAGCAGGCTTTGAGAATCAGAGGGAGGCAATGAGCTGCTGAAGCCCAGTTTATTTTTTGAAGAAGCAGTAGTGTGCTTGCCCATCTCTAAATATCAGGGCTGTGAGTTAAGGATAACAGGAATTACTTCGTTCTGCTCCATGGAGTTTGAAAGCAGGGAGTGAAACGATAGCATTCTGTTTGGAGTTGAGTTCAGAAGCTGGCATGGCTTCCACAGTTCACTCCTCAGCTTATGGCACCTCTTGAAAGATGATAGTAACATTAGGATGTGAGACAGCAGTTTTTTAGATAGACCACTGCCTTGGGTCCCAATTGCATTTCTATAGCATAGTGTGTGAACTACAGACTTGCTGCATCGCAGACGTTTTCGCCTCCAATGCAGGTAGAGTTTTACATCCCAAGAAGGGAAGCTCTCCCCTGTGATACAGGCAGGGTTCTGCATCCCTTGCTGTTAGGGGGGCAAAGGGATAGAATCACATTATGATTCTAGCCAGGGAATAGGTTTGAAACCCAGCCTACCTAGCTTAAAAAGTGCAGAGCAGGCTCTCATTCCTATCATGCTTAGAGTCCTCCTCAACTCAGGAGGAAATATTAACAAATCCAGAGATGGCTGGACTAGGGCATGATGAGCTGAGTTTCAACCACATAGAGAGGTGAGCCAGCCAGGCAGAAAGTTTTTAATGGGTGGGTTCTCGGATCACAGACACCCTTCACATGACATGGGGAGCTGTCCTCATTCCATTTAGGAATACCTCTAATACAGAGAGAGAGGACTAGGTAACATTGGCCCCCAAGAGACCTGTATCAAACCCCATCCAGTGAACTACAGGTGGGCTTTTCTAAGCCTTTTCCTCGCTGTACCAAAGGTTTCCAATCTAGCAAGTGGAAAGTGTTTTTAACCTACCCTTTCAGAGATATTTCAGGTGCAAGATGCTGAATGGTGCTTTTGCATCAGAAGGGTGGGATATAACTATTTTAATAAATAAAATCAGATGGTTATGATTGCTCCCTTTTCTCAATCCTGGAACTTGAGAGAAATCAGCTTCTCTTAGCTACCATTGAAGAGACTTCTGGCTATCCTTTGAAGAGAATGTCAGTTGCCCTGAAGAAGAGTCTTTACATTTGAAACGTTCTGGATCTTAAAGCATTGCTTTCAGTGCAGCACTGAAGTCTTGTCTCATTTTATTGTGGGGGCTCATTCTTTTCTTCACTGGATGCCATGATTGCAGCCAAGATTCTGGTCTGAGTGGCCCACCTCCAAGTGCATGCAGCTCCCTAAGAAGCTGCTCAGCTTCCAGGTCTTCTTACAATTTCCTTGTTAAGAAGTTTCTTGCAAATCCTTCTGTTTGCAAGGTGATACATTCTGCTTCCCTATGCTATACATACTCAAGATCTGAAAATTCTTTTATGGAGGCTGCCTAATTTTATCATAAGGAGGTCTTCTAATATGTTGTTCAGTGCAATGCATTAAATATAATTTGACTACCTTTCTCATGAAGTTGGCACATGCAGAATTACAGTTAAGGAATACATTATACAGTACTCATTCATAATTTGTTACCAGCTTCAAATGGGGTATGTGTGGAGTAAGCCCTTTGAACTCAGAAGAATTAAAAACTCTTTGAAGAGAACCAATCATGACTTTAAATAAATGATTCTAAAACTTATGCTCCTCTTTATTTCACTGAATATGGAAAGAAGGGAACTCCTCTATTCATAATTTTATGCAATATGGCAAACTCTCTGCTTCTGTGCTAAATGGAAATCTATTTAAATTATGAATAGGAAAACAAAAAGAAACAAGGAAGGAATATAGATTTTGTAGGTTTCAGTATGTGGATATTAGTTGGTATTTTCTTTTGTCACCATAGATCATGGACATGAATGGCTGGCACCTGACAGATGTAGCTGGTCACGCTAGAGTGACTCCTCAGCAGGACAGCTTTGATGGACCTCAGCAACTTAGCATCAGCAACGTGGCTGCGAGGACTGCTTTGCAACAGATTTATTATTGGAGTGCACCCAGTCCTTATTTGGGCAACAAAGTAAGTGCAGATGGTCTTTGCCTGGGTGTTAATTTGATTTATTAATAGCGAAAGATGTAAGCAATTATTTTTCTTTTAGTTTGCATTTGCGGGGTAGATATTTGACCAGCAAAATTGCTTGCTGAAAGCAACTGACATAGGCATACAGAGAGTCCCCGTGAGACACAAGGGTAAGTAAGCTAAGCAAAGCGCTGCTGCTCCCGGGGCCTCCTGGCAGCTTTGGGTGTCAGGTGCTAGGAAAGCTCAGATAATTTGCAGTATTATTTCTAGGATGAATTGGCTGGTGGTCTATTCTGTGCGAGTAACATGTGTTTCTTTCAAGCAGTCTTATCTGCCTTACCACACCTTCACATTTCATTGGTTCTTTCCCACTTAGTTTACACAGATGCTGACAGCAGATCAGATGTTGAGGGGGTGTGCTAGGGGGAAAAACGTGTATTGCTTAGTGGGAAACTTGAGTGCCGGGAGCTATACCTTGGGATTCCAGAGATGGTGTGCTGCTAAAATGTTTACAAGCCTCATTGCCGTGTTTAAAACCACACAGTTGCTTACAAGCTGACCCATCTTCCGAGGTCCTATATCTCTGGGATATATAGCTCCACTTCTGGCTGCACCAACTTATAAAACCACAAAGGTGTGGTACAACAGGCAAACAAATCCAGGTAGTTTGCTTGCACCTGACATATACAGTGGCCTAAAAGCACAGATGGTCCTCGGGTAAATGATACTATGGCTTAAGTTCCAGCCACTCCCAATTTTTCAAATGTTACTTGCCATGTGGCTCAGAAGACTGCTACTTTTTTTAAAAAGAACAACCCACAACTTAAAACCCCACTGGATTTGAGGAGGCATGCATGGTTCCCTGGAATGCCAACTTTTGACCTTAAGTGAGCTTTTGATCCTTTTAATAGGGGTATTTCTAGGAGGTGAGACTTTCCTCACCATGCTGCTACAGTGGCAGGATAATCCACACATGTGGAGAATTTCTTCTTGACACACATCTGCTTAACATTTAGGAGTTGGCAAGTTTCCATGAAATAGGATTACTCTTCCCACTCATGTTAAAAGGATATACCCATCATATGTTCTGAATGGCGGGAATTGTAAACAATTCCTGCAAGTTCAGCAGATAACTCACACATTCTACGAACATAGGCAATCTCGTTTTCTTCAAATATTCCAAATAAGCAGCAAAATCCAGATATCGCAAGAAGGCAGAAAATGAGGGAGATATCTGTGTATTAGGAAATCATGGAGTGCTCCCCAGGGCATATTTAAAAAAACAATATAGAGCAAGAATGAAAATGCAAGTCACCCAGGCTTGCTCTCAACCTTCTTGTGGGGTCTGTTGCTTGACTGAATCTATAGTATAAATAATAATAATAATAATAATAATAATAATAATAATAATAATAATATAATATTTGTATATACTTAAGGTTATGCCTTGTGTTTGCAGAAACTTAGGCGCCTGCAGAAGACTAGAACTTACTTTGTTGCTCAGAAAACTTAATTGCAAATTAATTAATCAGTCAAGGATGAGGGAATTCGGCCCTCTGACTGTTGCTGAACAGTCTCTGTTGCTGAACTCTTAACAGCCTCAGCAAACATGGCCAGTGACCAGGTGATGGGAATTGTAGTTCAGCAACAGCTGGAGGGCCAAAGGTTCACCACCACTGCTTTAAGTGAAGCCAAGGCCCCACTCACTGATTTCAAAGTGGCTTATGAAGTTTCCTCAGATTGAGCCATTTGTTGTTGTTTAGTCGTTTAGTCGTGTCCGACTCTTTGTGACCCCATGGACCAGAGCACGCCAGGCACTCCTGTCTTCCACTGCCTCCCACAGTTTGGTCAGACTCATGTTTGTAGCTTCGAGAACACTGTCCAACCATCTCATCCTCTGTCGTCCCCTTCTCCTTGTGCCCTCCATCTTTCCCAACATCAGGGTCTTTTCCAGGGAGTCTTCTCTTCTCATGAGGTGGCCAAAGTATTGGAGCCTCAGCTTCACGATCTGTCCTTCCAGTGAGCACTCAGGGCTGATTTCCTTCAGAATGAATAGGTTTGATCTTCTTGCAGTCCATGGGACTCTCAAGAGTCTCTTCCAGCACCATAATTCAAAAGCATCAATTCTTCGGTGAGCAGCCTTCTTTATGGTCCAGCTCTCACTTCCATACTTCCATATGGAAGTTTATGAAGTTTCCTCAGATTGAGCCATACCATTGGTCAATCTACCCCAGTAATTGTCTATTCTGATTGGCAGTGGATCTCCAGGCAGGACCTCTTAATTTCACCTGCCAACTGATCCTTCGGACTAGAAATGCTGAGGATTAAATCTGGTACTTCTGCCAGTCATGTGCTCTGCCACTGAGCTATGGAGGCACTTTTTCCACCAGTACCACCCTTGTCAGATTACTGTGTTTTTGTATTAGGGTTTTAAATCATAACATAGACATTTTATGCCTAAGAATAGAATATTGGTGTACATATTAGACTACTCTTGTGTGAACTGTGGCAGCTAGCACATGAAAAATTGGTCGTGGTACTGAAAGGTCGTGGTACTGAAAAAGCCTGGAATCTGAATAGCTGTAAAACAAGGAGGAGCTTTTGATATGTTTAGTCTTGCACTGTCTTGTTTGTGGTATGGTTTATTTGAAACTTTGTGAAGATATCCCAGGCTACTTTCACCAGGCTTCACTGCTTAGCATTTTCTGCTTAGTTGGAAATCTGTGTAACAGAAGGTAAGTGAGCAAGTAAAGATTAAGCTACATCTCTTTGAAAGAATATGGACATATTGTTCAAGACTATAGATTGTTAAGGAGACTCAAGTTTGGAATGAGCAGGGTCCGTTTTGCTTGCTCTTAGGCAATGAACATTTCCTGTGCTTTTGGCAGATACTTTGCAGATATCTTTTCCCACTTAGGAAGCAAAATAATGGAAAGAATGTGTGCAATTTGTCTGAACATGGAAGGCATTTTTCCCCACTTGTAATTTGGAAGGACTTTATGGTTTACTGTCAGACATCACTGTATGAATGAAACAATTTGCCTTAATAACTGAACCATATAAATTTTTGATACTACAGTAATACTGAAAGCACTCACAAATTACCATAGTACATCTTAACTGTCATGTTGCATCATGTAAATTATAGCCATGATGACATACTTAGCTGGGGTGATTTAGTGCATTGCTATGGAAATGGAATATTGAGGGTTATTATTTGTAAACTCAATAAAACGTTTCTCTAAATAGCTGAAACTGGATTAAACCAGCTTTTCTAGATGATGTTTGCTTGCAGTGCTTCAAATACAATCTCCATTGTATGTGTGGTTTTCTGAGACTTGCTGCCTAAGGTAGCACAGAATAAGTTTTCAATATACAGTAGCTTGTGACCTTACCGTCCATTTTCCTGATACCTGCTCTTCCAGTATTGCTGTACCTAATGGTGGGAAGCATCAAGAATTTATATTCCATCCCTGTATGCAGTCCTTGCACTGAAACATTACAGGCCTAATTCAACTCAGTTGCAGAAACAGTTGCTGTACTAGTAGTGCAACCATTCCTGTTAGCAGAACGGGACTTCTCCCCACTCCTCCCACCATGTGCCCCCATAACTCCCGCCAAAAAAAAATCTACTCTGGAGGTTTAGAAGAGGAAAGGAGAGGGAGAGTTCTGGCAGGCAAGCAGAAATATTTGTGATGTAACAGGCTCATTAGTTCTGCACTGAATACAAACCATAGTATGTATGCATTTCCTTCCAAGAGTTATATCTTTCAATCAAAATATGTTGATTACAGGTTGTAATAATACACAACTCCTCAACTCACTCACAGGAACATAGGACACTTCCATACACTATGTCAGACCATTGGTTCATCTAGCTGCATATTGACTACACTGTCTAGGATTTCAAGCAGGGCTTTCTCCCAACCTTAGCTGGAGATGCTGGGGATTGAATCTGGGACCTTCTGCATGCAAGGCAGATGCTGTACCACTGAACTATGGCGCTTCCCCAAACATAAACAGACATTCCAACATCCCACAAGCACTATGGCCTCCTTGCCATTGTTCATAAAGGAGTGTGCCCTTGTTCAGTTTTAGACTTTAGATGTGGCTTGCTGATAGACTAGTCATTTGCATAAATAAAGGAGCCTATCGCTGGTCAAAGTGTTTATTCCTTCATCTTAGTGTCTCCCTCCTCCACACAGGCAGCTCATGATTGGGATGAGAATGATTAGGGCAGAGGTTTTCAACCTTTTTGAGTCCATGGCTCCCTTGGCTAACTACATTCTTTCTGTGGCACCCCTGTGGGGCTCAGGAGCACACATGTACCCCTTGCCTGCAGAGCTGGCAGGTTCTCACCCTTTTTCGAACTCTCTTGTGCATAGCTGTCAACGTTTCCCTTTTTTTAAAGGGAAATTCCCTTATTCCGAATAGGATTCCTCGCAAGAAAAGGGAAAAGTTGACAGCTATGCTCTTGTGGAATGTTCCCTCAGCCTCCTCTCCTCTCCCCTCTCCTTGGGAGTCCTCCAGGCAGCAGCCGCCACCAACACTGTCTTTGAGCTGCCCACCCTGCCCTCAGAGAGAGGTGCCTCCTCACACTGCCCCACAGAAGCCTGGGACTTGTTTGTCCATTCCCAGCAGCAAAGGCTGGTGGACTGGCTGGCTGGGCTTCCTCGCCTGCCTGCCTGCCTGCCTGCCTGCCTGCCTGCCTGCTTACTTACTTATTTACTTACTTACTTACTTACTTACTTACTTACTTACTTACTCCGAGCTCCTGGCAACCAGCACCCCCTGGCCAGCCCCAGAGGCACCGTTCGCCTGGGGAGCTTGTAGCCAGGGCTGCTGCAACAAACAGTTCCACAAGCCTTTGGGAGGTGGAGACACAAGAAGGCATCAGAGGAGCGAGGGAACGAAAGAGGGACAGAGGCCAGTGTTGCCCGCAACACACCTGACCATCATTCAAGGCACCCCAGGGTGCCATGGCACACTGGTTGAAAACCACTGGGTTAGGGTATTTTTAAAAGCTGGTAGTAGCCTGAGTAACACTCTGAGGCGTTGACTGGTGTATGGGGAGACTCCATATCCCTCAAGTGAGCCATTTCCTTGTTTACTGTAAGAGGAGAACCAAACTATAGATCAGAGATTGGAATGGATGATCTTCAGTCTCCTTCCAAATGTCTTATTCAGATGCTTGCAAAAAACTAAAATAAAAGGTTGTAAATAAATCCCTTAGGCCAAAATAGCTGTACAGCTTTGGCACAAACTTTGGAGTATTATATGTTTGGAGTATACAGTATATCTATAAAACTTTGTAGTGTGTATATATAAAGATGCCTCTATATTTTACAAAGCAATCCTGTGTTCATCAAGAACTGCATAAATTGTGCATGACAAATGTGTGCCCTCAAGCATTTACACACTTTAATCCAGTTAAGCATGTACAGAGCTTCAATTTGACTGGAGCTCTCTGGTACATATACAATTATGTTTAAAAATATGTAGGTGTCATCCAAACATTACATGTTCACAGCACGAACACGGCAGCAAGCTCTAACGGCAGCATAAAGCGTAGGGTAGCCACAACACAGTCTTTGTTCTGTTATATTTTGCTTATAAAAAGAGGGAATGTGGAGGCAGGCATCAAAAGACAGTAAGAATTGGGGGTGTGAAGATGGGCATAGCTGTTATTGCACCAGTATCCTTCAGTTTCAAAAGACGCAAACAAGCCCAGCATGATTTCCCAGTTGGTGGAAGTTTTTGTTTGGACTGTTGTCAAGAAACTTTTTGTGCAAGTCGAAATTGTGGACCTAGAATTCTCTTTCTTTCCTTTTTTGTTTTTTGTTCAATTGCTTTAAATGTCTTGAAACTTATATAAGTTGAAGTCATGGGGAAAGCGTTTAGGCTAATGTTGCAATCCCCACCCCCATTTCTTTTCACTTTTCCTAAGGAAGATTAGCTCTGGCAGAGCAATTAAAGGCGCTAATTGGATTAAAAGGAAGTAAAGCAAACTTTTTCAGCCAGGCTGGAGGATATTCTGCAGTAATCGAATGCTGAGTACCTCTGAGACTGTGAAGATTGAACAGGCATGTAGATACCAATCAGAAATCCATCCAGCTGTCTCATGGGATAGGCATAGTGTTTGCACAGCATGAGAAATGTATATGTATGTGTGAGTGCATATATTGCCAGTGAAAACAGGGAATGCTCAGGCAGGCCCATTAAGAAGGAAAAGAAGAAGAATGCCTCCCCCAGAAATAACTGTAAATATATTCAGCAGCGTAAAACAATCATCTGTGTCTATTCATGCGTCCTATCTGTTCTTGTTGCTGTCGCTCCTGTCGATCCAGAGTTGTGAGGTAATGGCCCCATGATTCAGGGAAACTGCTGAAGTGTGTACTCGGGCTTCAGTTTGAGAGATGGGTTCATTTATCATCATAATAAGCTATTACCATTGATAGGTCACAACTCATTGAGGAGACAGTCAGTCTAATTGGCTCAACTCTGTCAGCTTTCAGTTTGCCTCAAGGAGATGAGCGGCACTTTGCAGGTAATATTCAATTGCCCAACAAACTGCTTCCTTAATTATTCATCGCCTTTCAAATTGGGGAGAAGTAGAGGGGGGGTTCAGTGCACATGGCTCCCTTCTTCAGTCTGGTGACAGTCTGGCCTTTGACCCTCCCACCCTGACCCCCAGTCCTTTTGCCAAGGGAGGCAAGAGGATTTCACAGAAATAAAAAGTTAGGGCCACTCTTATCATCTAGAGATCTGCTGTCAAAAAGTTTTTTTTTTCCAATCTCCTGCTCATGTATGTTTCCTTTCTAAAGGAATTTACTGTCATTAACCAGAAAATGCAGGCTTTGCTCACTTCTCATCCCTTTCCTTGAAGAGCCAAGCATAATTGTGAAAGTTAATGGAATTTTTAAAACAAAATGTTGTAGCTTAGATAGTGTTCTAGGGATTAATCAAGCAGTATGGACTGATTCAGACATCTTTAGCTATAAAGTAATGAAAAATTTGAGAAGATAAAGCTCTCCACGGAGTTAAAGGACACTTTACACTCTTGGTTAGAGTTTAGGCAATCATGTCAAACATTGAATCATTCCTGCTATTTTAAACCCTTTTCTCTGTTGCTTTTAATTTTCCCCCCAAAGCATGTATCTCAAATAACAATTTGAAACTAAATGGGCCCTTCTATTTTCTAGTTGTTCTGATACTGCTTTTTGAAAAGTTCTGCTTGGTAATTTTCAGTTTGTAGACCCATAATTGCCCCTTTCTGTGAATAAGTAAAATTCACCTTCTGGCCCTCTAAAATACTGTACTCTTTTTTGCTGAAGCTAAATGTGGCAGGCTTAACTATACTGGAAAAATTCATTGCAATAATACACATATATAGATATTGCAGTAGACTCCTTCTACATGGTATCATGCATCTCAACTACTAATTGCTAATCCCAGTGGTATTAAGGAGTAACTTTCTTATATTTTCTTTTATGTAAACACGAAGCACCCTTTTAATGAGCCCAATCCTTGTGCCCGATCCAGTGCTTTTTTCTTTAAAAAAATGTTTAGGGGTACTCTCATTTTCCTACTCATATTGAAATACTGCCCCTCAATGAGGCCAAACTTAGATTCACAAAATATTTAGGGTTATGCGTACCCCTGCGTCCCCTCAGAAAAAAAGCACTGTGTAGCTCCATATTGTCTGCTCTGACCACAGTATCAGACTTTTCTAGACCCTTTACTGGAGATCCTCTTTCAACATTGGATATGTTTAGGATTAATTTAGGACCTGTTAGAATTCCTGCTCCATGATTGCAGTCATGGGATTTTTGTCTATCACATGACGGTGTATGTTTTCACTCCATAAAGTGGGGAGTGACAGAGACAGAATGTTTGTGTTACTCTGTTCCGTGAAGTGGGACTATTGTCCTTTGTTCTTTTTCTTTTTGCTGTCTGATGCTAGAGAGGGAGCCATGTTGCAGTGCTCTACGTGTGTTTACACGTAAATAAAGTAGATTAGTCAAAATGCTGAGTTGCTGAGTTCTGTTACGCAAGCTGCGAAGACTCTGCGGATCCCTAAGTGTGCCGATGTCTGTTGGCATCGGTCGCTGTGATGTTCGGGTTGAAGAAAGCTTTTGAAGCTCCCGAATGATCGACCAGGAAGGACAGAATATGCCAGTCGGGCATGTGTCTCTGCCAGGGTCCTACTTGAGTGTAGGGCCAGCTCCTAAAAGGACTCCTGAAAGTAACTTCCAGGCACTGGTGGGTAAATTTACATGGCAGGGGGATTTGGCACTTCTGCTAGAATGATAGTTGGCAATTCTGGACTGTGAAAGCACATAGTTCCTGAACAGGCTCAGATTGGATCATTGAGACCATATCATACTCATCCTTGTAGCCACTCAACACCCACAGGCTCCTATGGTGTTAATTCAGCACTATGGAAACCTGCAGCAACTTAATGATTCTAAGGTTGGTTGTGATCCGTGATGCTAGTGACCCATGCTAGGCACTGCTACCTGTTCAGCAGCCTCACATATGTACAATACAGATTTGTGATATCATGCCTTCTCTGTCACCTTACATTGCTGTCCAGTATGGGTACCAGATTCTCATCCACTGAGCATCATTAACTGATGCTGGCTGTCTCCAACAAGCTTCACTGTAAGCAGCTGCTGCTTCTGCTGAACATAGATTCTTTTACACTTTCATTATTGTGCCCCCCACCAATCTTGTCACAAATGGTGTGCCAGAATTCTGTACTGGTTAAGGTTTTACAGTGGTACCTCAGGTTAGAGACTCCGCTAACCCAGAAATAGTACCTCGGGTTAAGAACTTTACTTCAGGATGAGAACAGAAATCGTGTGGTGGCGGCAGCAGGAGGCCACATTAGCTAAAGTGGTACCTTAGGTTAAGAACAGTTTCAGGTTAAGAACGTATCTCCAGAACAAATGACCAGTAAGTTCTTAACCAGAGGTACCACTGTATATGAAATGCTCTCTTTCAAAGAAATCAGTTTACCTAGCAAATGTCCAGCGTTCTGTCTTTCAAAAAAATAAAAATAAAAATTGATGCAAAAATTATTTCTCTTGGCTATACGGTTGGTTGATTTTTTTTTGGGGGGGGGGTTGTTGCATAAAGCCTTAGGTTTATCATTATTACCCAAGCTCTCATAAGAGTACTTTCTGTGAATACATTCTTTAAGATACATAGAAGTATTTTCTTCCTAATTTCACAAATGCATGTACTTCTCGTACAGAACAGTATGGTTAGCATGTGAAAACACTGCCCCATGGCTTAGCAATAGTTTGAACACTGCCAACAAATCACAATCTGAAGCCATGATTTGTTGTTGGCTTACAAACTTTTGTTTCTTTTAACTATGGTTTGGCATTATGTATGAACCTAGCACACTTCCTTAACCATGTTTTGCTTGACTACCACACCCAAACGTTCATCAAGCTATGAAGGTATGAGTTAAGAGCATCAAGAAAACAAAACTAACTTTGGACAAATAAGCCATGGTTTGTTTAATATATAAACCACTGTTTACCGTTGTGTGCAAACCAAGCTCCTAAATGCATGTGGTACCTTAATGCAGACAATATTAGTTGCTCAGGGTTGAGAAGTTACACCTGACTCCAAGGTCACCATTTTTGGCTACCATTTCCATAAAGAAAATAATGTGGTACTTAGGCAACCAATGTTTTTGTTTTCTTTTGTTTTGTTAGCATCATTATAAAATGGGCTAATGAACAGCATAGTTAGCTACATCAGTCAAGTATGATGAACAAAGCTATGTGGTTCAATACAGCAAAATGAGAGAGAAAATGCATGTATCATGTGATTATGACCTTATGTCACTTGACTCTAATGGTAGATTACAGGCACCAATTTCAAAGCAGAAAATTCAAAAGGCTGTTGGCTGGTATCCAAAAATCATTTTTGCAATTAGCAAACATACGAACATGAAACCAGGTAAACAACTTGGAGTCCTATTAGGAGTCATATTTCTGGAGCTTCAAATTAATGACGACATAAGAGATGGCCTTTCTACCTTATTCTTTAATAATATTTATTTGTGTGCATTAACATTCTACTAATTATCCCTTAATCTGCTGTAAACATTGAAGGAACATGAACAAGCTGTGGCATTCAGACAGATGAAATGAAGGGAAGGGAAGGATTGCTTTGCCAATCTTGGCTACGTTTTTACAACTTACATTTTAGGAATTAATGGTTCTTAGTTTACGTCCTGTTTATATAGATTTAGTAAAGTTTTAGAAAATGTAAACACTGTTTTATTAGCTCTGTATCATTCCCTGTGCTTTCTCCATCTCGACTTCCACCTCTCTCTCTCTTGCACACACACAATATAAAATATAGTATAGAGGAAGCAGAAACATTAGCTGAGGTGGATGGACACAGAACACCAACAATATAAAAAAGGAGTTGATACCTTATGCCTACCACTGCTTCATGCTCTGCATTGCAGAAACTCGTCTAAATTAAGTTTGGTAGAGGTATTACGCATACCAATAAATGCCTCAGATTTGGCCTCAGCACCGTTGAAGCCCCAAGAAATTCTGTCTCTCAGACTGGGTTGTCTCACTTTCACTATTTGGGATTGACTACCATCTCTCCAATACCTTTTAAAAGATCAATTGAAAACAGTAGCGATAGCATCAGCAGCAGAAGTGGTATATATTGAAGGTAGCTTATCACTGTTGACTTACTGAGACTGGTTGCCAGGGTGATTTAATTTTAGCTGAAACAATTTAGATCATGATGCAAATGAAAAGTAAAAAGGCTTGATTCATATCACCAATTAAAATTAAAATTTAATCTTTAAAAAACCCACCAAACTGTATTCCCATAGTTATCATGTAATACAAAAGATGCCAGAACATATTTTTTGTTTCATTCATCTTCAACTATTTAAAAAGCTCCAGTTTTCTGCTTGGTCCTAAGTCACCCATCTAAGTGTTAAAGGGCTGACTCTTTAACTTTGATATAATCACTATTGCAAGGAATTAAATTTAAGGCTATACCTTGGTTATTTCCCATAAATTGAATCAAGATTCTTGTCACAATTTATTTTTCTAGCATGGGAGAGTGCACAAGATCATACCTCCTACTGTCAGGATGCTGTCAGCAGCTCCTGGCTTGTTGCCCAGGAAAGTATAAAAATGAGGAAAAGTTTATTACCGTTCTTTTTTATTTCAGTCTTTATAGAGCCTCTTGTATAATGGCATCCTGAGTGAATCTCCACCCCAGCCCCCTGTCTCTCCCACTTCCTCAATTGTCATTCTCATTGTCTCTGCCCTCTGTCTTTGAGCTCTTTGCTCTCCTACTTTTAAGGCTCGCCAGGTTCTGGGAGATGGAGTCTGCAATGCTTTCCAATGACAACATGTCAGCTGAGTGTTGTTCCATCTGTCCATGATTTCCCCCTCTTCTGCCTCTGAGCTGCTACTTCCCTCAAACCCCTGTTGTAAATCTGTACTGTCTTCTTCTTCCTCCTTCCTGGAAGGGTCAGGATGGAGAGGCAGTCTCTACCATTCTTCCTCTGCCCAGTCCCTGATACCTACACTGCCTGATCACACGTGTGGGGCCCACATCCCAAATCACTATACTTCACTCTCACTTCCAGTGTGACTACAGATATAGTCTGTACACCTTTCCTGCTTAATCTTGTTATGATTCTATCTGCAAAGTAAGCTGGGAAGTAACTTTACTTCTGAGTCCTTTGTAGGATTTGAAGTATCTATATACACTCACGTTTTTTCCATCTCTTTAGTCTCAACTAGGCAACTTTCAACATCTTCCCTTACCTTCTGTATTGTGCCATTTGACTTACTGTTACGGTTGTCGCTCGACACAGATGTGCAACTGCAGCTTCACAGCTGCCCACTTTGAAATAAATATTCTCCATAGCTGCAGCCATTTGACTATCACTTTCCCAGTACAATGGCAGCCTTCATTGTTAGAGATGCTAGGGTTTGGGTACAAGTTTCAGGGAGTCGTAATACTGGCCTCAGAGAAGAGGTAAGTATTAGGAGTTCCAAATTTGGAGCAAGTAAACATGTGTAAGAGACAATGCTATTGTAGGGGACAGACCTCACTTTGTTATCCACATGTTCATTGGCTGCTCTGCACAGAGCCTAAGGTGGTAGAATGCATATATTCATATGTTCTCTCTGAGATAGTAGGGTGTGCCATCATGTTCCTGCCTCCTACGCAAACACACTTTCAGTATTCCCTGTTTGACTGCACTGATTCATGCTGGTACATAAATGTCATTTATCATGACACATACCTAGTAAAATATTGATTTTTCAAATGCCTATTCCTTACCATGCAGTGTTACATCTTGCTAGTTTGTTCAAGCACTGAATTAGAATTGAGTCCAGTTTGCTCCCACTGGTTAAGATATAAAATTGTTTGGGAGATGCCAACAGCTGAAGTGTAGAGAAACAGTTATGTAAAACAAAACCAACCAACCTTAGCTTATAACAGAACCCATCTTCCTGGAAAACGTAGGCAGATAAAGACCTTTTCCAAGCACACAGTGAAACTAAATTAAAGAAATGTTATGAGTTGAAATCATATGGCAGCAATCATGTTTCATGATTGAGAGATAATCTCCAAGCATCTGACATTGTGGGAATACAAGATGGAGATTTGAGGATCTAGAGACAAATTAATAATTTAGGACGATTGATCTTGGCATTTCAGCTTTAGTTTATTGATTGCATTAGTTACATTGCCTCATGTTTTTCTGTATCATTTATATCCTGTAATTTGTTTTGTATTTGTTTTCTCTATGCACCAAAAGTTCACTAAGAATTCAATCGAACAGAACTCAACTCATTTTTATCAAAAGAGAGGTTGTGTGTGTGTATATATATATACATCTGTCTATATATTCTCTCTCTTTCTCTTTCTCTCTCTCTCTCTATATATACTCACAGATTGTGTGTGTGTGTGTGTGTGTGATACATTTCATTGTTCAGCTCAAGATAATACTGAGACGTTTGTGCTCTTTAATGATTGTTTTGATCATCAAATTTCTTATTTATATGTCACTGAAGGTTAGAACAGTTTATTACTGAGAGAAAATACAAGAAACAAATTTATGACATTGGTTTATTTTTTAAAATTAAACATTATCATATGTTAGGAAATGCATTGACCCTTAGCCATACAGGTGTATTCAGGTGTCCCATTATTTTAAAACCTGGGATTTTGAACTTTATTTATCTCATTTGTACTCCAAGCCCCAAGGAGCTGATGGCAATTTGTATGCCCTCCACAACTTTGAGATATGGGTTAGGTTGAGACTTGTCCAGTGATTTTCATGGTTAACAAATAAAATTAATAAATTATCCAATGCTGGTTCTGAGGCAGTGATGATCTTGAATTTGAATCAATAGTTTGGTATTCTGTTTATATTGAAAAATCTTTTTAAAACTTTTACAAGTTCCTTGTTCCTTAATACAACTACTTGACCAGATCCACTTTATTTAATTTATGCAGAAGGTTTCAAATAACAGCTGACTTTGACATTAATCAAATAAAATAGACTTGATTATGTTTGGTCAGCTGTATCTTATGATTTAAATATTTGATTTAATTATATTTAATCTATTGTTATTGCAAGCCCTTGCCAAGGACAGAAAATCCCTCTAGTTTACACTGCTTCGCTGCTTAAATCAAGAATCTTGATACTCGTATGAGGCATAGAATTCTACTTAGCATGCACCCACTCACTCTGAATTAATCTAGAAAAAAACACCACCCTGTTTCCCATTCCCTTCGGGTCTGTTTATATAATCAGTTATTGAGAGATAACCCACAAACTCACTTCAACCTGTATTTTGTTTACAAATTCATAGGGTGATTTGCAGGTTAAATGGTGTTGAAAGAGTGTCAACTGTTTACTCACTTCTTTTTCATCCAAGAATTAGCTATCAGTATCCCCACTTTTATCTCTAGGTAGCTGCATTGCAGAGGCCTCAAGACAGACACCACAATGAGTAAATAAGGTCAGATGGTGAGCAGATGGGGGCAGCTAAAAACATTTTTGTCTATGTATGGTAGATGGGACTTTGTCTAAGGAGAACTATTTTGAGACAAACATATGCGTCTTATTCACTGAGTAATAGGCCTTCCTTTACAGTGGTACATCTGGTTATGTACTTAATTCGTTCCGCAGGTCCGTTCTTAACCTGAAACTGTTCTTAACCTGAAGCACCACTTTAGCTAATGGGGCCTCCTGCTGCCGCCACACTATTTCTGTTCTCATCCTGAAGCAAAGGTCTTAACCTGAGGTACTATTTCTGGGTTAGCGGAGTCTGTAACCTGAAGCGTATGTAACCTGAAGCGTATGTAACCTGAGGTACCACTGTACTTACTAACCCCAATGAGCATTTCACATCACCAATTAAGATGCACTGGAAGACTATGGAAGGAAATGCACATGGGGGGGATGAGGGGGGACGGTGCTTAGTGTGTATTAAGTTGTAACTACTTCTCATCAAATGATCTTGAATGTATGTATATAGACACATCGCAAAGCTAGAATGGATCTGCACAGTTTTCAGAAACATGCAGTTGAGTGCTATAAAGTAAGCAGCCCAGAGCTACATGTTCCATTATAGCTTTCCTTGTGACAGTGATTCCTCATATTTCCATTCTCACACAGACAAAAAGGGAAATGAAAAGGACCACCTTTCTAATGTGGATTCAGTGTTCTGAGGATCTGGTTCTCTCTCATTAAAAAGAACTTGACACAGTACCTAGTGAAAACTATGAAAAATGCACTACTACAAGTTCTAGTCATGGCCACTAGCTTGGATTGTTTTAAAGGGCTTAGATGAATTCATGAAAGATAAAGCTATCTCTGGCTGCTTGTCACAATACCTGGGTTCTACCTCCATTGTTAGAGGCAGTATGCATCTGTAGACCATGGTCCTACAGATGGTCCTTTATTCCTCTTATCCTCATATCAAACCTGTGAGGTAACTTGGGCTGAGAGATAATGCAGGGCCCCAAGTCACCCAATAAATAATAATAAGAATTAATAATAATTTTTTTTTATTTTTATGCTGCCCATCTGCCCCAGCCTCTCTGTGTGGCTCCCAATAGAATATTAGAAACACAACATAACATCAAACATTAACAACTTCTCTTTACATGCAGTTCATGACTGCCTGACTGAGAGTATTATTCCTAGTGAGGAAGCTATGAAATGAACACTGAAAAATAAAATAAAAATATAAGTAAGATGAAAAATGATTTAAAATGTGCATATTTACAATGGACTGTTTTGGATTTGTTTGGGGTTACTCAAGAACACCAGGAAAATGTCTCTGCTTGGAAATTTGACTTTGCAGGAAATTACAAACTATTGACTCAGGAATGTGTCTGCATGTTGTATATAAAAAGATATTGAAAATGCCCCGAATGTGTATTTGGTATTGCTGAGAAAACTAATGAATTTCTCTTCATTATCTTTAATGCGTCACAGCACAAATGTGAAATTAAATGAAATAATAATAGACATTAAACAAGTAAACACTTCTTCTGCCAGTGATCTCTTGTTGTTTTGTTAACTGTACAAACAGTTATAAATTCACAGTAGATTGAGTTGCCCTTCTCAGTGACCTTCTTTGGGACAGGGTTCAACATCCTGTTTGGAGCAGAGAATTACGGCCAACCAAAATGAACTCCCACCTATTTTTGTATGAAGTGGACAGTGACTATTCTCCAGTGTCCTCAGATTCCCCATGGTTTTTATGTATTTTAACTTTCAGTTTAAGTATTGTTAAAAATGCAAACGGCTTTGAGGTCAGACAGTTGGAGAGTAAGGAAGTATACATAACTGTAATTTTATGTTTTTTTTAAAAAAAGGTAAAGGACCCCTGACAGTTAAGTCTAACTACTGTTGTCTATGCTCTGGTAACTTCAAGGTTAGATTACTGCAATGCATTCTACATAGGGCTGCCTCTGAAGACGGTTCGGAAACTTCAACTAGTGCAGAATTCAGCAGCCAGGTTGCTCGCCGGAGTAAGATGGTTTGAGCATATTACACCAATCCTGGTCTGACTGCACTGGCTACCAATTAGTTTCCGGTTCCAATTCAAAGTGCTGGATTTGACCTATAAAACCTTAAATGGCTCAGAACCACAATGCCTCTTCCCATATGAACCTACCCAGTCACTGAAATAATCTTCTGAGGCCCTCCTTCGTGTGCCTTCTCCTTGAATGGTCCGGATGATGGAAACACGAGAATGGGCCTTCTCTGCAATGGCTCACCGTCTATGGAATGCTCTCCCCAGGGAAGTTCACCTGGTGCCTTCATTATACACATTTACCGTAGGTGCCAGGCAAAAACGTTCCTTTTTAACCAGGCCTTTGGTTGATCTTATTGACATCCAACACCCTTTTAGAATGTAGCTTTGGGGGGGGGGGTTATTGGGTTATTGCTTTTGGTTTGATTTTATATGTTGTGGTCTTGTTGTGAACCGCCCTAAGACCTCCAGGTATAGGGTGGTGTATAAGTTGAATAAGTAAATAAAAATAAATAAATGATGAGAGTTGGAGTCTACGAATAGCTGGGGGGACGACCACATTGGCTGTCCCTGAACTGTGGGATGGCTCAACCTTTCAGATACTAAGACGGTACATTTTTTTCATGTGGAGTCTGCACCACCTCTGCTTTCAAGTGGAAAGAGCTTGTCTACCTGTCAGAGAGAAGGCTTGTAAGCCTTTCCCCTGCCCCACAATCTTTTCATGGTTGGTGCAATCGAAGGGAGGAATTCATTGCCATGCTTAGTCATACAAAGTTTAATAATGATGATGATAATGCTTTTCTTAGCTTTCCATTGGTATTGTCCATGTACTTTGTAAAATTTCCATACTACTAGCTGCTACTGTCACAGTTAGCTTTGTTAGATTTTTTTCTTCATAAGTTGGATATATTCATCATTTATAGAAGCCATAAATAAACTCAGTGGCTAAAGCTTCAGTGGAGCTGGACCAGTGTACGACAGAGCCAGAGCAATTTGTAGTAATGATAGATTACTAGCCATAATTTTAATTTGTAACTGCAGGGTTACTAGAAATATGTGTTACCTGCTGATGCACTGAGCTATGATTACAACATGAAAAAGGCAACAATATCAAAACCCAGAAATTGAAATCTCTGTCAGAGAACACAAAGAAAGTCCTTTTCTTTCATAATCAAATCAATCAGATTTTACTTGTACATTTCAAAATGCCTGTGTGGAAATAATACAAATCATTCCATCCATAAAATGTACCATTGACAGGCACAATTGCAAATTAGTTAGGGCACCTCCTACTACCTGAAAATGGGTCACATTAGCAGATAGCGACAGAACAACAAAATAGTAGGAGCAATCTTCATCTTCTGAAGGTTGTGGATTAGTTACAGCCATTGTGGTCACTTAAGTTAATAAGTTCTCACATGTGAAGTTACATTATCCACTTTCCTATCTATTGTAGGATCCAGCAAGGCTACATCAATATCCTGAGGAAATGTAGTTTTCTATTTTAAGAAGACTTTTCTTGCATGGCAGGATATTATCTTCATTCAGCATGTTTACAATTATAGCACGAATTTGGGTCTGCTTGTGCAAGTCTGGAAACAGTTGCCCTAGTCACTTTAAAGCTTAGCTTATTGATTCCAAGATAAAAATCTTATTTTTTGATATGGTTGGTAATTTGTGATTTCTTCACTTTTTCTTCATTCATGTGGACTTATAGGGAAAGATATGAAGCAGACAAGAGAAATGTCTGCTACTGCTTTTAACACTTTCAGGGTCCATTTTTGCCTGATTTGCTCAAAATGTTCAAATCACTTCAGGCTAAATGTGATCAACGCATAGTCCCCTATGCAGAATACTGAAAGACAAAGAGGGAATAATTTTTTCAGGCAGGCCATTGGTAGTGCTATTTCATGTGATACTTATGAAATCTCTGGCTGTAATGGATGTTTGTAGACAACATTTAAACCATGGTTTACAAGAGTGATCCTAGGCTTGCCCTATGCTTGCGGGCTCCCTTTTCCCCCTTCAGGATGGACACAAGGAGTGTGGAAGCTTTCACTTTTGATTAGCTGCAGTTTGTTCTGCTACCCAAATCCAGCACACTGTGATTAATCTTAACTGTGGTTTGATTGAAACAAGCCAACTTCAAACCATGGGTTCTGAAACTAGCTTTTTTCAAGAAACTATAGTTAAGATTAACCATGATGTAAGGTTCATGCATAATATTATGCTGCAGTTAATTGACATAAGGAGCAGAAGCTTTATAGAAATACGAATTTTGAAGGATAGCTGTTTCAGATCACATATTGGTTTGGGAAGTGCAAATGGATAGGTTTGAACAAATTTCTGCCCCAATCCTACCTGTAATCCAAATTACGTTTCAAAGAAGTGCTTGCTTTTAGGTGGATCCAAACAAAAGTAGGGGGGAAAGAGAGGAAGCTCCAGATGCTAAAAATGAGATTTATTCTATGTCTGACTCCTTTTAAAAAACAGAAGTACACACACGTGCACTCTCACACACAATATACATGGAACAGTGAGCATAAACTTTCATCTTGTATGATATGGTATCATAATCTCAACCTAAATGAATATGAAGCAAAAGTTATTGAGTTACCTTTTGTAAGCAAAACAAAAAGCTAAAAGAAGTTAAATGTACAGTATACATTTTCTTGAAGAGAAATTAAAAACAGTGCATCTGAAAACAATACAACTATAAATTGTGAGATTAGTTTTCCAAACAAATGTAGCTACACATGTTGTGTGTGTGTGTGTGTTGCAGGTTATCTATCTTTTCATGATTAGACCTTTCTATCAGCTAGCCTGCTAGTAATTGTTTTTCAAATAACCAGAGAAATTTCTATGCTAACATTTCTAACTTTCCTACTATAAGCAAGATTGTGTCTAACTGAGCTTTGAGCATTGTCAAACCCTATTAATCATTTCAGAAGATAAATTCCACCAATCTCAAAGAAAACAAATCTACACAAATTCTGCATTGCCTGCTAACCATACGATTAATAGAACTGTAGAAACTCGTAAATTAGAAATGAAAAGCGACTGTTAAGACTGTTAAGACTTCTACGCCATGTAGATATATGACTATGGATTCTGGCATTATAACACATCCATTGCAATCCACACACTATCTACTTCAAAGTAGCCTCTTTAACTACAGTGGAGTAAGTAGCTTCTGACAATTTACTTGTCCTTCTTTAAAACATTCTGAAAAAGATGCTGATACCCATGAATCAAACTGTGATCCTCAAAAGGTTGTTCACCATTTCACTTAAAAAGTAAGTGACAAGTTTGTAGATACTCATTCAGGAATGAAACTCATTCAGCCATATCAAATGCTACCTGACATTGTATGTTTTAATAATTCTGTATAAGAGAATCTCCTGTTTTGTGAGTGTGTGTAGCATCAGAGTTTTTAATTCATTGTCAGCAAGACCTTTCTCCTTGCTGGAAAATATATCCTCCTCCATCACCTCTTAATTAAAGCTTCTTTGAGCAAAAGCCTACAACCCACCAAAAATCTTGCACGGCAAAAGACAAGCAACTGATAAGCATCCAGCTGGCCACAGAACATGTCTGATGTGTTCAGCTCAGTGCAACATGAGTTGCTCAAGCCTTGTTTACAATAAATGTACAGTATGGACATCCAGAAAATTTTAATTTGGGAGCATTTGGCATGCTGTGTCAGCATTTCTAGCCCCTGCAGCTTGGAGATGCTAGAGCTGAAGGAACCAGCCAATTTCTTTGTGAAAGCATGAGGTTTTGTTTAATAAATTGCCTTTAATATGTAGTAATTGAAAGGAAGGAAAAACAGCATTAGGTGATCAGCATGGTTACTGATTCATATCACTTACATTCCAATGATAGCAATGAGGTTTCTAGGTAGGCCTCCTTCAGGAGGGCACTTTGGAAGCAAAGAAGCCCCTCAGAAAAGTCTTTGCATCTGGTTGCCACCTGCTGCACTTAAAACTTAGAGACAGGCTTCAGACTATGATCACAGCAAATGGGCAGATGACTGCAGGGAAAGTCAGTCCAGCAGATATCTGTGTTCTAAGTCAATGTAGGACTTCAAAGTGCTTTGAATTGAATTCAGAAACTCCCCGGGAGCCGCTGGAGTTGTTTCAATGCAGGCATGATATGTATTTGCCAAATCCCTGGTCCAAATCCTACTGCAGTGTTCTGTATTGGTGCAGTTTCATAGGCAGTTCAGCTTCAAAAACACTCAAAATAATTTTGCAGTAGTCCAACCTTGAGGTTAGGTGTGCATGGGTACACATGGCCAGCCTATCTTGGTGCAGGGGGTGGTTGCAGTCAGTGCATCAACATCAGGAGGTAGAAGGTCCCTCATGCCGCTAAGGCTGAAGAGTACAATAACACTCCTAGACTGCATACCTAATTGACTGACTGTGTATATCTTGATCATGCTTTCAGAATTTGACTTTTCTGGTCTTCTTTACCGCTTTTGTCCAGATCTTTCTTAGCTCTTTATCCATTTTTCTGAAGTACCCGTGATTTCCTCTTCATTGTCAACAAGATGCCCATGAACATCCAATACCTTGTTGCTCATACACACTCCACTAGTGAATGGGGCCATCCCCATCACTCCACCAAACAGCAAACAAAATAAAGGCCCTCTGTAGGGCCGAGCAGTTGCCTGCTGTCAGTTCCCTGTGTGTGGTGGGCAAATGATCCTGCAAAAGGGATTGTCCCTGCTGTTCCTTTTCCCCACTCCCCCTTTAAAAAGAAATAAAAAGCCCTCCTCTGCCCACTTCATCTCCATGTGGCTGGAGGCACATGATCAGACCAATGAAGTAACCTCCATCACTTTTTCTTCCACCTCCTTGCCTGCCCCCCACATGATAAATCAATGAAACCCCTTCCTGGGGCAAAGCAAGAAGAGGCAACTAGATTGGCAGATGCCACAGAAATGCCAATAAGAGCCTTGGTGGGCATCATGGCAGCTGTGAGCACTGGGTTGGTGACCTCTGGCCAGATGTATTCACAGCTTAATCTCTTTGCTAATGCCAGTAGATCACAAACACAATAACATACAGTACTTAAAGCCCTGTTGCTTTGCTAATTAGCCATCTTATATTGACTTTCAGACTTGAAGTAAATATTATTGTTGACCCAAGAACTGGGATATTCACACTAATCTAGCAATCCTTAGTGGTTGAAGGGTTTCCATTGATTCTTTGATGGTGATACAGAGTTTCCCTACCAACTACAGCTTTCCAATTCACTTCAGTCTTGAATACTGCATACCACTTAGCTGAAATAAACGGAGAGCCTTTCTCATGTAAGAACACTGTATATTGATTGGAAGAGCACATGGGTCTCTGGAATAGGGATTTTGGCTGCGATTAACATTGTAGTACTTACTGCACATGTCTGCTCAGAAGTAAGTTCTGTTTACTTCCCAGCCAAGTGAAAATAGGATTTCAGCCTTAGCTTGGCAGTGTAATGTTGTGAACAACATTTTTACTATCGGACCAAAATGCATCATCATCATTATCATCATTTTGTCTTAAGATGTCTTTCAGTATTAAAATCCTGCGATTCTGCAACTTGTATGTATGTATACAAGTTATATTCACCATTTTGGCCAGCAATAAAATTTAATGCTATCCACATTCTACTTAAATAGAAAGCTATCCCAAAGCAATGAAGTGACGTGTTTCTGAGGCATGCAGACACATAAAAGAACACTTCTTTTTTATATAAAAAGGAAAAAGAGTTTGTCTAGATCATTTTCAAAGAAAACAATTTGACGCAAATTAAAATTATCTAAAGCTGCATAAATATGTGTACCACCCACAAGAGTGTGAGAAAAGCAGTGCCTTATATGCCACGACAGATTGTCTCTGTTTTCATGCCCTGCTTTGAACTTTGAGCTAGTTTTTGCAAATGCCTGGGAGCCTGACTTAGGGGAGCAAGAAGTCAGTTTTCTTAGGAAAGGGTCAACAGTGCTGTGTTCATAAATGGCTCATATAGTTTATTGTGGGACGAGGGAGGGAATCAAATGAGAATGACATTGTAGTCCCAGTAAAATTGATAATTTAACAGCACTCTATGGAAATTATGTTCATGTTTTGAAACCTGATAGTTAATGTTAAATGGTGACAAACATTTTGCCAACGAAATTGCATAGTGAATATATGCATGCCTTATTGACAGTTATATAAATGTTTAGAATTGAAATGTAAGACCAGAGTGCTCACACGCTGTACAGCCCCAGCAGCTAATGCACTGTGTATTCATCAAAAATATGTATCTTCAAATATTTTAAAAGCAGGAAAGATCCCTGAAGCACTTAGAAAATAACAAGGCATTGGACATAAACTAACATCTCGGTTATGAATGCTATAACACTTCACTGTGCAAATTGCTTAACTCCTGATTTCTTTATGTGTTCAGTGTTGTAATGTTGTAAGTAACCATTATACAGCATTTTAAGTATACAGTGGTACCTCGGGTTAAGAACTTAATGCGTTCCGGAGGTCCGTTCTTAACCTGAAACTGTTCTTAACCTGAGGTACCACTTTAGCTAATGGGGCCTCCCACTGCCGCTGCGCCGCCACTGTGCGATTTCTGTTCTCATCCTGAGGTAAAGTTCTTAACCCGAGGTACTACTTCCGGGCTAGCGGAGTCTGTAACCTGAAGCATCTGTAACCTGAGGTACCACTGTACTTATAAAAAGATATTTATTTGAAATTGGCCCTACTGAAGAAATAAGTCCATTCATCTCATTTATTTATTTAACATATGTGTATTTTGCCCTGTAACCAAGTTCTGCCTCGCTTCCATTCTAGGCGTTGTTATAATGGGTGTTTCTATGGACACAAAAGCCAAAGTGGCTCCTCAACCGCTTCCTCCATGAATGTACATTGATTAAGCCATCAGACCAAGGATAGCAACCCTTGTGTTAACCAGTGGGACGAGCCTATTTCTCTCCCCCCCAAGGATATGTGCTCTGTTATTTTAGATTTCAATGTAAGTGTAAGGCTACTCAGAACTTCAAAATGTGGGCCCATTTGGACCCAACTGTCTCTTATGTGGAAATGAGGCCCTCTGTTGACTGGGGTCCTGGGCCTCTGCCCAAAGTACTGTCCAGGTGGCACCACTGACCCTTTACTGCTAGTCTGTGCTGTGTGACAGCTGAAAGGGTTACAGTGCCAAAGGGAGCTACTGGGCAGGTTTCAATGTAAAGGAGCAGAGTATTCATGTGCCTCTCTGCTGGCGCTGCAAGCCACTACCCCACAACAGCAGTCTGTGTTTATATGTTGTGCTATAGCTTTCATAGAATCACTTCTACAGAAATATATAGCTCTTGTAGCAACATATCCTATTTTAGCTCTAAAGTTTATAATTGCTTCAAGCTATTCCATTTACATTAAATATAAGGTACCACAGGGTGCTACTAAATATTGAAGAGTTAGGAGACTAAAGCAAAACATTTGAATTTATAGCAAGAATTTTTTTATTAGGACATCGAAGTCTGACTCGAATACATTTGTGCAACATACACACTCACACTTTGAAAGGTGGCCATTGATGTTTGACAAGAACAAATTAAATTAAAATAAAATGTTTGGACATAATACAAAGTACACTAATCACATCCTCCTCAGTGTATTTTTATTTGTGATTTAGAATTTAAAAGCCCGGTCTTTGCTGCTCATGAGTGCTTGTTTGTGTTTGGGTAATTCAAAGGAACATGGAGAAGTTCTCCATGTTTTAGGTTGCCAAGAGTGTTGAGGGTTGTTAGGAGACCACCATTCCCCTCAAAGAGCTACAATTCTCAATTAACAGTCACTCCTTCTTCCCAGGGAACTCTGGAAATTGTAGCTCTGTGAGGGGGATAGGGATCTCCTAACAAACCTTTGCACTCTTAAACAATAGTTCCCAGTGTTCTTTGGAGGGTTCTTTGTTTAAAGTGGCATGATTCTGCTTTAAATGTGTAATGCACGTGGGGCCCCAATTTAGCTGCTATCATGCACTCGCATGATTGATGCTGCCCCACCAAAAAGCACTTGTCTGCGGTTCAGTTGAGTGTAGCCAGTATTACATTTAATAGGTGTTTGCTACATGCAGCAGCCTATGCGTATATATCTATGTGCCGCCTGCACAGCTACCCAAGCTGGGGACTGCTGGTGTGTCAGCAGTGCACACCTGTAGGTCAGCACATCTGGGGGGGGGGTTAAATGTGATGCTGGCCATGTGGTTTCTAGCACTTATGTGACCTAAATGAAACCATTAAGTAATCTTCAACTATACAATTATAACTATTCCAAAAATACAGAAATACATGAATAAATTCCTCCCCACCCCATACCAGTGCCCTTTCAAAATGAATCTAAAAGCATTATGGCAGGTCCTAAAGTGCTTTGAAGCTAGTTCCATCACATTCTGTCTTTGCGTTTGTGAGTGAGAGAAAGGGTCATCTGCAAATTAGTTTAAAATTCCCACAGCTAAATGAAGGAATAAGAATACAAAGCGTTCAGTTAGATCTTTGACAACAAATCCTATAGATCCCATTTTAATTATCATAGAATTGAGAGCCCCACCTCAACCCTACTTTAACTAGCATGGCCATAACGTTAGCTATAGACAAAACTCAGTTTTGTTTTGCTTCTTTCTTAAAATGTGAATGACACTGCTACAGATCTTCAGTGAGAAAGTTCATGGCGATCTGGAAGGTATTAAGAAGCATGTTTAAGTTATTGAAGTATCAATATGATTAGTTCTTTGCAGAAAGGACGATAACTGTCACTTTCATAAAGTTTTATATATTTTCTCCTTTACTGCTTTTCCTTTTATTTCTTACTCTTTTGATAGATGGCAGTTAAGAAATTTGCTTGAGATGATGAAATATAACCATATATTACAGTATCATTACTTTAAACATAATCTGTTTTTTTACGCACAAATAACTGGGAT
The DNA here is from genome assembly GCF_965153285.1 of Podarcis tiliguerta. NCBI lineage: Eukaryota > Metazoa > Chordata > Lepidosauria > Squamata > Lacertidae > Podarcis > Podarcis tiliguerta. The sequence continues at coordinate 62,879,938 of NC_139536.1, read as the reverse complement.
GTCAAAAAGTCCCAAGAACCAAACCTGCTGTGTTTCTGCTTCATGTTTAATGTTCTTTGCTTCCCTTCCTCCCTCTCTCCTGCTTTCTTTTTCAAATGCATTTAACCTTAAAATAGGTAACTTCGACAGAGAGTAATGGATATTCTATGTCAGGTCAATTTATGAAATGGGTTTTGCTGTTCTATCAGCCCCTTGCTACCTGCAAAAATAATTATTGTTATTAGTTTGCATTCATGTATTCTCTTTCATTCCAAATAATTCAGCCTACTTACAAACTGTGGGGTATGCAGCAAGAAGCCACTTTTCTCACCATTAGCGACCCATGCTTTCTCTGGTTAAACAGCAGTGGTACATCTTTTAACGCTCTGGGAAATGAAAATGAAGATAATAGTTTCTAAGTGACATTGTATGCTAGGATTTAACGCAGGTACAATATGACTATTGAATAGTAATTCAGCTTGTACACAGAAGCTAATGACTAAAGCTAATGGTCAGCTAATTTCCAGGTCACTTGCACCAGAAATATTTCATGCTTACTGGAGGCTACAGAATATAAAACTGTCTCATACTGAGTTAGACCATTGGTCTGCAAAGCCTCTACTCTGACCAATGGCAGCTCTCCAAAGATCTTTCCCAAGTTTTTACCTGGAGACGCTGTGACTTTTGTATTCAAAGTATGTGTTGTAACACTGAGTTATGGCTCATCTCCCAGTGTGGAGTGGATGAAATACAGACACTCGTTTCCTGAAGTCTTTGAAAATATACATAGTATTTCATCCCTCAAATACCAACTCTTAGGAGTGTTTTAAACTCAGTTTCTTGGCTCACTGCCTGAGGATTGCTACTAAACATTTCCCTTCTCCTGCAAGACCCTTGGAAAGTTACAACTTCGTATTGATCTTACAAGTGTGGACCTTGGGGTTGAAGCCAATGGCAAGGAAAAAAGTTGAGGTCAATTTATAAGACTTATTGCAAAGACAACGGTGACTTCTTTTGTCGCCTTCCTTTGTGCACTATTACTGCTAGGTGTGTGAGAGAGATGGGGAAAACTTGCAGGTCTGCAGTTACAGGCTGTCAGTCTAACAACCTGGAATAAAGAACATTAGTCTCTGTGGCTTGGAGGATATGCACAAAGGCTCAATGCTACAATCCATGTCAAACTTCGCACTCACATAACAGCCCCTGCTCACACTGGCGGAGGAAGAGGAGTGAGGGGGGAGCATACCGCCCCCGGCAGCACGATCCCGGTGGGGTGCAATCGTTGCTGGCCCCCCACGCTGGGCACCACGCCCCCACAGGTGCCGTGCCACACACCCAGGACATGCGCCCCGCCCCCATCTGCTCTCCATCCCCCGGTGCCGGAGCATGAAGCTCCACCACTGCCTGCTCACTCCTCTTTTGCACATGAAAGGAGATGCTTGAAAGCTTCCTCTATTGGTTTTAAATAAGGTGCACCTTCCTGTTAAATCCAAACTGGCAGAACGGCAGTTTATTCTAACTGTTCAAGAAAACCAGAAACAAGCTGTTGTTTTGGCTACTGGTTTGTCAGCCCACCTGCACTGCCTGCAGAAATGACTGTGACATACCTTCAGCGTTTACAAATATTTTCGTGATGATAATCAGTGTTAATCCTCTGTTTCATCCTTGGCACATCTCAAACTTTTGTTAACGAGTTGCATCCATATGCAGAGGATGGTTGATCTCGGACTCCAATTGTTCTGGCACTCATGTTCAGCACCAGAATCTGCTTTCTTCTCTAGGGCTGACCCCCCAGAATATTTGAATGGTATTTTGTAAAAGTGAAGTTGCTCCAGGCATGCTTAGAGTACTTTGTTCACCACCAAATGACCGCCCCCCCTCTCTCCACACACACACAGGCATAGAGCATTAGGGATCAGGGATTCTTTTCAAGGCAGATGGCAAGGCTTCCACAAAGGTCTGAGCCTTCTGTTTGCCCTTCTGATGGTTTTAAAAAATAATTACTCAAGTATGAGTAATCTGTGAGCATTTATTCAGTCCGCTTATGAAGCCGCTTCCATTTTAAGACAGTCAACAGTGCTAAATGGCCAGTGCTAAGGCTACTTGCTGTGCCCATTTGGATTTCTGCTGAGGAGACAGTAGCATGAACCAATTAAACCCTATCTTTGTGGACAATAAAATAGGTTCCACATTCACCTTAATGTTTTCCCTTATCAATTATAGGATGAAAAAGAAAGTTAGTGTTTCCCCGCAAACATATACCTCCCTGATCTATTTCACTGACTTCTAATTATTGAATTATATAGTTTAGTAACAGCAAAGCAATTGCTACTGGGGGGAAAAATCTACTCAGCAGCTGGTGAGCTTGTCTTTTTCAATTTTTCTACTTTCAGGATGAGCTAGAGGTTTGGATAATATTTATAATTCTGATGAAGCACTTAGTAGATTTTTAATAACCCTTCAATGGGGAAAACCTGGCATATTCTGCAACACTGTCACAGCTGTCAGCATTATTTTTTGCCAGACTGGGTGATTTCCAAGGGCTAATTCAGGCCTTCCCATTGCCCCCATAATATACAGTGTGTGTATATATGGTGTTTAAATAATTTCCACCTGGGAGAATTATAGAACAAGTTTCAGAGACCATTACATATTATATCGGAAAATGGGGAATTAATGTCTAGAAATGGCATTCCTATGTGACGCTATAGGCACATGATGTGTCTATGGGAAAATAAAGTCATTTGGTAGTTTTGCTACTCTTCTCTTTTGGGGTACATTTATTTTAGCTTTGTTGGGATTGTTTTGCTACCTTATCTTCGAAACAGCAATTTCACCTGAATGTAGACTGAATTTTTTTCCTGAAATATAAAAGGTAACTCTCTAAAAAAGAGGAACAGGTGGCACCAGCTTTTTCTTAAAGATAATTTGTGTGCATGCCTGTACATGGTTACTAGCTTAAGTAACCATCCTTTATAAGACTGTAGTCATATGTTGGCTTCAGAAACTTATTTTGGGGAATTCTCAAAGCTACCCAATGGAAATGACTATCCCAGCTTGATATGTTGCAGTTCATTGCAGGGGGAGAGGGGTTTTTCACTATTTGCTTTAGGTGCAAAAATGTCTAAAGCTGGCACTGAGGAATGGTTATGGGATTTGCTGTGCAACAAAATGAATATCACATCCACATGGAAAATATTTACAGAGAGCAAAACTTTTTTTATTTTAAAAATGCCCTTGTTCTATATACTTATTCAAACAGAGCAAAGGGAAATGCCACTTTCCTTTTATCTGTTATACCAATGCAAACTCTGGACGAAGGTCTTATCAAAGATAGCGAGTTCTTTTTAAACTCATTCCTTTCTTAGCAAACAGAACTTCAGCAGAACTAAAATATATAATAGTAACTGAGAATTTATATTAAAATGATAAGACCTACATACTTTGTATACAGGGTAAGAGCTTCATTAGAATTCATTTCAACGTCTCTCTTTCTGCCCTTTCCCCTAAATGCAACGGACACATATGAAATTCTCCTTATGACTTCCCAGCTAGCATTTGTTATTTCAAAAAACTGTAATCCAACCCTGGGCTGGATTAATGACGGAGCATTTCCTTAAAACATAAGCATGTAAATTAAAGCAAACAGATGTTCAGACACTCCGTCTGTGCATCCTGTAACCCACAGGAGGCACAAACATACTCACTGCCCATCTGTTAAGGTGGCTTGTTCTCCATTCAGTACTTTGTCACGGGTGCCAGTCAGTCTTGTGTTAGACTGGCAGGCTATTGAACACTGAGATTGCCATTTGGGGTGAGGGATTTGTCCTGCCTACTGTGCCCTGAGATATGTGGCATTAGACACATTTTTTAATATACATAGTTCCTTGATTATTCATTTTTTTTAAAAAAAAGGTTGCCTGAAACTTCTAGTGCTGAGTCATTAAAGATATATTGCAATGAATACTTATAAAATGGGGGTGGGGAGTTTAATAGGACAATTCACAACTCCAAGGCCATCTTTCAATCATTTTGTCTCAGTATGGTCCAACAGTATCAAAGAAATGGAATGAATTGTGGAGGGCAGACAAATGTTGACACCCCTTATTTTGTGGCCTGTCCATGGTTAGGGAGAATATGTGGGATTGCCAAAATGAAACTGAACATTGTAAGGTAGGTTGGAAAGAAAACAGAATTAGAAGGTACTAGTTTGGAAAAATAGATTGAGATGCCCATAATTGATGGGATCCAATCTTGCCTTCTGATTTAGATTTATTGTCCTAGCATCTCCCAGAACCATCACTAACTCTGGATTCTTAAACCAAATCTAGTGATGTGCAAAATCGGTTCCTTTATTTCCATAGATAATTCTGCTTTTTCTCTTGTTCCTCCCTTACACTTGGCACAAAGGGGGGGGGGTAGGCATGGACCCTGTTATTTTCTCAATGTCTGCTCCTGGAGACTAAAAAAGCAGCCCACAGATACTGAAAACATACTAGCCTGTAGTTGCCACTGAAGAGTGTGCATCCAAACTGGCAACATATACACAAGGACCAATGTTTGAATTTTTATTTCCTTCATACAGGCCTCAGTTGTATGCGACGCTAGCATGTCGGTGCTTCATTTTGTGGTGAAAAACTTATATTGGGTGGGACTTGATCAGTGAATGAGGGCGAGGGGTTGAAAATGCTTCTCCCCTCCCAAATTGGGTACCCTATACAATCTACAATAATGCTTCATGATGAAGCAGGCCCTGTGTATCACTGAAGAAATGTCAGAATCATAAGACTAGAGAGATGAAGTGGGGAACCAGTTATTTTTATTATAGTTAATAGAACGCACGAGTGTGCAGAATGCATCAATTTTAACACAATAATTTCTTATTGCCTTTTTCAATTATTGCATTTTCTTTGAGAAAGTAAAAAATTAGAGCCAAAAATCCATTGTGATATTTGAATTTTACTTATTAAGTGCCAGGAGCAAAGAGCACAGGGGGTTATATATTCACTACTAGTATTTGTAACATTTTAAAAGATAAAAATAGTATTTGTAACATTTTTAAAGAGTGTCCCAAAAAATAATTCCTTCTGTATATGGTTGGGAGACATAATCCACCAGGATGTGCTGCAGAAGCCCCATTGAAAGGAAATTATTGCTCAGGAAATTGTACTGGTGGTGCTGGTGTTGTTTTTTGTTTTCTGCTGTGTTGGAGGGAAAGTTTAAATATTGGTAACTGTAATCTCAGGCTGGATCTAGACACATCAAAGAAGTGGTTCAGTTAAACACGCTGTGAACTCATACAGGGAAAACCAGTTGGGAAGGACAGGACTCCACAGCGCCATCTGGTGTTTCAGTCTTATATCGCATAGGCAATGCATATAAAACACTTTTTCTTTACCAATCTGAGTTCACTGTGGGTGCCTAAAGTAACCCAAACATTTAAAAAAGAAAAATTAAAAGCTTGATATAATTTATTGATATGATTCCTGTTACTATTTATCAAGCATCTGTAACATACAGAATGTGGTCCACAGAAAGTGTACCTGCTCTCTACAAACCTCATTTATGTTTCTCTAGAATGCATCACATTGGCTTCATGCATTCAGACACATTTGCGCAAGGAGGGGGGAAACTCCTGTATAACAAATGATGATGGAAGACAGCACATAATTCCTTATGAACAGCCTCAAAGAATATCCACATAATTCTCTTCAATAATATGGATGAGAATGAGAGATGTGGGGAGGAGGGATCTAAAGGAGAGAGAGATTCTTTGTTATACCTGAATATATAGACCGGCTTACCTTATTCTTCCAAACTTCTGTATTTGTTCTGAATACTGTCATTTGTGATTTGCTTTTGATGCTGTTTCAAAAAAGAAGAAGAAAAGTCTAGTTTGCCAGCTATTTTCTGGAATGCTGGGATCAGCATCTTTAAAAACGTTAACAAAAAGTCTAAAAAGAAAATTCATTCTGGGGTCAAAATATGCCTTGAGGTTATTTGTCTCACATTGTTTTGAGGCAGCGAACAAATGCGAAGGAAAAGGCAGCATTCAGAGAGATATGCCTGTAGGAGAACAAGATTGTGGCATTCTTCCTAATTGGATTTGTTTTTACTTCCTGAGGACAGATCCCCTCTGTTTTAGGTTATACGTCTCAAGACACATTCAGTATTTGCAGCCTAGTTCTCCAGGCTGATTGGACATGGAGTCCCTCTGTTTGAGCCTTGAACCTGGGAATTGGAGAGGGTGGGAAGCGGACAGGATAAAAGAGGGACATGCATCCCTGATTCCTCCAGCAATTTAGTATCGTCCAAATAATATATCTTGCGCATTAGGGTTTTTCAATAAGAAAAACGAGTCAAAAACGTTATGGCTTTTATTTTTTAAAAAACCACCAACTTTATTTATATCAAGCATTTTAGAAAGAAAAAGAACATATATGCTTGGTTCCCAGCCTTTAGAAGTGTCTGAAAGCACTTCTATCAGAATTGCTTATTTGGAGTACTGGAGGTGGGAGGAGAGAGAGTCATGTACAGGAAATGAACAGTTTGTAATGATTTTTCCTTGGGGCTCTCTATCATCCACATGTCCTTTCTCCATACAAGAAGTCCTTCCCTTGAAAGCGCTGTAATTGGAAAAGAGTAGTTCAAAATGGTTAAAGGCATGTTTTCTGCTATGTAATCAGCATCATTCTTCTTTACCGCAGATAACAGCTGCTGGAGGACATCTGAAATTTACCGTTTCATATGACCTCACAGGGGAAGAGGATGCTGCAGAAGCAATGCTGCAGTCTGATGTCATCATAGAGGTAGAGTATTGCTTCCCCGTCTCTTGAAATGCTCATTGGGTTGCTAGTGGCACACAGTCAGCAGACCTCCTATGGCTAAAAGAAGAAGCTAGCAATAAGACCCTTCCCTAAGATGCTTACATTCCGATCTAAATTTCGTTGGTGAGGAAGACAAGCAGTGAAGGAGAATAAAGGGGGATGAGTCAAAGAGCAACAGGATGGATATATGGAAATGAAGCTGCTTATCCTAAGTTTTTGTTTGGGGTGATGAAGACTAAAAGCCAAAGAGGCAGGGAACTTTCCCTCCCACCCTCTCAAGGGCTGCATTTCTTTGGAGAAAGGAATTGAAAGCCACATACCCCAAAATGACCAGGGCCAAGAGAGAGAGAGACCAACCAACTGAGGGAACACTGGTCACACTCACCCACAATTCACACAAATCAAATATGTGTTTGTGTGTTCAGACCCAGAAACCTCCCTCCTAAATAGAGACACATTTGACTCAAATTTTAGTTTAGTTTTTTGGCAGAATTTAGGCCACAACTTTATTGATTACAGAAAAGTGAGTGGTTGCATAGGCTCTGATTCGGCTAGCTCCCTACACCCTTGCAGGTAGCGCCGACCCAGAGCTCTATCATAAGTCAGCCAAGGGTGAACACCCGAGGAAGGTGAAAAGCCTGTGAACAGACTTTATTCACTACCCAGATGCTCCCCTGGACTCAGGCACAGGTGCAACCCCTTTTGGGGGGTTGGCCAAACCAAGTTGAGTCCCTGGATTCCTTTAACAAATACTCTTCACATAGGGATGGCGAGACCGTTCTCCCATCCCTATCACATGAACCAGTGCCTATCCACAACCTTACAAGTTGTGACGAATTGCTATGCGGCAGGCGAAACAAAAATGGGGAAATTCCTGCCATGCCCCTGTCCCAACGACAGACAACACACGACGGTATAGCAAGGTCAATCGCAAAAGGCCCTAAAATTAGGGAGAGGTGGGCAGGTGTTCTGATGCACGAGCCAAAAGAGGAAGCTCTGGGTCACGTGCATGGGTATATATATAGGTCCCTCAATCCATTTAGTCTGCGCCCCATTGGCCAGATTGAAACCCAGCATCAAGGGACCTACCACTCGGGTGTTGTGGCTATCCAAAGGCCCCCCCCAAAACCAAGGTCAGTCTCCAGATCTCACCGCAACACGTGCCCTCTTTGAGGGAGGACAAGTTTTAATATAACATACACATTGCACACCATAGTAACGTAACCACACACCTTTAACATGCAAACACAATCACACATTGAGCATCACACACACACACACACACACACACACACATACACACACACCCCACTGTATAGTGCCAGTCATCTGTTTCTGGGTCATCTGAGCAGTAGAATGGGATTGTCAGGAGGGGCGATTGAAACTCTTGTCCTGCAAGATCTCTTCCCCTCCCCCTCTGCCTTCCGGTCAAGCTGATTGGGGAAACAGCTAAGCAGCAGCAGCAAATAAGAGGATGATCCTTAGATTCCTGCATTGCAGGGAGCTGGACTAGAAGACCCTTGGGATCCCTTCCAACTCTATGATACAGTACTATGATTCCTTTGGGAGCTGCAGCTTCCAGGTTCTCTACATCTTGAGTTGGTAGCTCCCAATGGAACCATTGCCCCTCAAAGTGATATAACCCTTCATGAAGCTTTAAGCAGTGGCTGAAAGGGGAGGTGCAGGGAGCATTCGAATCTCCTTTGATGCTGGCAACACACTACCCATCTCCCCATTCAACTGCCTCTTGAAGCTGGAGGACAGCATTTTTGCAACCCCATTTGGACTGCCACCAAATCAGGGAGGGCAGACCCCAAGAGAGACTGACACACTGTTCAGAACAGCTATGGCCACTGCTTTCCCACCTTTGGCTTAACTCAATGGTAATAAATATCGCAGGAGATGTAATCTAGTGCAGAGCTAGGCATCCTTAGGTACCATTAGCAGTGTGTAGGATGATGCTCAAAGACTTGCCGTGAATTTATTTCATTATTAAGTTCATCCCAAAGGAGCGCAGAGCAGCGATGTAATTATGAAGAAAGACAATTACAAAAAAGAGCCCATTTTTTTCCAGTGAAAAATTCTTCTGGATAAGTTGTTTAGGATCGTAGTCTAAATAGAATAATTAAGCTGACTGGAATATGCACTGTGTAGGCAGGTTGCACTATTTTATTGCTGCATTTATTTCTATTGTAAAGTTGATAATGGGCAGCATAATTCTAGAATTTTTCCCCATGAAAATGCACAGCTGTGACATCAGTTACCAACATATTTTCAAAATTTTGCATGCATTACCTTGTTCCCTCATTATCCAGATTTCCACACCAGTGAAAATATCAAATTCCAGAGAGTGCATCACGTGTATGAAAATTGCCTGGTAGCATATGCCAAAGTGCTGTGCTCTCTATAAATATGTGGCATTGTGTGTCACTTCTTTAAAATGTTTTCATCCTTAACATTTATAATAATTACTAGGGAAGTGGCTTGAGAATCAGCACGTCGCAGGAGGGAATTCACTTGAACCCGTTTGAAGAGCACACTGAAGAAGTGTTGTTGAAGCACGACTTATTTCTGCTGCATGGCACTGACTATCCGGTCAGCAAAAGGGAATTCATGTCTGTGTTGGCAAATATAAAGAGTCTCCTTATAAGAGCCACATACAGCTATGGGATGAATGCCATCTACAGGTAATCATTGAAACAGCATTTTGTTCTGTCTGCAGTTCTATTAAGCAGGTTGATCATCATTTCCCCCAGCAGCATCTTCATTTAATTAAGCTGGAAAACCATTGAGCTTGGACACAGATTTCTATTTTATTAAGAGCCCCAATAAACTTTGGTTTATTCTGAATCCTCCCTATTTCCCCTTCTGATTTAGTTGAGATTCTTGCATTATTGGGACTAGATGACCCTCGGGGTCTTTTTTGGCTCTACGATTCTGGCTCTATGATTCTATGAAACATTTGGATCATGCTTCCTTTCACTACTGTACTTGCCCATCCTGTTGTGATGCACACACCTGTGTCAAAAACCCCTATTGCTAGGACAGCCCACTGTACTAAATGTGCTAATCCTAACTTCCTAAATATGCTAAAGCTAAGATCTGGCAATCTTTCACACTGAATACAGTTTCCTTACCATTTCATGTCTCCTTGACTTTACGCAGCCGTTGTTTGTTCTGTTTCTTTGTTCACCCCACCTGAGTCTTTAACTGCTGTATCTCTTCAACCTTGAGTCATCTCAAGGTCTTTGATCTCTGTCAGCTCAGCCTGTGCTCTGCGTTTTTCTTTTGTACCTGGAACTTGCTTTTCAAACACTTACGCTGTTTGAACTCTTCCTTATCTTTCAAATTCCTCCTCAGAAATAATGCATTTTCAGACCTGTTCTACCTCTTGACCTTATTCCGTAACTAGCTGTAAGCTATAAGCCTGTAAATACAGCCAGCTTGAAATCTCATGCAAGGCAAATCATCCCAAACTGGCAAACCCAAGCAGTGCAAGACTTGAAGAATCCCTGGAATACTACCTGACGTTGCCCAAAGAGTTGCAACGAGTGGTTTCACTGCTCTTACACCTTCCCCTTTGTTATAGTTGCACATATGGTGGGAAATACTGTCTGGAATGTCCTCCTTGCCCTATGCAGCAATAGCATCACAGCTTTAGAGGAGCATCTCCAGCCTGGGCTTATTTTGTGGGCTTAATTTGCAATGTTTATTTCTATTTACATACATAGATAATTTCATTTGTATGCCGCCTTTCCACAGTCCAAACTATGCCCAAGGCAGCTCACAACATGAAAAAATACACAATTACAACATAAGAAAAACAGTCATAAACAATAAATAAATAAAACATCAAAAAATACACAACCAGACTGAACGATCGCCACGTAAATCATACTAAAATCTAAAATAAAGATATAATATCTTTAAAAATAATTTAAAAAATCAATAGCAACAAAAACTCCTAAACAATACCCCAGACCAAGTGTTTGATCAGCTGCCTCAGCTTCTGCAGCTGGAGTCAGTCAGAGCCCTGTTCTCACTGGCAAGGTGGGAAAATGCCTGCAAGGCAGGGAGTAGGTCATCCAGGACTCACAGTTTCTGAACCACTTGATTGTAAAAAGAACCTCTAAATGGTTTACTCAAAAGGAACCATTGATGCAATAATAGTGCATTAGTGATGGATTTATACTGGACCATGGAGACACCATAGTTTTTCTACAAAGCTTCCCCAATGTTATACTATCGTTGCTATATGGAGGAGCACTCTTGCACAGTGACAGCAGGACAAAAATAGAGTGGGAAATTTGTGGTATAAAAAGTTGCAGGATTTTGGCAGGCTATTATGACATATGTACAGATTGGAAGTGAAGCATTTCCCCCTTTTCCCATTTTGTGTCTTTCCTTTATTCAGCTGTGCACTGCAAGTCCTCCACATTTTTCTGTTTACACCTGTAGGATGAACCATACACAGTGGATCTATTATACATTGCAGCCCTGTGCAGAATGTTTGAAGCAGATACAGATAAATAGATGGAGGAAAGTAGGATCATGCCTGCTGACTTCCCCTCCACCTTCTGTTTGCATATATCCTGACACCTGTAGGATCCATAGAACAGATCTTTACCCTCCATTTTTTCAGTGTAGCCCATGCAATTGGAGCCTATGTATTTATTTTTTTACAATATTTATAGCCCATTCTTCACTGAATGTTTTTAGTTGCAGAGCAGGAAACAAAGTAAAAGAATAAACAGAGAAAAACAACAGACAGCAGTTACAACTTAACAATTGTATGATAAGGTAAACAAGCAAAACTGCTAAAGTTAATATTTAACCAATTTAATATTTAATCCAATTAAACAAATACCCAGGTAAAAACAAACAATACATTCCAACAGATTGATGCAGATTAAACAACCAGTGGTTTTAGCAACAATTCCCACATCATTTTTCACTTACGGCAGTCCATTCCCCCCCTCTCTGTGTCTCACACAAAGAGGGCCACATTCCTTGCCAGTAAACTCTCGCTCTGTGGCTTTTGAGTAACTTAAGATCATTCACCCTTCTCTGCAAACCATCCAGGCTCTCACCCTTGTTGCACACAAGCACCCACAGCAAGAAATTCCCATCCCTTATTCACAGCAGCAACAGAGTAAAATAAAAGTGGGGTAGCAAGAAGGTGCAGCTGGTGTTTCTCTTCCCTTCCCAGTCCTGAGGAAGCTCATGGGCCTCAAGGTCAGTGGGGCTGCCGGGTGGAGATAAATGTGCAGATAGATTTTCTGGTCTCTCCCATCTCTCTTTTCCTCACCAGCTGGCACAGACAGTGTTCAAGTTGCTCCAGAGCCTGCACATCCAGATGTATGCATGTAGACCCCTGCTCAGACAGGGACTCTAATGCACGACATTGGTGTGGAAACAGCAAGCACAGAGTACACACAGCCCTTTGTGTATTCACCGCTACCCACTCCAAGTGCCTGCACAGGGCTAGTAATATGCCAAAGCAGATGGCAGGATATAAAAAAAGAAAGGAGTTCCCAACTCAGTATGGGCAATTGGCTTGGCATTCCTTCATATTTCTTGTTGCACTATCAACATGGAAGTGCTGTAGCAGATGTTCACATCTATCTCCTCCTTGGTGCATCCTAGCTACAATCACTATGGCAGATAACTACTTCTCCTTCATAAAGTATACTAGAAATCTGCAGAGACGGTGTATTAAGTAAGCAAACCAATATTGTTAGAGCTGTTACAAGGGTAGAAAAGAAGGTGCCCTACTCTTATTGCCACCGTGCTTTTTCTGTGACCTGCATATTTCCTGGCTCAGTAGCAGTCCAGTAGTGACTGGAACAATAAACTTCCTGGCGCTTTCATGAAAAGCTGCAGCAATGATGACTTAAGCCCCATGTGGAACGAAGAAGTGCAATAGGCCAGTACACATGTAGCCAATATTCAGATTTCAGTACATCATGAAAGCTAGTCAGAGAATACAACTGTGGAATAATGTTGCGTGAAATGCAAACCGTGCAACCCAGAGGCTTCCCAGCAGCATTATATGGGGGCGGTGATTTCTTTTTTCTTTTAATCTCAAGCTACTACAATTAATATAATAGCAGATCGTAAACTCTGCAGCTATTGCTCCAAATGCTGCATCTCTTTTAATCTTGTTTGCATTTGCAAGTCAACAGTGTCTGCCACACTAGCAGTCATATTAAATATTTGGTCTGGAAACTCAAATTTCTCAAGTGTCTCCAAGATCCTGTGTCCCATTACTGCCAACATTATGTACTTTAATGTCTTCAGCATGGCACAGAGGAAAAGAAATTACTACATTGAAGTGGGGAAAAATTGCACTGCTGGTTGTTTTTTTCAATGAGTAAAAACTGTTAAACACATTAAAATACCATTTACCAAATAGCAGAACCTAATGAAAATTGAAACTGTTCAGTGAATACAAATGTGGAATAATACTGAGTGAAATGTTCTGTGTGTAACGGTTTCTCATTGTTCCAAATTATATCACATAGCACTGGAAGAGACGATCTGTGGTTCAATAGGCAAATGGGATAATAAGACCACTGGCAAATTTTGTTGTGTTTATAATAGGCTTTAAATTCTTTTGATTTACTCTTTGCCTTTAAGAATCTTACTAGTACTTTGCTAGATTTGTTTCCCCTTACTTTCAGTGCAGCTCCACAATGAGATTTCAACATAAAAACAAAATCAGAAAGATGAAAACGATTGATTCCGCACCCCCACCCCACCCCCGGGAAATTCTTACCCACTGTCACAGAGTAGTCCTAATAACCACATAACAAAAGCACAGAAAAGCGCAAAGCAGCCCTAGTGGTAGTCATTGTAAAGTTCCAAAGCAGAACATTACAGATACAGATGGGGGAACAAATGTGATTCAGTTCACATTTAAAGGTAAACCTACCTAGTTTGCACATCCCAAAGCAACGTATTAACCAAAACACAGTCATTCTTTAGCAATGTAGTTCTCTCTCCCAAGTAATGTAAACAACAATGAATGAACAATATTGATCAGGACTGTGCAGGGGTCATGGCAAGAATGGCCCATGCCTCCTAGCCGACCAGGGACTTAATGGCCATGGGAGAAATACTCATGGCTTCCCATATGTGTTGCAAGGCTTCAATAGTAAAATCTGGACCTGTGTCATTGCATACTAACATGTAGCATCAGATTAGATGGTGCCACAATGGCACATCTCATGAGCAAGACTCCCACCTCGGGCCTCAGACAAGCTCTTTGCAGGCCTGCTATTGATAATTGGTTGATGGGCATGAGAGAAAAATAAGGGCTTCCTGGCAGTAGCTCCACCTTTGCAGAATACTGTTCCTGTTGAGGTATGCCTCACCTCTTTTCGTTATCAACCTTCAAATGGGCTACAAAGACACAGGTGTTTGGAACCACTTATACCTAAAGGACAGTATTGTGCTGCTGCTCTGATGTGTGTTGATACTGCCATTAATATAGCTGGCCTCACTGTCTTTTTCATTGTTATTCCTATTGATATTTTATGGCATTTATGGTTAAATTCAGATTTTGATTGTATATCTTGTGTTTTCAGCTGGGAGTCACTTTGTGAGGGCTGGGCCCTAAAAGGTAGCTTTTCTAAAAAATGTATGAAATTAATAAATCTATGCAGTATGTTAAGAATTCATACAGATGTTAAGAAGTCATGTATGCTTGGTGAATGCAATTAAGGATTTCAGTGCTTTAAAGTTGGAAAAGAGGATTTCATGGTGACAGTTCCACAGCTCTGGGTTTTGACAAGCAGCCTGCTTCTGTGTGTGTCTGCGATGGATGTAAAAATACATAACTTGCAAGCTAAGCACAGTCCCCCAGCTGCTGATCCACTTGTTGTGACAGCTTTCTAATGTGGGCTTGCCACAGTCTAAACATGAATGATATCAAGCAAGAAGAGATAGAGGCGGTGAATAGAAAGACCCATCTCATTTTTAGCAAACAACTCCCCCACCACACTATCTGGTCTGGGAAACATTACAGGATTGATGTTTCTTTCACAGGTAAATAGTAATCTTCCTCTCTCTCTCTCTCTCTCTCATTTTTGCACTCTAGGTTGAGTGATGTCAGCCTGGAAGCAGCTGATCACTTTTCAAGTGGACAAAAATATGCATCTGCTGTGGAGGTTTGCCAGTGTCCTCCAGGATATTCTGGTACCTCCTGTGAAGTGAGTATCTCATTGAACAGATCCAGCTCCACTTCAGAGAAATGTCTGAAATGTTCAAACCAATTCATGGAAAGTGAGTGGATAGACAAACAGCAAGTAACATCTCTTTCTGGCAATCCCACAAAACAATCCTATGTGTGCATACTGGAAGCAAGCCTCACCGTGTTAAGTGAATCTCAAGTAAATCTGTGTGGAATTGCAGATCCGCCTTTTATTTTAGTTTGAATTGCACGGGGGGACGACGTCCTTTCTTCCATTCAGTTGTGTTTCATTCTTGTGTTTTTTTAATCACCCCCTAGCCTCATTTTTGCATCCCATGATTGGGGAAGCCCTCTTCTATTTAAAACTCAGAGCAACCATGGTGGCCCCGGGCCAAATTATGACAACTGCACAAGTTAGGGATTTATTTATTTTTAATCCTTTCACTCCTGCTGAAAATCTCCCACCCACTTCCCTGCTATTATTTGTCCAAAATCTGCTTCAGTAAGATATTAAAACATTTTGGAACTTTTCTTACTCTAGTCCCTTACACTTGCAAAGAAAGAAACATTGCTTTTGATACTTTCCTAAGTGACTGTTTAAAACAATAATTTCTGTATCATGTACACATAAGAGAGAATTTTGTTATCAACAGTTTCCCCTTGGCTTGATCGCTTCTTTATCAGCCATTATAGTTACAGAAACTTGACACATTCAATCAAAGTATGTGTCATGCTTGAGTATTACAAAGCAAAATGACATCTTTGTGCTTGATCTGATATGCAGCCCTTTCCCCACAGTTTGGTGTGATTGCCTTTCCCCCATTCCGCTTTTTCTGGGATGCATGCTTCATTGGTTTCGAGGGTGCAGTTTTGTTGAAGGTTATAAATGTAACATTCCCATATTTCAGCACTTTCACCAAAATGCTATCAGCATATTCTCAAAGTAAGTGTACATATGCTTAACTAACTCATAGAGGCATTGCTCACGGTGGAATGCAAAATCCTTCACAACCATGCCTCTAAGGAAGCACTTTAAAACACAAAGATGTTCGGTTTCACAAGACTATAAACAATATGCCATTTATACAGGCACTCTAGGCATTGACTTGTCAGCTCTCTTTTCCTTGAATGTGTGCCATGATTTTATATATTTCATTTAGGACTTAGAGCCTTGATTCATAGTAAACGTTTTCACTTGTTCCTCCTATTAGAAATAATAATATAGAAAGAAAAGAAGAGGCAGCTCATAAAGGCTGGCAAGGGATTTGTGGGTTTTGTCGTTGTTCAGAACCTTGTTTCACCAGAAATGACAGTGTGGGGAAAGAAATTAATCTGTACACCATGGGCAAGGATGGCCCTCTTGTATGTTCTGCTTTGAAAAACAAACAAACAGCAACACTATTGCCTGTCTCAAGGGCATTATTTTTATGTGCTTCCCATTATAGGACAAACAACAAGATCATTGAAAAGCATTCCCTAGTCATACGAAACCTGACAGCTTTTGAAATGCATTTGTGGTGTACAAATGCCATGGAGAGACAACAGAATGAAACAATATGTTCTTTTAATTTCTGTTGTTCTCTCACATCCTGTTCTACCTTTGATCTGAGGAGTAGCATATCCTGGCTTCTTGTCCACAGCCAAGCAATTTGGCTCACTATTGAAATATCTACTGCTTACCTTGACTGTCTTCTGAAGCTCTGACTCATGCATTGAGAAGTTTCCACCTTGACCTTCATCAGCCTCTGTCCTTCTTTGTAATTAAAGTTTATCCTGCCCTGTATTGAAAACCTTAGATAGATGCTCCCTCTGTAGAGTCTCTAACTGGAATCAAATACAAATTACTAAATATAAACAAAAATGGAAGCCACATACAGATTGTCTAATGCATTGAAGTCGATGCAAAGCACTGCACATAGTAGTGCCAAATTTGAATGGGACTTCACAAGGTTCGACATGCAGCTGATTGTTGGGTTTTCAGAAGGCCCTTTCAAAGCGCAATCTTATTGAAAAATAATGGATGGAATTCTGTGCCATGCAATGGTGATCATCCTGTCATCACAAGCATTGCAGCTTCCCCCTCCCCCACCCCGACTGTTCTGGGGGTTCTCCTGACTGCACCCTGAGGCAATTTCAGGAGGCCTTGTGGGAGGGGAAGGGACAAACCCCTGTCACACCAGTGGCATTGCACAAGACTTGTGCTGACAGGACTCACTGGATGAATCCCACCCATAGGGACATAAACTGGAATTTTTTTGTTCACTTTTATACCAGCTTCCAGCAAAGAATCTTGGGGTTTTTTTGTGAAGCTATTGAAAATCATCTGTTAAAATTCCCAAATATCTGCCAAATAAGAAAAGCCACTCCCATCCCCATGATTCCCTGGGGCTTGACAGTTAAGCAAGCTTTAATTCTGTTCTATTGAGATGCTGCATGACTGATCTTCTAAATTCCAATGTTCCATACTTGATCCTGCTCACTATTTCGAGGTGAGGAGATATGGGATTTTATGTTGGTGTTGCATACTTCATAACATACAATCCATTGTAAGGCTGGGACTTTTCTACCAAACAAATAATTTTTACATTTGGTCTTCAGAACTACTCTGTGCCCTTTATAGAATGCCAGTGAAGAAATAATGATTTTATTGAATTCATTTCTTGCATGCATTTCTTAAGAGCATCCTGCTTGCAATTTGAACTGGGCGAGATAATAAGGTGTTGCTTCCTTGCCTGACCTTCAATGGCAACATGTCTTTTGATTAAGAGGAGAAGCTTGCAGATACTGAAGAATCTTTGAATTGTTCAAGGGAGGACAGAAGTTCAAAAGAAAGGGAATAAATAAACAAATTCTTTAAAATACTTTTGGCTGCTTTCTTTCATGCTGTCATGGAAGTTCCCTTGTCAAAAGAAAACATAACTAGTCATACCATGCTTGCTGTTGAGCAAATATTTATGTTCTTCTCTCTGGGTGTATTTTAACAAAACGAGAGGGGGCCTGAAAGAGGTGTATAAGATTATGCATGTTGCCAAGGCAAATGATCAGGGCAGACAAAAAAAAATGGCTTCCTCACACAGTGCATTGTTAAACTCTGGAACTGGCTCCCATAGAAAGCAGTGGTGGCCACCAACTTGGAAGTCTTCAAATGAGGATTAGACAAATTCATAGAGGATAAGTACTAGTCATGATGGCTATGTTATGCCCCTGAACACTAATTTCTGGGAATCATGTGAAGAGTGCTGTTGCACTTGGATTCTGCTTGTGAGCTTCCCATAGGCCTCTGGTTGGCATTGTGAAAAGAGAATGTTGGACTAGATGGGCTTTTGGCCTGACATGTTCTTATGAGCTATAGCCCTTCCCCTTGAATTCAGAACCATACAATGATTTTTAAAATATATGGCAGGTTAGGACTGCTGCCTGGCATTTTATTCTGAAGAGCAAGCACAACAGTCAGGGTTTTGCTAATAAATCACACCTACAAGATGTCACCTCCACTATGAAATACCCATTGATAAAAATAAAGTACACTGAATTACCACTGCTAAAAGTATATGTCAAAAAGTATGTTCTGAGATGACCCATTCTGAGATGACAGCTATCACTACATGTATAAAGAATTAACTTCTTGTATGAGGACCCACATACATATGGAGAGATATAAAATTTCTGGAAATATTGAAGCCAAGTGGTAAGGATGAGGAACAATTTTGAAATTTGTGCAAATATATGCAATTCTTACTTTCTTATCAAGCCTAAACTTATTTTACGGCTTTAACAACATTAAGAGTATCATTTATTTCTTAGACTGTGAAATGTACTATTTAGCATGTCTGCGACATTTGAAACTATAAATGCCTTAGTTTGTATGCCGGATTTACCCAATGTGGTCCACTTCCTATTGTGGGTCCTGGTTAGAGCTCAGTTCTCACCCAGTCAATCTCTTTTTCTGAGGGTTTGGCACCCGCACTAATTACTTTCCATTTTTTCGCCCCATCTGCCATCCTCTGAGTAGGCAGGGCAATTTGCCAGCCAGTAGTACAGAATATGCCATAGTAATTTGAGCAGTTCTAGCTGGTGGCGCAGAAGGTGCTGTGTTGCACACCTGCCATCCATCTCCTGCTTACTGAGAGGGAGAGATAACATAGCAAAGCATCAGGATGTAGATTATGAGGGCACAATCCCCTTTGTCCCTTACTGCTTTGAGGGAAGATGTGAAAAGGTTGACCATAAAGGGGAGGGGGGGTGGCAGACCAACAGAGAACAGAAACAGGATGCTTGTTTCTGGTATCACCAAACTGAGGAAAGGCTTTCTCTATTACTCCAATGGTCTGGGGAAAATTTAAGCAAGAGGCATGTAGCATTTGCATGTGGTTGTAATGTGCATGCACATTCCCAGCAATGTGGAGGCAGCTCCCATCTCACTAGGCCTGTGATGCATGCTTTCTTTTCTACCTTGCCTTCTGCTTCTCATTAATCTTTGACCAATATAACTCACGTGGTATTTCAGCTATGATTTGCAGTGTCAATAAAAGATCCTGTCTTTTCTCACTTGTCTCCTTTCCCCACTTTCTTTCAGTAACTTGTCTTCTAACTATTTTCATTCTGTAAATCTTGGTATGTGAAGCTGTCTTACTTTCCACTCTTCATTTCTCTTACCTTTTCAGAAGAAAGAGCAAGCTAATGCCTCCTTTAGTCTTATACCTGCCTATTCGGTTAAGGTCAGTTTTTCACAGACATCATGTCAGGAACATAGGTTTTCGAGAGGTGTTTTAGCACTTGGGTCTTTATTGCTTATCATGGTGGTTTTCAAACACTGGGACACCTTGAGGGGCATAGAACTCCTGGAAAGGGGGTGCCAAGTTACAGGGAGCCTTCCCACCTGCCCCAACAAGACAAACATGGGCAACTTGAATGTCCTCTAGTGAAAGGTCATCATTGAAACTTTGAATGATTTTGTAATTGCCCCATTATTCTTGCTCAGTAACATGTGGTATGTCCCTGTCTCCCAGTAATTGTGTTTCGCTAGAAATTATTTGTGGGGATATTTTGTTGGAGAGATGCTGTTTTATTCCTTTTTCTAATACTACGGTTGGATTGGGCCACCCCACAGACCTTTGCACACAGCAACAGCCTGAGTGCAACATTCTCTGCCATAGAACAAGTCGGTGCTGGGTTTGGAGGAGGCAGAATGACATATTAAGCTCCTTTATTTTTGTCAAATGTGCTCCTGCACTACTTCTTCGTTTTTTAAAATATATTCTCAATGTTTCATCTCCTGCAGTCTTGTCAGCCAAGGCACAGGCGAGTCAATGGCACCATCATTGGCGGAATCTGCAGGCCGTGCACATGTTTTGGTCACGCAGAGTCCTGCGATGATATCACCGGAGAATGCCTGGTAAGTGCTGACTGACAGCGCTGAGATCAGCTCAGTATACCAACGCAATTGAATTAACTACCTTAGGGACTATGAGTACTTAAGGAAAGAAGCAGTGATTTGACAGGAGAGATCTTTATATTGAACTGCTTCTGAAGTTAAACAATCTCTTGGTAACATGATAAAGTAGCTACTGAAAATAAGGGCAAACCAAAAGGGTTCTTTACATTACCTGGAGAGCAACAGGTCCTGCAGAAAGCAGCGAAGAGAATATCGCAACAAACTTTGCAATGCACAATGATCTACCCCTGGTAACCTCTGTTGTGGGTTTACTTTACACACAGAATAGTAGTAACTGAATAGTAAGTTTCGTTATTGTGTGACATGCAATAATGTTGGTCAAGGGGGAGAAGTGTAAATATTGCAAAAATTATGAAGAAATAATGTGATTGGGGAGGGCGCATGTTTTGAATAAGATGGAAAGGTGCTTTCCCCTGATGGAATGCATATATTTGGGATAGCTGCCTACTAATTCAGCAATTTTAGTGCATTTATTACCCAGAATAATCATGCCCAGTGTGCCACTGTTTCCAGCCTGCTCAGTAGCTATTTCGAATGGGTGAATTACGCTGAATAGACTGTTCTGATTAACTCAAGGGCATTTTAGTTTTATATTGTCTGACATGGCATGAAGCTTGAAACAACATTTCTCATTTCATTAGTCTTGCAGAAATGCAATTTGAGCCACTGCCAATTTAGTAGGATATCATACTCCAGATTCCCTGCAGAATTCAAACCAACTCTGCATTGTGTATATTTTTAAGTGTTCCTCCCTTCTTTTTGATTTTCCCAAGGAAAAGCTTCAGGGAAAAATCTAAATGAAAATCCAGGGTTTTTACAATGCAATTTGGCATTTTAAATTATCACTGGCCTTTCTGTTTTCCTCCGTACATGGTGTTTAATTGCTCTCCAATTCTGAACAAGATAGCTTAAATTGGTGGATTTTTCAAATTGCTTTTTCATGAATAAATGCCCAAAATGGCTCTCGCATTAATCCCGTGCTCAGTCTTAAGACGTACTTAGAAAAGAAAACATGCCATGATAACTTTATTTTGAAATACTTCACGTAAATCTAGTGGGGGGAGGAAATCACCTGACAGAAATTGATCTGTTTTCCTCACCAGCCTTCAGAGAACCTATTTCATTGCTTTTTCATGATTTCAGTCTTCTAATGCTAATGTCTAATGAAATTAGTTAAGGTTTACAGCAAAACCAGCTGGTGGTGTGGAACTGTGTGCTTCAGGCAGCAAATCAACAATTCCATTTCTGTAATAGTACATGAGTGAAAAGAATTCTAGAGCCATTTGCTGAACTTGCTCGCTATCAGGGATGGGAAACTAACCTGGCTCCTTTCAGGCAACTTTGACAGGCAGGCAGGGCTGCCCACTTGGCAAGCACCTGATGTCACATGGCGTCAGGTGATTCAGACTGTAACCTGAAACTACAAAGAAAAAATCAAAACACACTGTTAAGCATGCACCTGATACTTCGTTTGCAGTCCCAGTTTGAATTTGGTACTATAGGGCAACAGAAAACAGTGCCCAATTGAAAAAGCACTGTGCTTCAGTTTTGCCTGCCCAATTCCTGACATCATATTAGGCCAGATGATGGTTAGAGGTAGACGTGCTTAGATCAATGTCAGGGCACAAGGTCTAATTGCACCCAGAGGCCTGGGATTTCCCTCCTTTGTTCTTATTAAAATAAACTAACAGCCCTACTAGAAAAATTAACCAATAAAGTGAACTGACACGGGGACAAATAGAAGAAGACACCTTCACCCCAGTATGGCTCCCCTTTATCACATACACAGCCCAACAAGACAATGACAAAAACCCACCAGCAGCATACAAATCAATATGGCTAACCTGATCCAAAACACCCACCCACCCCACTCACACATGATAACAAAGATCACCACAGCCAACCACAAATGAATAATCACACCCTAGGCCAACTCCAACCTCTCTCACCACCAAAGGAACACAAGCGAACAGCAATGAACCTGCACAAGCAACGCTGACACCAAACCCCACATATAGTAAGTGAAATAGAAACATTGCCACCTGACCCCACTCTCACCCATCTCTCCCCCCTCCACCTCTTTCTCCCTTTTCTTCCTAATGTCTCAACAAATGAAAATGATTTGTCAAAATGTTACATGGGGGGGAAAACACGAGAGAGAGACATTACACACTTTTGTAAATCAACAAAATCTTTAATATAAAATAAAATAAGAATAAACTAACAGCCATTCATTCTCCCTTGTTGTTGTCCTAGGGGTTTGAGGTGAAAGCAGTCACACTTCCTTGCGCTTCCACCAACAGAGTGACTTAGTGCAAGTTCACACATTGGCCTCAACCCAGTGAAAGTTCCTCATGACTAAGTCCTGTTGAGACAAATGTGACTTGAGTTAGTTGTGTCTCAGTGGGGTTTACAATGCAATCCCATGCATGTCTTTTCAGATCTGAGTCCCACTGAATTCACTGGGGCTTATACATGGATGTAGGAATTGCAGGCTTAGTCATAACTGGATTAGAGCTTGTATGCTCTTTTTAGGGGTTCGCTTATTTTGTATGCCTACATCTAGAAACGATATGCAATAAACACATGGTTAGAAATGCTGATATCCTGTATGATCGCAAACCGGTGTTTACTGCCAAGTGATGTGAGAGGAAGCACTTCAAGAAGCAGGCAGAAATGTTTAGAAGAATTTAATCTTGGAGAAAGTTGCAGCCCTAGTACTGGTTATCTGTAATGTTATATGGCAGATATACAACATTACTGAGAAGTCGAGGGCAAAAATACATCCCTGGAAACAATAACATGTAGCATCTCCTAATCTCTCTACCTTTATCCTGTCCTGTCTCTGCTCTTCACTGCAGCAGCTAAGCTTGTCCTATATCATCCTGTAGAGACAAAGTGCACAGAAACAAATTCTTCAAAATCTGTTTGGGGATTTTGCCTTGACTGTAAGTGAAGTAGGATTGGTTGATACCCAAGCAGGCTGTTAAATGCTGCAATTCAATTTGGATCGCAAGCCTTTTGAAGTGAGAGAGAGAGAGAGAGAGAGAGAGAGAGAAGTTTGAGTGCTGAAAGGAGAGGCATGTTTCACATCAAAGGGTTTCCTTCCCCCCTATTGAAATGTACTGAGCCTTTTGGCCTTCTCATTACTATTCATGGTATGTTTTTTTTGCCCCCAGTAATACAACAGACAATTTAGGCAGCTAATTTACGAATATGTTACTTCTTTTGACTCTTCCTTAGCTTTGAAATTTACTTGAAAAGAAGTTGAAATGTGTTTCTTTGACTTATAATAAGAGCTCAGCTCAATGGCTTTATCCTATGTCTGAGTGTGGAGGGGGGGGGGAAATCACTTACACACCCGTGGAAGGCGGTGCCTATTACATTCACATGGCTACTGTGATGTTACACAGATGATAAATAGCTCAAGTTGTAAACAAAGAGAAGTTC
The DNA here is from genome assembly GCF_965153285.1 of Podarcis tiliguerta. Lineage (NCBI taxonomy): Eukaryota > Metazoa > Chordata > Lepidosauria > Squamata > Lacertidae > Podarcis > Podarcis tiliguerta. The sequence goes on along the minus strand of NC_139536.1, from coordinate 62,856,033 downwards.
TATTTTGTCATGTTGCAGACACACTGTTTGTGTGTCCATAGGTTTGTATCCAAAGGTAAAGGTAAAAGTACCCCTGACCATTAGGTCCAGTCGCGGACGACTCTGGGGTTGCGCGCTCATCTCATTCTATAGGTCGAGGGAGTCAGCGTCTGCAGACAGCTTCCGGTCATGTGGCCAGCATGACTAAGCCGCTTCTGGTGAACCAGAGCAGCACACGGAAACGGCGTTTACCTTTCTGCCAGAGCAGTACCTATTTATCTACTTGCACTTTGATGTGCTTTTCAAACTGCTAAGTGGGCAAGAGCTGCGACCGAACAACGGGAACTCACCCTGTCACGGGGATTCAAACTGCCGACCTTCTGATTGGCAAGCCATAGGCTCTGTAGTTTAGACCACAGCGCCACCCACCTCCTTGTATCCAAAGTTAGTCATACTCAGATCAGATCGATAATGACCATGAGTAACTTAAGCCCATTAATTTCAATGGGCCTACTCTGAGTATAACTTAATTGGATGCAATCCATGGGGTTGAGATTCACAAAACCTTGCTAAAATATTTAGTGGTTTTAATCTTGTTATGCAGCAGAGATGAAGTAGAAGGCACTCCTGTAGTTTTTAGAGAGTTCAAAATAATCACACCACAATAGTGATGTCCAGTTCAGATGTCATGCTTTCTAATTGCCACACTATGGTTTAGCAGCTGAGGGTACCTGGCAGAATGGTGTACTCCTCTTCTTTCCTGTCAGCCTTGTGTGCTCCTTCTCACTCACTTTCCTAGTTAGAGATAATGTTAGTTCACTCATTGTGACATTTGAATAAAAGTAACCATAGTTACAGTTATGGATATGTGACATCTTCCCCTCTACAGTATTTCCACAGAGGTTTCTGTTTTGCCTTCCCACCCTCTTTTATCTTTGGGAAGTGCAGAGTATTTCAGATATCCTTGGTTTTCTCAACAATGTCAATTCCTTTAGGCTTCTTTGTTGTTGTTTTACTTAAAATAGTTGCACTAATGGATGCACCTGTTGTAGCAATAGTTGGCACATGTGTGTTGTGCTACTTTTGGGTGTGCATCTGAATACTCTTCAGATTATAGCACTGGCAGTCATTTGCAGTTGGATGTGTATTTTGATCAAACATCCGGTATCTTCATATAACTTGCACAAGAGTCTGTGCATCTAGCCACTGTTTGTTATTGTCCCTACAGCTCTCTCCCCAGACAGTAAGTCAGATAGAATCATATGTAACGAAGATATGGGATAAAAAAAATCTTCATAGGAAATTAAACTACTGGATTGTTGTGACACCCCCTAATTTCTGGTAAAGCTTAGTTACTGTGGACTAGGAAAGTGTATGTGGAGGGGGTTGCATTGGTAGAGAAGGAACGGCAAAATTATGACGTCAACACCAAAGAGTGGTTCATTGATCAGCCCTCATGACATCTGAACTGGGCCGGAAACTTCAGAAGGAATCACATTCATGTTCCCTTACATAAGAAATCACTTAAAGAATTGTTGTGAAAGGAAATGAGAGAAGCTTGAGGAGAACCAATATAGAACCAATATAGAAACAACATGGTTTCTGTATTCTAATATTACTAGAATAATGTGACTGGATATACTTGCCAGTGTAACTTGATAGTATGAAGCATGTGTGCACCAGCAATATTGTGAAATGCAGCTTTCCAGTATTTGAATTTTAATTTAGAGGATTATCATGGTGCAAGCTTTTAACAGAACGCATCCACACATATCTCTTCTCACATAAATCCCTGCTAAGAGGCTTTTTTAGGTTTGTAAGTAATGATGTGTGAAGTGGGTAATAGACATTTCATGTTTGACCACTCCTGTAACAGATATCAAAATCCTACCTGTCTTCACTTTGCATATTTGATTTATGGAAAGCCAGATTCTTTGGAAGCACTTGGCTGATTATTACACAGTGGGCTGGTTCTCCTATAAGCCATGGTTTAGTACTCCAGGGATGAGCCTTGGTGAACTAGAGTGAAGCATCAGGCTTGCATACTCCCCTCATCCCCCGCCGTCTCAATCTTTGTCCTACATGGCTGGCAGTTCAACTTCAAACTTGGCTTAGTATTATTTGTGAACCAAGATTCCTGTCTTGGTACAAACAATAGTTAGTTAAACAACTCAGCTTCATAGCTCACAGTTTGAAGTTCTCCTCCTGGCTGTGTGGCAGGCGAAGAGGCATTTAGTATTATGTGCAAACTAGACCAATGGCTGTGTTGGGGCATTATGATAAGCTTTAGTTTATTGTTATGGAGATGAGCTTAGGTCCTCCAACATGACCAGCCAGAAGGAGGAGATCCGATCAGAAGCTTTCACCTGTTTTCATTAATCACAGTTTAGCATTATGTTTGGACCCTAAACTGTGGTTAATCTTAACTATGGCTTATTGAGCAGCAAGGTGGTTCACAAGTTACTACTACTGCTACTACCATTCTTTATTATTATTACTACTGTTATTAGTATTAGTATTATTATTTTAGTAATCATTTTCTAAACCACCATCTCAAAGCAATTTAATAATAATAATAATAAAAAATTTTATTTATATCCCGCCCTCCCCAGCTGAAGCCGGGCTCAGGGCGGCTAACAACAATAAAACAGTACAAACAACACTTTAAAATCATTCATTATAAAATTACACATAAGATTTACACATAAGATCTTTTAAAAACACATAATAATAATAGTAATAGTGATAGTAATAATAGTAACAACAACAACAACAACAACAATAACAACAACAAAACAATACATTTAAAACAAGACTACGCCACTAAGAAATGAATACTCATGGTAAGGACCCATTTGTCAAGCTGGAAGAGCCTGTTGGAACAAAAATGTACTCAACTGTTTCTGGAAAGTGCAGATAGTGACCTGAAGCAGGCTTGTTTCAGTAAACTTTAAGGTTAAGCCTAAACCAAATGGACAAAACCAAATGGAAACCAGAGCTTCCTATCTCCTTTTCACATCTGCACTGCAGGAGAGGCACTAGGGGTGCCGGGCACCCGGGCGCTGGGCTCTCAGGGGCGCCAGGCTGAGAGTCCAGGGCCTGAGAGTTGAGTCCGGGGAAGAGCCCACCCATCAGTCAGAGCACCGCGGCGGGCTCTTCTGCTGCGGGCTCTCTTCACGAGTTCAGGGGCGATCGAGCCAGCGAGATGCTGAGCCGGCCGGCTCTGCCCTCCTCCGTGCCTGGGACTTGGCAACCTGGGGGGGGGGCACCGGGCGTATCTTTGCACCCCGGCGCTGCATATGCTTAAGACAGCCCAATGGGAAAATGCACAAGTCAAATGCATGCCTAATCTTATTCCCATAATAGTGAATCAAAGTTTTTCATTGCATCTGAATATGAACTATTAAGATTTGTCATGGACAATAGCTAGTATCCAATCCATAAAGTTATTTGGATTGGATACTAGCTATTAAGTTTACTGCTTGTCAAATCATTGTAGAGCAAGTGTGCAAATAAAAAAAAGTTACATCCCAAAGAACAACTCAGGTATAGTTTTATTCATGAATATAAAATTCCTTGAGTCTTAAAACTTATTTCAAAGTCTCTCTGTTTATTTAGGGAACTGTTTTAGCAAGAAATGGTTACAATTGTGCATCAGAGCATTAGGACACAATTATTCACATGAAGCCACAGAAAGCAAACCATATAATAAAAATCCTTCAGAGGTTCACTTTATACTTGAGTTGCATGACTGAACCTTGAATTTATGGGGGGGGGGTCTTTTAAATACACATATACATGTTAATAAGACATGGCAGAGTTTGTATGAAAATCCATCACCTGCAAGTGCAAACAAGAGAATGGGGGATGGGGGAGGGAGTGAGAAACGAATTTTTGAAGGACAGCTCACATTATTGCTTTCTCTCACATCTGTGAGAGTCTTTATCTTGCTCTGTATGCCAGGAGTGCAGAACCTGGGACCTTCCAGATATTCTTGAATTCCAACTCCTGCTAGCCCCAGCTAGAGATGGGGAAGAAATTTGATTCAGCTTTCATTTGAAGGCAGAATAACTTAAACGGTATTCAAACCAAAGCATAGTTCTTTAGAATTCTGACTTCTGACTATTTTGTAGCATGGTTCTCTAGCCAAGTATTGTGTGCAAAAATGCATATTGCAAGGGAAAGTGTGCAGAAAGATGCCCCTATCTGTGAAAATAAAAAAATGCATTACATTACAGAAAATTACTTTGCAAAAATGGGTACAGTAGGCAAAATTGCATGCAAAGTGTCTATATTAGGATGAATTCGCACAAAAATGTTTTTGAATTTTCACATGAAGAAGTGAAATCGGTTATGAAGTCTACTGCACGACAACAGTTTCATAAAATGTTATCACAGGGGTAACGAAGGGGCAGGGGGAAAGGGAGCTCCCAGCAAGAAGCCCTATCTCAGACCAGCATCTCTGAAAACCACACCTACTGGCCTGTCATGCCAGCTACTAGCCTGCTGAGCTGGGGTTTGCTGCAAAATCGAAAGAAGCATAGCCTGAAGGCTGATAAGTTTCTGCTGCTGGCTGGCTGCTGCTTTCCCAGCTACAGTGGTACCTCCGGTTAAGAACTTAGTTCGTTCTGGAGGTCTGTTCTTAACCTGAAACTGTTCTTAACCTGAAGCACCATTTTAGCTAATGGGAGACTCCTGCTGCTGCCGCGCCGCCACTGCACGATTTCTGTTCTCATCCTGAAGCAAAGTTCTTAACCCGAGGTACTATTTCTGGGTTAGTAGAGTCCGTAACCTGAAGCGTATGTAATCGTTACCTGCTTTTGCAGAGGCAGCGGAGCTGAGCTAGTGCTCGTTGCACAACTGAAAGAAACATAGTGACAGCTGCTACAACTGCTCTTGTGAGTTGCTCGCTGCTCCTGCAGGAGGCAGCGGAAGCACTAAGGAGCACTGGCTGGCTACACAGTTGTCTCAAAATCACGATAACATAGAGTTGGAAGGGACTGTGAGGGTCATCTGGTCCAACCCCCCTGCAATGCAGGAATCTTTCACCCAGTGTGGGGTTGGAACCTACAAACTTGAGATTGAGAGTCTCATATTCTACCAACTGAGTTTGTGTGAGAAAGAGAAGATGTACTCATGCTCGACTGCAAGGTTGCCAATATGGTTCCTTCCAGATGTTGGATTCCAGCTCCCATCAGCCCCTACCAGTAAGGCCAATAGGCAGGGTTGGTGGGAGTTGTAGGCCAACAGCATCTGGAGGGCACCATGTTGGCTGCCTTTGTCCTATGTGACTTTATCAACTATGTTCTATGACATTCTGAGAAGATGGTTTTGTTCCTTCCCCTGACTGTTTAGAACTGCAGGCACAACACAGGTGGCTTGTATTGTGATAGATGTCTTCCTGGTTTCTTTGGAGATGCTACTAAAGGGAAACCTGATGACTGCCAGCTGTGTGCCTGCCCACTGAGTATACCTTCCAACAAGTAAGTATACCCACTGAGCAGTGGCATTGCGTCCTTTATTGGAACCCTGGGTACACGCAAACACACATGTACACACCAGGCGGGACCAGGGGCTGGATGTGGAGGGGGAACAAAACCTGCCATGCCAGCCAAACCCTTGCCGCAGCCAGACGGGCATGGGGCACAGAGGGTTCACGGGGCTGTGCTGCGCTGCCTGCCCCTCCCCCCGTCCACAGCAAGAGGGAGCCTAGCCAGCTGACATGGCCCTTGGCGAGGGAGCCAGGGGAGTGGTGGCAAGACCAGACTCCGAGGCCCAGAGAACCCTGGTGGCAAGCAGGGCAGGGGTTACAGCCTCCCTGGCCCTCCCTACACTATGCCCCTGCAACTGAGTATTAAGTATACCTTCAAACAAGTTTGTTGGTGGTATCTATACCCAATTAGTAAGCAGGCTGAATGAAAGGCCGAATGGAAGTGTTCCCCCACCCCCTCCCTCAGCAAGGGTGTATATGAAATATAAGTGCAGCCTGAGTAGGTGTCAGAATCAATCCATCAGATTCAGAAAATTGACTGCTATTGAGCTCTTTTGCTAATTTCACAGATCCCCACTTCCTTAAAAAAATGTGGCATAGTTTCGATTACGTGATAATCCATAGGACACAATCAGAATCATAGATAGATAGATGATAGATAGATAGATAGATAGATAGATAGATAGAGATAGATAGATAGATAGATAGATAGATAGATGATAGAAGATAGATAGATAGATGATAGATAGATAGATAGATAGATAGATAGATAGATAGATAGATAGATAGATGATAGATAGATATAGATAGATAGATAGATGATAGATAGATAGATAGATAGATAGATAGAGATATTGCAATACTGCAAAGTTTCATCACAAAATGAAGAAATGACTGTAATCAATGCTTGTTTATATTTATTTCACCACTATACCCATATTAAGCCAAGGCTTTGTCCTAAGGCTGCCGGTCTACTGCTGGGTTGTTTGGCAAATTGAATGGCTATGTAGTGCACACAAACCTCTAAGCGAAATAAAAAGAAGAATAATTGAGGACTTATCTCTTTAAAATAGTGGAGTGACAGATATCCTGTTGTTTCAAACTGTGTCTTCCAGTGTGCCAGCAGATTACCTCATTACATTGTGTCAATCAGATTCTCAAAGAGGGGAAACTCAGAAAACAATATGCTGGAAGGCAGAGGGACACAGCTAGAGTAAAATACTATCAGAGGATTTGTAAGCATGCAAATGATTGGTTGCTGAGAAATTTAACTATCATTTATAATGTATCTGTAAAAAGAAATAGAAGAAAGAAAGAAAGAAAGAAAGAAAGAAAGAAAGAAAGAAAGAAAGAAAGAAAGAAAGAAAGAAAGTGGAACGATAGGAAATTGTCATTTGCTATTGCAATGACTAAATAATTGCTATTGCAATGATTAAAGCTACATTCATGAGGTTACAGGTCTTCCTCAAGTTTAAAGAATTCCATGTAGCTCTGGTTCTTTTCAGTTGTATTAGGGATCCTAACCTTTAGTCATGGAGGTTAGGAATCAAGGATGGAAAATATCTACAAAGGTTGCCATTCTTGATTCTGAATACCAAAGAATATCATGTAAGTCATCACCGTTAGTTGATCTTGACTTAAATACAGCTTTGACATACCATGAGAAACATCATCACAAAGTTTCCCCTTCCCTGTTTTTAATGTGGCAGTTTTATTCCACTATTCATGTAAGTCGAGTTTACTGAGCTTTCCAGTCAATTGTCTGTTAGCTGCAGTGAGATTTAACTTGGGAACAAAGTCTGGGATAGAGCGCATTGCCAGGCCCTGGAGGGCTCAGACAAGCAGCTGTACATTCCTGCTTTTAAATGGTGTAGCGACTCATTGATAGACTAAAGTCCCATAACAACATGTCATTTGGATGCTGCCACCCATTCGAGCTATATTCAGTGTCGGCAGAAATAGCAGAGTCATTCCAAACTCTACCGGCTGGAGCCAAACCTAAGCTCCATGTGTGAGACCAGAAGGACTTTCCCTGTAAAAGCAGCGCTCTCTGAGGAAGGACAGAAACTATGCTGCTAATGAATGTCTTTTTATCTTTCCTCTGTGTCCCTCTTCTGGCCCTTCATCAACAACAAAGTTTTAGCCCAACATGTCATTTGGATCAGAGTCGTGGATTAATATGTGACGAATGCCCCCCTGGGTATGCTGGCTCACGCTGTGAGAGGTAAGCGCCATACAGGATTTTATCGTCTTTGTCTAACAGAACTTCATTTCATGGTTCTTTTCCAAGTCTCTATGTATTCAAGCATCCATATGCACCCAGAGTGAGAATTGTGGGGTGGTGATGTCATACAAAATTCCTATTTAAATGAGAATTTCCATTGTCTCTTCCACATTTGTCCAGCAGATTTGTTCTCTGCTCAATAGGCCTGCGAAAATCGTTTCTATTTAATGCTTTAGATAAACATTAAGCTACAAACAAAGTATTTTCCATAGAAGTAGTATTACTTGATGGGATTCTTTTTGCTGGATTTTTGTGCACCTGTTAGTTTCTGTTGTTATTTTTGTGTGTTCCTAATTTGGCTCGAATATTGAGGGTGTATTTAATCAGTTGTTCAGTGAAATGCTATTTCATCTCCTAATGCTGAGCCAAACAATATAATTGTGGATGCTAGATTTATTTGTCTCAACCACTTTAAAACTCATATTTTCAGACTTTGCTGCTCTTAATTCTCCTCTGAATTTGGCTATTTAGCATGTGAAATTACTAGGCTATGAATAAAGTTGCAGTGTTAAAAATATTTCAGAGGGGCTGTTTTTGTTCTCCTGCAACGTGATACAGGCACACTGTTTCCAAAGTGATTGAGGGTGGACAAATGTAGAAATTGGGTATATGATCAGTCTTTCCCTAAGAGAATCCCATTTTGATGAAATTCGGTATCTTGTGTTGCATATCCTCAGCTAAGAAACAGGCTTATGCTGAATCTGACTACTGATCCTTCTAGATTGTTCTTGTCTGCAGTGACTTGCATTGGCTCTTTAAGGTATGGGGGCAGAAGGCTTTGCCAGCACAGGCACTTAATGGCTGCATCAGGTGAAGGGAGGGCCACAAGAAGGAACACAGGAGACTGGTCTTGGGTTGAGCTAGGCCACAACTTTATTGATTACAATAAAGTGCCTGGAGACACTGGGTGTTAAACCTGGTATCTTCTGCATGCAAACTATATGCTCTACAACTAAGTTACAACCCTTCGCTTTGCCCTGTTGTTCTGGAAAATGATATTCTGGAAAGTTTGATTTGAGATACAACCACCACCAAAAAATGAATGTAAATTGAAAGTCCATGAAAGGCAGGGATAACTCAAAATGTTACTGAGGTTGGTAGTGTTCCCTAAAATACTTTCCAGTATATTAAGGTCATATACAGCACAGAATAAAACCTTGCACCCTTAATAATGGTCTTTGCCTACCTTTGATTTTCCCAAACTCGTTTTTCTGGAGTCACCCCGATAAAAGCCACTTTATTTTATGTTTGTTTTATAAACAACACTTAGCAGTTGGCACCCAAAGAAAGATTGCAGCCGTGAGTTTTTCAGATTCTTTTTGTAAGGTTGAAAATGTCTTCGAAGTGTGCCCACTTTGAGATGAGTTGCCACCACACCTCAAAACTACTTCTTTTCCTTGTACTTGCTGTCACTATAGGAAGTGAGAACATAATGAAAACAATGCAAAGTTAGTGTCACCTCTTAAATACCAATTTTTCTTATTTTTCTTATGCTTATAATTATCTTGCTTTTCATCAGTGAGGGAGCTCAAGGTCTCATAAGTGGTGTTTTGAAGTGATTTTCTATCCAGACACACATTAGTATGGACAAAGAGCCCAATCCACACACAGTTTGCTGGGCCCAACAAATCCTGTTAATATTCTTGATCACCCACTACCTTGGTGTGATGGAAGCTGGAATGTTTAACATGTTGGCTACTGCCCAGTTCATTGGGTTATATGGCTACGCCCTGCAAAGTGCTCTAACTGTTCATCATTCTGACCTACATTCAATATTGTTATTCCTGAATGACATCACTGAAGACATTCCCCAATATGAAAGAAAACCCAGTCATTGGGTGCGGGGTGGGGGTTGTACTGAAAGTCTACAGCTCATTATTTCTAGTTAGAAAACCCAGGTTCTTTCATCCTCTGAACCTTAAAATGTGGAAGAACTGACATTTGGAAAGAAGAATACAGCTCATGTACTAAGCATACATGGCAAGCAGTCAGCAATTTGCAAAGCCTCAGGAGAATGTATGGCATGTGTAAAAGGAGTGGGGGAGGTTCCAAATGTAGAATGTTCCTTTCAATTAAAGACTTTTGAGAGTGATCTTAGAAAATGCAGCCATTTAGCCATATGCTTCGTTAACATTAAAAGTCAAAGCAGAAGGCTCAGAACAAATACCAAGCCCACACTTTCTCTGTACATTCATTTGGTGTTATATTTGGCTAAAAGCACCTGCCAAAAGAAGGCTTAGGCATTCACCCGCTTATCACTATGGCTATTGCTGCTGAGTGCTATTTCTGTCTATCTTTTCCTGTCTCGCTGGCAAGTCATCACCCTCCTCTCAAACCTGAGGGCTGTGGAGTTAATGAATGCAAGAACAAATCAGCCGAAGAGTACTTCTGTGACAGTTTGTCAGTGTAGGGGGTCACTGACAAGTCCCATAAGCAACAAGTAGTATTTCTTGAGTGGAGGGTAGTCCATAGATTAGCAACAAGAAAGGAATTTGAATAAGTGTGTGTCTGTTTTAATTGTCACAAGTTGCACAATAATGCACCGAGCCATTGGTTATGAAAACAACAACAACATGCCAGCATTTTGAAAGCTGTCTTTATATACTATCCTATGTGAATGAGTAATAACTTCAGGAATTTGCATGGAATTCCATCTTTCTTTTTTAGCTTGGGGGCGCAGCTCTGAGTCATGTTGCTATTAAATTAACTGCTTTAAAATTAAACTGATGTGTTCTATTTTCAGTTTTGTCTTGCAGCAGCCACCCATGATTTCTCACTCCTAGAGTTGGCAATAAATCTCCTTTTGTGTATTTATAATGCTAGCAAATTAAGAATACTTTATAGGATTTTTGTTGTTATCAAGAACATTGTTCCATTTATTTATATGCAGATCGAGTTCTGGGCTGCATTTCTGTTTGTTTTGTTGGATTGGTCATTACCAAGTTCCTTTTTCATTTTTTGCATTGGCCCCCATTGCTAAAAAAACAACACTTCACCATTCTGTACTCCTTTTTGCTCTAGTGTTCTAGCATTCACTTTCTTTGCTGTTCCATTCCTTCTGCTTTCTCTTTTTCCATACATTTAGAATGCTTCTGCTTTCTAAGATAGCATCATCCCTTTCTTTAAATCTCTCAACTGTCCCTTTGTTGCTTTCAATTTTGTGCCCTAATCCTTGCTTTTGAGGCTCTCTGTCTTTCTGCCTTTGGCAAAATTCAATTCTTATCTCTCTCTTTATTTCCCATCTCACCATCTTCTCTCTCTCAACAAGCACATCTGAGGACTGAAGATGAGTTGGGCATTTGTGGGCCAACACGTGTTCAGCAAGAAAAGTGACCCTCAAATTCAGAGCCTCAAAGGAAAGGACTAAGGCTAGAGATTCATTCAGAAAGGAACAGGCAGCAGTTGGGGGGGGGGGGGGCAGAGACAAGCAGCCAGACATTTTGATAATGTTACCTTAGTAGTGAGTAAGAAGGGGGCATTCTGAAATAACCTACAAAGGGAGAGACAGCAGAAAATGGGGGATGAGAGTGACAGGAAACTAGAAGCAACATGATTTGATTGATTCTATATTCATGACAAAGAGTTCAAAAACAGCCTTTACAATGGGCCAAAATTGTCATTTGAATTTATGTTCCTTAATTTTAAAAAAATAATGATTCATGAACCATTCTGAGAAGTGTACAGATATAGTTCTGAAGCTTTAGCTAAGCTGCAGCCTCCCCCCAAAAACTAAGTATGAAGAACACCCTTGGGCTAACAACTCCCCCCCCCCCCCAGTTCCTACACAAATGACTGCTGTTCAGTTGTGTATGTATACACAGTCTTAATGATTTTCTCTCATTCATATTGCTATTCTACAAGTTGTTCAGGTTGAATAGCATAATCTGATGCTCTGTGATTCCATCCATCCTGCAATTTGAATGGATGTACCCTAGGGAGAAAAAGGCTTATATGTGCCTGCCAGGTAGATGTGGAGGATATTACTCTAGTTTATAGCTACATCTAAGAGGGACAAGAATGTCCTCCCCCCCCCGCCTAAAAAAAGCTTTTCCAACAATAATGATGCTGGCATCCAATGGAGGAGTGTGCCTTTGTGGGTGAGGTCAAGCTGTTGGAAGGTTACAGCGCCTGCTGTGGCTGTAGAGACCAATGAGGAAGAGACATGTTTGTTACAGCTGAGGCAGATGAAGGCACCCAGTTGTGCAGCTACAGATGCACCAAGGCATTTCTTCTCTCTGCACTCCTCCCAGGGGTCAATTCTCCTCTGGTCACTGCTATGGATACATGACTTTATGGCCTGTCTCCAGGCACTGCAGTCATTTGCAAGGGATTCCCACATGGCGGGGTTGATGTTACCAGCCTTCATGTCACCTTTGCAGACAATAATATTAATAATATCTGCATTTTTCTTCCTCTGTTTCTTTTCCTTATAGCCATTCGGCACTGTTGTTGTGTTTAAAGATACGACTTCCCTGTTAATATAAGATATTAATGTTACACATGACTCGTTCCTCCTTTGTGCCGGTTCTCATGAGCACAGCCCATTGGATCAGAAGAGAGCGAGTGAAGTGGAAGAATTCCTAAAGGAAACATACGGAGCTATAAAGTAGACAACATTCAGGGTTTACCAGGAAATTCAGAGAAGGAAAAAGGAAGCAAAAGGGAGACAAGACAGGATTAGGGTCACTTCTCCCCGCCCTCCCCCGCCCCAGCAATCAGTGCTTTTGAAAGCTATTTGGGATTCATCACAAGACACATCAGTAGAATGTGGTTCCAGAACACTTGGGAAAGGCCAGGAGACCAAGGTTTATGTTAACTTTAATTAGCAGAGTCTGAAATGATGAGAATTGGAGCAGGGAGGGAGGGGAGTGATCAAAGTGGTTTGTCATTAGTAGAAGGGTTATTTATGATTAGCACATCAGTAGTCACAAATCCTTTGGGTGTTCTTCTTATGACTGGCTTTGTACATTTCTGCTGGCATTATCCGATACAAGACAAAAGCTTAAATGAAAGAGGATGGGCAGAGCGAAAGAAATGAACCCTGATAAGCGAAGGCGAAAATTATTAGCAATTGAAGGAGTCATCTGTATTATCTCAGCATACTTGCAGAAATTGCATTGGACTGGCCATATGAGGCCCTTCGTTCTACAGGTTCCATGTAGTTCATGAACAGACTAGGCCTGCTTAGTCAAACCAAGGAAAACTAGCATCTAGTCTGCCATCCACTTACTTAAGAGTTGCCAGCTCAGATGCTTTAGGGAATTTTAGAGAAAAGGGGGTGAAATCAAAGGTTTCTTGTGTTAGCATGCGTGCTCCCACCCCTTGTTATGCATACAGTTTATTTCATCATCAATTTGCATGGTTTTTTTGTTTTCCTTTCTCAACCAGACCCTTTATGTTGCATGGCGGAGTATATCAGATTTGCTGGTTAGCTGGCATAGTTGAGTTTCCTTCTTGTATACTTGCACACGATGGGCTATATCATAAAGGGTTCTCCACATGCATCTGATTTCCACTGGAATGGTAACAGACAGGTTTCTTATTATGCTTTTTCTCATCTTCAGCCCCAGTGACCAGCTCCCGCCCCCTCCCTGCTCTTCTGCGGTCCCCCCTCCATCTAATAACTGGTGGAGCTGGCAGGATTTCAGCTAGTAATGAATGTTCAGTGCTGTTAAGGAAACTGAAAAAAACGATGGGAATGGTGGGTGGGTAGGGAAACTCTGAGAAACACTTGAGAGGAAATAAAGCTGTCTTTAGTGATTCGTAAGGCAACAGAGCTGTAAACAATGTTATTTAAAAAAAAATGCCAACAGGTCAATGTAAATACTTTAAGATGTTATGTCTGTCGCCCTAGGTGTGCAGAAGGATATTTTGGACAACCTTTAAAACCAGGGGGATCGTGCCAGCCTTGCCAGTGTAATGACAACCTCGACTTCTCCATTCCTGGCAGCTGTGACAGCTTGTCTGGAGCTTGTCTGATATGTAAGCCAGGTACAACAGGCCAATACTGTGAGAAGTGTGCTGATGGGTATTTCGGAGATGCTGTTGATGTAAAGAACTGTCAACGTAAGTCTTGGAATCCTGCTTCTCCTGTCAGAATGCATTCATTCCCTATGGGCATAGCGCATGACGGTCTGTCAAATAGGACATGCATTTATTTTCATGGTATTACGTACAGTAAGTGTCACATTATCCAAAATGCAGTTACTTCAGATTTCCTTACTTGCTATCTAGATTCAGGGTCATTATTTATTTATTTGTTTGTTTGTTTGTTTGTTTGTTTGTTTGTTTATTATTGTGGTTCTATCACTTGCGCACAGCATTTTACATATTAAAAGAGGGCAGGTGCCACCAGCACCCTTTTTTCATCTGAACTTCAGATTATACCAAGGGTGGAGAACTGGATCCAGTCCATTCACCCTGCCACATGTTTGATAAGTGAGCTGGTTTGACAGTCGGGTTGTCATGATGACGTTGTGGGACCCATTTTTACCCTTGCGGAAAATCAACTTTATGAGGGTGTCCTGTTGTCCCTGTTATGGCCTGTGATGCCTTCCTTCATCTCTGGACAGGGCTTGCTCCCTTACCAGTCTCATTTCGAATTGCCTGCTATAGGAGAATTAAAAACTAGGAACCCTGGAGAGGAACCGCAGAATTCTTCCCTGCTGCTTCTGCTTTCCTATGCCAGACTAAATGAGATGATGATAAACAAGGGTATGAAAATAACAGCACTGTGTTGAGCTTGCCCTCTTCATAAGATTGAATATAGCTAACCTCATGTCATGACACCATTTGGCTAAGTGTTTCTCTCCCCTGTCAGCGGCAACCAATTATGTGGAGCAAGAGGAAGAAAATGCACATCACAATGATGATCTTGTCATATGCACACAGGCACATGCAGCAGCCTTATATTCTTCTCGTTCTCCCCCTAGTCAATCTGGCCACAGGTTTGGGGCTTAGGAGAACCTTTCTTTTTACCTTGTTGCTGGTTGACAAAAGGTTGCCTTAAGCATATTGATGAGGAAATGAAGGTAAATGCTGCCCTTTTCTTGCCAACTCCTTTTGCATATTTCTTCTGTCCTTATGTCAGGCATCCTCAGACTTGGCCCTCCAGATGTTTGGGGACTACAACTCCTATCATCCCTAGCTACAGGACCAGTGGTCAGGAATGATGGGGATTGTAGTCCCAAAACAACTGGAGGGCCGAGTTTGGGGGTGCCTGCCTTATGTTCAGTGTCTGTCACAGTGCGTGAGTAATCAGAAGGATGTCACCACTGGTTTTAAAAAAGAGATTGTGCAATAGTACTGCTTTGTTGTTCCTACTGGGTGACTCATTTGAGTGACAACACTTCCTTCTGCAGTAGCATCTCCCAAACACATCCTTAGCACCTCACCTTCACCCGTACTCACCATCCATATACATAACACAGTTAATCCCCAGCTGACCACTTGGCACAGAACATCTGATCTACAAAGAATCCCCTGGCAACATTAAATATCATTTTCAACCAGCTCATTCATGGATCTCCAAGGCAATACAGTGTCATGCAAACATAGCCGCTCCTTGTCTTCCATCTAGGTAGAGTCTTCTGTGGATCAATTCAGTCTCTTGCACTAATAAGATTTTCATAAGATTTCCCCACCACCACCACTTCTGCACATTTGGGATTTTTACCGGTTCCAATTTCAGCAGCTGCACTGGAGTTGATTAATAATTCATTGGTGCGGTGCCTCGTGACTTGCTCTTTAAGGCTGTCATTTAAAAAGCAGCGGATTTGAAAAATCAAACTATGAGCAGAATTGAAACTCCCATTGCTGTGCTTCTTTCCTTAAGGCATTGACATGGCTGAAACTTTGAACATTTCCTCTACAGAGACAGCTGTATATATTGTATGTGGAGCGAAAACATACAATATATACAAAAAAAACATTAAAATAGATAGCTTTTTAATGTATATTTATATTATTTGCTTTTTGTCATTAGCTGAGTTCATAGTAGAACTTCTCAGTATATTAATGTTCTTGTGTTTGCAGTTACCGCAAATTTATTTCTCCTCCTATTACGACTAGGCTTTCTTTTTTGCATATTTCTTGGGCAGGCTTCCATGAAGTTTGCCCTGCAGCTGTGAAATCAGAGGGACTGTGCCTATGCTTTGTTGCTTTCAATTTTTCCTTTTCATTAAAGAATCAACTCCGTGATTGAAAACTTGCAAAGCAAGAGTCTTGCTCTCAAAATACTGTGGTTTTTTCCCCTCCCTTTCCCTTCTTTCCTTCCTGCTGGGGTCATTTACATTAGTCAGTTCAATTGGCAGCTCAGTTTTGTCACCAGCCCTGTTATTCCTAAACATTATTTTTAAGGGGGGGAAATGTAAAATAAAAGTATCAAACCAGTAGCCCAGATCTTTTTGTCCATTATTTCACAACTGGCTTTTAATTATGGAAACACCACAAGATTCATACAGCTGAAAGTTGCATGGTCTTCAAGGCAGATTAAAAAAAGAAAAGAAAGTAAAGCCCTATATCATAGAATCATAGAATCATAGAGTTGGAAGAGACCACAAGGGCCATCAAGTCCAACCCCCTGCCAAGCAGGAAACACCATCAGAGCACTCCTGACATATGGTTGTCAAGCCTCTGCTTAAAGACCTCCAAAGAAGGAGACTCCACCACACTCCTTGGCAGCAAATTCCACTGTCGAACAGCTCTTACTGTCAGGAAGTTCTTCCTAATGTTTAGGTGGAATCTTCTTTCTTGTAGTTTGGATCCATTGCTCCGTGTCCGCTTCTCTGGAGCCGCAGAAAACAACCTTTCTCCCTCCTCTATGTGACATCCTTTTATATATTTGAACATGGCTATCTGAAGCACAGCTAAATGGTTTAGGGGAACTGTCTGGAGGGGAGAGGCACCCACCACCCAGTAGGAAGTGGCCAAAGGAAATACTGGATGGATGTGCATTGAAACCCATGAGGTGTGTCCTTGGAGTAATCCATTGCAGGGATTACTGGGCCACAGCATTGCGTGGCTTTCCCAGGGGTGTATTTATATTATTAAAATTCTCCTGTGATCATAAGTCACATAATCTGGTACTAGAATTCCATTATTTGTGCAGGCAATGACTTTTTCATGTAGCATGTGTAGCCTGGCATCTGCCATTAAATACAGAAGAAGCCATCAGTGACCTAATCAGGATCGTGTGCTCATGGCAGGGTTCTAGTTGCATGGTTCTGAGTCAATTAAAAATGGGAGAGGGCAGTGGCACTCCTCTTTCTCTTGTGGGGCTAATTGTAGACCAAGAACAGAGTTACAGTGTGTGTGTGTGTGTGTGTGTGTGTACATGATAAAAGTGGAGTTCATTCTGTTTCATGTACATATCATAGCGTGCCAGCATGCATTACATTATGACACCCTTTCTTATTTCCATGTAGCTTGTCGTTGCCATCTCAATGGCTCATTTTCAGAGACTTGCAACTCTAAGACTGGGCAGTGTGACTGCAGACCCAACGTGGTGGGCCGTAGATGTGATGAGTGTAAGGTAAGCCATAAAAACTGATCCATCCTTATTGCTTTCCCTCCCCTTTCTATGTGTTATATTATAACGACTCTTTGTTGTTCTTCAAATAAAATGTTGAGGGTGGTTTGGGGCTTAGAAATAAGGGTGCTAACTGCCTTTGATACGTGTCTCAGAATTTATTTCTAAGGCTTTCTGGAATCATTATTGGTGCTAATTGGAACATGTTGTTTGTGGTGCACAGAATCTATCCCCTTTTAAAACTTAAGTCAAACAAAATAAATGTACACCATGAATAGTTAATATCTTTTTATGTATATAAAGAAGATTTTAGTTCTTTGCAAAACAAAAAACAAAAACTGACATAATAGTTGACATGAAAAAAGAAAGAAAGAAAATGAGCGGAACACACCCCTTTTGCATTGTTGCATCATGATTCACATGTTTGTTTTTTTTGAATTTTATAAACAAATACAGAAGGGTCTCTCAGAAAGAAAACATAAGGAAGAACCCTCTTGGCTTCTAGAATTATCATTCAGTGCAGTTGTGGACTCATTGTCCATTTGCTTTTGTTTTTTAAAAAAGAGGTTAGGTCGGTTACCTGTTTTCTGACCACTCATCTCACACCTTGGTCACAATGATTATGTCAGTGTTTACAACAATAAAGCAAACCTTCGAAGCATTTGAAATAAACAATTTGAAATGAGTGAAACAGGTTGGCCCAATAAATGGGTAAGGCTGTCCAGAAAAATAGGAAAGTGATTCTGTGCTGTGGTCATCTGTGGAACTTCAAAGGCTTCCCCTGAAATATTATTTTATTTCTCTCCTGTGTGAATGTTTCATTAGAGCACTTTAACTTTCTATGGGGGAAATTACAATACGAAGCCATTAAGAGAATTAGAAAAAAAATATCAACAGTAAAAAACTGGGATTTGAAAAGTAACATGATCATCTCAATAGCACTCTCAGGATAGAATTTCATTTTTAGTGGCTTTTTAATCCAACAGGAGGAAAGCAATTTTTATCAGTTCTTTCTACCCACTGTCACCCTCTATGCCTGTTCTGGAGGGTCCCCCAACCTTCTGAAACAGATTTTCAGGGGTGCAACGGACTGCAGGGTGAGATGGAGTTGGTGGAAATTGCCTCTCCCTTACATTGGCAGAGGTGACCACTGGGTCAAAAGTTCTTGCATGAGCGAATCAGCACAATTGGATTCAACCCCCATTATTATCATGTTTGGCATTAGCTCATTTACTAGATACGGATGTGTTTACATTACTGGAGCTTTATCGGTTGTAGTTTAGCGCAAAGTTTACTGGACTTTATAAGATGTGCATATGATAGTTTTAAGTGTAAAACAAAAGGACATTGAATTTATGTAATCTTTAGTTGGTTCAGTTTAATTCCATATGTACAATAAGAAAACCAAATTGTTTGGTGTACAAATATTTATAATAGACTTCTTGCTCTTTCTCTTCTAACCTTTTCTTGTACAACTTTGTTTTCTAACTTGTTTTCCCTCTCTTTCTCTTCAAAAGCCTGGTTATGTTTGGGTTCCAGAAAAGCAATTCTGTACACCATGTGGATGCAATCCTCTAGGATCCATGTCACTAAACTGTGATGTGTCAGGGAGATGTATCTGTAAATCAGGATTCGCTGGTAAACGATGTGAGCTGAGCAGACAGGTGTATATCCAGAAGGAAAACCCATTACCGGCTCAGCAAATCAGAGCACCTCATCAGAGATGGGGCTACTCCAGTGCAAGTGGGTGCCCGAGAGGTGCTTTCAAACCTGCCTCTTTGGTAATCAAAAAGACCATGTACAGCATGCATTGCATTCTAGCATGTGTCTGTGTTGTTATACACTAACAATGCAGTAGAAGCAAACCATTTAGAAAACAGTCAGTGTTCTCTCAACATCAAAACATTGTCTGGTACAATATGCGCTAGAGAATAAATCCCATTGAAATTCCTGGGATTTAGTTGAAGTTCAGGACCCATGCTGTTGCAGTGTGATGCATCAGGCAATTGAGGTAATTAATGAGGGGGATATCTGAGAAAAAAATAAATTTTGAATGCTGACTTTTCAGATAACTAAGAATCAAGTTACAAAGGAACTTCGCTAATATTAGTAACCCACGTAACCTAAGTTATTGTGATTACTTGAATTCACCTAAAGTAATGTTCTCAGGTAACTCTCTATACAGAGTTACTTATAGCGGTACCAGTTAGTTGAATCCAGCGCATTGTAATTAACACAAAATGTATCACTCTTATTAGATAATTCACCCTCTCGGTAAGAAAATAGTTAACAAAGCATAATTTTATATGTGAATTTGTACTTCTCCTCACTGGTGCACTGCAGCCACTGACCCAACTTCTTAAGTTAATTGTAGGTTAAGCAGACAATTTTATCTAAAATGGAATTTGATTTTCTGCCTTTCCCCCCTTATAAACAGGATTTACTTTTCCTATGACACTGGTGATTTAGAGGGCGGGTGCTTGCTGGTTTAATTGCATGTTGAGGCATTCCTTTCTGTTCTTAGTGAGAGATATGATGCAATAGTACTAGTCATAATATACAGTGGTGAAACAGTGGTTAAATTGCATACTTATTGCTGTTACTTGGCTTTGCATGAGGAAGCAACTTCAGCCTCTGCGCCTGTAATCTGAACAAGGCCCGCTGATCCCATGCTGAAGTAGGGATAACTGAAGCTTATGTATTGAACAGAACCTTGCTCTGAGGTACTTTCTGAACAGGCAGGGTTGGTGGACCAAGGACCTCTAGTTTACCTGGTAGACTTATGGGGCTGAATTTAGGCCAGGACTTTCCAATGGTTGAGCCCTACACAATATTCCAAACGCACAAATTGGGATTTGTGAGCATGCTTGGATCAATGATGTTGCACTAATAGTTACTGCTAATACAGGTTTAACAGAAAATCCTTGCCGTTCTATGCCATACAGCAGCATTGCAAGGAGGGACGTCGTCTGTGGAGATGGGAAAAGAGAGGCATTTCCCTATCTCATTTTGAATGTGCACAGTTGGCCTCCACATTATCTAAAGGCCTCAGAGGCCACATAAGCTAAACTCTGCAAGGCAGAATAATGGCTGTATGTGTCCTATGGAAAAGTGATAGCCACCACATTAAATCAAAAGCCCTGTGGTAGCCCAAATGAGGACTCTTCTGTTAGCTCATCCTTTGTTATTAGACACATCGGGAGTGCATATTAAAAGTTGCTTTTGCAAGGTGATCCATTAGAGCAGAACCAAGTTGAGAATTTAGAATGCTTGGTGTTACACTATACTGATTCCTTAATGAGGACCAATGAATCAGATTTCAAATTAACTTTGGAGCTTTCAGAGTTGTCTTTTTTTGTACTTCAGATGTTGGTATCTTATTCATTTCAGACTTCAAGCGTGAACTGGGTAAATTGGGCTACAAGGAGAGGTGCCAAATTTGAACCTTCCTATTTGTTTTAACCTCTTAGGACTTAAACAAACTGGCTCATTCACATCTATTGACCCTTCAAGAGTCAGTGCTTCTCGCACACTTTTTTCCTTTAGCATTGCTTGCTATTTTTATTTCTGCTAAATGATTTTCCTCTGTCTACTGTGACAGCCTGGAACCTTTGGCGTACAGTCATCCAGAGGCTGTGTTCCTTGCAACTGTAATTCATTTGGATCCAAATCTTTTGACTGTGATGAGACTGGACAGTGCCACTGCCAGCCAGGTGTTGGAGGAAAGAAGTGTGACCGCTGTGCTCATGGATTTTATGGCTTTGAAGAAGGAGGATGCACCCGTAAGTATAGATCATCAACTCTCATTTAATAGATGGGGAGCTTTCCTTTTTATTCTGTGTGTGAGGAGAAAGACTTCTTTCAGTCCCAGCACTACATCTGAGTTCATCACATTCTGTTTCTCTGGGATTTAACTCTAGGGAAAAAAATTTAAATGCAAGTTAGTTTTTGTTTTAAAAAATTACATGTAGCAAAATGCGCAAATCTTTTTTTTTCTAATGTCCATAAACCATCTGCAATGAAGAAAACACAAGCAAAGCAAGCATTATGCTCTAAAGACAAGGAGAATTACAAATGTCCAAGGTTAACGCCAAAATATGCACTTTGCATTTCTTTTAAACACACACACACACCAGGATAGGTTTATTCTAGTAACCAATTCCATTGTCTGTGGCTTGTAAGAAGTGTTCTTCCTTAGAACCTATAAGGCCCATGCAAAATATCTTAATAGTGAATGCAGAGTGGGATAATCATACACAGAGAAGCAGTTTCTTAAATAATCTGATCCCAAGCCATGCGTTTTGCATTTAGAAGGTTCCAGTTTCAATCCATGGCACCTTCAGATAGGACTGGGGAAAGGGTGCCGGCTGAAAATCTGGAGAGCTACTGCTCATTAGTTTTACTGGGCTAGGTGAACCAATGATATGGTTTGGCATAAAGTGATGTTCCTGTTGTACTATTTTCCCTTGCAATATGTTATTTTTTTACAAATGATAAGCATTTGACTTGGAGCTACCTAGAGATAAATGTAGCAACCCAGAGCTAGGTCAAACAAGTAGAATATAATGGGTGCAAAACTCTAGCTTTACATACTGCATTTCAAACCAGCAGGTGTAGTCTAGTTGCATATATCTTCTGTTTCCACATGACACATCAGAAGGTAAATGCAAGAGGAAAATATTCCTTACCAATTTCTGGGAGGTGCACGTTAATCTATACAAAATGTACCACAGAAATGGAGCCTAAGCATTACCAGGTGAAACTGATGGAAATAATAAATTGTCAGCTTAAATGAAAAAATATAATGACATGAAAGTACCTCAGTTCTTTTAAACAATCCTGTCAGTAAAAAAAAAATTGCAACTAATTTCTATGTGGCACCTACTTTGTGTATTTGTGTTCATTGTGGAGCTCAATAAGAAAGAAAATAAAATGGCAGTTCATTCTCTCTTCCACATGGTGTTACCTCTCTCCCCACACCATCTCTTGCTCTAAGTGCTTCACACTTCCCAAAGCACACTCTCTTACATCGTCCCTTAAGTCATTCATCTTCAACTGGTGGTGTAATGGAGTTGCAACTTTCTGTAAGGTGGTTTGTGCCAGCAGCCTCATGGTTCCTAATTTATTTATTTGTTTATTAAAAAACTTTCAGCAGCAAACCAAAATCTCAGAGGTAAGATTATCTGTCACATGATAGACACATGCCTGAATTTGTCCACAGTTTCTGATCTGTTTGGGTCTTCCAAGAAAGAAAACGGCCCAATAGTTACCTCGAGGGTGGAGAACCTGTGGCTCTCCAAATGTTGCTGGACTTCAGCTCCCTTCAGCCTCTTGCCAGCATGGCCATTGGTCAGGGATAATGAGAATTCTATCCTACAACATCAGGACGACCAAAGTTTCCCTGTCCCTTGACTACACGATGGCAAGTCAGAGAGACGGCGAGAGAGGGGGGATAATTAAAAGTGGTTCTCATCTTAACTGATGAGGTTAGAAATGGGTCATAGGTCTAGGAAGACTGCAGTCCACTGAATTAATTTGCTGAGCAGGAGCAAGGAGCATACAGATAACATCAAATCTGGGTTCCTTTACTTTTCCATTTATCTACTGGCAAAGCTAAAGTGACAGTGTTTCTGCTCTGTCCCCCACCCTTCCTTCCAGCAAGAAACTTTAGCCAAAGGCATCATTCTCCCAGTAGCTGACCTAGAAAATTGGGGAAAGATTCACAATGCAGAGAGAGCCTCCTGAAGTCCACAAATGTGAGCTTTCCTGTGTGCTATTGGATCTTTGTATGTTAATTTGTTCCCATTTAAAAAAAAACCAGACGAAAACTTTTGTGTGTGTGGCAAAACTCGGTGCAACATTGCTTCCCTTGGGTCTGAAGCCATCTCTCCATAGGACACATTCATCCTCATGGGACCTGCAATATCAGTATGACCTATATGAGTAACGAAAAGATTTCTCAGTCTAAGATACAATAGTCAATGGAGCAACTTCCATAGGGAAATTGTGGATGCACACAAGTTGCTGAATTGGGCAGAATTGCTGAAAAGGGTAACATTAAGCCTATCTGAGGAATGATTATTTCATCCTTAGTTTGAAGCATTCAAATGATGCAATTACACAGGTCAGCTTATATTCCTTAATAGTGTGTGATTGATAGAAACCCTTCCTATTTAAGTCTTAATCTTTTTCTCTTTCCTCAGCAATTCATATGAGCTACTCTTCATTAAAAACTTAAAGCCAGAAACTCATACCCCTGCATTTTATGCAATAAAGTATTTATTCTTCCTGGCCTTCAGACTCTTTACATTTGCACTACTCTGGAGTGCCTGATCTATGTCATGGGTGTGTGATGATGCCCAGTCCTACTCACTCAGAAGAGTGTTGAATGGGACTTGCAAGGAAGTAGGCATAGGATATTAAATCAGATTATGGATCATCTGGCCCAGGATTATCTACTCTAGCATTCTGTCTCCAGTGTCTAAGACAACAAGGTATTTACCACCACCACCTGATTCCCACCAACACCCACAAAAAAGAAAGCCTCTTCTTAACTAGCGATATCAGGAATTGAATCTGGAAATTCATCTATACACTTGGATTGCAATATTGAACTATATCCCTTACCTGTTCTGCTTAAGTGTAGCAGTGGCCTAAAGGATATTAAATGTGATTTCAATCCATTCCGTATATGAACTAGCAAAAAAGCAATATTCTGGGCAGATGAATATTTCCTAAAAGTTGTACAGATTGCATGCTGAACCATGGCTCTGTGCTATTGTGTTCCCTTACAAGAAGAGTCGATCTATAAAGACATGTTTATTGTTGTGTAAAAGTTTAAACATGTCAGCACTTGGTAAGGGTAAGAGGTCAACTTTTGGATTCACGGAAGAGAAAACTTGAAATGAAAAACAAATGGTAACTGTAGTCTTAAGGCTCTTAGCACAAATGGGGATGGAACGAGAACACAGTGAATGATCTTTGTGATTTGTCATTTTTTGCAGCAGTTGCAGGTTTGGAAAGCTGTTTTCTTTTGTGAAAACTTTCTGCAACTGATACCTGATTTATTCCAGAATGTCTAGCTCTGGCTCCTTCATTCTAAAATGTTGCATTTTCAATCATACTATGGTAGAAATGAATGATGTACTAATTTGTGTTTACATTTTCACCATAAATTGTGCTCTAGCACACACACATGCATGAGATATCAATGTCACACAAATGAGACATCAGTGTGGCAGATGCAATGGATAAAAATTGTAGGAGGGCACTTACAGAGCCCCACATCTCTTTGGGGTTTCCCAATCTCTTTAGTGGTTGTATGCACCCTGAAATGAAATTCCTGGATTTAGCTAATGTTTAATTTGAGACACAGATCAGCAAATCATAACCACTTTAAAACCAGCAACTCAAAATAATTCTATTTTACAGGAGGGGAATGGGGAAACCCAGAAGACTTTCTGAGTAAAAGAAAAGTCATTTAATCTTCTTAGCTATTTTGCTCTGGAAAAAAAAAATTGAATAATTATATAGTATCATATGAGTTCCACAGAAAAAAGAAATTGGCCTTGATCCAGAAATGTCTTTGTGCATTGATGGGCTGAATGCTTGCTGGTGTACACAAGGATTATCTTCCCTTCCTCTGTCAAGCAGATGGACACTGCTGTCAGTTTTGTGAGAGGAGAATCATAGAATCGCAGAGTTGGAAGGGACTCCAAGGGTCATCCAGTTCAACCCCCTGCATTGCAGGAATCTCAACTAAATCATACATGACAGATGGTCATCCAACCTCTGCTTAAAAGGCTCCAAGGAGGGAGAGTCCACCACCTCTCGTGGGAGTCCATTCTACAGTCGAGCATCTCTTAGCCACAGAAATTGCTTCATTTCCACTACATCAGCCATTTTAACAAGGGAAGAACCCCCTTATGGGACTGGTGCCATTACATCTCTGAAATGAAATATGATAGAAAGAAATGTCATTTGGCATAATAAATCTGGCAGATATATAGCAAAACAGGGGGGGGGGGAGCAGAGTATTGACATTTGAAGACCAAAGATGTGCAAGAGATATAAAGAGAGTCTGTTTCTACTTTTAATGAGTTCTGGAATTTCATTTTCTAGTACGTTGTAAGGGGCAGAGGAAAGAACAGCATAATGGCTTACCAGTTAATCTTTTTAATTAAAGACAATGATACTGATGTCTGAAAACCCTGAGAAAAGCCAAATGCCTTCAGACTGCTTAAGAATATTCCAAAGAGATACACAAACTTCCATTAATTCAATGGTACTTCAAAACTGCATCCAGCAAGCAACTCTCCATTCAGAGAGAAGACAGCATGATATGAGGGTGCACTATACTATTAGATTTTCAAAGCCAGCCGGGTCTCTAGTTGATTCATGGTTGAGACCGTGTATCTAAATGAGATGGGGAATCTTGATTTGAATTCTTGCCTCTCTTTTTTAAAAAAATAAATAAATATTTTTAATGCAGCCAAGAATAAGTGTGGGGTTTAGATAGTCACTAGGGAGCTTCTTTTCTTCATACCATTTTTACAGTATGAATATTGCCTCCCCCCCAAACGGATACTTGCTTCATTAGGCAAAGCTTATGAGCAGGACAAAAGTTAAATAGAATGACCCCATTCTAGCAAGCCACCTCCATCTTTCCAGCACCAAATAAGTTACCTTAGCATAAGGCGGGCACCCTATGGGTCTCAGAGGCCCTCAGTGCAGCCCACTATAGGTGTCCAAGAAACCCACCATATTTCAATGTTTGCTACCTGCCATGTGGTTTTATTTTTGCTACAGATGTGTTTGCTGCCCCAGGCTCCTTTGGAAAGGAACTATGGGGTATATAAATTGAATGAATGAATGAATGAATTATTGTGAAGGAGGATGCACAGTCATGTCTGTGCACCATGTTTTTCATGTAAATCACACTGCCATCAAAAAAATATTGGCAGACAAGGGAGTGCAGTTGTGTTGGGAAGGGTGATATACATGTTTTGCTCCCCATGTAAATCACAATGGAGGGGGTGGGAGTGTGGGCTCCAGTTACATCCACTGGCATACGGACCTTGACTGACCACTTACCACCACACTTGGCTCTCAGAAATAAAAATGTTTGCTCAGTCCTGATAGCATTTATCTAAAATTGTGTTTCATACTCTATATTCTGGTCATTATAAGAAAAGAGACTGAGGCATAGCTAGAGCCCCAAGAGTATGCTGGCAATGTGTTGCCTCATGTGGCTGATAGATGTGGCAAGTGATGGCTCTATAAAGTCTCAGGCATTTCATGATGTGGGCACGTATACATAGTTCATGGCTGGAACTCTACCACTGTTGTTTTTATTATTTTTATATCAGACCCAACTGGGTACATGACTTTGGCTCAGTTTTCATCTCTCCAGTCCATGGTTAGATGCACCGCTACAGATAAATTATTATTACTATTAATTCATTTCTGGACCAGTCTTTACCACCCATGGGGATCACATAACATACAACCATAAAACATGATAGAGTTGATGATCAAAACAATTATCCATCAAACAATAAAACGAAACATCACAGTACAATATAAAAAGCTAAAATTTTGGACAACTGACATTACGATGACAGAATTTGCTTTCTTCAGATATTTTAAGCAATGTGCTTCGTGTTTTCTTTCTCTTCATCTTCCCCATGAAGGTTGTGAGTGTGCCCATCTTGGTAATAATTGTGATCCACACACCGGCCGTTGCATTTGCCCTCCCAATACTGTAGGACAGAGGTGTGATAAATGTGCACCAAATCACTGGGGTCATGACATTATCAGCGGGTGCAAGGTGAGTGAACCTGTATTTTATCTCTGTGTGTTTCTTTGCTTTCCATGTGGTAAACTACTAGTCTTTGGAACCAAAAACACAGTGGGAGTTTTCTAAAGAATCATAGAACTGAAGTTCTCTTTTGTGAGCATTGGCATTGGCCCAGATGACAGGATGTGCTATATTTGAATTGGAGCTGCATCTTTCAGAAGACAAAGTGTTCGAACTCCACATGTACCTTATTTCAGCTGTTGTGTACTGAAGTCAGAAGGACAGTCTGTCCAAATTTGGATATCATTTTATCCCTTTTCACAAAACAAAGGCAAAGTGAGCCTAAGGATAACTCAGACTGCTTTGTATTGTGTCTGACAAAGCTTTCTTTGTTCCAAGCACAATTTTAATAGAATTCTGAGTGTCATTCAAGGATACCAGTCTTCATGAGCAGTATTAGAACTGCAGTTGGTATTACATTGTCCCAATTAAAAACTGAAGCCAAAGATACAATAGAGGTCCTATCTGAGTTACAGGATCAATTGTGGATCTCCTAAATAATATTTCATTTGGTACTCAACCCAACTTACCTATGAGGATAGATTGGAATCGTCTCCATGTATACTACCCTGAGCTCTGTGAAAGACGATTGATGCAAATATGATAAAATAAAATAAAATGAAGGATCCATGGCGTAGGCCCTAGGATCTGTCTAAGCCTTTTATCATTGACTATGGGTTTGTTGACACTTCTCATTGCCCCATACCTAGAAAGCATGGTTTTTCACTTGCCCCACGCTTCCTAGGCATGGATTCTGTTTGCCCCACTGCTTTCCACAAGAAAACCCACTCTTCACTGAATCATACCAAACGTCAGTCCACAGGGAAACTGATTGACGTTTGCTCTGATTCAGCAGTAAAGATCAAGTTTTCCTGAGGGAAAGTGGTGGGACAAGCAGAAGTCTGGATGAGCCGTATGTAAAGTATTTTCTTTTGTCTTTCTTGAGCCAACTTGTAGTCTGGTGAATACCATGATGGCTTTGGATGTGATTCACCTCCTACCTCTGCCATAGGTTCACTGTGTGACCTCAGGCAAGTTACTTTCTCTCACTTCCAGGTCCCTCTCATTATGTGAGAATCAAAATTACCATCTCTTAGAGATATATTGGAAATGGACATTATAAAGACTAAAATCACCACATATCAAGCGTGTGTACAAATGATCATTAATAGGAACATAAAGAGGCCTAACTTAACATTGTGGTAGTTTTTTTTTTCAGTGTAGGCAAGCACTCAAATGCCACAGTGCTCTCTCTTAAAAGGCTGTTTTTCATGGCCATTCAAACCAGTTAACTAATGCAGAATAATTTATTTTCTTTTTGAGTTGTAAAGCTCCTCTCACAAAACCTCTGCCTTTCTTCACCACACAGATCACCAGGCTTCTGCAAACCAGCTTAATAGGGGTTGAGGACCTCTGTTTCAGCTCTGGGATCTCTTCTATCTATCCTCGCCTTGTCTATTATATGAGTGCATTAGTATGGCAGCTGCCACATCCCTCTCTAAATTAATAATGATATGTCAGCCAAGTCTTCCCTTTTAACGCATGGCAACTAATTTCTCTAAGGCAAGGTGCGATTGCCCCCTCTCCACTTGAGCTTTTAGTGGAGCCGATTTCAGAGCCCATCATAACTCACTGGCAGGGGAAGATTGCGTGAAGCTTCCTCCTTGCAAAACAAACATTACATTTGATTGTAATTTACTCTGCATATGGTGAACAATTTGCCCAGTAGGCATTATCCTCTGGCATCACTTACTGTGCAGGCTTCCTGCTCCAAATAGGCTTTAATTCTTAGACTACACAGAAGCCTGCCAGGCAATTCTTAACTGTTAGTGGTCCCAGATACATACAATCCAGAATTTGGCTGCCATATATACTGAGCGAAATAGAGGTTTGGAACACATCTTATGATTTCAACTTGAGGTGTTGCCAATTATCTCTCTGATGGGATTTCAGTGTGAATCATAACCTACTGCATTTCTAGCAACTTTTTTCAAAGCCTTCCAGCTCTACCTTTTCATCTTTAACAAGAGTGCCTATGGCTGCTGTTGTACTCTTGCCTGTTAATATAAGCCACAATTCTTGATACAACATGCCTCTTATGCATGTGTCCAAATAGAATATATTTCTGCTAGTGCCACAACAACACCAGTGAGCATTTTCTAGTGTATATTGGTTGGGTAATATACGTATTATTTTGCTGACTCTGTAAATTTTTATCCCTCCTAGTTTCCATTCATAAAAGAATTTTACAGTTGCAAACTATAGTAATAACAAATGTGAGCAGACCAAACCTTAAAGTAACAAACTGCTATTTTAAATTAATCTAAG
This sequence comes from Podarcis tiliguerta, assembly GCF_965153285.1. NCBI lineage: Eukaryota > Metazoa > Chordata > Lepidosauria > Squamata > Lacertidae > Podarcis > Podarcis tiliguerta. The sequence continues at coordinate 62,826,563 of NC_139536.1, read as the reverse complement.
GTATCCAAATTTAGGATCAGCACCGAGGTGATTCGTATCATTATTGTAGATTTGAAATGTAAGTTCAATACAGAATTAACATTGTGATCCTTACTCCCAAATGCCTTTTCAACTTCTCTGCAAACTGGACAAAGATTCCAGGACAGAAGGAATCCTTTCTGGGTTTGCAAAAGTTGTTTCTTTGATTTGATTGAAGACTTTCTCAAAACAAAGAGCTCCAAAACATTGTGCAAGCATTGATTCACTAGTGGAATTTATCGGACCTTAGTTTTCATGCAGGCTTTGTGATCCTGTGAGGTTTATTTTAGCACCCTACCACGTTTGTTTGTTTGTTTGTTTGTTTGTTTGTTTGTTTAAAAATTCATCAGCTGTCTTTTGAGTCAAACAAACCCCACCCCCATACCAGTCCATGTACTTTAAAAAAATGTCCTTCAAGTGACAAAATACCTAAGAAATGAATCCAATATGTGTGGACTCTTTACCTGCACAAAATAGTTGCCTAGCCTATTGATGTAAATATGTTGACAATTGGCAATAGTTTCAGTTGTTCTTGTGGGAGTTGTTTTTCTTCAGTTAAAGATGAAAGTCTTTAACATAGAATCATTAAATGTTCTTATGGAATATCTCCTCTTCTCTTTAGGCTTGTGACTGCAGTCCAGCTGGATCTCTCAGTTTCCAGTGCAACCCTGACACTGGCTGCTGTTTCTGCCGCCCAGAATTCTCTGGGGATAAATGCACTGAATGCAGGCTGGGATATCGCAATTACCCACAGTGCATTGCCTGTGAATGCCTGGCGGCAGGGACTGAGCCACACACTTGTGATTCAGAAATGGAAAAATGTTCATGTTCTGATCATACAGGACAATGCACCTGCAAGGTAAGAGAAGAAATATTAGTCACCAAATATTTTATCTTCGTCTCTCAGTGTTCTCCACTATAGCATCTTTCATTTGGCTCAAATTGGTAGACAGCTGTTGATTAAATAATAGCAAGTGTCTTCCACCAGGTCACACACTCACAGCCTGAACCCCTCAGCAGTAAGCCTCATTGATTTCAGTGTTTTTTAATTCCAAGTAAATAGTTATAAAGTGTGCAGCCTTTTTTACACTTGTGTTTGATGAACTTGAGTGCACACGATTAGAACAAGGCTGCTTGTCTTGACTTGCTGCATGGTTTCCAGCAAGAACAGGCCATCAGTTATCCTGAAACAGCAGGTCCTGAACTCCATTTTTTCTGCTATACATTCAAGGGATGAAGGAAGCAAGACAGAAATCCCTGATCTATCTAGGTCAGGCATAGGCAAACTCAGCCCTCCAGATGTTTTGGGACTGCAATTCCCACCATCCCTCACCACTGGTCCTATTAGCTAGGGATGATGGAAAGTTGTAGTCCCAAAACATCTGGAGGGCCAAGTTTGCCTATGCCTGATCTAGGTTTCTTGATCTACCTTTCTCTCATCCTTCAATAATTGACCAGTAGTGGGGCTGTTATATCTGGTGACTAGAGTTCATAGCTCCTTAGTTGTTGGCCTCCCTGGCCTCATGGGATCTACCTGCCCCTGTCCCAAAGCAAAAGACCATTCCACATTTCTTTCCCCTAGGAGCCAGTGGGATAAACAGACCCCCACCAAGTGCAGCAATGTAATAATGTATAGAAAAGTTGGCACTGAGGTGGGATAGCTGAGAATTGGCCACTAGAGATTGGCTTGCTCTTCTAAGATCACTTCAAATTAACTACTTGGAGAAAGATTTAGGAAGCTGCAGGAGAGAGAGAAAATAAGTGGACTTCTCCCCACCTCTGGGGAAACCTTCAATTCTTCTCTAGTTTGGATTTCAGAGTGAATGGGGGGGGGGGGAAGGGGGGGAGCTTGTAAAGGATTACTAATCTTCGAGGCCAGTTTAAATGAGCCTTTAAAATTACTTTCCAAGCCTGGCTCTGGAGAGCTTTGCTAGGCACCTTTAGTGATCACCTGCAATGGTGCAACACACAGAAGTCCTGTTCAGACTGACAGCATGCACAGAATGTGGCACATACACTTGCCCCTATCCAAATTAGCCATGCTTCAAGCGTCAAAACATTAACAGGTCAAATTAGCTTTGACTATTTTATTCCCATTGAACCAGGGCCATTGATTTACAGGGGTCACCAACCTTTTTGGTGCAATGGGCACACATTTAGAATTTTGAAAGAGAGAAGTGGGTGCCACCCTCTCTGTGTGGCACTGAGAGCTCAGCATTTGTAGCAGCTACAGTTTTGGACGTTGTAATGAAAATCGCCCTTAAAGCACATGGGAATTCCAACTTTGTGTAGCTGTTGTTGTTGTAGGATAATGAACCTGAGATGATAGCATCTTGACTTGCACTGGATCAATAGGCTGCAAAATCATCTTAAATCCAAGTTCATTGTCTTAATTGACTTGTATATGGTGCCCTGAGGTTTGCTCTTTTAATCAACGATGTATAGAATTAACATCATACCCACTAAAATGAATTGTGCGTGCATGCGTACGCGCACATGCACACACACACACTTGCCAGGACAAATTGTCATGGATTGTAGAAAACTTTAATACTTTAATACTTTTCTTCAGCATGGTCAGCCTGTGTTAAAACACTGCCGGAATATATTCACAATTGTTTCTCATTCTTAAGGCACAATTCATTGACTGTTTGTTTACTTTTAGCCTCATTGGCTTTAATGTAACTACCCCATTGTAAATGATCATTACGTTGCCCTCTTTATTTATATGGTTAAATGATGTGTAAAAACAGTTAAAGAAGAACATAAGAGCAGCCCTGCTTGATCAAACCAAAAGTCCATCTAGTCTAGAATCCTATTTGCCCCTGTACCCAACTATATATTTCTGAAAAGCCCACAAGCAGAGTTTGAAGGCAAAATACTTGCGTTATTATGCCTACCTGGAAGCAACACATTGGTTGTAGCTCATGGTTTGTCTGAAGTGAGACAAGCCACCAGCCTGCAACCAGATGACATGCTAAGGCAAACCATAGCTTAGTAGCAGTAGAACCAGGAGATGAGTGTAGTGCCTACAATCTCCTGTCTGGAAACTTGCACATTTGGGTGTTTTGCACTGATCTACAATTGAAAGCATGAACCAGATCTGTGTATCCCTGTGATGAGCCTTGCTGGATATTAACTTGTTCTGGAGCTAAACCATTATGATCTAGAACTCAGTTCTCATGCTTCCCAGTGATGCATGTTTAAATACAGGATAGCAGACAAGTAAGTTTCTGAAGTTTTGTACAATGGCAATGTATTCTGCAGACGTCAGCATGTTTATCTCCAGGTCGTCATACTACCGTTTGTCCAAGTCAATATATATCTTAAATAATCTAACTGTGATAACTACTTGCTGTAAGACCCACACAGTGTGCAAGTGTTTTGATGTGTGAAAAGGAGCTGTTGTCTCTAAAGTGTTTCCCTCTTTCTACACTAGGTTAATGTGGAGGGTGTCTACTGTGACAGGTGCAAACCTGGCAGGTTTGGACTCTCTGCCAGACACCCACTTGGCTGCAGCAGCTGCTACTGTTTTGGCCTGACATCGCAGTGCAGTGAGGCAAAGGGGCTGGTCCGCATGTGGGTGAGTAAGGCGCTGCTGAGCCATGTAATGCAATAATGTTGTTTCCTGCTGGTGTCTTTTAGTCCAAGACAGAGATGGAACTAGAAAGTGTAGGAAAACATTTAAGCAGTGTTTTTCAATGTGCACTTATGAGAAATGGGTAGAAGGCCATGTTCCAGTAGGCAATCAGGGTCAAAACATTCACAATAGGTGTCAGGCCTCAGAGCAAAGCTATTAAAACCCTGAAGAAAGGTGATGTAATCAACCAAGGAAAATGGTTCCATGAGGAAACGTAGCACTTCAGAGCTTTGTTTTTCAAATGCAAAGCTCTGTGGAAAATCAGAGGTTTTCATTGCTACCCAGAATAATGGATTGCTAATATATTCCATTAACGGGGGGGGGGGGGGGGGAACCTTGCAGTTTAATAAGTTCCGGGGTTTTCCATGTCCACTTAAGCTCCAAAATACCAGGAAATTAAAACAAGTAAGAAACATACCTTTAACAGACATGTTCTTTAAGCAATATTGATATGGTATGGCATCCTATCTTGTACTTAGTTTCAGCTCCACCACTACCTTGGAGATGGATGGCTGTCAGTGGTAGAGTGGTGGCTGCAAATCCTACAGAAAGAAGCCCTGTTTCTCTTTCGGCATCGTTTGATCGTGTGTTTTAAAAGTCAGGCTGTGTTTGCAAAGGAAGCAGGGTTTGCACCCGGGAGCTCAGAGTAGAACAAATCTCAGCAGGTCTTGCATCGGGTGCCAAATTTCTAAGTAGTGCTATCACCTAGCCAGTTATTATCTTCTGGCACTTGTATATATTATACATTTTGTCTTGTTTGTGTCCTTGAATATAACATTTTCTACCAGCCTCCCCCAACTTCGTGCCCTGCAAATGTTTTGTTCTGCAACTCCCATCAGCTCCAGCCAGCACTGCCAAATAATTTTGAAAACCCCTTCCAGTACTTTAGGTGTTGACATACCTTCTTCAGTGGGACGTCCCTTGTGATCAAAATGTAGAAAGATTTCCTGTCTTAGGAACCAGCAAGTTTCTTCTGCTTTTAAGGCTTATTTCAGTATTAAGAAACATTTGCCAGTGCTTTGACAAAATGTATAATTCGCACAAGAAGGGAATAATTGGCTACTTAGAAGGATTTTGGGGCACTGTCACATAATGCATGTCAACCAACAGGGTGATTCTGTGACTTCAAAAAAAGAGCATTAAATTGTCATCACTAAACCAATGTGTCCAAGACAAAGGCACTTCCCCACTCACTGTAGTACTTAGTGAAAAGATGGGATAAAAGAGAGAACAAATAGTGTACAGTTTGGTGCTATTGTTGCTGTCCCCCCCCCCCCCCAGTTCTGCTGTCCACCTACATTGATCCTATGGACCAAAAGTTATCAACATGTGGATTAGCATAATCCCCATGTGTTTTACAGATGTCAGATGCCCTGATTTAGTATGTCTGACTATCAGAAATTATAATGCTGCACTGTTTAAACGTCATTTAGAACATTGTGTCAATTCCTGGGTACCACACTATCATGTGGCTTTTCAAACAACATATCTATGTTGGTCCTTTCTGCTGGAAGGAGAACTGCCAGTGGTACCATGTTGGGTGAAGCTGGAACCTCTAGTGTGGCAGTGGTCCTGTCTCTCAGCTGGAGATTCTCTTCCTACTGACAAAGGCTAGCAGAGAGGGGGTTATGTGTTAGCTTACCCTTGCCAGCTGCAGTAAAAATCCACCTTTTAAGACTTTTGTTGTTGATAAAGGTAAAAAGTATCCATGCAATCATTCAAAATAGTTCAGCAATTGTCAAATATTAAAATTCAGAAATAGGCATTTTCTTTTAGCCTGAGAAACTGAGGAGCCATGTGAAGCATACCTTCTTTGTCAGACATGGAGATAAAGAAATATATTTGGGGGATCACTTCTCCCTGCTTTGCCCCTTCCCACGCTACAGTTTTGTTTTTAAAAGGCAATGGAAGAAAGAGGGACAGTGGAATTCCAGAAACATAAAATCATAGATGATGCAACTTCGGTAGCTTAATGGCTTTATCCACATTTTTCTTGACTGTACATGGAATGCAAAATCTGTAGGGACAGATTTGGGACACTTATTATACCGTTACCTTTGCACTATATGGAAATTTAAGCTTTTAAAATTCATGTTCCATCTTGCTTCTGTACTGATCAGAACCTTTCATAGAACTCACATCAAGATTTTCAAATAGACTGAGTACTAGAGGGGGAGACCCCCCAAAAAGGTCAGTACTGTGCTGTGTGTGACAAGTTGTTGAAGAGTCCAAGCTGGTTCACGCATCAACTGAAGACTGCACCATTAAGTGTTGGTTTGCACATGAATGAGCCATTACAGATCAAACGCCAGATACAGAACTTTCACATATCACTTCCACAAATTGGGGTTTGTTCACACAATTAGCCACCATTTGTTGACTAATCAAGTGATGAAAAATAAAGTGAAGTACAGTACATATATTTATCAACTGGCCTTCTGCCATTCCTTGAAAGGAGATACCTTTGATAGGGAATTATGCATTCCTTGAAGGGGAGACCTTTTATAGTCAGGTATGGTCCAATTTCATTTATCGATTGTCGCCTGGGAGGAGAATAAAACAGAGTCCATAAACATTAAATATAGACAAAGCAAACCTATGCATGTTGACTTTGAAGTAAGTCCAAGTGTGTTGAGCAGAGCCGAGTAAACATTCATAGGATTGCATTGTAGCAGAAGTGGGGCTTACTCCTAGGTAAATAGGCATAGGACTGAAGCCTAAGTTAATCAAAGCATCACTTCTCCTGCAACCACTCCCTTTGGAAGGTGCAGGTGCACCAGATTTAAAATACTGATTTAATATTTCCCTAATGATCAATTATCCCTCCTTGAATTCTCATATCAAATGAGGCTTGCAGCTTCACACTGCAGTCTCTTTCTTTCTGAACATTAAAAACTTGTAACTCTTCCCATCTATTTTAGAACAGATTGAGTGCAACTGGCAAAACCCTCTTATACACCGGTACCATGACACTGAGGCGTACATTTCAAATACTTTGTGCATTAACCAGTTTCTTGCTGATTAGCATGTCTAATGCATGAGAGCTGGGAACACCTCCAGAGTGAAATCAGACACTTCATTTTGTCATTAGCACTTCAAAGAAATGTGCTGTCATACTGCTACAGATACAGTAGAAAAATAATAATGTCAGTTCAGGGCCTCATCCCTTCTTCTTTGCTAGACAGGAATTTTGTGAAGTTCCACAAAGAGACTGATGTTTTCAAGGATGGTTTTCTTTTCTTAATTTAATTGCCGTATCTGCATCTTTAGCATCAGTGCAATTCTGTGTAGTTTCAGATTCTCCCCTCGTACTTGTTTAGTATTCTACACATTTTCTCTTTGTATGTGAGAAATTAATTATTGTGATATACTTTCAGATTTCTTTGATTTCTGTAAGTTTGTCTGGCATGTTTTTGCCGTTTTCAAAAAACCTACCTGTTTTATTTTTATTTTAAAAAACTTTTTCAAAATTAAAAAACTGGGTCAAGATGAGATTGCAAACTAAGAAATGTCACATGAGGTCTTGCACAAGCAATAGATTTTTGATGTGAAACCTGAGACTCTCTTAAGTTATATATAGGCTAAATGAGGTCTAATATCTACATTCATCCAACCCAGGCATTTTCTCTGGCCTGTGCATCTCCATCAGTCAGAGCAATCCTACATTCACATTTCTCCAGGACCAAAGATTCAAAACATCAAGTGGAATATGCACTATAGCCAGGGCTCAGCCTAGTAGGGAAGGAGAAATACAGTCAACCAGAAAATACAAAAGGAGTCTGGCTCCTGCATAGACAGACTATCCCTCTGCCCTTGACAACCACATTTTAGGATTTAGTGTAAGCATGCTCCTTCCCTGTGCTACCCAAATCCCAACCATGACTTTACTTGATTTTGTTGTTCCAATGGCTTTGTACTTCTGACTCTTTTGTGGTGGTGTCATATTTGCGATTCCCCCAGGGCTTGTCCTAAATCTGATAGCCCTTTACGTTGTTTAATAGGATTTTGCCCTGAAGTATAGAAAATAGCAACAGTTGCTAAACTTACACAATACGTCTAGTGCAGAGATAGTAAACAAACCATAGAGCACTATGCAAAGTTTGTTATGTTTAATTCACTTTTGCCTGAATGATACAAAGGTGAATGCTATTAAGTATTTTAATACATACATACATACATACATACATACATATTTATACATACATATTTTCACATTTCAAATCATGCTCAAGGCAGCTAATAACATGAAAAAATACATAAGTATAACATAACAAAAGTAATCATAAACAATAAATAAAATATTAAAACATGCACAACCAAACTAACAATTTCCACGTAAATCACAAGATCTAAAATACAGATACAAAACGCCTTCTTGCAACAACCCAGCCCCGCAACAACAAGCCAGCCCAAGAGTCTGATCAGCTGCCTCAGCTTCTGCAGCTGGAGTCAATCAGGGCCCTGTCCTCCCAGGCCAGGTGGGGAAAGGCCTGCAAGGCAAGGAGCAGGTCTTCTAGGACTCACAGCCAAGATGGTCTATAGGATGTCTCTGAGTATGTACTATTCAATGTTTTACTCTGCATATTCCAGTGTATCTTTTATTGTTATCTTGCTTTTTTGATAAAATATTTAAATCTTCAGATAATTCACAAATTAATATCGTTTGTCCAGAAAGAAGAAGAAAATCTTACATTTGTCTAATCTTTTAATTACTGTAGTTGACTCTGAAACCAGATCAAGTCATTCTTCCTCTTGTTGATGAAAATGTCAAGCAGCAAACTGTCCAAGGGATTATATACCAATACCCAGAGACAATTGCAAATATCGACTTGGTCACTCAAGAGTTACGCTCGGAACCATTTTACTGGAGACTTCCAAAACAGTTTGAAGGACGGAAGGTAAAGGGAATGAATTCTTATTGGAGCTGATATTTTGCAGATTTTACATTTTGTTTCCCTAGGAAGGGGAAGATAAACTGAATTTATCATATAACAGTCACAACTGTTTACCTGCTGGTCCTTATGTAGCTAAATAGGCAGTCTTGGGAGAACCCTAAGATTTGCAAAAGTTTTTTTAAAATCTTCATGAAAAACCATTGGGTTCCCACCCCCAAATAGCCAAATGAATCTTTCTGTACATGATTTTATTGTTTATACAGAAAAACAACTCTCAACTAAGTTAGTATATATTGCATTTATTAAATAAAATAAAACTGGCAGAACTCTCCTTATTTGCTCTTCTCATCCCAGATAGAGGCCAGCTCTGTTGGAATACTGGAAAAACACTCTTTAATAACATTTGCAGTTCATGGTATGCTGAGGCACAGCCATCTGAGTACTGAGGAAATCATTACAATACAATACTCTGAAGTACAAAATTCTGTTCATAGCCTATAGCTATAGCTGACCTTGATCAATTTGGGATTATCCAGAAAGAAACACAGTCTCTTTCTAGCTGACCCTAACCCTCCAGCTATACTGAGATACAGAGCGGTGCACTTGGGAAGTGTAGTAGAAAAATCTCCCACAACAGCCACCATGTTGGAATGTGCTTTAGGTTATCTTGATGTAGGCTGCTGTGTTTTGCTTTGTTTCATTTCAAATTCTAGAGGGATTGACTTGTTAGCCTGTTACAGGAAAAATAAGAGTGTTGTGAAAAACAAGAAATTTGTTTTTCACGTCACCATACAAAAATGGCTGAGACTGTTTCCTAAAATGGACATGGGGAATTGGGCTTCATAGGTTCATCTTAAGTCATTTTGTGGGTCTGTTATGTGGAGTACACAACACAGAAGTGAACTGATTAGGTTTTTGAGAGCCAGTGTGGTGTAGTGGTTAAGAGCGGTAGTCTCGTAATCTGGGGAACCGGGTTCGCGTCCCCGCTCCTCCACATGCAGCTGCTGGGTGACCTTGGGCCAGTCACACTTCTTGGAAGTCTCTCAGCCCCACTCACCTCACAGAGTGTTTGTTGTGGGGGAGGAAGGGAAAGGAGAATGTTAGCCGCTTTGAGACTCCTTAAAGGGAGTGAAAGGCGGGGTATCAAATCCAAACTCTTCTTCTTCTCTTCTTTTGCTAACTGACGAGCTCAAAAACATATTTTAAACATATTGGAAAAATACATTCACCTACAGCTACATAATGTTTAAATCCACAAAATAATGCTTTCAGACCTTTAGTCTCATTGAAAAAAAGATTAATTTAATATGTATGTTCTTCTGATAATAATAATAACTGCATATGGTGTTGGTTTCCAGTCAATGTTTATATGGGTTTTATTTTCTTTGTTAGTTGACAGCTTATGGGGGAAAGCTGAAATATGCAATCTTCTTTGAAGCACGAGAAGAGACTGGCTTTGCAACCTACAACCCACAGGTCATAATCAGAGGTGGGCTTCCCACCCATACGAGGATTATTGTCAGGCACGTAGCTGCTCCTCTGAACGGTCAATTGACAAGACATGAGATAGAAATGACAGAGGTAATTTTTCAATCCAACCTGTTCAAGAAGCTGTGTCACTGGCACTTTGGAAACAGTTAAATCATTTGAGGCGTTGATGTTGTTTCCCTTTCAGCATGAGTGGAAATATCACAGTGACGACCCAAGGGTCAGTAGGACTGTGACCCGTGAGGACTTCATGGATGTTTTGTACAACATTCATTACATACTCATTAAGGCTACCCATGGCAGCTTCATGAGGCAAAGCAGGTAACCATTTTGCATGATGCAATCAATATTTATAACCTCGGCATCTGTTATCAATCTCCAGGTAATTTTCAGAGGGGATTCATTTTCACAGGAAAGGCACAAGCCACCAGTTGTTGCCCTCAGGTCCAGCTTCCATTTGGCCTGATTAAGCTAGTCTCTTCTAATGTACAGTCTCACACAGTATTATCTCCATCTTGCACCATTGGTGTCAGTAGGCTGAAGAGAACCTGTGTTGGACTAGGCCAGCAAACTACCTTTTTTTATATAAATCTCCATATGGCTTAAATGGCAGAACCTCTCATCCTTGAAATTAAGCACTGACAGCAACTATATTCAGTAAAAGAGAATCCAAGAGAATGAGGGTACACAGCAACCCATTTTAAATCTGCTAACTAAAAAGTTGCCAGCCAGTAACTAATTGCAGAAAGTAGAAGAGGGTTACGTTTTGAGTAGTGGGACCAAATCCCTTCAGGGGGTCACTATTAGCCAACATGGATGTCTCAAGGCCAGTATGGTGTAATAGTGTGTTAGTTTTAAGCTGCAGGTGCCCATTTTCAACTCCTCACTCAGCCATGAAATTCAATGGCTAGCCTTGCATTAGTCCAGGGATAGACTAGGTAGGAGAATTAGAAGAATTGTTCACATTACAAAGTCAATTTATTGCGACCACTTCGGCTGCAATTCTCCACACACTTTCTCTAAAGCCCCAAGGCTGCGAATTCAAATCAGCGAGTGCAGCAGCTGTAGTCTCTGGATCCTCAGGAAGCCAGGCAAGCTAGGCTTCTCCTTTGCCTGTTTTAGGGGGAAAGGTGCCCAGAAGGTTGCCTGAAAAGAATCACATGACCTTCCAGCTTGAAGAGAATCAGCTGACTCCCCACACCAATCAGTACACAAAGCCCATTGAAGCTAGCTTATTGGTTTGAGTTATATTTGTTTACTGTGACTATGCTTTGTTAGCGTCCCCTGATTTCTGCTTTGCATCTGCTTCTAGACCCTTTAACTCTATTGCTGCCTTGGAACTCAGTGTTCTGCCCTGTTACGATTTTGCACTTCCCTCTGTGTTTTTCTTTCTTTCTTCCCATCTGCCATATCTAGTACTACCACCACCACCCCACACCTTTAACCATGTCTTATTGACCCTGGGACCTTTGATCCTTCCCTGCCTAATCCAGTGTCTGACTACATGCCTATCTATGATCGTGTCTGTTTCCTTTCTGATCCTCATTTATCTGCCCTTGAACTAAATCCCAGCTACAACTATCCCAGGGCCAAGCCAAGGCATGATGCTTGTCTTGATGTAAACCCAACTGAGCACTATGAGTGTCTGTGTGAGTGTGCATCATAATAAATTGCACTGCAGAACATGTCAGTTTCCCGGTTGCTCTAAATTTTAACAAATGACTGAGTTTTGCAGATCAGCCACCGACTCACTGCCCACACAAATTTTCCAGTTCATAGAAGAGGAGCCGTAATGTTACTGGAGTTTGCTGCTCACATGAGTTGCTTGCTTGCTTGCTTGCTTGAGCAGTTGTTCTCTAGCTATTGATCATAGGAACCAACTCAATGTGAAATAATGATGCAAGCTGCCCTTAGGTGACTTGAATACCCTACCTTTATGGAACACTGGTACTCCTAGCTCTTGTAAATTTGGTATTTTTATTGAAATGATTCTATTACCAAACCAATCCTTTTGCTGGGGGCAGGGGTTGCGTAATGCACCTTGCTGATTATTCACAATGTCATTTAGTTTTTCAAAGTGTATTAAAGATCAAACAATTCTTCACTACCTTTTTGCCAACACAATCTTTAACTTAATCATTTTGGACAATTCTTTTCTGAGGGTAAGATGTAAGAAAAAGTGGTCCAAAGTATTGCTCTGAAACATGGGGGAAGGGGACGAATCACAGTTATAGAATGGGGGGAAATTCACTGCATCTTCCTCACCCTTGACAAACTCCATCCCAATGCAAAGCAAGTGCTCTCTAGTTTCTTGCCTCTTTCTTGCCCCTACCAGAAGGCTGGTAGTTTAGCAGTGCGTTAAGAAGTTTGCAGATCCAGTGACACTATGTACCTAGGATTCCAAACTGCAAAGGTACAGGGCATACCAGGGGCAAAGAGAATTGGGGCAGCTAAGAGGGCCATTATTAGCTTCAGTGAAGTCAGACTTTTCCTATGAGTCTTTGGGAACTGATTCCTTAATTCTGGCACATATTTTAAAAGGGGGAGTTGTCTGACATGTTTGCAAATGCAGCACTACAGATCACCGAGATATTGCAGCAAAATAATATAGAGAGACCTTACACTGACAGTAAGTTCAAGTGTAAAAATAGCTTAATTCCAGTGGTAACTCTATATTAGCTATGTAATTTAGCCACAACGCTAATCATGTTTCTGCATGAAAGTGACGCTATTATAGCAAGTGATTCAGAGGCTGCCATTAAAAAACCTAAAGCCAAACATTTTTCTCCTGCTGTGCTAATTTGGTTGTTCCCAGATTCAGATTTACTACTCAAAATTGAAACATTTCTTCTATTATGTGGCTGTTTTCCTTTTTCAAGAAAAGTGGACAAGGACACTCTGTTTGCTTGAACTGGAACTGTTTGCTCCATTTTAGTCATTTTTTCAGAACTTCTAATATAAACTGGGTATCTGTGTTAAAAATCCTTTAAGTGGACTCTAGGCAGCAGCCAACCCTCACTTGTCATGAGCTTTCTAACATGCTACAGGTGATTTGTTTTTGTTTTGGAACTCAAGTATGTAGTTAGCTGCTTTCTGTTTTAGCTGCTTCTGTCTCTTAGCACTCTGTTTTTATGGCACATGGACCAATTCTACTGGCTCCAAAATGGCAACGTTCTTTGTAACAAAAGTACAGAAATTGCTAGGTAAGTCACCAGTCAGGCACTGAATGTGTAGGGAAACCCCCCCCCCCCCAATTTATTTTCTTCTCTTTCTATGGCGTACTCCCTTCCAAAGTGTTCTTTGTAGTATAAACATCCACACATCTCTTCTGCCCCACTGCCTCCCCACTCCTGCTTTAAACCCATGCATACTCATACACACACATGTACGTGTGTGTGCGCGCGCGTGCACCACACATACATGCACAGCAGCATCCTTCATAAGGAAGGTATAATCTAATGAGGTGAGGTGGAGAAGACTCAGCAATGTGTTTGCTGTCTCTTAAAAAAAAAAAATAGGGGGAAAAACCTTACATGGCATGATAAGTGTGTTGGAGCATCTGTTTGAGTTTCTTCATGATATTCTGACAAAATACTAGATTCTGGCTGCAGATCTTAAAAACAGTCTTGGAAAGGCAAGTCGGCAGTGTCTTTGAAGTGTGTTGCACATCCTGTAAGTTTCATTTTGTTTGCCGAGCTCTTGTTATTTTGGCTCTAAAATTAAAACCAAACAACACTGAAGGCGAATGCGCAAGTATACTTTACATTCGTTCCCTTGGTGCAGACTAATCGCGGCTATGAACTATGTTAAAAATGGTGCTAGCTTTGATCTTCCTTTGAGACAGACAAAAATAAATGTGTGGTGTTTTTTTCTTATATGAATGATGCCAAGAGGCTGAGGAAAAAGTAGCTATATTCAATGTTGTGTATCAACTAAAGCCAAATCAATGCTGAAGAGATTCATTAGCTAGTTTTAATTTTTTCTCCACCCTTCTGCCAGAATTTCTGAGATCTCCATGGAAGTTGCAGAGGAAGGAAATGTGTCAGGAAGGACGCCTCGTGCACAACTGATTGAGAAATGCGAGTGCCCTTTGGGTTATTTTGGCTTGTCTTGTGAGGTAGAGTAACTCTTTCACTATGTGTCTATACTGTAGCCATTTTATCAGTAGTGATGAGATGAATAAGGTTTCCACCATTCCAGGGGCACCAACTATAGGGGGCTCTGGGTGCCAGAATGCACACACAGAAATTGTTGTGGGTATTCAGCACCCACACCTCAGGGCCCCCCCACAACTTCTGAGGTCTCGCAAGGCCTTGGAGATGCTGTCTGAAGCCTTCTGAGACCTCTGAACCCAAGACCAGAGGTTGCACATGATTTCATGATGCCATGACGTCACACGCACTGGGCACCCATAATCTGGGGCCCAAGTCAGCTCCCATGCAGCATTCCATTCCTTTATGAAAGGAGTGGGAAACATAGGCCTATGGATGTTGTTGGACTCCAACTCCAATCAGCCCCTGTCAGCATGGCTAGAGGTAATGGATGATGGGGGCTGTAGTCCAGCAACATTTCGGCATGGACAGAGCACAGGTTCCCTGTCCTGTTATTGTTTCTTCCAGTTTCTTCCTGTGTTCTTATTTTCCTGAATTCCAGTTTAACTTGGTGAAGTTCCAGAATTTGTTCCAGAACTGGAGCTTACACAGTTTGTTACAGCTTTCTGTTCCTTCAGCTCATCTGTATCTTCCTCCACCCCTCTATATTCTGTGCATCAGGACCATGCAAATAATCTTGATACAGCCATACATACAGTTCTACCAAAGCACAGTGTGCCGTGGCATGGCGTGGCGTGGTGTGGTGTGGTGTGGAGTTTGTGTGTGTGTTGGGGGGCATTATAAACACGCACACTTTCAGAGGTGCACTGCCACGTCACACACACACACATTTTAATATAGAATACCTGTTTCCATCTGCAGGACAAAGAGCAGCTTTGGAGGACATTATTTTGATTAAAAAAGGGCACACACACACACACACACACACACACACACACATATACCCCGTGCTCTGGACCCAATCCCATTTAGCCCTGCATCCCTATGGCTGCTTTTAAACTTTAGAGAAGAGTCAGGAGATTTGATCATGCGTGTACCTTTATAACATCCAGTTTGGACCATTGAAGTTAGTCTCATCCACTGATTTCCATAGGCCTACTCTGGGTATAACTAAGTTGGATTTGACCCATGACGCTAGATTAAATTGGAGTTAGTCTAATTATGCCAGGTGATCCTTATGTTCTTGTGAATCTGCTGTCACAATTCCAGAGCAATGGTATTTTCATAGTGTGCAGCAGGAGACCATCCAGACAGAACTTTGAGGATTTAACTAGGTTAGTAAGTGGGTGCTCTAATAAAATAGGTGGGTGCTCTAATAAAATGGATGGGTGCTCAATAAATGGGTGGGTCAATAAATTGGGGTGAATATAAACAAAACTGGACTGGGCTGTAAAGACTATGCTAAGCAGTCATCGAGCATACTATTAGTGCACCAATTTTGTATTGCAGTTCTTTGTGATTTTGCTTTCCTGCTTTTTCATTGAGATTGGCACTTGTGTTCTTTAATTTTGTTATTACGTAGTTGTATACATAATGTGCATATCAAAGTTGTTATAATGGAATTTAAAGATGACAGCGACTTGAAAACCTTTACATCTTACATCCAAAGTACAATTGTGATTTTCTTTTAAAAAAAAAACACAAAAAACACTATGTGCACCTTATCAACTGAGAAATATTATTATATGCTCAGGTTATTCATATTTTGCTCACATTTCCCTCTCTGAAATTATTTCACAGAGGAATATAAATAGCATATCAGATGAAACAGGAAAGATTTTATTGTTATTCGAAGAACTGTCATATTGGTTATTTATTCATATCCGATGTCAAGGGTATAATTTCTAAAGTTACTGGCACTTTTAAAACATTCTATTATGGTGCTTTTTCTTTTGATAACTACAGTTCACAGAATTAAGGAATATATAGTGAAGAACAAATTCTTCATGTGTTACTATTCATCTCAATTAGAATTTTCTCCAAACCTTGATGATGCCAAATGAGCAGAAGGTATGTTCAGTTGGCAGCTTTAACATTCCAAATCTTCCAAATCCAAAGTGAATGTAAAAGATCTTAAATGATGTGCTGAATCCTTTAAAAGTAATGGGTTGAATCCAGACTTGAACATGCTGAAATCAATTGAAGTCCATTGAAATCAACAAGACTTAAGTTAATGTAGGGAATGTGAATTGAAACTCCTTCCATCAGCCAAAGGGCCAAAAACATGTGATGTTAGTCATGTAGCTGCTCCTTTCAGTGTGGGGTTGTTTATTTGACAAATTGCCGGGGCACAAGCTTTAATCAGGATCTTGGTGTGTGGGGTTAAGGGACCTTGAATGCTTTTCCCACCCCTGTTGTGGACATGATATAAACAGGACTTTTGGCATTGCAGAATATAGGTGCAGGGGAGCTAAAGTAGATTCAGCCAAGAGTGGAGGACAAAGGGTTAAAAAAACGACCCCACCACTACAGAGCTGGGATCCTGATCCAGACAGAGTCCCAATCCCATACTGCAGGCAGGCAGGCAGACAGGCTGGCTGGCTGGCTCCTTGCAGATCTTTGTGATCTATGTAGTTTGGCCCCAAGTCTGCTGGAAATAGTTTTTGAAATGCCTCAGGAATGGAGTAGAAGTGCATGCATGAGACTTCTGTCACACTTTAGACTGCATGTCCATTTTAACCTTTATAACGATTCTAGTTCTTTTTGCCAAATGCATCCTGAACTATATTGTTCTACAGGATCAATAGAAATAGTGTAGAAAGCCTATGCTACTTGTGGAGGGCTTATAGTATATTTTTCACTGACCATATGAGCTGGACCATATGTGTTTTGTAATTTATACGAGGAACATACACTCCAGCTATTCAAATAATAGCTGAACAAGCACTTTCACCAACCTGCCATGCTTCAGAGAAGCTGTCGCCCTTTTTTAAAGAACATGGTTATTTCTTCATTTGTTTAGTTTTTTAAAGTAAGAATAGATTTTAGAAAAAAAAAGTTGCAGAATTGTGGCAGGAGGGATAGAGGTGTGCTGGTGTCAGTTTATGAGGTGGTTCCATGGAAGACTGCTGGCTCTGCTGCTAAGTGAACCTGACAGGCTTACCTGCATTGCCACCATGCTGTGTTAAAGATATGTGGGCTACTACTTACTGTAGGTTGTGGGAAGGCATCATTTTCCACTCTGCCCTGTATTCCTTGCACACAGCACTGTCTCTGTTCTACTGCAGTTCATCTTCTTCCAAAAACTAGGTTATTATTCTTGCTATCTGCTGTAGTGAAATTATGTAATTTGTATAATTATATAACTTACATAATGATGTTGTCATTACGTTACTCCACCCCATTCATTTCAATGCGAAGGTGTAAATTAGGGGGAAAGGTAATCAATAATGCATCATTTGCGAAATGAAAGCAACTAAAACAATGAATACAGATCTTATTCACTGCATTGATTTCCTTTCCAGACATGGGACAATTAAGCTAACATCAGCAATTTCTGTTCTGTTTCCATTTTTGTCTGAACTCTCCAACATCCCTACTTACTACTTCAGCAAAACTATGCAGGTGTATGTCTGCTGAGTGAGTTTCAGTAAGTAGGCAGGCCACTATGGCTTCTGCTTGCAGTGCAGCAGCCATAGTTCTGAGTTAGCAGCTGCCATGTCTCTGCCACCGTCTCATGATACTGTACACCAGGAGTGCATGTTTACTCAGAAACAAGTCCCATTGTATTCGGTCATTCTGAATGAGGATTAGTTCATAGCACTGGAAACTTAATGTTCCAATCAGTCTTGGTGCTACGAAAATGCTAAGCTGTAAGCCTAAACCGAGAATAACTGAAACAAAGTATTGGGAAAGCTCAAAGGTGAAGGCCCTCTAAGTGTGATGAGTCCCAGGACACAGCTAGCAACATAGGAACATAGGAAACTGCTTGTGAGGCACACCACTGGTTCTTCTGACTAGCAGTGGCTTTTGGGGGCTTTCTATAACCATGCTAGGGACATGGGTGGCACTGTGGGTTAAACCACAGAGCCTAGGACTTGCCGATCAGAAGGTCGGCGGTTCGAATCCCGTTGCTCGGTCCCTGCTCCTGCCAACCTAGCAGTTTGAAAGCATGTCAGAGTGCAAGTAGATAAATAGGTACCGCTCCGGCAAGAAGGTAAACGGCGTTTCCGTGCGCTGCTCTGGTTCGCCAGAAGCGGCTTAGTCATGCTGGCCACATGACCCGGAAGCTGTACGCCGGCTCCCTCGGCCAATAAAGCGAGACGAGCGCCGCAACCCCAGAGTCGGTCACGACTGGACCTAATGGTCAGGAGTCCCCTTTACCCTTTACCTATAACCATGCTGTTTAGAGGATCCAGAAGTATCTGGAGGGCCTCAGCTTCCCCGTCTCTGATCTGCATTGTCCAGCAGTAGCTCTTTCAGACAGTGTCCTTCCACCACCAATCCTGCTTAAAGATGCTGGGATTGAACCTCTGCGTTCATAGCATGTACTAAGCCAAGGCTCTTCCCTAACTTATTGTTGATTTTCTGTACTTCTCAGAAGAGCTATAGATGCATTATAACGCTACCATTTTTGTTATCATCATTATTTACTGTTGCTGTTTTTATTTTATAAAGCAGTTCTGTAGAACTCTGAAAAGGCAAACTCTGTCCACAGGTTTACAATCTGGTTAAAGATGAGGTGCATTAGGGAATAATAGGAACGAAAGGAGGGTCAGAAGATGCAGGTTTGCTTCTCTTTCTTTGCATCTGTCATCTTTGATGGGAATTTTCAGCATGCTTGCTGATTTTTACTGCTGGGTGAAGAAAATGTACAAGACCTAGATAAATTTTATTTCAAGGACTAATGGTCTCAGGCCATGGTAGCATTTTTATTCTCCTGAATTCTTTATTTTTATGGTCTTTAAATTATACAAGTATAAATAATGTAGCCATGAAGACATATTTTGCTGAGTATCACTGGGCATTTGCTTGTTATCTATCAGCCTGTGTGTAGGCAGATATTAGCTTGTCATCTCAGAAAAACACAGCAAGGACAACGTGAATACAGAGTACTTTTGCTCACTTTGCACAGCCAGTGGTGTGTGTGTGTGTGTGTGTGTGAACACAGAGAGAGAGTTCTCTTTCTTAGGAAATAGAGGGAGAGATACATGATGTACAAGGAGGGAGCATCTAAATGAAAGGTTTCTCTAGCTGTAATATGAAAAGCCTAGTAGTGTTGCTTTGCAACCCAAGGGATCTGGCAGCAGAGTTTTCAATTAGGATTGGTTCTGTTACTTCTAAAGTGTAGTGTGCATTGTTTGTAAAACAGCTTGAAGCATGCAGTTGGAATGACGAAGAGCAGGTTGCCTGTCAAAGCTAGTGGGAATGGAGATGTGTTTGCAGTCTTATCCAATCCTTCCTATCCAAGCCACAATATAATGGCATTTGGCTTCCTCACTGTGTTTTCTTTCAGACATGCTCCCCAGGTTTCTATAGACTTCCTTCCACATCTGCTGGCAGAAGACCAGGGCCGGCGTTTGGTGCCTGTGTTCCGTGTCAGTGCCATGGCCATAGTGACATGTGTGATCCTGAGACCTCAATATGTCAGGTACAACAATTATGCTTTGCCTAGACTGTTTATCAAATTATTTTGTCTTTGTGCAGAGTTCTTTTGCACCATAACAAAACAGCAGCCAGGAGCTTTTTTTTTTTTTATTTGTTCAATGAATATGTTGTGCTATATATATACACCAGAGTTTGCAATGGAAAATAAAGTATGAACTACAAACACAAACAGCCAGATGCTGCAGAAACACAACTAGCCACATCTCATTGGCACATGTCTGGAATGTATTCTACATCACTTTGCCATAGTTGATACTACCAACAAGCTTGCCCCACAAGCTGTGGATCAGTTTCTAAACCTAATAGGGCCAATTCTACTGTGTGTGTGTGTGCGCGCGCGCACGCACGCACGCACACACGCACGCATGTGCATGCGCTCAGGTAGCCCATAGGGAACTAGCTGAGAAAAGAAACCCAAAAATAGATGATTACAGGAAACAGTATGGACCAACTTAATAGAAGAACTTCATGTGGTTGGTAGATGTATTTCTGGGAGAGTTGGGTGAGCAGATAAATAATGTGGGGAGAAGACAAGAGAATTGTATGCTGGGATTGATTTCAAATATCTAGCCAGAACTCAAGTGATCTTCACTAGATCTCTAGAGCCAATGCAATTAGAGATGGATGAGCTCACCGGAGCTCCCCTTGGATTATCTTGGAAATGATCCTAGTTCTTCAATAATAAACAAATAAATCAGAAAATCTTGGAATGTTTCCTACACCAAACCGAAACCTGGAAAATTGACCAAGCATAGGCTTTCAACTTTTTAATTCTGTCCTTATTTAATGTAATGGGGGGGGTTAACACTGTCCCATTAAAGAGGCAGAATTAAAGATTGCAGAGCAAAAGGGGAAGCTTGGAAGGTAACCCCCAGCTGATGACCCATGTGGTATAGGGTTCCCTTCTGTCCCCCTCTCACCTCCCCCTCACCCAACACCATTCTGCTTCACTTCATTGTAATAGAGTGAGAAACACAATGCTGGATTAAACAAACCTTAGGTCTATTCCATCCAATATGATATTATGTAATGGTGGTGACGAACAAAAATCTTTTCAAGCTGATTCTTGAAAATTGTGGTGTCTTTGTTTCGCAGAACTGCCGTCACAACACTAGTGGTGACCACTGTGACAGGTGTGCCCTTGGGTTCTATGGGATTGTTAGAGGATCGCCTAATGACTGCCGGCCTTGCGCATGCCCACTGGCTGTTTCAAGCAACAAGTAAGCCTGCGTTACAAATCTGCCTTAGCTTTAGCCTAGATCTCCCTCAGGGTTCTCCTGGGTCAGTTGTCAGTGATTAGAAAGAAGGGTGCATGGAGTCACAATGAATAGTGACTGAACCACCTCTGCTGAATTGTCTTGCTTCAGAAATTGCTTCCTGGCTAATTAGCTATGTAGAAATCCATAAAGGGTGGAAAATGTAATAGTCAACGGATAATGAATGAGCATTATAAAAATTATTCTCACAAGTGAAGCTAGAACGGAGCTTTCAAGTTCAATATAATCACAAGGGAGCCATAGAGAGACTTATGCTCATATTTTGAGCTGCCATAAAAGCATTACAGTACCTCGCTCTGGGCTTTGTAATTTATTGAGTTCTTATTTAATGTTATGTTGGTTTGGGACAACTTGTGAACGATCAAATAATTTAAAGGAGATACTATCATGCTGAATCCATTTGGTAGGGTATGTTATGCTAATGACCTTTCCATCCCATTATTCTTCTGCAAATGTGACTTAAAATGTTATTAATTTTATGCTGAGAGGTCTCTTCTTTTTCTCATCGTCCTTTATGCTGTATCTGATTGTTTTATCTAAAAGACTTGTGCTATGTTGATTTCAGGCTTTAGCAATACTCAACATTTCTTTGCATCCTTTGAAGATCCTGCCTGTTCTTTAACACAATGACCAACAGTTGCATTCATGACAGAGAGCCATCAAACTTCTGTTTAAAAATCTCCAAGGAAGGAGAGTCCATCACTTTCCAAGGGAGTCTGTTCATCCTACTATTGAACAGATCTCACCATCAGAAAGTTCTTCCTGATGTTTTCTTGGAGCTTGTCGATATATCTCTTAAATTTCGGTGCTCAGAGCTGAACACAGTACTCCAGGTGTGGTCTGACCAAGGCAGAATTGAGTGTCATTGTGACTTCCATTGTTTTGGACACTATACTTCTGTTGATGCAGTCTAGAATAGCATTAGCTTTTTGTGCTGCTGCATCACACTGTTGACTCATGTTCAGCTTGTGGTCTACTAAGATCTTTTTCCCATGTACTACTGGCAATCCGGGTGTCCCCCATCTTAGATTTGTGCAGCTGATTCTTCCTGCCTAAATGTAGAACCTGACATTTGTCCCTTTTGAAATTCATTTTGTTAGTTTGGACCCAGTTCTCCAGTCTGTTCAGGTCATCTTGCATCTTGACTCTGTGGCATTGGCTAGCCCTCCCAGCTTGGTGTCATCTACAAATCTGATGAGCATCCCCTCAATTCCTTCAGCCAAGTCGTTTATGAAAACAAGAAACGTTGTGTTTATTGAGCAACAGTGGGCCCAGGACAGAACCCTTACAAGGTTATTGTAAGGACTATAAGTAGATAAGGCATGAGAAGTGCTTGAAACATGCACAATATTCTTATTAAAACCAGTTTTGGTCGTAAGTCTCTATCGGTTGGAATGAAAGCATCTCAGCTAGCTAGACTGCAGATTGTTGCACGTATCTAATTGTTTATGAAGCAAGGCAGAATACTAAGCTTTGAGTATATTGCTCTTCAACTTTTGCTTCACTGCAGAGGCCACAGAGTCGGTAGGAGTTTAAGTCTTTAAATTTTTAACATGTTTTCCTGTTTCTTTATTCAGCATTCAGTTTTAAATGTGATGAGCTGGTGTGAGTGTAGGGGGAGGGGAATCTCGAGACTGTGACTTGCTTGGCGGGTCTGTTTTCACTGAGTTGAAAATGTGTTGGATAATGAGTTTGTGAGTAGATCAATTTGTTTACATTTTTTGCAAAGGTGTAATTTTATTACTCATTCAAGCACTATTGATTTAATGCATTATAAGCAAGTTAGAGGAGGATGCTGACTTCACTATAGCTAAGGGGAAGTTTTTGTCTGGGGCTCCAGCTGCCACAGTGGTTTTTTAGCATTGCCTCAGCAAGTGTTGCGCAGGTAGTTGCAAATGTTGTGGCACCTGCTTCCGTCAATGCTTTTCCTCTTCTCCCATTTGATGCATGTTCTACAAACCCTGGGCATATCAGCTTAACATTTCCAACAATCCCACATGCTCCTCAGGGCTTCAAAGTCTGCACGGAGGTTAAATATCATGTCACAAAATTCTTACAATAACCTTGCTTAGCCGGTAAAACAGGCGAAGTACCGAAATGAAGTGGTGCCTATTGATTTCAATGGGGTTCCTCCCAGGAGTGGGAGCCTTGAAACAATTAAGTGGTGAGAGCAGATTCTGTAAGCGGAAAGGCTGAAGCATTTGGATAGTTTTATTATTTGGGGGGTGGGGGTGGAGATGTTGAACAGTTCAATCTTAACTGCACAATTTACGCTGGTGCAAGTTACGTAAATTCCGCTGGGTTGCTAGGTCACATGACTGAGCTCCCTGAACAGTCATTTTGTGGGACTTATGCCACCGTCAATTACACTGGCTTAACTTCTAGTAGCTGAACCCCAGCTGAGCTAGGGAAAGGGGCTTAGGCTGGTTTCAGCTTAGCCGGAGGAGGGACTTCCACAGGTGTAGCCTCAGCTCAGCAGGGGAAACCCAAAGTCCACCGAACCCAAACTCTCTCATCCTGGTCGATCTTGGGTTTAGATTGTTAATCTCCAAATAAAAACAGCATGGATTGGAATGACAACTCTGCAGCATTGCCACAGGCCTTCATTTATTAAAGGATACTTTAAAAATCTGCTAAAGATCAGAACATGTATCTGAAACACTTTTGGTGTGCATGTATCATCATTTAAGAAATTTGTCTAGTTTTCACTAGCAATTTATTCATTTGCTTGCCAGCTGAGAAGCAGCCACACGTCTGCAGTACAAACAGTGTATAAGAGGGCTTAAGCAGGCTAGACAGTACCATGAACTCTAAAGTATACATTAAAAACTTCAACAGAAAGTAGTAGTGTTAATCCACATTATTCTCTCCCTAGCAGACATTCAGTATCTAAAGGCAAGGAAATTGAATTTATGAATATTACTATTCAATGACAAACCTTGACACTGGTCCCTTTGGGTCAGTTCACTCATTCAGACTGTTGGCAGTGAACTTGAATTCCATTCAAATCCATTAAAAAAAAGAGCAGAAAACTGCTCTGTAATTCATAACAAAACAATGTAATAACAGCAACAAAAGCAGATCTCTCCTCTCCTCTAGGAGCCATGCCCTTTCCCCACTAGAAAATCATGCACAAGTTTTTCCAGTACAAAAACAATAACATTTACTGAAAATGGGTGTTATGTGACATCCTACCATTAATATGGGAAATTAACAGTACAATCCTGTGCACGTTTACTCAGAAGTAAATCCCATTGAGTTGAACGTAACTTACTCCCAGGTAAATCATCTGCATAGAATTGTGGCCAAAAGAAAAAAATTAAAAGCACATTTTTCTTTTGTAAAAATTCATGCCATCAGACTTTTTATATGCTTATTGTTTATCAAAGAGTAGCTCTTAACATTTACTTGAAGTGCAATCTTACTTGACCACTGCTGCATTTGTAGCCTTGCTGCTTATGTGGATCAGAACAGAAGATGAGGAGAGGCAGAGAAAAACCCTCTTCAGTGCCAGCTCCCAAGCTGGTGCAGCAAAGAGGCCCAGATTAGGGCTGTTGCTGTAATGTGATGGCAGTGGGACTGGCTCAGCATGCCGTGGTCCCTGTACTAGCTCAACCAAAGAAACACCCTGGGCAAGGGTGGTGGGGAAAGTCCCAATTATTATCACTGCAAAGATTCTGCTGGTGGAAGTGCATTGGTGCTCTCCTCACTAGTTTGGCTCTGCCTGTGACGGAGGAGGCAGATTCAGGTAGGGCTCGACAGAGGAACACTTCTGCCTCATCCATACCCAGCATGGCAGATTGGGGGTTGCGATTTTTTTGCCCATGATAATTCACATTTAAAGTCACTTTTTCCAAAGCAAACAGCATTTATGGTCAGTTTCTTTTGTTTCGGTTACCAAATGCTATATAATTTTGTCAATTGATGAAACAGGACATTTCCCACTAAGAAAATGTACATTGTGTGATGTGACAAGACCACATCAAAATCATCACAGCTGCATTTTTAAAATGTGGGAGGGGGTCCAAAAATCACTTGGATGCCCCTCTCTGCACCTGTCATATGTTACATGAAAGAGAGAAAACCTTGTGGTTTTGATTTTCTGCTTTAAGCTTCAGCCCATCATGCGTTGCAGAAGGCGTCAATGATTACCGATGTACGGCTTGCCCACCTGGATATGAAGGACAGTACTGTGAAAGGTAAGGAAAAGTAATGAGCACAAATTATAAAATAAAGATGTAGCAACTAGGAAACAAATGGCAAAAGGCATGATGGACAAGCAAGCAATAAATGTGTGCTGAATTTGTCTAATCAGAAGAGGCCCATTGTAATGAGGGAATAAATTGCAACCAGGACGTGGGTGGCGCTGTGGTCTAAACCACAGAGCCTCTTGGGCTTGCTGATTGGAAGGTCGGTGGTTCGAATCCCCGCAATGGAGTGAGCTCCCGTTGCTCTGTCCCAGCTCCTGCCAACCTAGCAGTTTGAAAGCATGCCAGTGCAAGTAGATAAATAGGTACCACTGCAGTGGGAAGATAAATGCCATTTCTGTGCGCTCTGGTACTCATCACAGTCCTCCATGCGCCAGTTTAGTCATGCTGGCCACATGGCCCAGAAAACTGTCTTTGGACAAACACCGGCTCCCTTGGCCTGAAAGTGAGATGAGTGCCACAACCCCATAGTCGCCTTTGACTGGACTTAACTGTCCAGGGGTCCTTTAAATTTACCTAACTTTTGTATGTTTTATTAAATAACTGGATTCACATTCCTAATTCTCAGATGTGGTTATAATACAATAAGCTTATCTGCCCCCTTGTGACTCTGTGTGTACCATAGAATCAGAGCAGACTGCAGAAAGGTCAGCTGGGCAGTGATCACATATCCCAGCACTTTGGGGTCCTTTATGGGCTGGCAGCAGAGTGCAGCCCCTCCTCACTGGTATGGGGAACCAAAGCAGAAGCTCCAGTACTTCGTGGAAAACAAGGGAGGAGCTGTGAAAGAAAAGCAGGGCCAGGAAAGTATTACTGAACTCACCCTTGGTTGGCAGAGGGTTGCACGTAGGACAGAGTAGATGGCCTTCATTCAGGCAGTGAAAAGGCAGGAGAGCAGAAGGTGACCAGCAAGACCTGTATGTTGCTGCTCCTACCAGTGAACAAGGAAGCACTGTGTCAAACAAGGTGGAGCCAGCAAGACTTGAATAGCGCTCTGCTCTTCATCTTCTGAGTCTGCAGATGTTATCTTCCATCATCTCTTGGAAGATTATTGACAGGTGGTTTTCTGCCACGGTGAGACTGTCTGCCTACGCTTTGCCTTCCCATATCTGATAGAAGTAACCATTTTTCACCATAGCTGACTGAAAGTCTTACCAGGTTCCTACCTCTCTTTTTGTCAGTTGCCATCCCCTTGTTGAATTTCTGTGATGCAGAATGACTACAGTGGGCTAGGTTGGATCTTGTTATTGGTAACCCTGGAGATGCCTCCGGATTGTTATGACTTTGCTATTCTTAGGAAGGGCACTTGGGGATTATATGGGGATTGAACAGAACCAGCTAGTGACCTGCTATATCTCCAAGCTATTGGGACCTGTTGCTTCACATCTTGAAGCATTTGATTATTAGGACATGCTAGAACTCCAAGATGAAAAAGTTACTGG
Source organism: Podarcis tiliguerta (assembly GCF_965153285.1). Taxonomy (NCBI): domain Eukaryota; kingdom Metazoa; phylum Chordata; class Lepidosauria; order Squamata; family Lacertidae; genus Podarcis; species Podarcis tiliguerta. The sequence continues at coordinate 62,799,876 of NC_139536.1, read as the reverse complement.
GTATTCGTTGCAGGCCTCAAGTAGACTGTGTGGGAGCAAGCCTCCTTTGTAAGCTTATATTGAATAAAATTTCAGTGCAGCCTCTTTTTTCATTGTCAGATTAGCATTCCAAAAGCCGCCATTGTTCATTTGTATAATCACATTACTGCATAACAGTTTGATGGAGGTGTCTGCAATAAAGCTAAATGTTTAACATGATCTTAAGTAGAAAGATAGGACGATATCGACAGAATGAATTTCACAGAAGACAAGAGTTGCTCATAGGAAGAACAAAAAAATGAGATATGTGATGAAAGAAAGTGCTTTGCTCACTTACGAACCCCCCCCCCTTGCCAATGGAAGCCACCCCTCCCTTTTATACTTTGTCAAAGCCACCCATCACCTGCCTGTGCTACCTGTGCTACCTCACAAGAACCACCACCTCCCTCCAGAACTTGCAGAAGAAAACCCTCCCCCTGGACCTTGCCAAACCTCTCTCTCTTTCTAGATATATATCCATCCTATCCTTCTATGATGATTCCTCCACAGAAACTCATTTACCCCAACTTCATAAAACTAATTTAGTTTTTATTGTATTTTTGCAACTTGTAGATGTTCACCTGGATACACTGGGAACCCAAGAATTCCTGGTGGATCTTGCCAAGAATGTGAGTGCCATCCATATGGTTCTCTGCCTGTTCCCTGTGATCCTATCACTGGACAGTGCACGTGCAAACCTGGATCTACTGGCTGGAAGTGTGCAGGATGTGAACCCCGGCATGCTCGAGAAGGCATAGCATGTGTTTGTATGTATATTAACAGTACTTCTGGATCTTTGATGGCTTGTTTTGCTTTTCAGAACGTGAATCGTGTTTTTTCAGAATTTCACTGAGAATAGGCGCTGCCCCTCCAACATCCCTAGAATCATGTCCTTTCTCTATCTTCCATGTCTTGAACTGCTGGTATTGGTGATACCCAAACACAGAGAGTGGGAAACAGTTCTGCTCACACATGGGAAGGGAACAATAACGTCTGAAAGCAGGCTCTTGTGCTTTACAGGGTGCCACTCTGGAAGCTCCTTTGGCCTCTAGGGTGGAGTAAATAGGGAGGTAGTTACTATTTGAAGGAAGGAGCTTAAAAGCTTCATGTATATGATCAGAACAGAAGATCACACTGGGTTAAACATGGAGCTGCCTTATGTCAAAGCTGACCGTTAGACTAGCAGCACTTCTTTAGAATTTCACAAGGGGATCCATCCCAGTCCTATAGGAGATTGAACCTGGGTCCATTTGCATGCAAATATGTGGTCAGCTAGGGACACGGGTGGCGCTGTGGGTTAAACCACAGAGCCTAGGACTTGCCGATCAGAAGGTCACCGGTTCAAATCCCCGCGACGGGGTGCACTCCCGTTGCTCGGTCCCTGCTCCTGCCAACCTAGCAGTTCGAAAGCACGTCAAGTGCAAGTAGATAAATAAGTACCGCTCTGGCAGGAAGGTAAATGGCATTTCCGTGCGCTGCTCTGGTTCGCCAGAAGCGGCTTAGTCATGCTGGCCACATGACCCGGAAGCTGCACGCCAGCTCCCTCGGCCAGTAAAGTAAGATGAGCACCGCAACCCCAGAGTCAGTCATGACTGGACCTAATGGTCAGGGGTCCCTTTACCTTTACCTATTATGTGGTCAGCCCCTTGTTTGAATCTCATCCAGCAGAAGAAGTAAGATGGATTTTCAAACCCCACAAAAATATACTTTTTAAAGCTTCCATCATGGTTTTCACAGATCCTTTGACAGATTATATGGGATTTATTTAATTTTTATGTACCCTCCTAAATATTGATCAACTCTGTCATTTTCTGATTAATATTTTCTTGGAACGTTGCCTTCTCCAGCTCCCCTAGTCATGCTGCTTCACACATGCCTAATAAAACACAGAGCTGGGTGAAGGAGTACAAGATGTTGAAGGCTGTACACTTTGATAAAAGTATAAAAATAACCACCATTTCAGCACTGACAGCACTGATAGATTTCTCCAGCATCGCTCTTCTGTGTAGATTGCCTTCTCTTTTATTATTGCTTGAATTCTGGTCACTGTGAAATTGATCCTGTATTTCTGCTTTCTGTCCTCAGCATGTGACCAATTTACTCTGATTAGCTACACTTAAGCCTATCAAAATGATAATCAAAAATTACATTGCAGAATCTGCTTTTGGATGGTTAGTCCATTCCCGTCAAAGACAAGGACAGTCACAGGTGAAACGTGAATGCAAAAATAGAAAATTGCAATTGAATAAGGACTCATCTGTGAGGTTTGCTTAATGTGTTGCTAAAAACACTGGGAACAATTCTGAAGAAGTTAAAACAACGCCTGCTTGGACAGTTAAACCATCACACTATTAGAATAAATGTAAGAAGAGGGCAAGGGGACGCGGGTGGCACTGTGGATAAAACCTCAGCGCCTAGGACTTGCCAATCACATGATCGGCGGTTCGAATCCCCGCGGCGGGGTGAGCTCCCGTCGTTCGGTCCCAGCTCCTGCCCACCTAGCAGTTCGAAGGCCTCTAGAGTGAGATGAGCGCACAACCCTGGAGTCGGACACGACTGGCCCGTACGGGAGGAGTACCTTTACCTTTACCTAAGAAGAGGGCAAGGACCTGCTGATCCTGCTTCCTCTATCACCTCCCCATTGTCCCATCATCCTCCACACATGGGAGGAGAAGGTCTGGCCTGCTGTAATTCTAAAGCTCTGTGTGGCTTAGACCCCTGATTTTGCAGGTACAAGAGGCTTCCTACTTTGTCCTCCAGGCAACAATGGGGGTGGCACTTAATTTTCATGGTTGGCAACATAATTTGCCAAGCATAGAGTTGGCAAAACTGCTTTCTGCAGGGTTCAACTAAGCCAGGCATAGGCAAACTCTGGCCCTCCAGATGTTTGGGACTACAGTTCCCATTACCCCTAGCTAACAGGACCAGTGGTCAGGGAATGATGGGAATTGTAGTCCCAAACATCTGGAGGACCGGAGTTTGCCTATGCCTGAACTAAGCATTTGAATCCCCCACAGGTAACTCAGTCACACAGCCAATCTACTGGTCTTGAACTCACTGCCCGTCAGCTGATGGGCAGTGACTGCACCCTACGTCCTGCAAGGGTCAACTGCACAGTCAAATTTCCTGTGGAGAACTTGGTTTGCAGCCTGTCAAGCTGTATCTGTACCCCCTACCTGATAGGGTGTCAGATGTGGGCACATGAGTGTGGTTTTCGGGAAACAACCTTGCAAGCCAAATTGGGACCCATTTCAGGCCATTCCATTTGGCTGGTGGGCCAGAGGTTCCCAACCCAGCTTAGAAGATGACCCACGCTCTGAATTCAGTTAGCGTTCAGATGGCAAGGGCTTGCTAAGCAGTAAGAGGCAGCTTTCTGCCATGATTGAGGTTCTTAGGATTCTGGCCTTGGAGAACACTTTTCTTTTGAAAATGACTGATGAGCTGGGCAAGAGATAGGGCAGTATCCATCTTAAGTGCATTTGCTGGTGCAAGGCCTTCTGGTTACACAACAGAACTACCCCTCTCCTCTCCCCACAAACACTCCCAAAAGCTGCCACGGAGGCTTTGAGGGGAAATCCATAACAGCTTCAGGCAGGAGGCATGGGGCGAGAAGAGGGAGCAGAACTTCCATTATGCAACCAGAAGTCCTTGCATTAGGACAAGCATGGGGATCCTTTGGCTGCCCAGAAGTTGCTGAACTACAACTCCCAACAGCCCCAGCAAGCATGGCCAATGGCCAGGGATGGTTGGAATTATAGTTCACCAACATCTGGAAGGCCAAAAACTTTCTACACCTGTGCTATGGGAAGCAATTCATTAGATAATGCGCATAAGATTTAGTTTTCTTTGCAAGCGGTTTTTTCTTTTTTAAAAAAAGACTTCCTTGTTTTAACAAACATGCTTTCTTATGAGGCATGTCACATTTAAGGCAACTCTGAGATGTGCTGTATTTGGTAAGTGGAGCAGATTTGTGAGGAAAAGCTTGTGCTTGCTGCTAACTCTTTACTGAAACATTGCATGATTTTTTTTTTGTCTTTCATGTGTGCACAGCAGTAATGATCTGGACATAATGCTGCATTTTCTAATAGTGAACACAAATTTATACTGACAGTTTTATATATTAAACCATAGAAATATTTAGTCATGTATAAATTATGTAATTAGAGCCTTGAAACGTTTTCGGTACGTTCCAGGCTGCATATTGGAGTAACATTATTCTGTCTCTTTTACTAAATTGTGGAACTTGCTACATCTTCTCTTTTCAACCCAATTATCTAGCAAGAGGTGTTAATGCATGATCAATGTTCAGTGTGCACATTACAGGCAACTGTTGCTTGTTCATTCTGAATATTTTCATGTCTTTATAAGCCATTCAGGGTTTGTTTTTTGTTTTGTTTTTCCTATCATGCTGAATTAAGTTGGTTTTCATTTGCATCCCATTTTGCTATATTTATTGCCAGCTATTTCAAGGTTAACTAGAAAAGGGTTACTTAAACAAAAGAGTATACATCAGTGTTAAGTAGGGAAATCTGTTAGTATGCAGCTATCTGTTGGTCCAGCACAACAAAGTATTTTTATTTATTTATTTAGGATTCTAGGTCTTTCAAATAAAACGGTATTCTACTATTTATTTGATTTATAGTTTCTGAATGCCTGCCTGACAGATCTGTCTGACTCCTTGACCAACTAGAATAGATGTTGGTATATAAAACACAGAGCCCAGTGTTAAAACTATATGTTATTTATGGAAATGTGCTTTCTCTTTGTGTTCCATACGCAAACACATAAATGAGAAGACTTGCACCACTAATAGGTTTTTCTGATGTGCATGCATAAAGTAGAAAATATTGCCCCCTTACTCAAGCAATTATAGTGTACTTCAGTTCAAGCAACAAATTAGTGGGAGGACTGTATGGAGTGGAAAGGAAAAAGAACTTAGTGAGGAAAGGAAGGAGCTGAAAATAACATCTCCGTGCTTCCTTGTGCAGCTTGACAGTTGCCTTCTCATTGCACTAAATCAATTTGTCTCCCATCCAATGATTTTCCTTGCTGTTGTTTCTACTTCTGCAGCTAAACGGGAGCTTTTAGTTCCATGCTGGCTGAAGCAGCATCATAGCTGCTTATATGAGAAAGAGTTGACATGAATTTGACTGAATGCCAAAAAGTATAGGAAGGGATAAAATTTGTGCATAGCCCCCCATCCTGCTCAGTATGGTAGTAGAAGTAATATATTACTTATACCCCAACCATCTGTCTGGGTTACCCCAGCCACTCTGGACGACTTCCAACCTAATAAAAAGACAGCAAAACTTCAAACATTTAAAAATTACCAATACAGGGATAACTTCAGCTGTCTTGGTGGGGGCGGGGGGAGTACAGTTTTGCGTTTTTATATACACATTTAAACAGGGGCTCCAAAAACTACTCTGCTCCCAAGTCATTTCAAAGAGGCTTCACAATGGAGTCCTGTGGTAACTCTTGGAAGCCCTTGACTGGTCATAATGATTGAGTTTTGGAGAAAAGACTGGAGGGAAGATTATCATCTGTGGTTAATGTCTTGAGTAAGGGCTCTAGAATAATCCCAGTTATTAAGTTGTAATGTTTTGTTGGGTCTCTGGACCATAATAAAGATTGATGATGATAATCCCAGTTAGTGGTTGTGGGTGTACCATTATTTAAACACAATCCTTAATCATCTGTACAGTGGTACCTTGGGTTTCATGCGCTTCAGGTTACATACGCTTCAGGTTACAGACTCCGCTAATCCAGAAATAGTACCTTGGATTAAGAACTTTGCTTCAGGATGAGAACAGAAATCATGCTCCAGCGGCGCGGCGGCAGCAGGAGGCCCCATTAGCTAAAGTGGTGCTTAGGGTTAAGAACAGTTTCAAGTTAAGAACGGACCTCTGGAATGAATTAAGTACTTAACCTGAGGTACCACTGTACTGGGAAGGTCTGTGGTTCTGCAGCCCTTCTATGCAACCCATGTGTTGCAAACATGAACAAGCCCTTAATTCTACCGATGGCAAAAGGGCAAATTGTTTTACATGCATACATTCTGCTTTAAAAATTTGAATTGAGGTAATTTTAGATTGTCTAGATTAATTTTCCTATGGCAGAGACTTTTATTATTAGTCTCCTTAATGAGAACATTATGATGTCTCATGCATGATTGCATTATTCACCTGCTCTTGATTCTTAAGTTTATTTCCCTCCTTATTCTTCACTTCCAAGGTCTTACCATTCTGCTTTAATTTCCCTGTGGGTTGTACTTCTCCATTTCTACCACCTTGAGCCCACCAGTCTCCTGCTCTCTTACCATTTTTTACACCATGCTCCCTGGTTATCCTTATCCCTGGAATGGTCTCATTGGCATAAGTTTGTCCCTCTCACAGTTTCCCCACCCCACCCCACCCCGATGCTGTACCCCTACTGTAGTGCTGCCTTCTGACATCCATGCATTGCGTGTGGTAGTCTGCAAAGGATCCATACATACACTTGCAGTTTGGGTGCCTGCACAACTGGGTGTCTCAGCCATGTTTATATACTATCCCAGGAAAACTGTGAGTGCCCTACATGCAAGTAATGTGTGAACAGGGCTTCCCTTTTCCCTTTAGGTCCCAACTCAAAAGTCCCATTTCTTTTATGAAGCCACACTACTGGCATTAGTCCCAATCAACAATTGAATTTAGCCATTGTGAATTAAATGAATTTGCTTGCATTCATCCTTGTTGCCCATGCCCATGCCCACCCATCCCCATGTTATCTCTTCCCTCTCTCCATCCAAACTGAGATTATAAGCTCCTCTGGACTGTGACCTGTGGTTTGCTTTTGTGACTTTATAAAATGCACTATATACTGAATTCCCCCTATACAAAAAAAGCAATAGCTGAAAACACATTGTAAATCACAAAGCCCTGTTTTCAAGTTGTTGACAATTAGATATCCCATTTTATCCCATCTGCTGCTCACATCTTTGTTTCCCTTCCTTTTATTGCACCATGGGTTTTTAAGGCGCCATTTATTGGAGTTTAGTGGCCTTATATTTTGGAGAACTTTATGGGCACTGTAAAATATTTCTGAGTTGAAATACCAAGCATCTGCCTCAAATATTTAGCAAGAATAAATATTCTTTACTGTCCTTTCCCACAGTTTGTGATGACGAGTGCACTGGAGTCCTGCTTCGTGACTTAGAATCTCTAAACCAGATGGCTTTGAGTGTCAATCTCAGTGGCCCGCTACACCCTCCATATAAAATGCTTTATTCGTTTGAAAATACGACCCAGGAATTAAAGGTATTCTCAAAACCATCACCAGCTTTAGATTTCACATCTGGATAGAGAGGCCAGCACACATGTTTTTGTTGGCATGTGAGATTATGTTTAGATCAGGAAGGGTGGGTGGTGTATTAATGGTTTGATTACTTAGTTTAAGCATGCCACAGTGGTTAAATAGCTATTACAATAAATTATTGGGAGGATTAATAAGTAGAAGATGCTATAGTAATTCATGTTTCTTCTCTTGGACGGAAGGAAACAAAATGCCATGAAATGTGTGCCGTTAATGTCACAAAATGACTCTTAACATTTGATAAAGAAAAGCCACATTACATGTTTATCAGTGCAGTGTCTACTCAGACCCATGCATATACTGCTTGCCCTCTTTTATGAACATGCTTTATGTGTCAGCAGCGGCAATAATTAAGGTCAACAGAGCAGCTTCATTCAGCAATGTGTTATTTCTGAAATCCATAATGTAAAATGTTTGACTTTATTTCCTCAGCATTTACTGTCACCTCAGCGAGCACCAGAGAGACTCCTTCAGGTGGCAAAGAAGAACTTGGATACTCTTGTGACAGAGATGGATGAGCTTTTGACAAGGGTGAGCCCAGAGGGTAAAGGGTTAGATCCCCATTTCATTTTTAAGAAAAGTGTTTCAGGACACATTCTTATGTTACTGGAGCCACTTCCCAAGGACCCCATCTCAGGTTGTTATGCACAGGGCCGTCTTTAGCATATGCACCGCTGGGGGGCAAAGATCCGCCCAGCGCCCCCAAATTTAGTTTAGCCCCCAAATTAACTTTTATTATGCTTATGTCACTATTATCATTTGATAAATGGCGCTCATGCCTGCGCAGCTCCAAAAGGAGTTTTTGTGTGTGTGTGTTTTTGTTTAAAACCAGCTTTTCTAAAGAAGGCAAAGAACACATTGGGAGTCAGTGTAAAGACTCCACACATACGAGGTGTCTGAAAGATGAGACAGCTCAATAAAATACACTTAGGCGACTTCAGCGGCAGGCGCCTGGCACTCCCCAGAATTGTGCACCCCTTGCAACCCCAGGTAAAGACGGCCCTGGTTATGCCAATGTCTGTATGCAGGGTGTTCTAAAGCTTCAAGTGTTCTAAAGCCCCATACAAGCAGCATCATGTGAAATGAGTGGGTGCAAATGCCCCAATCTCTACCTCTGTTGTTGCCAGGGTCACCCTCCATGGCTTGAAGGGTGAACTTCTCAAACGTGGAGCCCCCTGTTCTTATGGAGGCTCTCCTTGCTGTTTAGAACTCTGATTGCCTCGGTTCTCCACCACACAATGCTATTCGAGTGAGAGGTTTTAATGCCTGAAGAGGGCTAGGAAGTCATGTGGTATGGGTGGTAATAGGAATACTTCACACACTGCTCTCAAGGAGAAAGTGAGACAATTGGTGTAAGAATGGTGTTCAAATGATTCTTTGGTTGATTAAGAAATGAAGCCTCTGCTATTTGGGATGCGGGTGGTGCTGTGGGTTAAACCACAGAGCCTAGGGCTTGCCGATCAGAAGGTCAGCGGTTCAAATCCCCGAAATGGGGTGAGCTCCCGTTGCTCGGTCCCTGCTCCTGCCCACCTAGCAGTTCAAAAGCACGTCAAAGTGCAAGTAGATAAATAGGTACCGCTCTGGCGGGGAGGTAAACAGCGTTTCCGTGTGCTGCTCTGGTTCACCAGAAATGGCTTAGTCATGCTGGCCACATGACCCGGAAGCTGTACGCTGGCTCCCTCGGCCAATAAAGCGAGATGAGCGCCGCAACCCCAGAGTCGGTCACGACTGGACCTAATGGTCAGGGGTCCCTTTACCTTTACCTTTATTTGTCAATATCAAGATGTGTTTTGCTCTGGTGCTACGATTAGACACACAGGTGGCCCAAGACATTTTCACGCCTGCAGCAAGATGCCATGCTGCTGCCCCCACCATGTGGGGTAGGGACGTAAAGCTGTGCAAGGGCTTCGCCCTCAAGCAAAAGCCATTGCAAAGCCTTGCTGCCTAGCACAAGGGTGGGGCAAACTCTGCAAGGGCTTCTTCTTAGCAAGAGGGGACGCGTTCCACAGAGCTTTGCCACCGGTCGCTCTCCACTCCTAGGGCCAAATGGGCCAAACAAATACTCTGAGAGCCTCACATAGTCCATCAAGGAAAGTAGAATTGAAAATAGAGAGCAATGGGAAGGGGTGTCCATTCCAGATCAGAACTCTGGCTTGGGAGTGGAGCTTCCATTCTTTGTTCTTTCTGTGGTCCTGTCCTGGATCAGGTCCTGTGAATTTAAGTGGCCCAGGTTTAAGTACAAAGGAGTTAGACAGTGACCTTGGTTTATTTCAACAGCTAATTAGACACCATCTCAGCTGCTTTCTCATTCTGCCTGAGGGTTATCTAAGTGTACGTTGAAAGCTTATTTTCTACTATAATAGAGGCTGGTCAACCTTTTTTTGACAAGTATCAGCTGTTTTGTACCTGTGTCCTACACCATGCAATTGTGTCAATAGCCAGAAAAATAGAATGAATAGAATGTGATTTGTCACAAAGTAACACTGTTATTTTCTACCAAGGGCTGCTTTTATAAAGCCCTGGAAGGAAGATACAGGCAAGGCTTCGTTTCGCTTTTACTTCAGTTTGTCTTTTTTTATATTTGTGCTAGCATTTGTCTGACCTGTGGAAACAAAATAAAAACACTTTTGTTTATTCCAGTTTGTAATCCAACAGAGGCACAGCCAGACAGAGAAAATCGTGTATTCAAATCAAATCTCAGTTATGACTTAGAGCCTATCAAGCAACCTTCATTTAGAAGAGATGAGGGAGAAATCTTGTTATTAAAAACGCCTTTATTTTGTAGGCGGTAAAGTTCTCTTGAGATGACACCTCTGTTGTTTGTTATTCCTTTTATTAGTAAAGACTCCAAACTGTGCAGAAATTGGAATTTCATTAGTCAATCAGGTAGTAAGAATTTATATTAATATAAAGTGTGCCACCTAGTGGTGAAGTAGCCTAGGTCTTATTTCAACCGTGATTTGGTTTAGGTGCTTGTTTGAACAACGGGAGAAGAACCGGGGAGGGAGGTGAATGATTTAACTTGGAGGTTCAACATTTTATATATAAAAAAAATAAAAATTGTATCCTTGATGCTGGGAGATAAAAATCCCACTTTGTAAGTAAACACTGCTTGATATAACACACTGTATTTTAGAGAAAATGAGTGAATGTCTGTTCCCTATCAGAAACTGGGAATAGCAGGTCTTAGGCACTATGCCTCTCTCAAATCCATAAGATGTTGGTGGTTCAAATCAATAAATCCCTTGTTTGTTGAACACAGAGTCTCAGTGAACCAGTCAAGCCCTGTCTGCAGGGGTATAGTTACCAGGGATAGATCTTTTAACTGTTAGATCATGAGTTGGCAAACTAAGGCCCCTGGGCCGGATCAGGCCCACCTGGGTCCTAAATCTGGCCCACACCACAAAGCCCGAAGCCAAGACTCCCAGTGATGGTGATGGGCGGAAGTGGTCGAGCGGCGGTGGCTCTGCCAATCAAACGCTGTGCCTGGTTTACCTCAGTGGCATTTGATTGGCAAAGACGTCCCCTGCACCGCACTGAGGTAAATCAGGTGTGGTGTTTGATTGGCAGAGCCACCTCTGCTTAGCCTCTTCCTCCCTCCGCCTGGTGCTCCTGTGGGCCAGAGAGTGGAGCGAATGAGCTTCACGAGAAGCGGCGGCGGCGGCAGCCCCTGGGAGGGCAAGCACAGTGCCTTCTTTCCCTAGGCAGGGAGAAAGCCCGTTTCACACCACCACTGCCAGCCCTTCAGTGAATGAGGCAGGTGGCAAACCAAGAAGGCAGCTGGGGCTGGGGCTGAGGGTGGAGAAGGACTACTTGCCCCCCTCACAGTGTGCATAGGAATTCGTTTTTTAAAAAAATAAAAACATAGTCCGGCCCTCCACAAGGTCTGAGGGATAGTGGACTGTGAAAAAAGTTTGCTGACCCCTGTGTTAGATGGTCAGGCTAAGAAGCAGAATAAGAGTGAAGAGGAGGAAACAGGACTGCAGCATCAGATATGCATGCTCCACATCTTGCCCCCCATCTTACAAAAAAATGCTGTCAAGTACGCAGTTTTTATATTTCCCCCAACTATCAGCAGTCAGTTGCTCAAGCCTCAAGCCTTCTCCTTTCAAATTCTTGACCCCAAGTTGTCAGCACATGGTCAGAGAGAAGTTAGCCCTGTAACACTGGTGAAAACTATACTGTTTAGACAGAACCTCTCTAACACAAGTTTTCTTTGTTAACCTGTCAGTAGATATTGATGTTTTATTGATAATTTTTATGTGGATTTTATTCTCATATTTTGTACTCTGCCTTGAAATATTTGGGGGGTGGATTATGGTTACATCAATAAATAAACACATTTTGATCTAGGGTCTCACTCTGGAATGAAATTGCACTTGCAGGGACCAGGGACCTTATAGTTCTGAGGAGATTGTGTATTGTAGGCCTTGATGTGCATGTTCAGTAACACAGAAATAACAAACTTCATGAGGTATCTAGCATTTTCCATTGCTTCTTTTCTGGTAGCAGTGTGTTCTTTTCTAAGCTAAGCATTGATTCCTCCCTCATAGCATTTAGAATGGATACATAGCTTTAATGTTGAAAGCATTAAAGACTTTGAGAAAACTAAAGGTACAAAAGTGGAAATGCAGTCTATAAGCAAAAGGTAGGGTTTATTCTTTGACGCTTGTCTGGAGGCATCAAAGTTCTCTTATAAAAGGCGGCGACACATGAGTACATGCATACATTATATTCCTTGATGTGGAAAGAACTTACATGAATGAATAGTTCATAAAAACATAGGGTTGCATCCAGTGTTTAACATGGCCCTTCAAAAATCAATGGGCATGACTAACCTGGGTCCATAAATGTCAATGGGTCTGCTTTGAATATAACATAGTGGGATGTAACCCATACTCAACTTATTAAAAAGCATAACAAGAGTGTAAACAGCCTGTGAAGTATCCATTGCAAGAATGATCTGGAGTGTAACTTTAGTGTTCTGTAAGTTACACTGAAATCAATAGGGCTGAAGTGGCTAATAAAACACTAAAACCTTCATGGTTTCAATAGACTTCAGTACTTTTGCCATGGATGGAGCCTGACGTGTGCTAAGAATGATAGCTTGTGAACAAAGTCAAAGAAAAAGAATGTCATCTGGGATCTCTTTGTGTCCTGTTCCAGTATGTGTTCTAAGAACCCAGAATAAAGCCTCGGATGCCTCTTTAATGGTAGAAGGGAGCAATAAAATGTAATTGTGTACTTGGGAAGACTGTGTGTCACTTCCAGTATATCTGATCAATAATTCATTGATTGCCTTTTGCTTGAGGTAAAGTTTCCAAGTAGATTCAGACAGATGGAGTATCTTCTTGTCATGTTCATTAATTACACGTTTCTTTAATCTGTATCGCCAGGCGACCAAGGTGACAGCAGATGGGGAGCAAACTGGGCAGCACGCTCAGGCAACTAATGAGAGAGCGAAGATGCTTGGACAGTTCATCAAGGGCACCCTCCAGGCAGCAGAAGGTATCAGAGAAGGGGGAGGCAGTGCCAGTAGCCTCTTGAGAAATGTAAAGCATCATGTGTTGGGACTAAGAACACGAAAGCACTGAAAAAGAGTACATGAGCCGAAAGAAATCAATCGATTAAAATGCTGGACTTCAAATCTGTTAAATGAAAAAAACCTATATAGCCAAATAATTGCAGACTTCCTGCAATCTAAGGGGTACCGTTTGCTACAACTGTTGGCAGATTGGCAATTAAAAGCACAGAGCAGCAGAAAAATTGAACATTCTCCTTCAGGGATGTTCAGGTTCTTGAAGAATAACTATTATGATTAAATAACTAATGGGGAACTTCTGCTTTGCTGTTGTTTATTTTCAAGGCAGTGAAAATTACATTTGGGAGGAAAAGGGGGTGGGGGAAATCCTCTGTTGTTTTAGCATTCTGTGTGGTGCATTAACGGTACATTTTTAATTTCTCAAAATGGCTTTAAAAATGCATTACTACTTACTGTTAATGAACATCTGCTATTTAGCATTTGCAGATGACAGCTAGCCATACATATGCGCTGGGACTTAGCCATTATGCCCCTGCAAGGTGCATGATTTTCTGAACTTTAAAGTACAGTTGAGAGTCATAACTAAAGGTATCAAGTCATTTTGGGTGGGGGGTTGAAAATAAGAGAACACCGTGCATAAGTAATAAACAAAAAGGGAGCAAAACAACCACATTATTATAAACTTGATACAGCACAGTCATTGTTTGAATTTAGATTTCATAGTCTGGCCTCCGTTGTTCTCTTCCTTCCTGTTCCTAGTTGATCTTTTATTTTCCAGCTAAAGTAATCAGAACTGCCTGCAATTTTCACTACTCCAATCCACCTATGTGCCTGCTCAGCAGCCATAGCTGCACAACTAAATCCATAGCCAATAACCTATTGGCTGTTCAGTGGCATAGGGAGAATACAAGGGACTAGACCCAGTCACCCTCTCCCCCCCCCCCCAAAAAAACCCAGATTGGCACATCTACACACACACACACACACACACACACACACATATATGAGATTCCACACACCCAGCCCTGAAAGCTAAATTAAGAGGCCAGAACCTTGCTGAAGGCCTAGGAGGCTGTGTTTTCAATTTTCATGGTGTTATGAATGTCTCTTACATTCACAAAAATCTGGATACTAATAAATTAACATTCCTGTCCTAAATGCATAGATGATTATAGCATTCTTTTGGGGGAGTTTCCTCTGAAGCATAAGCTTCACACCATCCCAGACACTTAATTTGATGTAACGAGTCTTAAGTTCAGGCTCTCTAGCATTATTTATAGTATTATAGTGTACCAAACATACAATGATGAATGCTTTATGTATACTGTTGACTTCTTGCTCTGCCCTAAGAAGTCTCCATACAATTATTTCTCAATCTATTGCAAATTAAGGATTGCCTCTAACAAACAATCTTTTAACATAATCGAGACCTTTCACTAAAATTATTTCCTCAGTCTCCAAAGTTTCACTATTTATATTGTCCCTGATAATAATTTAACCCCCCTGTTTGCTTCAAATCCCACCTTTTCTATAAAGCTTTTAGTACAGCAACCTAGTCGTATCCCACTCTAACCAAGCTTACTTATAGCCCAGTTCATGTATTCTAAATCCTGAAAACAATATAGGAAAGCTGGATTGAGCACACTATCTCTGCCCACCATGTCACTCTCCGTGAGGTGGAAGAATAGCTTCTGAAACAGGAAACCTACTCTGTTCACAAGTACCTGCTTTGCATGATTTAGAACCATAGAAAATCAGGATTCTAAATCACACAGGACAGCTACTTGAGTAGAGCAAACTCCTAACTTTGGAATTTATTCTTCCAAGTCATGGTAGGTGATTGGGCGTGGGGGGGTGGAGCAAACATCCTCACTCTCCCAGACATTCATATTGGGGTTTCTGAGTGCTTGAATATGGCTCAAGTATAACCAATAAACATATATTTATTGTGCTTTAATTGTTGCAACCCTCCCTGGGACCTCGGGGTGAAGGGTGGGTAATAAATGATAATAATAACAATCTTCTGTTTATCCCTGCTTCCATTTCCATTTCCTTCCCTTCCTCTGTTTTCCCTTGTCTCTCTTTGTTGATATATATAATTTGTCAACTTTTCTGCAGCTGCAAACGAAACAGCTTTGAAGCTGAATGAGACACTTGGAACCCCAGACAAGCCGCTGGACAAAAGCCTTCAAGAATTGCAGAGGGATGTTGACAGAATGATGGCATTGCTCAGGAAGAGAAAGCTGGGTGTCCAAGAGAAGGCAGCCCAAGATGAGCTAGAGTGAGTAGCAAAGCAATAAATATAAATGAGTTAGCAAATAAGTTCTAAAGAAAATGACTGTAATCTATTCAGATTTCAGTGGAACTTGAATTTTCAGTAGTGGTTCTGGTCCACTCAAATAGACAATGAAGGCAGGGATAAAAGTAAGGATTTATTTTCTGATTCAGAAAACTCATAGCCATTTATCAGCATTGGACGATTTGCTCTAAGTAGCCAAAAATGATTAAACTTAACCAGAACCTCCAAAAACCTGGTTTGTACTGGCATTTTTGGATACCTGGAGCCTTCAAATTTATTGTCTGGATGAATAGCTTTATAAAAGCACCAACAGTAGTTGCCTGAGGTCATCCCATACACACCCAGCTGTGCTGACCTGACCACTTCTTTGACGTGTACCTAGAAATAAATGAGGCACTGGGCAGCTACATCTATTGTCACCTGTACAGAATAGCTCTTTTTCAAGCACACAGATCTATTTGCCAGCAAACATATTCCCATAGATAAACTGTTTGTTATCGAAAACATCCCCATTACTATTTCCACATTAATTTATGTCTGATTTCATGTCATTCTTTTCCCTTTGCAGTTTCCCTTTTCATTGTAAGTGCATGACTTGAGAATAAATCCTATTGATTTCAGGGGAACTTACATCTGAGTAATGAGTTTAAGACCACAGTGTAACTCATTATATGTAACTCTACTCCTTCTGGTACGGTGGTTCAGTACAATAGATAGCTGACATGGAGTTTGTTCCATCCTTCAGACAAAACTGGAAAATACTCAGAATCTCAAGCCTATTCTGCTATTCTACGCTGATTACTTTGAAATAACCAGTCAGATCTTTGGCTATGGTAGCATGTAAAATTAAATACATAGGTGTACTATGATTTTTTGTTTCGTTTTAAGGTTAAGAGTATGCTATTTATTTCAAACAGAGGGCAGGGGTGAGAAAGTAAAACAGGAATAACAGGACATGGGAGATAACAAGGAATTAGTGTGTGAAAATATAGGGCAGGAATCAACTAACCCATTCAATCAGTGCAAGGATATCTGCTTGTGCAGCAGGACTTTCCCCCTTTCCTCATTCTGAGTGGATGGTATTGGTTGCCAGCTGGGTACTTGTAACATGGAATGCCAGCTTCAGTTGCATGGCCTCCATGTGTCTATTCCAGTGATCTGACAAATGCAGGAGCTCTCCAACTCCAAGGTAGTGCTGAAACTTGAACTAACCAGAGCTGTCTTACCCATAGGCACTAGGGGTGCAGGGCACCCGGGCGCCAGGCTGAGAGTCTGGGCCCGAGAATTGAGTCCAGGGAAGAGCCCGCCCATCAGTTGGAGTGCTGCGGCGGGCTCTTCTGCTGCGGATGGCTCTGTGCCACGAGTTCGGGGGTGACTGAGCCAGCAAGACGCTAAGGTGGCTGGCTGGTTCTGCTCTCCTGCATGCCTGGGACTGGGCAACCTGGGGGGGGGGGACACTAGGCGGATCTTTGCACCCCGGCACTGCATATGCTTAAGACAGCCCTTGAGCTAACCACAACCTAGAATAGCATTCCATATCCATATTGATTAAATAACACATCCGTGTGGGTTTTTTCATTCATTCAAATAGGGGTAGAATTGACCCCCAAAGCCACAAGTGAAAACATAGAATTTTTCACTAATTTGAAGCACCACATGGCAATTTGCATTTCATTATGGTTGAAGACTATCTAAAAGAATTTGTTAATGATTTCTTTATAGTGCTATCAGGGTGCATTTGACCCTGCTTGTAAACTGAAGGTTAATGAGAGGACTTTTGTTAACTTGTTGAAAAAACTATATGCAAAAAATAAAAAATGAAGTTGATTGCAAACATTGGTTTGCAACTTTGCAAATCTGCAATTTAGGCCAGAATCAGTCAACACGAAACCTCTTTGGAATAGGGTTTTTGTTTCGTTTTTGTCCTCCAAATTAAGCATGGCAAGCAGCAGAAAGTTAAATTTGCTGCTGGTGTTTCTGGTTTGGATTTAGACATTCATCACATAATTATTTATTTATTTATTTTACCAATATTACAGAGTTGGAATAAACACCCAGAACTGAGGGGATCCAGGCAATTTTGCAATGTGTTCTAATAATTTGTAAGAAAATCTAACCCAAGTCCATTTTAAAACAGACATCATAAGCACATGGAATCATAAATATGACAGGCATATTAACAATACCGTGTCTCATACGTTACAGAGCAGCAGAAGCCCTCTTAAAGAGAGTGAATAAACTGTTTGGAGATCCTAGGAAGAGAACAGAGGAGCTCAAAAATGAAGTCCGAGACAAGCTGGCAGACTACCAAGATAAAGTTGATGATGCTCTAGACCTGCTGAGAGAAGCAACCAACAAAATTAGGGAGGCAAATAGACTATCTGCAATCAACCAAGGAAATATGACATCTGTGGAGGTGAGATGCCCCACTCTGACTGTCTGACTATCTACCACATGCAGATTCACTCAGAATCAGAAATGTTTTTCCCTCTGCTTTTAAAACACTACAAGCAGATTTAAAATCTTGACAAATTAATTGACATGTTGTTTTAATTCCTAGTTGGGGGACTAAGTTAAATTACTATTGATGCCAGAAAGAAATGAAATAGAACTTAAATTTTTACTCTAGTGAATAGTATGTGATCTACGCAGGTGTATATTATAGTACAGATGGAATATAGCAACCCAAGTAGTCATGGCCCCAAACAATCATTGTTCTAAAATCTGTGTTGAGACTATACACAGACCCAGCCAATCAAGATTTAGTATTAGGATGGATATACTTCCTCATTCAGGGACGCGGGTGGCGCTGTGGGTAAAACTTCAGCGCCTAGGACTTGCCGATCGCATGGTCGGCGGTTCGAATCCCCGCGGCGGGGTGCGCTCCCATCATTCGGTCCCAGCGCCTGCTAACCTAGCAGTTTGAAAGCACCTCCGGGTGCAAGTAGATAAATAGGGACCGCTTACCAGTGGGAAGGTAAACAGCGTTCCGTGTGCTGTGCTGGCTCGCCAGATGCAGCTTGTCACACTGGCCACGTGACCCGGAAGTGTCTGCGGACAGCACTGGCTCCCGGCCTATAGAGTGAGATGAGCGCACAACCCTAGAGTCTGGCAAGACTGGCCCGTACTGGCAGGGGTACCTTTACTTCCTCATTCTGTCTTGTTCTCAAGTCAGGAATTAAATGGGCATATGTAAATTCAGATTATAAATCAAACTACCCTATATTTTTTATTGTTAGCAACTGGTGTAAATGATTTCTCTTGATTTAATTTTAATTGCGAAGTCTTGAAAGCACATTATACCATACATTAACAAGTGCTTAGCCATGACAGTAAGAGTGAAGTCAACCTCAAATGAAGACAAATGTTTCGGTTTCTTGTTTGTTTCAGTCTTTTCTGTCTCAAGGCTGTTATGAGTTGCATGATGCTAGCTTCCATAAAATACTTGGGGGGCCTGAAGGGCTAACCATGGCCGTTCCCTAAAGGTAGATCAGTTGCTTCTTCAAGGTAGAGAGAAGGAAGATGCAGAAAATTAAAATATTTTCTTCTCTGTAGATTTTTATGATGTAATCATCCCTTTGAATTCTCTGTTTTAATCAGATTCCTCAGATCATGGCAAGCTCCCCAAAATGACATTTTTCACAGAATGCTAGAAAGATGAACCAGATGTATAGCATTTTACAATCACTTACTCAGCTTCGTATGCAATTTCCTAAATCTCATATTACAGAAGGTAGAAATCCTGAGGTTTCTTAAAAACACCTTCCTGTACTTCATAACACAAAATAAGCAACAAAAGTGCTGCAAACACAATGTTTTATTAAATATAAAATATAAAAACAAACGCATATTCATTTTGAGCCATTTTCCTCACATAAACAAATATAATCTATAGGAAAAGAAGCAAGCTTTAGAAGATGGACGACAGGCGGTCGAAAACACTCTAAAAGAAGGAAATGACATCCTTAGTGAAGCTAATGACCTTGCAAATGGAATCAATTTAGCTGTGGAGGTAAATATTATATGGTTGAAGGATGAGCACAAAGAAACAGATTTTCACAGCAGTGAAATATTTTATTTTACTATGTACAGGCAGCAACCATTTTGCGTGCGTCCAGTTGACAGCCGACGCATGGGTCCATGTGAAGGCGAAAGAAGGCAGGACGGTGGTGGAATGGTGGACATAATGGGGGTAACAGGGCGGGGGGCTTCTGCATACTCCCGTGACATGCAGGGGCCAGGAATGGACCCCCCCCACACACACACACAAAATGGTTGCCGCCTGTATTTCTTACTATAAATGCATTTACTGGTATATAACTGCTTCAATTTGTATTCTGTTGCAAACCATTCTGTGGCCTTTTGAAGAAGGACATTATATAGATTTAATTAATAAATAAGTAGGAGCAATAACAGTCAAATGTGATTTATATCTATTGGAAACTTTCAACTTTGCCATCTTCCCATGTATGTATTCCCATGATAAAATCTAAGGGTGAAGACAGACTAGCTGTGGTTGCACAGAACCACATCTTACCAGGACACTGAAAATGTGCTGGCTCCCAGGGAGGAAACCACAGTTGCTTTGCTCCTCCCTGTTTCTTTTAGCTTAGTGCTGCATGGCAGCCAAGTCAAAGTTTGGCTTTTTGTGTTGTCCAAACCTGGGATCACAGAATTGCAGGATTGGAAGGGTCATCTAGTCCAACTCCCTGCAATGTAGGAATCCTGCCCACAGCCATCCCTGAGTAGCCTCAAACCACCAACCTTCTGGTTAACAGTCAGACACACTGATCCATTGCACCACAGAGATTTATGGTTAAACTGTCTTCTCCTTACCTTTGATCTGCAGCCAAGGTTTTTTCTTCGGCTTACGGTGGCATGTGAACCAGACCACAAACATTCTAAACTGTTGTGGAATTGATTTTGACACACACATGCTACACTCTGATGCATTTGTTCATGGGACAGAAAAAGTCACCATACTTAGGATATATAACTGTCTTCATAAGGATGGGTGACATGCTCTGCATGGTTATTGGCCTGGAAAAGCCAAGTTAAAATCTGACGAATTTCGTGATTCTGATTTTCTTCTTGCCTTTGAACCAAACATTACAAGCTCCTACAAGTCATAGCCAAGCCCCAGCCAGAATCAGGAGTTACACTGGCATCTCTAGTCTTCACTCCTAATTCCTTTTGGACTACTCTGTGGTAATCTGGTGGGATAATTTCTCTTTCACAAATATCCCTGTTGTGCAAGGCAAGGCCTCATGTGGGTGCAAGACAAAGCAAGGTGGGACAAGATTCAGACAGGATAGAGGGTGAGGCAAGGCAAAGGCATGGCAGTGTTCAGACTCAAGGCAAGGCAGAGACTTGAACCACAAGCAAGCTGAAACCAAGTCTTTATATAGTAGCAGCAGCAGGTGCATCCTTATTTTTTAGCACTCCCTCTTATCATTAGCGCCCCCTCTGCTGACAAGTGCTGCTTGACTTCTCCAGAAACTTCCTACTGTGATGGAGCAGAGAAGCCTCAGGTCTTTGGGGGTCTTCTGCAGTGGAGGCCCCCAACCCAGAAGATGGCTAATGGTCTGCTCTTGTGGCTCACTGGGGAAATTACTTTTCATTATGCCTTTAAAGCAATAAATAAATAAATCTGTAGAAAATGATTTGGGGAGGAATAATTCCCCTTTATAGTTTCCTTTTGTCATCCACTAAATCTGTATGTCTGACGACAGAGCCTGAAATAGTTGGGAGCCAAGCAGCCATGAGGATGACCGACATCCAGATGGGTAGCCACCTGGGGACCAGCTTATCTAGCTTTTTGGATGAGTTCTTAGCAGAATAAATAATACATGTTTTTTAAATAAATGAATGGGTGAATAATGGTGCGGGGCTATGATTTCTGCGTTCAGTTGCTTAAACACTTTCCTGTTTTGTTGCTCTTAGTATGTGGATGATGTCCGGGATACTATAAGTCCATTGACAGATAATCTAAGGGATAAAATAGATGATCTGTCCCAAGATATCAAAGACAGAAAGCTTCCAGAAAAGGTGCTACAGGCAGAGGCCCATGCTGCCGAGCTGAATGATTCATCTGCTATATTGGATGGGTATGTTAACCATGAGTTTGTTGTTTTGTATATCAACTTGATTACACTGTTGGATTCTCTAACAGGCAGAAATAAATAACACCTTTTCTATTTTAAACATCTTTGAATATAGATCAGGGATTCCCAAACATCCTCACCATTCAATCCTCAAGTTCTCACTAGTCCTAACGTTGCCAAATACAAGACACAGAGCTCAGGTTGAAGTGTTTGCACTTGTCTTTTGATTAATGACAAACAGTCCAAAGAAAAAGTAGAGCTTCTGGCAGCATTAAGTTTATCAGAAACTTAGGTGAGCAGGCTTACTGACATCTCATCTCAGACTTGTTTGCCCTTTCTGATTGGGATCCAGCTAGTAGGTTCGTAGTGACAAGACACACCAACGGAGCCAAGTCTATCCAGCACAAAGTCCCGTTGAGTTCAGTTTACTCCCAAGTACTTGAATAAAGGATTGCAGCCTTAGCTTGTGAAACTGCCCGTGGAGTTTTTAAAGTTATGTGTATTTTGTATCCTAACAGAATCCTTGACGAAGCTAAAAACCTCTCTTTCAATGCCACTGTAGCTTTTAAGGCCTACAGTAATATCAAGGATTATATTGATGAAGCTGATGGAATTGCCAAAGGAGCAAAGGCTCGTGCCAATGAAGCTATACAACTGGTAAGAGAAAATAATGTTTCCTTCAAAGAGTCTCCTTTTTATCATTCTGAAAGATGCCAAATATGCTTTTTATTAACACCTATTCAAAAGCATTACTCCACCACATCTTTTGAGACTGGTGCCTTTTTTTTTTTGTTAATTCCTTTGAATGTTTCCTTCTTTTTTTTTAGTTTGTATGGTCTCCTAAAAGAGAAAAATATGAGTCAATGTCTTTTACACCGTCTTCATTTCAACACCAAGTCTGTGGTCTTTCTGACCTTCCTACAAAAACTTGTCAAGTCCTATTTACATGGTTTCCACTGTCTTTGTAACTGTTCCACTGTTTTTCTGTGCTGCATCTGCCCCTTACATGGTCATGTGCCACACTGGTGCTGCACCTCCCTTTACAGGGCACAAATCATGGCACAATACATAATTATGGGCCCATCCACACTTCTGCTTGTCTCATGCCTAGAAAGCACAGGCCTGAGAGGTTGTCCACTTGTCCTGTTCTTTCTAGGCATGGATCCAAGAGGTTTTTCATCTATCCCGCTACTTTCCCCAGGAAAACCTGCTGTTCAGCCCTGAATGGAACAAAGGTCAATCTGTAGTAAAAGCGACTGATGTTTTTGTCAGGAGGTCCTACACATGAGTAGGAGTCTGGCAGAGACACATGCCCAACTGGCATGTTCTCTCCCTCCTGGTCGGTTGGGAGCTTCAAATGCTTTCTCCAGCCCGAACATCACAGCGACTGATACCAAGAGGCATCAGCACACTTCAGGATCAGCAGAGTATAGGCAGTCAGCATTCAGACTCAGTAGCGCAGCTTTTTGACTAAACTACATTTATTTACATATACACACTCAGAGCATCGTAACTCAGCTCCTTCCTCTTCAGCAGCAGACAGCAAAGAGAAAGAACAAAAGACAAAAATCCTATATCATGGAAACACAGTAATAAAAACATCCTGTCTCCTTTACTTCCCACAATGTGGAATGAAAACATACACCATCATGTGATAAAATGATGTGATAAAATTTCTGTGTTGCATGACTGCAACACAGAAAATGAATCCTAACAGTTTTTACAGCAATAGTCCATGTAGTATGTGACAGAACACCAGGAAACAAAGACAATGTCAGGGACTGGCATGTCTCTGAAGAGTGTGGGGTAGAGGGAGGGGACCAGGAGAATGACCCAGGTGGGGGAGCCAGTGATTTATGAAGTTTGATGCCACCCGCCAGGCAGGAGTCAGGGAAGTGGGGAGAGTCAAGGCAGGCTGCAACAGAGAAAGGTGCACCAGAAGTGATGGAAGAAGAAGAGGCTGTTCAGCCAACAGATAGGTCAGTAGACTCCCCACCTTCGCCTGCCCTGCTGTCTTCTAGAAGCAGGAGGGGCTTGAAGTGGGAAGAATGGCAGCAACCTCCATGGGGGGGGGGACTTGCAGGTTGCAGGCCACCTGTCGGTGGTGGGGGTGGTATATAAGGAGGCAGGAGGGTGGGGTCTCCCTGTTGCTGTAACTGTTGTGCAGGGACTAGAGGCTAGAAGTGTGGGGGGGGTGTAGCACAGTAGAAGCTGCTGTAAGTGCATTTCTTGTCAATAAAGGGTTAACTATCAGATGTGTGCCTTCCTTCGCTGGGGAGGACAGAACATCTGCTGTTGAACATCTGTCAGAAAAACAGTGACCTGTGGAACGTATTATAGAGGCAATAAGCTGTATCAGTCGCACATTAGTACTCAGGAAGGAGTCTACATAGATTGATTACAAGTGTGTGCAGTGTGACAAAACATAATATTCTACAGTTTCTGCAGAAAATATAATGATATTCACAGGCAAATGCACCATTAAAAGTTCCTAGGACCTTGGTAATCATCATCTCAGTAAACAAGAAAAGCAGTAGAGACTATATCCTAAGAAAAGAGAACAGTCGTGATTTTGGCTGTTACGTGTCTCAAAGACCAGCTTGCTTGTAACGTCGTAGCAAAGAAGTAAAGTGAAACAGAAGAATGCTTACCAGTATCTACACCTGAAATGTGTTACACAGAGATCTAACTCCAGTGACAATCTGGGACTCACAGCCCTATTTCACATAGTAGAGTAATCTGCAAGTTTGCCACCAAATGGTTGTTTGCAACTAAGATCTACTCAGAGTATGCCCCTTGAAATTAAATGAACACAGCTAAATCAATCTGAATCGAACTTAGTTGAATACCACCCAAGGTTTTCATGAAGCATTATAAAAAAAGTCAACTTCTGTACAAGGAAGTTTTCCAGTAGCAATTTGTCGATGTGCTGCTGCTGTTTTTTTATTCTTAAGATTATATTGTTATGAATGAACTAGTTGACCACAGTCCTTCCCTGCATGCTCAGAGGAATGACATGCAACCCTGCCCTGCAATTACGTAGCTGTGTTGGGCAGTCAACAGCACCATATGCTATGCACATGGTGATAAAAGATCCTCTATTCATTTGCTTGTTCACTTCACTCCAGGAGAATTCACTCCTGTCCCTGGTATGAGATGCCTGTGGGCTTGGGGAAGAGCAGGTTCCTGGATTCACCAAGGGAAGAAATGGAGATGGTTGGGTTTTCATGCCTGTGGCAGCATGCTTGTGCATCTGCTACTAGAATCCCTTTGCCTCTTGCCTTCTATTCACAATGGGCTTTGGATTTGTGGACTGCATGGTTTTAAAGCTAAGAGCAGCCAACAGTTAAAAATCCTAAGAATCCTTAAATGAAGACTAAGTGGCAACTAGAAAGATAAGCAGTATTAAAATATGACAGATGAATTCGTCTCATGCCTTAAATGATGAATTCTTCTTTGCTTCTAAAGCAAAATAAATTCATCACAGATGAGGTATTTCCACTATTAAAGTAGATTTACATAGCCCATTACTTGTGTGGATGGCGATGGTAATCTGGGTTCTATCATGATAAAAGATCCAATTCAGAACTGAGGATCCTTAAAAAATAATAATAATAAAGGCTTAACATCCGGTATATTTAGGAAATGCTGGTGTTTTATAAAATGCAGTAAAGCCATCAAGCTGTGAAAGGGTTTGGTGCTATATATACTATAATTACCTAATTATCGCTAACAAATTTGTTTTCTTTCTTTTCTTATACAGTTTAATTCCTATAGAAGCTTCAGTATAGAGACACTGGGGGAGTATATCAATGTCACACGAAGGGAGGCAAGCAGGGGGTAGGAGGGGGCAGCCCCATTGTGCAAGTAGAAGTCCCCAAAAATACACAGACATAATTCTGCTGTGGGACTCATTCGCTGAATCCTACCCCTAATCTCTATACTAGACTATTTAAATTGTGAGGAAAAGTTTTATTGCTTTCATTAAGGCAGTGTTGGTATATTTATTGCTTGCCTTTTACTAGACTTTTAATAGATATCTCACAGTCCTCAGATTTCCCCCACCCCAAAGCTACTTTTACTCTACAATGCTTTGCTTGAGCAGCCAATATTCTTCTTACTCTATTCTGCCCTGACTTAACTAGGCCATATTTCCTCACAGTCTTTCTTGTATTTATTCACAATCACAGTTGGTAATTCTTATTTCTTTCCTTTTCCATTTCTTGTTTGTTCTATTCTTAAGCTTTTGTAGTACAATACTGTTCTTACAGGATAATTCCTATGATCTCAGGGTATCTCCAAAAGTTACAATTTTTCACACATTTTCATTTAGGGAAAAAGGTGAAAGTTGCACATAGTCATGTGTGATGTTATGCAGATATATTACAATTAACAAAATCATACATGTCTTGAGAAGCCACAACCAATTGCAAGTTTTTGTTATGTCTTCACACATCAAAACCAATGCATAAAACATTCATCCTTCTCTACACAGAGGTGCTTGCAATATTTAAAGTCTACCATACATGGTGATTTCAGCTCTAAAACTTCCATTACATGCTGGCTATCATGTATAGAGCATTATGACAATCATATTGATCAGTTCAGTTTTGAAAGTTTGATCTGCTCCTACTTTAGCTGTGTAAAATGTTATGCACATCAGTGCCAGTTAGTGCTGGATAAAGAGTAATCTCTACCGATCTGTTGAATAGCTTGTGTAAATAGTTTTTTTTACAGTGCATGTATTGCAGTCAAAATTCCCTGCTTATGTGTTATGCTGAGTCTATTTACTCAGCCTCATATCCAACTTGCATCTCCTTTTTGCCTTATTGCAAATTGACCTTCTCACATCTTCATTATGCCTATTGAACTTTTTTACTGTGCATTCAACAAAACATTTTATTTGTTAATAGCAATAATAGTAATCATCATCATCATCTCAATCTTTCAGTATATATCGGTAGTTCCTTACTAGTGCAGTGATCACCCCGATGCCTCTGGATGTGAAGGGAGAAAGAATAGAAGAAATATAATCTAATGTGGCAGGTGTATAGTTTTGCTGCATCTGATGGAATACCATTTTGAAGAATAATTTGAATATTTAATAAGAGAAAACAAATTGCATAAATAGATTTTCATGAAGTTCAATTTTATTTTGATATTTTTACTAAATGGGTAATATGACACTATCCAAGGTAGGCAAGGCCAACAAACAATCCTTTGGGTCTGAACTGGCTCCCAGTTGTTGTTGTTGTTGTTGTCATCGTCGTCATCATCCTTGCCTTAAGCTTCAGCTTGCTGTCCATTATCCTGCACAGTTCAGGTCTAATTTGCTGAAAATGAAAATAGAACTGAATGCCTTAAACCTTTTGATGACACTGCATTAAAAACCTCTTGCAAAGTCTCATAGGACTAAGATTAGGCATAGTCATCAAAGATGCTAGGACTTGTAGTCCCAGTCCAGAGTGACAAAACACTGTATATTTGTCCTTCCCAATGCATTTATGGTAGGAAACAGAATACGTTTTTGCTATTACTCTACCTTCCCACTCTAAAACACAGACACTTATACAAGGGCTCAAAGAATCGTACAAGCTGATTGCCAATAACAGCAATCAAGCTCTTATTTTAACCACATATGTTGGCTGTTAAGTTTTTATAACACCTTTCCTCCAAGAAACCCAGAGAGCCTCCCTTCCTCTATTACAAACTCACAGTCATTCCATAAGGTAGGTTAGATGAAGAGGCTAACTGGCTCAAGATCACCAGGTGAGCTACATGGCTGAGGTTGAATTTGCACTTGTATCTCCCTGGCAGTAGTCCAACCCTTCAGCCACTATGCCACACGAGCTCATTAACATTATTTACACATCTTAATATACAGACATCATAACACTTCCACAGATGTGTTTTATGTCACAGCAGGCTCAGTTTGGCTCCAGAAACATACTGGCAGAATCCTCTTTCTAATGTTTGTAGGCCGTCTCATACATATTTTTAGGGATAGACAGCTGTATTCATATAGATGCAGAAAGAATTTATAGATTTCAAATCTGTTCTAAATAATATTTTAAAAAAACAAAACAAAAGGAAATTTCTGCTCCACAGTTCAGCCCTGCTCTCATTTTCTGTTTCATGGCTGCCTGAAAGGTATTTACTTTGATGTAAGACCCAAATTAATATGAAAAATATTTTATTAGTTCTGTATGATAAATATCATAGTGATTTAAGAACATACTTTAAAGTGCATTGATTATCATTTCAAATTTTCATGACGCTTCAACTAAATTGCCCCATTTTACTTTTTCTGAGGATTCTCAATTCCTGAACCTGCTGCTTAGCATGCATTTCACTGACAGTAGTTGGTTGTTGGGTCTTTTCCCCCTCTTTTTCTTCTTCTATAGGCGTCTGGTCCAGAAGGATCATTAAAGGATGGTGCCAAGAATGCTCTGCAAAAAAGCTTCAGGGTTCTTAACGATGCCAACAGGCAGGCAAATGATGTTAAAGGTATGTCTTTTTCTTTCCCTGCAATAATTGGGTTTCATTGAAAAGCTAATGAGATCTACTGTGGTCTTAGTGTGCAAATATCTCTATAGGAAAATATTTTGATTTACAATTCTGTCTCTATAATCAGTACTTGATTTCCATACAAACTGTATACCCACCTGTGGTGACAACAGTCTCTTACATTCAGATCCTAATTCAATCAGGAACTTTCTTGGAAGTTTGGAACAACTTACAGTCTCTCAACCACTGTTTCACTATATAAATTTAAAGCAATGACCTACAGAGGGGCAGCCACATTAGTTTGTTGCAGCAAAAACAAGGAGTCTGGTGGCACCTTAAAAGTTTATGGCATAAACTTGAATAAACTAGAGTCCACTACTTTAGATAAATGAAGTGTTAACCTCAGTTGTAAGATGCATACACACATGCGTCTATCCACACACATACAGCTGGGAAAAAACTAAACAGTGCTGCCAATAATTGGAATTTATGTCCATTGGGTACTTTATTACATTTCTTCCCTCTATACTCAGTCGTGTGCATTTTTGTACCAAGCAAGAGAACTCTAGTCTGTGAAAGCTTAAATCATAATAAACATGTTAATCTCTAAAATGCCACCAGAGTCTTTGTTAACATTAACACCCTAGATCACATAAGCTAATAGGAAGAATGATATAACAACATATTCTCTATCCTCAGGAACAGAGATGTTTATGTCAGAATAAATGAGGGCTGAGTTTGAATACACTTGGACAGAAGATACTGTATCAGAAGGTTTGAGGACCCCAGGGACAGAAATGCACAAAGGAAGAACAGGCAGTGGCTTCAAACTATAACATCCTTATTTAGGACCAAACTAGACACTTAATGGATAGGCATTTTTAAAATATGCAAACAACATCTGCTAGAGGAGGGGTAATAGTTATTGGGACCCTGGCAGATGTGGAGGAGGAGTTTAATCATTTTACCTCCCTGCTGTTGGTCCTGAAACAAATCTCTCCTGGAGGTGATATTTGCAGGTGTGGAATTTCCCTTCAATGAAGAGGTTCAAAGAAAGGGTTGTCCTCAGTACTGCAGCAGGAAGAAAGGTGTGAAGCTTATCTTCTCCACATGCTGCAATCCCAGTAATTATCAGCATGCCCAGTTGATGCTGTTTGTATTTTTTTCAAACTTGCAAATTAAATGCAAGGGCACATTTAGCATCATATCTAGTTTTTCCAACTTGCTCCAAGGGTGCTGAGTGGGCTACAATATCTTTTTATGTCATCTTACTTTCACAAACACCCTTTCAGTTAGACAAGAGTGAGGGTCAAACTAGATGTGACTTTAGAAAGCACACCATAATTTGGAAAAATCAGCCAAGTGTGTTTGACTAGAGGGATTCATGAGGAGAAAGACTCTTCCCTTCCCAGGCACAATCCCAATGGAAATTATGGGTGCTATTAATGTGGGCGGGGGGCTCCCATTGATGCCACACATTGCAGTCCTGGAGAAAATTGTCACCCCCATCCTTACTCATTTAAAAAGCAAAACACGGCATCCTTTCTAATGACTACGTTGAGTCACATCTATTTTGACCTTCTTTCTAATATGCTTCAGACAGTGTTTGTGAGAGTACAAATGACATAGGAAGATATGGCAATCCCCCCTGTACCCTTGCATTAATTTGGAAAGCTGTTTAATGACACATTTAGTGGCATGTCTTGTTTGATCCTGAGTGTTGCTGATTTGCTCAGTATCCAGAGTGGGAAACCTCGGACCTGAATGCAGTCCTCCAAGCCTTTCTATCCAGTCTTCAAGGCTCTCTCGCCAAGCCATGCCACCCTCTGCAGGTTGCACCTCTTTTCTCCAAGCCTCACAGCTCACCATCCCTACTCCATACCTTCCCTTTCAAGTGCTTTTGTGTGGCTAGAACAGATCCTTGAATCATGTTCATGCCTCTTGCTTACTTAAATGGGTGTTTGCGTTTATGTGTGTAGAAACCTCTGACTTTGGCATGGCTAGAATGTATTCTTATGGCTATTTGTTTAATTATGAATTGCTTCACATGAGACATCTCAAAGCAATTTACACAGAACATACATAAAATCGATTCCCATTCACTACTGGAATAGATATCTCCATTTAGTATGCTTGTTGGAAAAGGGACAATAGAGAAAAGACAATAGAGAAGGCACCTGTTTGATGCTAGGAGTGTAGGTGCCATCACACTAAAGCATAGCTGTCAACTTTTCCCTTTTCTTGCGATGAATCCTATTTGGAATAAGGGGATTTCCCTTTAAAAAAGGGAAACGTTGACAGCTATGCACTAAAGGCCCAATCCCAATACAGTGCACAGCACAGCAAACTTCCTGATAGGATGGTATCTGCAGGATGCTTTCTCCTACAGAATGCAGTGATTGGTTGGGTGTGTAGGAGATGAGACAAACTTTCAGTTATCTGACTTTGTGCACCAATGCCAGTATCTTGAACCTTGCCCAGTAGCTCATTGGCCGTCAGTGGCATGATAGCTAAATTTCCACCCCAGTGAGCAACTGAGCCACTGCATTTTGCGCTGGTTGCAGCTTTTGGATCAACCTACTGTACACAAATTACAGTCACATCCATTGTTCTGCATTCTGTCTGTTTCCTCTGACTTTGCCCGCTTTTTCCTCTGGTCCCACCTACCACTTGCCCATGGTCCCCAGAAGGCTCTTTAGAGGAACCTGCTCAAGATCATCTGGCAAGTCACAACTTCATAAACTGGATTTGATGATGGCTACACAACTAAATATAATCAAAGAGGCTTATGCTGTATTGCAGAAAGCAATTGTATTTTAACATGCATTCATGCATTTTACATCTTTGCATTCAACACCTTCGCCACCACGTTGTTAAGACATTGCTTTTCGTTATGTGAAAAAATAATTATTTTATTTTTAAAATTACTGCTCCCCCCTTCACTCTCAGTACCAAGGGAAAGTTCTGTCTTTCTAAAGCAATCCAATATCACCACAAAGGCATCTTATAAAATTTCAAGTTAAGTACTCCTATATGGTCATGAAGCCCTATTACAGGTTAATTGGAGGGTTATGGAGCTGATTTTTCTTTTTTATTAGACGGTTCTAACAGTGATGAAACTGCTTTGCTGAAACATAAAGCTTTAATGTTTTTTCTCGGTGCTCTATCCTGTGTATATGTTAATATATTGGCACACATTACTCTAACCCTACAGGATCACATTGTGGCCTGGATAGACATTAAGCCAAATTTGAGCCTGAGATTAATTGCTTTTATTTGTTTGTAGCACTTGTTGCTGCATCAGTATGTTGTTAGTGTTATTAACATAATTCCTAAGCCATGGCTTGGCATTTCTAGGTTAGGAAGAGAACACTAAAATAAAAAAAAATACAGAACAAAGTCTCCTTAGAGTCCTCCCAAATCCCTATAGGAAGCCCACAACTAAAAGACAAATAATAGAGACTCTGTAAAGAGCTAGTAGGCAGAAGCAGTCATTAGTTTGGAATTTCTCTCTCTGCACTACAGGTAGTACATTAGTTAAAGTAATGAAAACCCGTAAACCACTCAAGTAATATATCCTCCAGGAACTCAGGCCTAGGCTGCGACAGAGATGGGAATGTTTTCTTGCTACATTATGACATCCACCTGATTTGTGGCCAATTACATAAGGTATAAAATGGCTGTTAATCAGGAAAATGCCATATATTACCTCTGAAATTTGCTGAAATAGTCCTTACAGAGCAAAACGTGTGACGGCAGCTATTAAAATGGAGATTTACTCATTTCTCCCTTTTTCTCTCTCTCCCTCTGTGGGGCTGGAAGTCTGAAAGGGGAGAACAGATAGGAAAAGTAGATTCTACAGCTAGCATTTTGCACATACGTGGATTTCAGGCTCCTAGCTTTAAGTGACCAAATTCTTCTTTCTCTTTGCTTGCGCTATGTCAGAATAAAGGGATGCAAGACATATGTGTAAGGGGAGGGGGTTGTGAATACATATTTTTGAAGATATTTTATTCAGACAGGCTTTTGTCTAAACAAGGTTAATTGCAAAATGAAAGCTCAGGAAGTATATTGTATTTGTTGGTGGTCATTCAGATCTAAGCCATTCCTTTTTTTCAGATTATCAATTGATAACTTAATGGGAATTCTGTTTTTCAGAACTTCATTTCTAGTGTGCAGGTACTTTGTACTCTACTCAGTGTGTTTTTTTCTAGAAAAATAGGTGCTGGTACTCACCATGAAGTTGTTACAGTAAGTGCCACACTTTTTAACAACAAAAAGATGTACCAGTACTGTTTACCCTTGAGTATCCCCTAAAGAAAAGCACTGAGGTCCCTAATAATGGTTAGCACTGCCTTGTAATACATATTCCTGCAAAGTCACAGGATCTTTGTTATATAATCATCATCTTTGTATATGTTCCTGGTTAAATCCCCATAAGCTTTTGGTTTGAATTCCTTTATGTCCACAAAAATGTATGGTATCAGCAAAAAGTGAAGCACTTCCCACCATTAGTCATTGTAATCAAAGCATAGAATTAGAAAAGAATTCAGCAGACTTTAAGGTATATGACTATACTGGTCATTTTCCCCTATTTATCTGAGACTGCATAACACTACAATTTCCAGATCTCCAAAAGTAGTTCTTCTGAGATGTTTTCTAACAGGGGGTATCCAAGTGAGTCATATTTGGAGTAGACCCATTGAAATAAATAGCTAACCAAAGTTGGTTATTGCTAAGAGTTCCACTTATTTTAATGGGAATGTTCTGAGTATTACATAGTTGAATGACATCCAATATCCTAGACATATCTCATTATACTTTTTTGCTGTTTTCTTATAAAGACAACTCAGTTTTAAAGCTATGGGGTGGAAGGAGAGGGAACCAGATAGGATATCCCTCTGCTTTGCCGATGTCAATGCCTAGCATCTGGACTTGCAACTGTTTTGGAGAGCTCTAGGTCACCAAGGCCATGAAATTGGCAGAAGCCTTCTCCCTGAGCCATCTGATGTAGGTACAGGAAAACTCTTTCTTGCATATACTGTCATGAAGGTTATGGGAGAGAAATTCTCATGAGCTATGTATCTTTTACCATTCAGCCCTAAAAATGTCTCTGTGTCAAACTGGTTCTAGGAATCTGGACAGAATGCAGAGTCTGACGTTTGGGCATTCCTACCCTCCTGCTTCAGCGATTCTCCTTATAATTTGCTTAGTTTCAGCAGCAAATATTGCTTTGTTGTGCAAAGTAGACCAAGAAAAACTCTTGCTTGCTCTAGGTGGGCCTGTTATGTAATTCCAATGAAAGAGAAATTCTTGAGCCTTCAAAGATGCCTGTCTACCTCTTAGTCATCTTCCCACTTCTCATTCTTCAGCTGCTTCACAAAAACAGTCAGGGCTCACCTAGGGCCTTCTCCACATATTCAGTGTAAGCCCCTTGCATTCATAAGTGCACAGGCTAAGCTTCTTCATCCTTGAGTAGAATGTGCCGCCTTACATCGCAGTTGCCTCTATTATTCTCATTATCTGCGTTCGATTACTTCCTTACAGACTGCATGTCTGTTCTTCTTAGCATAATGAGTGAGAACTAGCTTAACTTTGTCTAAAAAGCAAGGAAGTTGTCAGTCACAAGTAAACTGATTGGATTTCATTCCGTAGCTACGGCACAGTGTTTAACTTCACCAGAGGTGACTTCAAAATATGGCTCTTCAGGATATTTATCACTTGTAGAACAGAGCAGTTTCTTTAAAAATTAATGGTGATTTTCAGAACTTCATCCTCCAGTCTGCATGGAACTCCCTGAGGAAATTTGTTTTGCTTTTTTTCCTTCTTAATATTTAGAAAACAATTAAAATGCATTTTGAGATATTAAAGGGGAAAATTTTAAACAGATGGAGTTTGGATATTGGAATTTGGGAGATCCACAGAGATTAAAACTTATTAAAAGTCATAAAATAGCCTGGCTCAATGGTTGCAGAACTAGAAGTAGTTTTCAGAGCCATGTGATTCTGAACTGTAAGAATGGAATAATTGGTATAATTTGGACAAGGCACCCAGGAGAGAAGCAGTCAGTATAACAGACATTGACTAAAGAACTACTAAAACTACTACCTGAAATGTATCTGTTATGAATAAATTATTTTTGAAAGCATTACATAGGTGTTATATATTTTCTTTTGAAATGTCCAACAGATCTTGGAGCAATATTAGAGAATTTTTATTATGAAGTGATTGATAAATATAAATAATAAATGTTAAAACAAGTCAGATTAAAAAGTCATCGGAAGAGTCATTGTTTAGGCAATAAATGACCCTTGGTCTCTTGATTGTCTCTGGTTTCTTATGAAGGGTGGCATATAAATTTTAATAATAATAATAGCAGCTTTTTTCAGTCAGAACTCTTGGGTGGGTGCCACTGCCATTCTAAGAGAATGAGGGAGGTGTTAATTGTGAGTTCTGGCACCTATTTTTCTAGAAAAATAGCACTAAATAATAATAGGCATTCATCATTTATTACTACTACTACTACTACTACTATTATTATTATTATTATTATTATTATTATTATTATTATTTATACCCTGCCCATCTGGCTGGGTTTCCCCAGCCACTCTGAGTGCCTTACAGTACATATAAAAACATAGTAAAACGTCAAACATTAAAAACTTCCCAATACTTCACAGATATTTGGGTCTTGAGCAATTTAGGGCTTTAAAGCACCAGCACCTTAAATTGGGCTTGTAAATGAAAGGAATTTGGACAACTATGGCTGTACCTGATAAAAGTCTATCAGGTTGTGCCCCTACTGAAGCTTCCAAATTGTCTTTCAGGACACCCTACATGTAACATGCTTCAATAATCATGGCAAAAGACATTTTATTTTACTTTCAGAAAATGTGCAGAGCAACACTGAAGAGCCGTGTTTCCTCATTGATTCCACACACACCCGTGTGGTAGATATTTCAGAAGTGAGCTACTAATTCGTCAATTGGGAAATCTATTGTGTATCTAAGAGAGACCATTTATTGTCTTTCTAAGAGAAAGGCCAATTAAGAACGCTTTGTGGCATCACATAATACAATATATCTCTTATTTAGATGTACCTAGTTACCTTGTATATACAAATGTTTGAATTCTCTGTAATTTGCCACCTATGGCAAACAATCTATACATAATTTATAACTCATTTCCCATATTTTGCCATCAGTGCAACCTCTTTTTTCCAAGGGAAAAATGCCATGTTGCTATAAATGTCTTCCCTCCAATGCTACAGCACCATAACATCCATTTTGATGGGAATAAATAATGAAAAATGTCTCCAAAATGATGCTTCAGCACTAATCAGCATTTTCCTTGCCAAACTACACTCCTGAGTTTGTGACATATGTATTTGCAAATATCCACCAATCTGAGTTGGAACATAGATTTGACAGCCTTAAAAATCATTTTTATGGAAGATGTCCTAGAAAACACCACTGTCATGCAAAACAGCTTGCAAAGACTATTGAATCATACACAAAGGATGACATTAATTTCATCAGTAGTATATTGAATATTCAATTAATGTCCTTATGGTTTGTAGCAGTTTTTCCATTTAAATGGCTATTAGTACATTATTTTATCTACAAATTAGTTTTATCTTAAAATGTGTGTGTGTGTGTGAGAGAGAGAGAGAGAGAGAGAGAGAGAGAGAATGCTGCCTCCAGTATTGATCATATTATAGTTAACATGATATCATGGCCTTTCAATGGGTATTACATCTGCAGCAGCTGCATCAAGTCAATGTAATAGGAATTTGGTAAGTAAAACACACTCTCTGTGACTCTACTCTGACCTCATTGATTGTATTTATTCACACACACACTACTGAAGAAATTCAAGAAATTCTGAGGTCACCACAGCAGTTTCATCTATTGATGAGGGCAGAAGATGTTAAGGAAAGTCTCCTGTGTCTTCTATTCAATTTAACCATTATTGAACGGTTGTTCAGCAAGTTTCCTCTTTTTTAAATGCAGTCCTAGGAATGGTGTGCAATTCGAAATGCAACCATAGGCATATTCTCTCATAATAATGAAAATTCTATAAATACTAGGTATTGTATAAAACTAATATAAGAAAATAGGGACGCGGGTGGCGCTGTGGGTAAAACGTCAGCGCCTAGGACTTGCCGATCGCATGGTCGGCGGTTCAAATCCCCGCGGCGGGGTGAGCTCCTGTCGTTCGGTCCCAGCTCCTGCCCACCTAGCAGTTCGAAAGCACAATTAAGTGCAAGTAGATAAATAGGGACCGCTTACCAGCGGGAAGGTAAATGGCATTCCGTGTGCTGCTCTGGTGCCGGTTCGCCGGAGCAGCTTCGTCACGCTGGCCACGTGACCCGGAAGTGTCTGCGGACAGCGCTGGCTCCCGCCCTATAGAGTGAGATGAGCGCACAACCCTAGAGTCTGTCAAGACTGGCCTGTACGGGCAGGGGTACCTTTACCTTTAATATAAGAAAACCAAGACCTTAGACACAGTGGAAATCCTTGATTTAAATTTCAAAAGTTACGGATTCTATTTCTTTTCTGCAAGAGTTTCACAGAAAACCTTTCTATGCTGCCAAGCTTATGTGTACAATTAAAGAAAAGAGCTGTGACTTTCATTTTTGTGTGGTTGCCATCAGATAGATATAAATATATGTATCTGTATTTTTTTTAAAAAAATCAAGTATATAAGTATTTTTTTATACTTTCAAATCCCTGCTCAGCCATAGATTTTTTTAAAAAAATATATTTATTTATTACATTTATATCCCACCTTTCCTCCAAGCAGCTTGGAGTGGTGTGCATTGTTCTCCTCCTTTCCCACTTTATCCTGACAACAACCCTGTGAGGTAGGTTAGACCCAGAGCGAGTGGCTGGCCCAGGGAGCTTCATGTCTGAGTGGGGATTTGAACTGTGGCCTTCCAGGCCCTAGTCCAGCACTTTAACCAATACATCACAAAAGGCCCTTGGGTCAGCCATTCTCTCTTTGCCCAGGCTCCTCTATAGTGTGGCTGTGAGTATTAGGAATGGGAGAGAATTTTGATTCAGTTCTCATCTAAAGGTGAATCTACCAAATTCACTCTTCCCGAAAGAGTATGCAACCTGAAATGCAGCCATCCTTCAAAATTTGCACTTTTCTGAAATTTGCAATGCAGTTCTCCAGCCAACTTATGCGTACGAAACCGTGTGTGCCTAGGGTAAAGAACAGAAAATGCTCATGTTATGAGTGAAGATAACGTGCAAAAATGCATTACTTAAGGGGAAATGTTTGCAAAAATGTAAATATTTGGCAAAACTGCATACAAGCATGTATATTGGGAGAAATTTGCCTTAAATTTGATGGATTTCCATGAAGGCTTTTAAAAATAATGGTAGCATATTGCTGGGAAAATATGGAGAACTGATTGGGAAAAGGAGAAACTGAGAGAAAGTGAAATTGATATATCTGACCAACATTGGCTCCCAGTACATTTCCAAGCACAATTCAAAGTGTTGGTGCTGACCTTGAAAGCCCTAAACAGCCTTGGCCCAGTATACCTGAAGGAGCATCTCCACTCCCATCATTCAGCCTGGACACTGAGGTCCAGCGCCGAGGGCCTTCTGGCGGTTCCCTCACTGCAAGAAGTGAGGTCACAGGGAACCAGGCAGAGGGCCTCCTTGGTAGTGGCACCTGCCCTGTGGAACGCCCTCGCAGCAGATGTCAAGGAAATAAATAACCATCTGACTTTTAGAAGACATCTGAAGGCAGCCATGTTTAGGGAAGTTTTTAATGTTTGATGATTTATTGTATTTTTAATATTTTGTTGGAAGCTGTCCAGAGTGGCTGGGGAGACCCAGCTGGATGGTGGGGTATAAATATGTTGTTGTTGTTGTTTGATTTGATTAAGAACCTTTCAGCTTCCTGTTTTCCTGACAACATACATGGTATATGAAATAAATAGAGGCTTCAGAAAACTAAGTCAAATCTTTGTTTTGTGCCCTCTTTGCAGAAAATGAGGATAATCTAAAAGGAATGCAGAATAGGTTGCAAGATGCAGAGGAAAAGAACTCAGATCTCCTGAAAGCTTTGAACGACACCTTGGGGAAACTGTCTGTGATTCCTAATGGTAAGTAGTAGGGCTGACCACCATTTGGGGAGCACCCGAAATCCATTTCCCACATTGCTTGAATCCAGCCAATCAATTATCATGAAGCGAGTGGGATTATGTTGTGTGTCTCTGTATTACCAAACAGCTTGAAAGGAAGTGTTGCAAATGTAGCAAAGTTGCCATCAGTAGAGCTAGGCCAGGGGAAATATGTCCCCATGTTGGGAAAGTGGGCAATTCTTTTGTCTGCCTCTGACTTTCCTTTCTGCATGCAATCAACATCTCATTAAGGAGGACAAAGGGCCAAGTACATTCACCCACCACCACCGTTGCCCTCCATTAGTTGGAAGGCAACTGTATACAGAAGGGAGGCTGATCTACTCCTGCCGCCCCGGTTAGATTGCCACTTGCTGAGAATCAGAAGTGGGGAGACTGCAGTTGCACTCATGTCCTGCTTGCAGGCGTTTCATAGTCATCTTGTTTCCCTTTGTGAGAACAAGATTCTGGATTTAGATGGGCCTTTGGCCTGATTCAGCAAGGCTTTCTCATGTCGGTGTGTGTCGGGGTCTAAAATACATTGGAAGCCTACATGAACACAGTAGACTCCACACAACAGGCTGTAGCTTTTTAACAGGAGGGATGCTTCTGCACACTCCGTCCCTTTCTCCTCTTGCGGGTGGGGTGATTGTTTGGTTTGTTTTTATGTTTGTTTTTCTGCTTTTATACTGTAAAGCGCCCTGTGATCCTCTGATGACAAGCAGTACATAACTGTATTAAATAAATAAATACATGTTGCTAATTGTTTGGATAAAGGAACACACAAAGAGGGTTTTTGTTTTGTTTTGTCTTCCCATGCTATGCTGTGGTGGCCTCATTGCCCAACTTCACAGCACAGCATCAGATGGCAAGGATCATCGTCTAGGCAATACAGGTGTGAACACTCTTCCCACCATCTCTACACAAGGGTGCTCCATTGCTCGTCATCCATCTCTCACAGTTCACAGGCAAAACTAGGCCCTAGTAAGTAGTGCTGCAGTATTGACAGACTTGACTGAAATATTTTTCTGATCTCTATTTTTTGACAAGGGATGTATGTATATTATACTTTTCGCTATGTGCCCTCCTGCCTGTGAGCATCACTGAGGATGCTGGTGTTCTGTCTGCCACAGAAGAAGGAATACTTGGCATTCCCCCCCCCCCCTTTTGGCCTTGCAGGAGCTGTCACTTTGTTGTCATTCTTAGAAGGCCAGTTCTGGAAGTTAATCTTCTTCTTCCAAGGAATGAAAGACAACATAGGCTGGATCTAGACAAATCAAAGAAGCGTTTCAGTTTAATCATTGTAAATTTAAACAGGGAAAACAGGTAGAGAAAAATGGGACTCCACATCGCCATCAGGTGGCACAATATTATATCGTATATAGAATTCATATAAATCACTTTTTCTTTACCAGTCTAGCTGAGTCCATACTGCTAATCCACTGTTTTCCTCTAGCTCATTTTCCCAAAGTACCTCTCCTTCCTATTACCAAAGCAATACAGTACAGAGACTAGCAAACTGTCAAAGAGTAAACGCTCTGTCTAGTTAGGTAAAACTCAAAATTTCCAGAGAAATATCGCAAATCCATAAATGAAGGGAACTGAAATTGACTGAGACTCTTTGCATTCAAAAGATAATAAACAGAAGCCAAGATCTGCTGCCAGTATCTATCCATATGGGGCAAACTGGCATGGCTTCATAGGTATGTTGCCATACTTCCTGCTGGAAAGAACAATTCTCTGTGGTACAGTATAACACTCGGCATGGTATCCTCAGTGTGCCAAAAAATACTGGATCACAGACTTTTCTGATTTAACAAAGTTGTGATCTAATTAAACTAGCTCACAAGCATCTGTGCTCTTTTCTTTGCCAGTGCAGGTGACAGGGTTTGGCAGGGGGGACGGGACTATGAAATCATGCTCAGAAGCTGGCTCCTGTGAAAATTGTATGTCCAAATTTGTATAATATGTAAGTTTAGATTTCAGACATAATTCATATAGGTACCATGGCAGTTCAATCAATAGGCATTTGCAGTCCTCTCATTTCACAAAAACTGATAACACAGGGCTCCATTCCACTGACGGTTTTTTTCCTTCACAAGATATTTAGCTAGGACATTGCTAGTGATATCTGATGGCAACATTTACTGACAGGATATTACTGAAGTTTGGTGAGAAATCACATGCAGGTAGCATGATAGTAGGATCTGGCTAATATATGGCAAGCTCCTTTACATTAGGTGAGAAAAGAACTATATTTTCAATGGTTTAGGTTTCCATATCTAACCAATGATTTTGCCCTTCGTAACTACGTCGAGGGGAATGGCCTTGCGTCAGTGATAGAGCACGTCTGTGCATACAATACGTACAAGTCTCTCATGCCCACCTACCTCCCATTTACAGACACAGCAGCCAAGGTACAAGCTGTCAAAGACAAAGCCAAGCAAGCAAATGATACTGCGAATGACGTCCTGGCTAGAATCAGAGATCTCAATGAAAATCTCCTTGGCTTAAAAGACAACTACAGAAAACTGGCTGAGGATGCAGCCAAGACAAATGCTGTGGTGAAAGATCCCACCAAAAACAGTAAGAGCATATTTTTTCATACCCACTGTTGTTTGTTCGTGTACTTCTGTAGCTATGAAAGGCTTCCTTCCCCTCCCTAACTCTGTATATGATTTAAAGCATATAAGTTCAAGTGCTGTTATTACAGACGGCAACCACTTTTCATGGGGGTTCCATACCTGCACACATGTCGGTGGAGCATGCATAAGCCTGCCCCTGTTCTGCCCTCTTCCAGGTCCTAAAGGACACACATCAATTGGACACATGCAGAATAGTGTCTGCTTTTACATGCTTACTAAATTATCAATGGAAAAGCACAAATTAATTGATGGTGCTGTTTGTTTGTTTATTTTATTTTTATGAGACCTTCCCAACAATAGTCAATTTGTTTCTCCATATCTCGTTGCTGTTTTTATTTTTCAAATAGCACAACCTTTCCCAACTTGGTGCCCTCCAGATGTTTTGGACATCAACTCTCATCAGCCTCAGCAAGCACAGGCATTCAGGCAGGGAGTAATGGAAGTTATAGGCCAAAACCTCTGGAGAGCAGCAGGTTAGGGAAGGTTTACATAGCAAATAATTGGCAGTAGGTTTTCTAGAATCCATTCTCTTGGTTCTTAAAACATCTCCATTAAGATTAAGAACTCTAGCGCTGCATTTAAAAAACAAAGAAGTCCTTGAAAGATCATTTCTAGTACAGTAGAAATAACGACAAGCTTTCGTAGTATGAACATGTCAGCTTGGTCAATGAGCTAACCTTTAAAGGGGGAAGCATGAGAGAAGAATTTAATAAAGCTGTCTTTTGGTTGTAGGAAATGTAATATAGCCTCTTGGGTAATATAGCTGTGTTAAGAGTATATTTTATGCTGATCCCTTAGTTATTATATTCACAGAGAAGCCCTGTGTTGCATGGTAGGAGAATTGAGCAAGAACGTCTCCAGCACAGTTGAGTGACCTCTAGCATTGCAATGACACAGAAAATGAATAGTCATTTCCATTGAAGGTCCTTAAATAGTCACAGTGGAAGAACTTAGACGTGTTTAAATCACATACCTTCTGAGGTATTATGTACATGAACTCTGTCCTATATTCCTTCCATAAAGTCTCAGTTCTGCATTTGAAAATGCAAAAAAATAAATAAATAACCCAGTCTTCATTTTTGGGTTGAATCTAGGAATAGACAGTTCAGTCTATATCTAGTCCATGCCAATTTTGCATACGTTTATGCGTAAGTTCATTCTGTTCCACGTCTCCATTAATGTGCAATTTAGGGGGAAATCCATATGAAAATTCACGTTTAAGTGTGTATTTAAATATGTAGCTAACTGTAGATAACTACGTATTTTGCTTTATCTCAGTGTATGCCTTTCTAAGTGTAGTTATATTAGAACAGGAATGCTCCTCAGATTCTCATGGCTGTCCTTCCTCCTCCTCACTTTTCCTACTCAAATTCACTCCTCTTTCCAGCGCTACCTACACTGAACATTAAATCTGTGCCACCTACACCACAGTAGACAAGAATTTATAACCCACC
The DNA here is from genome assembly GCF_965153285.1 of Podarcis tiliguerta. Classification (NCBI taxonomy): domain Eukaryota; kingdom Metazoa; phylum Chordata; class Lepidosauria; order Squamata; family Lacertidae; genus Podarcis; species Podarcis tiliguerta. Next base: position 62,757,819 of record NC_139536.1, on the reverse strand, counting down.
AAGTTAAATTAAAACTATCATTAGCACTCAGCTTGGTACAGACCTTCAGCTGCCATCTTAATTCCATTTGCTTGGGACTGAGCCCCACTGAATTCAGTAAGACTTATTTCTGATTAGACATGATTAGGATTGCTTTGTAAAGTAATGAAAAGGAAAAGGTGAGATTTGAACAGGAAAGGCAAGACAAGGAGGAGGAGGACAAAAGGTGCCATAATCAAAGGAAATGGGAGAGGAAGGGGCCGGGACTTGTGAGACTGGAAATGCTTCATCTGCATTGAGCTATTATCACATGAAGTACACTTACATTTACTCTGTTGATTGTTCTCCAGTGGCAATATATCTAGAGGACCTAATGTGGGCACCTGAAACTGGAGAAAATTCTCCACTTCTGCCAAATCTGCAGTACACTGTGTGCTAAGCTGTGAATTCCTCCAGTTTTCTGTTCAGTAATCCATTTTATTGTGTTGTTGTTTGTTGTTTCGAATCTACTGTCTTACAAGTTTTCTTTCTTCTTCTTTTTTTAAAATCTCCAAAACTTGTCTGCAGAAATCAGTACGTATAAGGTTCTAATTTTATTATTCTTTCTAGCCTTTCCCCTTCCGCTGTGCCCATATGCTTCATTCATTTTCTCAAATACACTTGCATGGTACCTATGCAAGTTGCTGCGCTATAACGCCTTACTATTTAGCCTAGTCAATGTTCCAACATTGACACTAACACTGTTATTCATACCAGGAAAGGGACACACCTCACAACCAGTTCTGATGCTACGAGCCCATACTTAGAGCCTTAAAGCATAAGAGAGAAATTGAGCAAAGAATGGCAGGAGGCAAAAGTTGTCATTTTATTGAAAGGTCATACGGAGTCAAGACTCCTGGAAGGTGCAGTTCTCCTTCAGATGCTCTGCATGTTCCAAGAAGTCAGTTTCTGAAAACTTGTTACTTCTGTCATTTTTCACTTGCTTTTTTTCATCTATTGTATCTTGAAGATGAGTGTGCAAAAACATACTGCAACCAGCTCTACAAGGAAGCTGACAGTAACTTAATGTTTCCTTCTTTATGGACCTGAAATGGAGGTCTGATGGTATAGAAATCGATGTCACAGGACTAGGTATAGGGTAGAAACTAAATTCAGTTTACATTTAATTTCTCAAATTCACACTTACCTGTGTACAATATAAGAACCAAAACACAGCCATCCTTCAAAGTTCACATGAAAATTTTGTGGAGCACTTCTCTGAACATTGTTTACAAAATGTATATATTGGGGAAAATGTGTATGAAAATGAATATTTAGCAGAAATAGCATATAAAGTACACACTAGAAAAAATTATTTGCAAAGCTGTACATTACTCAGAACTGCAGACAAAAATGGGTTCATTAGCAGAAATTCAGACTAAAATGCTGAAGAATTTTCATGAAGAATTGAAGGGAAATAGCTTCAGAACCCTGGAGAACTGAACTCAAGATTGTAAGAATGAGAAACTGAGGGAACCAGAATTGACTGGCCCCACCATCCCTAGCAAGGAACCAGAAAAACGTTGACAGTAGGCTCTTGGGTCACAATGAAAGCCACTGACTGTTCCATTTTGAAGGGATTAGACAAATTCATGTGGAATGTGTCTGTCAGTGTCCATGAGAGATGAATGAAACTTCCTTCTGTACCTCTGAAAACCAGATACCTGAAGAGAAGCCACAGCAGATTGCTGTTGTCATTATATTCTGTCTGCAAACTTCCAGGGACATCTGGGTCTCATCAAGCAAACCAGTGCTCATAAATTCCCTTCACATTGATGGTTAATATAGCCTCTCCACAGACAAATTACCGTATTTTTCGTCCTATAGGGCGCACCGGCCCATAGGACGCACCTCGTTTTTTGGGGGGGGAAATGAATAAAAAAAATTTATTTCCCCCCCTCAGCTGTGGCTGCCGCCCCAAGCCTTGCGGACACCCGCCCGAAGCAAGGGGAGCCCTCTGGAGGGCTCCCCGTGCTTCGGGCGGGAGGCTGCCGCCCCAAGCCTCGCGCGCTCGGCGGGACCTCCCGTCGGGCGCGCAAGGCTTGCAGACAGGCGCCGGAAGCAAGGGGAGCCCTCTGGAGGGCTCCCCGTGCTTCGGGCGGGAGGCTGCCGCCCCAAGCCTCGCGCGCTCGGCGGGACCTCCCGTCGGGCGCGCAAGGCTTGCAGACAGGCGCCCGAAGCAAGGGGAGCCCTCTGGAGGGCTCCCCGTGCTTCGGGCGGGAGGCTGCCGCCCCAAGCCTCGCGCGCTCGGCGGGACCTCCCGTCGGGCGCGCGAGGCTTGCAGACAGGCGCCCGAAGCAAGGGGAGCCCTCTGGAGGGCTCCCCGTGCTTCGGGCGGGAGGCTGCCGCCCCAAGCCTCGCGCGCTCGGCGGGACCTCCCGTCGGGCGCGCAAGGCTTGCAGACAGGCGCCCGAAGCAAGGGGAGCCCTCTGGAGGGCTCCCCGTGCTTCGGGCGGGAGGCTGCCGCCCCAAGCCTCGCGCGCTCGGCGGGACCTCCCGTCGGGCGCGCAAGGCTTGCAGACAGGCGCCCGAAGCACGGGGAGTCCTTCGGAGGGCTCCCCGTGCTTCGGGCGGGAGGCTGCCGCCCCAAGCCTCGCGCGCTCGGCGGGACCTCCCGTCGGGCGCGCAAGGCTTGCAGACAGGCGCCCGAAGCAAGGGGAGCCCTCTGGAGGGCTCCCCGTGCTTCGGGCGGGAGGCTGCCGCCCCAAGCCTCGCGCGCTCGGCGGGACCTCCCGTCGGGCGCGCAAGGCTTGCAGACAGGCGCCCGAAGCAAGGGGAGCCCTCTGGAGGGCTCCCCGTGCTTCGGGCGGGAGGCTGCCGCCCCAAGCCTCGCGCGCTCGGCGGGACCTCCCGTCGGGCGCGCAAGGCTTGCAGACAGGCGCCCGAAGCAAGGGGAGCCCTCTGGAGGGCTCCCCGTGCTTCGGGCGGGAGGCTGCCGCCCCAAGCCTCGCGCGCTCGGCGGGACCTCCCGTCGGGCGCGCAAGGCTTGCAGACAGGCGCCGGAAGCACGGGGAGTCCTTCGGAGGGCTCCCCGTGCTTCGGGCGGGAGGCTGCCGCCCCAAGCCTCGCGCGCTCGGCGGGACCTCCCGTCGGGCGCGCAAGGCTTGCAGACAGGCGCCCGAAGCACGGGGAGTCCTTCGGAGGGCTCCCCGTGCTTCGGGCGGGAGGCTGCCGCCCCAAGCCTTGCGCGCTCGGCGGGACCTCCCGTCGGGCGCGCAAGGCTTGCAGACAGGCGCCCGAAGCACGGGGAGTCCTTCGGAGGGCTCCCCGTGCTTCGGGCGGGAGGCTGCCGCCCCAAGCCTCGCGCGCTCGGCGGGACCTCCCGTCGGGCGCGCAAGGCTTGCAGACAGGCGCCCGAAGCACGGGGAGTCCTTCGGAGGGCTCCCCGTGCTTCGGGCGGGAGGCTGCCGCCCCAAGCCTTGAGCGCTCGGCGGGACCTCCCGTCGGGCGCGCAAGGCTTGCGGACACGCGCCCGAAGCACGGGGAGTCCTCCGAAGGGCTCCCCGTGCTTCGGGCGGGAGGCTGCTGCCCGCAAGCCTTGTGAGCCCATGGGAACTCCCACAGGGCTTGCAAGGCTGGCGTATAGCTTCCTGAAGCCTGGAGAGTGAGAGGGGTCGGTGCGCACCGATGCCTCTCGCTCTCCCGGCTTCAGCGAAAGCCTGCATTCGCCCCATAGGACGCACGCACATTTCCCCTTCATTTTTGGAGGGGAAAAAGTGTGTCCTATGGGGCGAAAAATACGGTAAGAAAATGCTTGTAATGACACTACAAATTCAATGTAATTTTTTTGTGGCGATTGTATTATGTAACTAGAACCTGGTAATTGTTATAAGTTTTATAATACATACATATATATATATATATATATATATATATATATATATATATATAGGACGCGGGTGGTGCTGTGGGTTAAACCACAGAGCCTAGGACTTGCCAATCAGAAGGTCGCAGTTCAAATCCCCGCGATGGGGTGAGCTCCCGTTGCTCGGTCCCTGCTCCTGCCAACCTAGCAGTTCGAAAGCACATCAAAGTACAAGTAGATAAATAGGTACCGCTCCAGCGGGAAGGTAAACGGTATTTCTGTGTGCTGCTCTGGTTCGCCAGAAGCGGCTTAGTCATGCTGGCCACATGTACGCCGGCTCCCTCGGCCAATAAGCGCCACAACCCCAGAGTCGGCCACGACTGGACCTAATGGTCAGGAGTCCCTTTACCACATATATTTATATATAGCAAAACACACACACAATACAAAACAAAACAAAACAAAAAATCCCTTTACACATTAAACACACGAAGAGGGTTCAGCACATAGAAAAGACTATTGGTCTCACTACCCATGCAATCTGGGCATCTAAGCAGGAAAGCCTATGCTTGCACATCTCTACGCTTCCATGTTAGCTGGAATCCTGAGTGACTGGGGGTGGTCATGTGGTTTACACTTTATAATATTAAGAGCTAGTGAAAAAACAAGTGTGGGCTACCAACCTTTACTAGATTTAACAAATATGAAAAGTCCTGAGACATGGGTCCTCATATTTGGAGTTAGACAATTATTTTCTTCTTCTAATTTATGACTATGTAACTAATGAGTACTAATTTGTTTCCTAACTAATGAAAACTAATGAGCTACCATTTTAGTACAAAATGCTTCCATTAAATCAAGACTAAAGGCAAACTCTGGAACCCTGAGCTGTCCATACTGTGACCTCTAAGCTCTAACTTTTCCATGCCATAGGATCTCAGTTATCCTCAAAAAAAAACAAAAAAAAAAAAACAACACACACACACACACACAAAAAGCAACCCTGTAACTTCAGACCCAAAGCACTCTTTTGAATATTTCTCCTTTGCACCTATTTTGCCAATCAAGCTCTAAAATTATTGTTGCAATTATTTGGCATCTTTTTAAAAAATGTTATCAGTATATATATTTTTCTGGGCTTTTTAAACACTTAAATCCCAAATGAATAAAGCATGATATATTTATCTGAAAATTAGCATGCACACCTTCATTGTAGCTACTTTACATTGCTTCTGAATTGAAAAACTATGGGTTAATCATGGACTGCAAGTGACAATATGAAACCACACCAGGAGTCTAAGATTAAGCCACAATTTCCAATTACACATAGGATGAAATAAGTTTGTTTAAAACAATCATGATACAGACCTTGGCTGGCACTTGAAGGGTGTGTGCATTTACACAACACTCATTCCTGGATTAATCATCCACAGTTTATAACAAACAAGTCCCATCCCAAATAAAAATAAAGATTTTTTTTAAAAAATAAAAAATAATAAAAATCCAGTTTATATAAAATAGGATTGTTATATTCAAACTGGCCCAGAGTGTTCTCAAGTGTTCTCAAACTCATGGTGTTTGTAACCAATTTCTCACACTGTTTCTGGTTGTGTGTTTTTTACATGAAGTTGCTGATGCAGAAGACACTGTTAAAAACCTGGAAGAGGAAGCAGATCGACTGATGGATAAACTCAAACCAATCAAACAACTTCAAGATAACCTAGGGAAAAACATCTCTCAGATTAAAGAACTGATAAATCAAGCCAGGAAGCAAGCCAATTCCGTAAGCCTTTTTAATAGCTTGTTCTATTTCTTTAGCTATCTTATTTCATTCATACAGAGATCTCAGAAGGGATAAGGAGGGCTGAAAATAACGATGCTGGTAACAAAGCTCACAAAAACTGGGTGGACTCATGTTGTGCTTTAGCTTGCTTGAGAATTGGTAATCTAAGGGTTAGCAATGTAGGAGCCATTTCCTAGTCATATTGGTAAAACAGGAATGAAGGAACCACACATAATGTTTGTGTAACCCACTAGCATCCCTCTAGCTGCAGGAGGAGTGGGGTGGTTTGAATCTGAATTGACAGCAGACCCTCCTATCTGGTTGCACTTGCCCAACCCTACATTGTAGTAATAAAAGAGGTTTCCTCATGCCCAAGTAGGGGAGGCAATTACCATGACATAACCAGTAAATGTTCACTTGGTCTTGGAGGGAGTCTGCAACTTTAAGGGTGGAATTCAACATTGCATTAAGGAGATTGTTCCATCAGTGCAAGCTCCCCTTTCCACATGCTGTTCTGGGGGGTTCTTTGGATGCTCCAGAGGCGACATGGGAGCATGAGGGCATGTGAGTTAGAGGATAGGGTCAAGTCCCCTTGTACTAGCAGAACTCCTCACTGGTTCCTGTTAGCTGCTCTGTTGAATCAAGCCCTTAAGTTTTACAGTATCTGTATCAATCGTCCATAATGGGATCTTACAACACAACAACCAGAAACTCAAACAACTGTCTTCTCCTCATGGCTCATGTTCACATGATTAAATGTGGTATCTACCTGGTCTGTCATTAAACAGAAGCTCATTGTTCCGCTTCCTTTGGAGCATCATTCTGTCACAGTCACTGTGGTTAAGCCACTATGATGTCACATTGGTAAAAAAGTAGTGCTGTAATTACAGATGGACATCGAGACCAAACATTCCCCATTGGATGCATGGACCTTTTTCCAGTAATGGAGTGGTTTAGGCCTTGTTCACACAGACCTCTGTGTGCTTGTTGTGCAGAGGTGCTGGGATTACGGTCATCAACCCGAGAGTATCTGTTGATGTGCAGCAAGCATATTATAACTTTTGAATTCACACTTGATCAGTGCATTGAGCATGAACAGTGAGCAAAGTTGGAAAGGATGTGTCAGTTTATATTTAATGACAAATACTAATCAATAAAATCATGTATTATAATAATGCTGTATGATGAATATATTGCTCAAGTGTTTCCATTAATCATCCTAACAAAACAAAAAGGCCCCATTACGGCAAGACGTAGAAATTTTCTTATCAGCAGGCATTGCTGCTATATATATGGAACCTGACAGCATCTTTGCAGAACCACCAAGAATATTAAATTGGGTTGCTTTCCCATTTTCCTGATTTTCTTCACCTTGTGTCCTCGGGTTAAGAGCATCATTTTCTAGCCTCATTACTGAGTCCCGAATCTGTCTTCCCAGTGTAATTACATTTTAAACTCTGGGATCAGCTGGTAACGCTAAACTTATTTGCCATATGACCCACAAGAATCTGTAAAGAAAATCCTTAGAGATGAATGTTTAGCCAGCTCCTGTTTAATTCAAGTCAAAGCATCTTGCTGGCTGCAGGAGAAATACAAAAATAAATGTATGTAGTATAATGCTGATAAAACAGCACCTTCTATATATAAATGATTCTTCATGCAAATAGAGGCGAGGCAACAGATTATTTCTTCCACCTCTTGAAATAATTTTCATGCCTAGGTTTTAAAGCTATTTTCATAACGTTTATCATTTCTCTGAGGAGGCATTCCAACTATTCCTCACTGTGTGGTTGGAAAGCCCAAAATGATGTGGTGGTTCAGCAATTCAATGTCAGTGGCATTTTAGTCATGCCAAAAGTTTTAAAACACATCACCTAGTGAATTTTGAATACAGCTACGTGTGACACCTACAACATCTTTAAAAATCTCATTACTATCTAGAATATATGACAAAAATAAGGCTCAATTATTATTCATTTAGGTATGTGAGGCTGTGGCAAATCCATATAACACTGCCCAGAATGAAAGAGACTTAACCTCAATGTAAAAAAACAAATAAAGAAATATAATATATTACCTTTTTACCTAAATGGTCCCACATTGGACATCTGCTTGCTTTCTTACTTCTTTTTGTACCTAATATAGAATCCTGTGGCTAGTTCACACATGCTACAAAAGGAGGCTTGTTTATACCCGCTCATCATGTGGCCCTCCAGATGTTGCTGAAATACATCTCCCATCATGCCTGACCATTAGCTATGCTGGTTTTGGCTGATGGGATTTCGAGTCCCAACAACATCTGAGCCAGGTTCTCCATCCCTCATGTACACAGTTACACAGCCACATAGTCATATTAAAGTTGAGAAGAGGATACACAGGAAAAATGGCAGCTGTTTTCACAATCCCATAATCATCAGTTTTTAAAAAAAATGAAACGGGTAAGGAAAACACACTTGCCTAATTTTCCACAAATATGGATATGGTACTAATTTGTGCCATCGCCAAAATGTATTTCTATTTCATAAACTTGAAAAACAAAATAGAATTGTTTACATTCTTATTTGTTTTGGTAGCAAGATTCCATAAGCTCAGTAAAGCAAATGGTCCAGGACTTTATTGAGTCTTTTATTATACTCACATAAATGCCATGGCAATAATATTGTAAGCACCAAGTGAACTCTTAATGAATATTAGATAATTACTTTTAAGAGCTGCAAGAGATCCTCTGAGATGGAACTAGCAACTGACAGTAGAACTAAAATACATGAAAGTCTTCCGTAATGCAAACAGAACGCAGGAGAGAAGAATGCATTCAAAATAAGGCAGCATATAGACCACACATCCCACATAGGCTGTATTCATTGTTACCCTTGTGCGTTCATTAGCAACCATTTCTGAATATATTCAACAGCTATGTTGTCATAGCTGACCCTTGTTCATGGTCACATATCCTAGTTAATTCTTACTGCAAAATAATTGCCAGTACATGACCTGTAATCCAAACCCAGTTTTTAGGAAGTAGATTGCAATTTATTCCATCAGTTTAAACTTCAAGGGAGCATATGATTGAAAAGTGACGAAAATGAGTCCGCTGCATGTATTTGTGGATACCTAACTGTTACACTGGCAGTAATGAGCTGTATAACCTGAGTTCTCTCTCCTGTTCTCCCCCCCCCCCCAACTTTTCTTTCTTCTGTTTCCATTGAAGATTAAAGTATCTGTGGCTTCTGGAGGCAACTGCATCCGTACATACAAACCAGAGATAAAGAAAGGAAGCTACAACACTGTCATTCTCAATGTAAAGACAACAGTGGCCGACAATCTGCTTTTTTACCTTGGAAGTAACAGATTTGTAAGTCTGCATTCGTTTTCCTTTGGGGAAGTTTTAGTCTGATCTGTACACCTGTAGCAAATGTCAATGTAAATAAAGGCACAGTGGAAGGGCAGGGAAACTAAGGTTGACTAAATAATTGTAATTCGCCGTAAAGCAAACAAAGATCAAAAGGACTGTCTTTTAACCATGTGAAACGGGTTTATAAATTACACAGCTGGTTGATGTACGTTGGGATTGTAGCAGAAAAAGCTCACTGTGTAGGGCTCAGTCACTATTCTCTGATTATTGCTTATGGGAAGTGGGAGGGCCAAGGCAGTGAGGTCACTGTGATGCAAATTCACCTGCAGGCGGATCAGATGGTCTCTGCTGGTTCATTTGCACTGCACCAGCCTCCACATCACCCCATCACCCTCCTGGTAAGAAAAAGTAAGCCGCTTGATGAGAACAACCTTAAGAATGCAATTCTATACATATCTACTCAAAAGCAATTCCTACCGAGTTCCCTACTGGGATTTACTCCCAGATAAGTGTGCATAAGACTTATGCAGCCTAAGGTTATAAAAGCGGAATCAAAAGAATAAAGTTATCTTGCAATTATTATTTTTTTTATCAGCCAGGAAAAAGATGGCTGGGGAAAGACTGATTGGGAAGGAAGCATAAGAAGGAAAGGATTCAGCAATCCCCTGTTCCATGCAGCACTTTAGATGACCCACCCAGCCCCTTTTTCATAGGAAATCATCATGGCCAGCATTGTAACATATAGTCAGGCCCCCACAGGGGTCCAGAGAAGCCCAGGACACAGTTTTTGAGGCCTCTGCTGTAATGGATATAAAAAAACATGGCACAAGGAAACAAAATAAGACAACCAAGAAAAGAAAGGGAAACATAATTTGAATGTTTATTTATCAGATACTTTCCTGGCCTTTTTCTGTACAAATGCACTAATTTGCATCTCATCAATAGTAATTACTGTTATATTAGTATTATAATAATAAAATAAAAATTTATTTATATCCTGCCCTCCCCAGCCGGAGCCGGGCTCAGAGCGGCTAATAGCAGTAAATATATTAGTATTTACTGTTATAGTAGTATATTACTATTATATTATAATAGTATTTACTATCGATGTAGAACGTGCTTAGTCCTGAGTATGTCTGCACTGATAGGTTGTGGCTATTATTTTCACTATATGTTTAAATAAGCCAATATTTGAAATAAGCCCATTAAGAGGAAAAATACATGTTTATGCTATAATTAGAGTAATTCACAAAAATGACATGTAAATCATGATAAGAAGTAAATCTCCAAAAGGAAAATTAAGGATTTTGAAAGATTATTCCACCTCAAGTGGTGGTGACTCATTGTCCTCCACTCACATCTTTCTTATTTTCTTTTTTTACTAATTCTCTCACTTGCCTTGCCTTTTTGTTACTGTCTCTGCTCTCAAGTAGCTTTGCTATTATTTCTCTAATTATGTTGATTTTTTAAAAAAACGAAACGTCTTTTTTGTAGACTGACTTTTTGGCCATCGAAATGCGTAAAGGCAAAGTGGATTTCCTGTGGGATGTGGGATCCGGTGTTGGACGGGTTGAGTATCCAGATCTGACAATTGATGACGGATTTTGGTACCGAATTGAAGCATCAAGGCAAGTACTCGCTTTTTCCATACAAGTCTCATCACACACACACACACACACACACACACACCCTTTGTATTATGATATAAAATGAAGATGCCATGCTTCAATTTCATTTGCTCCTGAGATTAAATCTTTCCTGGTTAGAAGCAGGACGTTTTCAGCAGTGGTACTACCATCAGTGGTACTACTACCACAGCTACTTCTTCCCCAAGGGCTTTGGCCATAGTTCATCACTTCCTGTGGGTTAAAAAATACTAAATTATTTAGGTAGGCATTTTTCTGAATTGATGGCCGGTAACTTTCTGTTGATACGTGAATCAACATTGCCTTGGCTTTTATAATGTCTAGATACTGTTGTCTTGTGTAATGGTTCATGCCACATGCATTCTTTGTCAGGAGCATCGTTATTATAAAATGTAATGCAAACCCGACTAAGACTCTTAAGAATGCACAAGTTTTTATGCGGTTTAATCATGACCACATCCAAGATCAGGCCTTCGAACCTTACCCTCCCGTAAATCTTTCTGGCCCTTCTCCCCCAAAAGATTGTGCCAGCAGTGGGCATGAACATGATGGGACATACTTAATCTATCACAGAAGATGATATAATGCAGTGATTGCAGCATATATAGTATAATATAATTCTGACCTTGTTTTCTTTGAATATCACACCCTGATAGAGTAATTCTGAAAAAGAAGTGTGGAACCCAAGTTTTATGGGGGCATTTTTATTATTCTTAGAAGTTATAGCAGACAGGAATTCCATTCACAGTACTAGTTAGATGTCTATACCAATTAACTAGCCACCTCTATGAAATATACTAATGCTTATTCATGATTCGTTAAGTATGTTATACGACATTGTAATTATATGTTTAGTAATACATTTCATTTTACAGTCTAATTATACAGTAGGCACCATTAGAATAGTTTAACGCTTTTGCCAGTAATTTGCATGACAGTGCAATTTATGTTATTTTCTAGATAATATTCACCAGGGAATGCCATGCATATCTTGTTCAGATTATCAGCATGTTGAGGCAAAATGAATTGGAATTTAAAGGCCTGGCACTTGCAGAGAAAGAAAAACTTTGATAAATATTTCTGCTCCATAAATGGAAGGATATAATTGATGCATGAAATAATCAATCTCCGTGGAATAAATTAATGCATTAAAGGATTGTTGTGTTTCATTTTCTTAAAAATCAATGGAAGGTTTTCAGTTTTTAATAAAAGTTTTTAATTGAGAGCTTAATCTTTCATTTGTTCCATTTGAATAAACCTGAGATATATCTTTATTCTGGTTACTTCCTTTTAAAACAGCAGAGATTTGTTTGGGGTTTTACAGACACAATAGTTCACAATAAGTAGTGGGCTTAATGTTTATTGCTAAGGAACCTTGCCTTCCACATGAATAAGATGGTGGGGTGGCTTTCTGGAAGCAGCAGTGAGATTGTGTGAGGGTCTGGCATCACTAGTCCCCAAATACTATTGTGGCCCTTTGGAATGTACGGTATGTTTGTTTGTTTGTGAAGGCAGCACCATTCATGGCTTCACCCAATAATGAACTATTACCAAGGACACCTTTAGACAGGCAGCTGTGATGAGGCCTAATCAATACAGAGTAGCCCACTAGCTGATCTCCTTCATGAGATCAACAGCTAGTCAGTTATGCTGTGGCCCACAATGTCTTCTTATAGGCTAAAAGTTGTGCATAGAAATTCACAAAATGTTCTTTTGTATGTGTAAATTTCTTTACTGACTCAGGACTTTTAATGAACCTATGAATTCATTGATCAATGGTTCCCATATCTCTTTTTTTTTCTTCCCCTCATGAAGGACTGGAAGAAATGGCACAGTTTCCGTACAGGCATTGGAAGGTCCTAAAGCCACCATTGTACCAAGCATTTTCAGTGCAATTTCTCCACCTGGTTACACAATTCTGGATGTGGATGCAAATGCCATGCTGTTTGTTGGAGGCCTAACTGGCAAAATAAAGGTAATGGGTTGTTACTTCACTAGTCCAATTTAATCATGTTACCATCCTTTGATTTACTTTCTTTTAGGTTGAGCAAAGATGGCAATCTTAGTCAAATGAATGAAGCACCCTTCCATGTTCAATAGCTCTTATCAGACTGCAAAGAAGAGCTCGGGATCAGGCTATTTATATTTGAGGCATCAGGTGGTTCTTATTTATCATCGCATCCAGCACATGCTTACTCAGAAATGAGTCCTGCTGCATCTACTAGGTCTTACTTCCATGTTGATATACATGGGATTGCACCATCAGTTGTTGGTCTCTATCTGCAGTATGCTGCAATGTTGCTTATATTGGCTAATCCAGTAAGCATTCTGGGTATTTCAGATCATTTGCAGAAGGGTGGTTGTGGAAATAGGTGACAGTCTATGTATTTTATCAATATAAAGGTGACGATATTAATGGGGCACGTTGCTCTATGTAATGCTTTCTAGCAATCCAGATCAATATCAAATCCTTTTCCGGCATTACTGAAGAACACTGGATATAGTTTTATAGAACACAAAAGTCCTGCAGTGTTTTAAAAGGGGTCACAATCACTATTCCATTAAATCTGGGACCAAAGTGCTTATAACTGAGTGAAGGATTTCAGTATTAGCTTTCAGATTCCTTTTATATTGGGGGATATGGCACGAAGAGGCAATGCAAGCACATTTTTCATTCATTATGGGTTCATATGGCATAAGGTCAGAGCTTGCACACACTCACGCACCTATATCCTGGCAGTCGGCTCTGAAGTGAAATCTAAGATTATAAGTGGGTGATGTTGGATGCTTTGCACAAACACTCGGCTGGAATGACAAGTTTGGAAAGATGTTTGACAGGCTATGCAGGTATCTCCCAAGCAGCTCTGCATCCAGTCTGTCAGTCAGACTGAAAAACAATGACAATGTAGAGCGATCAAGATACTGTCAATCAGTCTGAAAAAAAAATACTTTAAAGAATTACTTATTTCTGTGTCTGAACTACATTCTAGCAAAGTTAGAGTTCTTTCTGTGCCTGATCTAGCAAATTGTATAATTTTTGTGTGCAACATTTTATTTTATTGTTTATTTTAATAAATAAATTTATAAACTGTCTCACAGAATAAAGCCATTGAAGCAAAAACAGTTATAAAATTGAACTTCCACAATTACGGGGTTCTACTTCAAGGAAAAACCTTCTTAAACAAAAATCTGCACTGTACCTTTAAGTTTCCTGATGCAAAAGGAGACGAGGCAGCCATGGCTTCTGTCTCTCATTGACCCCCTGTCCTGTCATCTGCTGTGTGGCACACCTGGAGTTAATGTTCATTACACCTAAAAGAAAAATAGTCCATGAGACAAATGGGCAGAAGAAGCTGCCCAACTCCCAAAAGATACAGTGCAGTTCTGGCAACCATAGTAAGATGGTACTTGCCATTTTCCTGTTTTAGGATTTTTTTAAAAAAAAAATTCTATTTTTCTTCCCACTTTCGACTTGTCCCCCCCCCCTTTCCAATGTGCTTTTTCAGTTTTACTCCAGTAGAATGCAGTGCCTACTCATCATGAAGTTCTCAAATGTGCCAATTAAAATATTCACAATGACCTTGGAACAGATCGCCCGTGTTGTTACACTTTCAAGTCATGCCTCACTTTGAAAGTCAAGTTGCTCTTCTCCATATGCTCACACATTAATATTTTTAATAATCATAATTGCTTCATGAAAAGTAGCAGGTGCTTGTGTGTCTTAGGTTGCTAAATATCTGGAATTGAAACTAGCTCACATTGATGAAGTGAAACATAAAAGAAGATTGGATACTTTAGAAAAGGACAAGTTCCTCTTGGAACAAATACTCTAAAAGCAGTCCATATGACCTTAGCCAAGTATTTTGGGGGGAATTTAAATGTTAATATTTCTGGCTTGTGAATAATAATTATAATAATAGTAATAAATCACTCCCAACTTATTAATTTAACTTTGTCAAGAGTCTACTCTGACTGCTAAACAGTGAATCCTAGTTAAGTTCCCAGCTTCTCTTTCAGACATTCTAAGGCAGCATTCACCAGATGGTGTGATGGGACCACACCACTCACCTGACCGCTGGTCAATTGTGTTGCTGCTGCTTACCAGGAAGGAGAGGGAGAAGGAAAAGGTAGTGGTAAGATCGGCGCAATGCAGAGGCACTGGTTGGAATTCTAGGTTGGCTCTGCCAGAGTATTTGCACCTTGCTAACCATGCCACCCCCTCTCCCCATCTATCTCCTGGTAAGCAGCAGCAGCAGAACCAGCCAGAAGTGAAATGGGAAGCGCCAGCCAACCACATCATCTGCTACTGGCAGCATTATCTTTGCAGAAATCACCTAATGGATCTGCTCATATAGTATGGAAGAGCTTTGGGATTCTCTGAGCTTAGAAGCAGTAGAGAATCTCAGGCACAGAGACTGAGTGCTACCTACCTGGCCCCTCTATCTGGTCCTTGGGATTCTCACCAGGCCACACCCCTCACAGGCCTGCTACATGCCCTTCTCGTGTGTTTTGGCCTGGCAGGGATGTGTTCTTGAATGATGATAATGCCTTTGGATTGCCTGTATGGAGGATGGAGAGGTGTGTGCAGAAACCTCTATTTTTTTGTATGGATGGAATGTGGCCTACTGTACAGTGTTAAGAATCAAACTTGTTCCACCCACTTTCCCCCCTGGCCCTGCATATCACTGGCATATGGCCCCTACAAGGTTGCCAGTGAGAGAATGTGGTCCTTGACTGAAAAGGTTCCCTACTCCTTGTCTAAATGGCTTTCCCCTTGGAGAAACTTTCACATGGCTTGAATCAAGCAGGTAACACATAGCTGCTTGTTTGAGTTGGACAACTATCAGTAGGAAGGAAAGGATGTAATGAGCAGTTATTCTCCAGGATTCATCTCATGGAAACTACATTTATAACAATGAAGTTTTTCACAACCACCAGATGTATAGCAAAATATCAGACTTTCATCAACTATTAAATGAGTTCAAAAGGAGACTGTTTGATATTCCAACTTCAACTGTGAGCACACTTTATAATGACCGGGAAACCATGAAGCGATGAAGGAGGCCAGTCCACAGTTTACCAACAAGGAGAGCAGCCTCCATAGTGAGATCCACTTAGAATGGCTTTGGGGGAAGACTGCAGATCAGCCTACTTTCGCCTCCTTTCACCACCGTTTAGCATCCTAGTATGTGAAGCCACACAGCTGACCTCATTCAGCAAACTAGCAAACTTCTTGTTTTTGCATTAGTGTACATTCCTGGACACAAAGGATTGGGTCCATTTCAACCACTTTTCCACATCAGTTGAAGACTAAAAAGTACTTGGGGAGTTTCGAACAAGCAAATTCTATCTGCCTAATAAACCAGTGGCCATGTATTCACAATACCATTGTCCATTAACCAAGAGCTCAGAACTCAGTCTGGATGCTTTCTGTTTCCAGAAATCTGAAGCTGTACGAGTTACTACTTTCACCGGCTGTATGGGAGAGACTTATTTAGACAGCAAACCAATAGGACTATGGAATTTCAGAGACATTGAAGGAGAGTGTAAAGGGTGTGCTGTCAGGTAAGATTTTGCTGTATATTGTCAATGTTATTGCTATTGATGTGCAGGTTACCTAAACAAAAAAAAGTCATAATTCTGTTAAATACCAAGTTGCCTAAATAAATTCTCCACTATGTTTTCATGCTTCTCTTCAACAGTTTCAGTATAACAAATGCCAATTACTAGACAGAAATGAATAACCACATATGCTTCATAGATACAAATCTGTGCTTATCAACTATAAATGAGGCATGGATGTCGGAAGCTAAAGATATATCTTTTAAAAAGTTAAACCTATTAAGGTTCTCTAAATATCACCTCTAAATATATTGCAGCTGGTTCATATGGCCATTTTCATATAGGAAATGACATTTTGAAGCCACCCTAATTTGATTTTTTGGCATAGGAACCAAGCTCATGAAAGTCTGCTCATGCATATCCAATCCATGTCTGATTGACTGGTCAACATGCTAAACAAGATAATTGTAGAGTTTGCATACAACACAGGACTAATTCCTTCCTCTTCTTTTCTTCTTCATAAAGTATTGATTTGAAAACACATAGTGGGGATTGGGAACCTCCGGCGTGTGGGCCAGATTTGACCCAGCACAGGTCCAATTTGGCCTGTGGGATTCTTTCCCCCAAGCAATGCCCACCTGCCCTACATATGTGATGTCTGCTGTGGAACAGGCTGAGACCCAGCTTGATCAGCTGCACAACTGAGTTCCACACAGGGAACTTAAATGTGCAGCTAATCTCTACAGAATGCCGGGGTGATTTCACTGCTCTTTACTTGCAGCAGCTGCACAAAACATTTCAGCTTTGAGAAGGTTTGTCTATGTGAAATAGTTGCCAGCCCCTGATAATGCTTTTTCATGGTTGCTTCTATGTAAAGCAGTTCTGGAAGTTCTGATTTAGATTTTGAAATTTTCCCTTTCCTCCTCAGCCCACAGGTGGCAGATGGTGAAGGAACTGTTCAGTTTGATGGAGAAGGTTATGCTTTGGTGAGCCGTCCAATAAGATGGAACCCAAATATCTCCATGGTCATGTTCAAGTTCAAGACATTTTCTTCCAATGCTCTTCTGATGTACCTTGCTACAATAGACTTGGTAAAGCTTGCCTAAATGTTTCTTGGCTTCTTTCATTAACATTATGAATTACACAGTTCCTTGTAAAGAGATTAACATGCATGCTTTTACACTCGTGATGAATGTCACTTAAGTGAAGACACTGGGTTTAATGACTTCTGTGAGGCCATTTATAGTCAATCTGTGTGATTTGCAAGAACATAACCGAGCAGCTTGTATAATGCTTTGCACGGAGCTCTGTGCAGATCATTACAATGATTATTCTTACAATTTATAATTTGTAAAAAAAAAAAAAAAAAGTTGTATGGCAAAAGACTCCTCAATAATGGCTATTGGGTTTTACCTGTTATCTGTTAGAGTTAGGCATAACATGGTATCAAAAACATTTCACCAGAATGCTTTTGCTTTTGTTAACAATTACTTTTGTATCTGTTTTTTTGTTAGCTTCCTTGGGTGTAAAGGAAAGGAAAGTGGGACATACATTTTTAAGTAGACATCCTTCTCCATGTGATGGTACAATGTCCGCAAACTAATAGATTTGCATAGGGCAGGATGGGGAAACCTGTGGTCCTCCAGATGTTGCTAGACTACAACTCCAATCAACCCTGTCCATTGGACATGCTGGCAGTGGTTGATGGACGTTAGAGTCCATCAACAACATCTGGAGGGCCACAGGTTCCCAGGCTTGGTAGATCCTTATTCCTTACCTATTACCATGCACAGACATTACAAGAACATTACAGAGATTGGGAGGTCAGTGTACACTTCCAGTGCCTCAACTACTTCTCCTTCTCTGCACTGTGGAAGCTACTTGAGATCTCAGTCTCAAGTAAATGGTATAGATGTTCTCATCTTCTGGGTGTATGTAGACATATCTAACATCAGAGTTAGAGAACCTGTGACCCTCCGGGTGTTGCTGGACTTCAATTTACCATCAACCCTGTTCATTGCCTGTGCTGGCTGGACTGATGAGAACTGGAGTCCAACAATGTCTGGGGAGACATGGATTTCTCACCTCTGACTTAAACCCATGCCTGGGCTGCCTAATTAATATGTCTGTATAGAACAGATCATGCGTAGAAATGCATAGCCAGTGCACCTGCATCCTCATTTGAAATAATCAGCCCTTGCACATGAGTTGCTTTGTGCACCAATATAATTTTTTGGGGTGGTAGGATTAGCTCAAAACCAGGCATCCCCAAACTCAGCCCTCCAGCTGTTTTGGGACTACAACTCCCAACATCCCTAGCTAGCAGGACCAGTGGTCAGGGATGACGGGAATTGTAGTCCCCAAACAGCTGGAGGGCCGAGTTTGGGGATGCCTGCTCAAAACAAAGGCCCGTTCTAGTCAACTGGAACTTACTGCTGGAACAAGACTACAAGCTGCACTCCGACAGAGTTTCACTTGACATTCCTGCTGTCAACAGAACTGTGAAACTCCTTCAGAATCACTGCCGATCAGACATTAGTACAGAGAGGGGTGGCTAGATATTAGATATATGAAGTCTACACAGACCTCCCAGTTTCCATAGAGAACTGTAACATGTTCTCAGGTGATAAAGGAAACAGTCCCATAGGGATCTAGCCATTGGGTGATGATCTAATTATAGGGATTTTAACTGCAAACTAACTTGTCATTGTCCTAGTTCTTCCCTTAGAAATGGAACCAGCTGTAATAAACAGATGGCAAGAAGTTCTGTATAGATTATACTGCATGTCTGAAATGTGTCAGTTATTGGCAAATATAATGAGAACTTTGACAGTTCTAGAGATATTTGTGAGTGTCTGAAACTCCAATATGCACTGGCAAATGCAGTCAGTCACTTAAAGTGTGATCACTAGCATTTACTTGTTATGGGGTTGTCAGAATATTGTTATTTACCAAATGTGGACATTACCAGCAACACATACGCAGAGGGTGGCAGTGTTTGCAAAAACAGGCAAGCAGCCCATGGAATGCTGTGGCAGTGATACAAAGAGACATCTAAGTATGAAGGCACACTGGTCTTTTTCAGCTTTTTTCCTTCTTTCTGCCACAAAATCCTGTAAGAAGAATATTAATTTGGAGACTTGAGTCGGAGGTTATTTATTATTTTTCAGATCATTTTTTAATGTTATCAAGATCTGTGTTGCAGTGATGAATGCAAGCGACTCCACCTTGCCGTTCACAATAATTTACTGCCTGGTTGGAAATTAAAGAGCAACATATTTCCACTTTATTCATTTACCTTCTTAGGAACTGAGGCGGCAACAAATTAACTTCACCTATGATGCCTTCTTTGAACTAAACCTCTATTAAGAAATGGCAGAAAAATAATCTTAGATATTGTTGGGAAGGGGGGCTAGTCACTATTTGAGATTACTTTCATCAGAAAATCACCTGTCTTTCAAAATCTCACAGTGCAATCATCAGACTACATGTTTACTCAGAAGTAAGTCTCATTGAGGTCAGTGGGGCTTTCTTTCAAAAAACTGGGCATAGGACTGCATCCTAAATAAAGTTTCTAATTCTTCTCATTAACAGAAAGATTTCATGAGCATAGAGCTCAGTGATGGGCGTATTAAAGTCAGTTATGATCTAGGTTCAGGAACAGCTTCTGTTGTTGGCAACCAGAACCACAATGACGGGAAATGGAAATCATTCACCTTGTCAAGAATTCTAAAACAAGGTGAGTTCCTGCAGTGATAACATCATAAACGTCCTAATTATCTTATCCAGCACAGCTAACTATCTAATCATGGAGAAGATGATGTACAAAATTGCTGGGTTTAGAAAGTTGTAAAAGAAAGTGATTTAGCAACTTCTTTTGCTTAAATTACAGATGGCTCAGGTTAGCTGTGACTGATTGCAGTGTCAAACAGGTCTCTTATGATTTTCTTTTGAAAATGGTAGCTTAATTTTTCAGGCATAATTCTGCCTTACAGCTACCTAAATTACACTCTAAAATGCATCTGAGTGAAAAATGTTTTTTTCATGCAGTGCCCTGATGTTGTTCAGAGTTCATAAAACAAACCTACACTATTTTTGTTAGAATGTAAATTGGGTTTTGTACTTCATGGTGCCTTTCATAACTTAAATCTATCAAATTGCTTTCAAAATGTGGAGAGTTAAAATACTGATGGCACAGTATATCTGTCTACGATACACAATGGGCCCTTTTTGCACATTGTCACAGCCCTTTGTACTGCAAGGAGAAAAAGACTCCCCATAAATGACAGGCAACTTTAATTTACATGACTGCTAACGTTGCTGCCGAATTCAACTTAAAAGAAAAATGCAATGAGAATATTTCCAAAGGCAAAATATCTATAGGATGTCTAATCAAGCCTATAAGAATTTCATACATCTCTGTTTGAAATAAGAAAGCTGGGCTGAAACAATCTTTGGCTCCAGTTGATTCATGCTGTCTTGCTGAACCCTGAAATCCAGAAACTTCTCTGTGTATGTTCACCAAGGTAAACTTTTGCAGTTTTGTCCCTGCCAAAATAAATACTCTGCAGTCGTGGAAGGGTCACAACCCGTTTAAGCAAAGTGACTAGAATAAAATCCTGATCACATTGTTGGTATTACATATTTTATTGCTCTTTTGGTTTTGATGGATATTCCAGTTTGTACATTCTCAAAAATATTTTCCCAATCAGTCAACATGATAAAATAGGGATAATTA
Organism: Podarcis tiliguerta; assembly: GCF_965153285.1. NCBI lineage: Eukaryota > Metazoa > Chordata > Lepidosauria > Squamata > Lacertidae > Podarcis > Podarcis tiliguerta. The sequence goes on along the minus strand of NC_139536.1, from coordinate 62,736,915 downwards.
AGCTTGGGGCTATAGCTGAGGGTACAGGGGGGAATCTCTCCCAATGAACTGTCTGTTTTAATAATTCTGAACTTTTTGGGGGGTCCGACACATCCATTCCCCCCCCTTTGCATTTTTAATTTCCATGCTTGCTTTTTTGTTGTTCTTCTTCAACTGTGTTCTGCTTTTTCACCCTTAGTGGTTTCTCTTTTCTTCCTCCTAGCAAGCAGTTATGTGCCATTCAGCTAGAAAAGGCTATTCAAAAACCAATCACTGGTATAATCAGAATGTACCCGGTCATACTTTTCCCTCTCTTAATTGAAAAGAGGGTGTGGACAAGTGCGTTTGCCAAGAAAGGAAGAAGTAGTTATAAACATTTGAAAATTCTTCTGTAGCTCAAAGCCCTATTTAATTTTTCTTCTTATATTTTCTCAGCTAATGTATCAATTGTAGACATAGACTCCAACCATGAAGAGATCATCACAACAATTGCTACAGGGAAGCACTTTGGCCTCAACTTGAAAGCCGATGAGCCCATCTATTTTGGTGGATTGCCAACACTGAGACGAAACCTAAGGTAATGGCACTTAGCACATAGTCAACTAAAGGAATTCAGGAACAGCAATTGTTCTCTAAACCTTTTCTTAAGGATTCGTGAAAGGATTGCACACAAAAAGGATACTTATGCCACATACCCTATTCTGAAACAATACACGAACCAAAACACAGCCAACCACTGAAATTCACACTTACCTGAATTTTGCAGGGGGCTTCTCCAGCCAACTAATGCATACAAAAATGCTTATACCTAGGACAAAAATTGCATACAGGTGCATATATTACTGAAAATAACATACGGAAATGCATTATATGGGGACTGGTGGAGAAACAGCTGGTAGGAAAAAATTGTAGTGTGTCTGCTCCCGCCCATAACTTCTCTGCTCCAGGCCCTATCATTCCAGGCTCAATTTGCACAGATGAAGCGGTAGCCAAGTTTAAAGAAATGTGGTTGAGGCACGACATGTAGCTCCATCCCCACTGACCTAGTATCTGTTTTCATTTTCTGTTTAATCGCATATGAACGCAAGACAGAATTTCTTGCTCAGCTTAAAATCTTCCTGTAAATTTTATTATGCATAAAGTATTTTCCATATGCTTTCCTGTCTTCGTTAATGCTAAATGAGTTGATGAGGTGCTGGAGTGTAATCAGTGTTTTCTGTTTTGAAACAAACTCTGGAACCTTTATCAAAGTTTACAGAAACATTTTTGCCATGGAAACAATATCTCTGGTACAAAGTGCCGATACTGTGCAACACAGGTAAACCCATTCACCTATATCAGTTCAGTTTCCATGAAAGAATAACAATGATGAAGTCATTGCATAGGCAGAGGGATCTAGATAGGCTACTGGGCTGCTACAGAGCCAAACAGCCACTATTGCACTGTTATTATTGTTTTAAAATTTGCTTGTTAGCTGTTCAGGTCACAGGTCATTTTTAAGAAATCAGGAATTGAGCTGCAGCTCAACATAAATGACCTTATTTTGTGTGTCATGTAGAAACCCTAACATAAGAGCTGTGCCACATAAATTACAGCTGTGTCACCAAAGTATCCAGTGGCCATCCAGACACGTCTGGAAACTCACAAGTAGGACAAGGAAGTTCCATTTGGCTATTGTGGTTAATGTCCTTTGAGAGACCCATTATCCACAAATGCTTTTTTTAAAGCTATCTAAGCTACCAGCCTCCACCACATAATGTGCAACTGAATTCCACAAGTTACTTGTGCATTGTGTGAAGAACTTTTATCAGCCCTGAACACTCTACCAATCAGTTTTGTTGGGTGGCCCTGAGTTCTAGTATTATGAGAAGAAAATTTCCCTCAAGCCACTCTTTCTCCATCATTTTACATACCTGTGTTATGTCCCAGTTATTCCTCTTCTTTCCGAAACTCCCAAATGTTTCAGCTTTTCCTTATAGGAAAGGTGATCCAGCCCTTTGATCAAGGAGAATGATACAGTGGTACCTCTGGTTACGAGCTAAATTCGTTCCAGAGGTCCATTCTTAACCTGAAACCATTCTTAACCTGAGGTACCACTTTAGCTAATGGGGCCTCCCGCTGCTGGCGCGTGATTTCTGTTCTCATCCTGAGGTAAAGTTCTTAACCTGAGGTCCTACTTCCGGGTTAGCGGAGTCTGTAACCTGAAGTGTTTGTAACCCGAGGTGTTTTTAACCCAAGGTACCACTGTATTGAAGGAGGGTGCAACTTAAAGATGATGAAAGATTTTCCATGGACCTCCCCAACTAGCTATCTCCTTTGATCCAGAAGGACCCAGCGATTGCTGGCAATGTTTGCTCTCTCCCAAATGATCCTAGGGTGCAGTGGCCTCACACAAGTGATGGTCAAAACTGCCAGTTGATATTGCAGGCCTGAAAAGTGAGAGAGCCCATCAGCTACTGCTGGATTGGCAACAAGCCGTTCTTAATGCCTTACCCTCAGTGAGGGATCTTGTCTGTGCCCTGTCCTCTTCCCTTCACCAGCAGGTCTAGGTGTCTTCCCCCTCTATAGAGAAGGTAGTCCAGGAATTAGGGGGTGGGCTTAAGGTTGGTGGAAGCTCATCCAGCCTAACATACTTGACTTTCTTGGTTAGAACTTCTGCTATTTACAGACATCGTGTGGGGCTGCAGAGAAAGGTGGTGGTCAGTTGGCTAATTTTTGAAACATTCTGAGGATTTCTGGGTCAATTGCTTCCCAGCATGCAAGTCTTACAGAAGGGCAGTGGGTGGTTTGATAAAAGCCATGGGTGTATATTTTAAAGAAAGTGGCCTGAATCTTAAGCAGACTGCACAGTCTGTATCATTATAAGAATTTGGTTTGTTATAAATGTTATAATTGCAAATAATAAACAAAATTGTATTTGTTTTTTTCTTCCTCTCTCTCTTTCTCTGTTCATTTTTATCCTAGTATGAAATCCAGGTAAAACAAAAACAAAACCGTCAAATTTCAAGCAATACTTGCATGCCTCGCGCTCTGCATGGGTTAAGCGCAGCTTGCAACAGGTGGCGAAGCAAAAAGCAATTTGTGTCTGTATCTGTTCCAGCTGTTGCTCTGGGGCTGTTCATTTGGCAATGGATCCTGCTGCAGCAAATCAAGCTGCTCCTCAGTGCTTAACACAGCCTTGCCGCATGCTGCGCACACACTTGCAGCAACAAACACTTAGCCTAGCATCTTCATACAGCTGTTTATATCTTGCTGTGTTGGGTTTTCTTTTCCTTTTTTTTTTCCTTTTAAAAATTAATTATATCATAAGTACAAGCTGTATTTTTTTAAAAAAAATAAAAAGCAGTTAAGAGTTTCTGTTCAGCGCAGAGCAAATTAGTGATGGAACACGTGCAGAAATCTGTGAGAATGGAGTGTCAATCACAAGAGATTGTTTATTTTCTCAGCAAATTGCAGGGAGGGACACTTGACTCTCCAACCTCTCCGTGCAATGCAGGCTCTTTCTGGCATATATGTTTTCTGTATATGTTCAGGAACATAAGAATTGTATTATTGGATCAAGTGTCTGTAGGCCAGCCATCTGCCAGCAAAATAATCTCTACCATAAGCAGAGTGCAAGGGTGATAGCCTTTGGCTTGCCCCAGAAAACTAATATTCATAGCTGCACTGCCATTGTACTTGGATACCCCCACATAGCTATCCTAACTAAAGCCTGAACCCAAAGTCTTCCCAAAGGTGATGAAAGGGGGACAGAACTTCTGTAACTTTCTGAGGGGCGTGCAACAGTCTCCACGATTTTAGATGTGGGGTATTTTTATTTACATTTTACAAGGTGGTAATGGCTTTCTTTCTTTTTCCTCTTCATCTCCCTCTTAAGAAGAAAGCCAACCCACACCAGCCCCCAAGGCTAGTGATGTTTTGGTGAGAAAATCTTGGCAGAGAGGCTGCCTTTTCTATACAAATATGGGCCAGACTGCCTCATGGCAACAGTATTCTGTGACCATGTAATCTTGGCTTGGCTTACTTCTTAAAAGGACAAAAGAAAGCAAAATGAAAGTTTACCAGCTTGTATATATGCAAGTAAAAAAAAGAAGAAGAAAGAAAACCTTAAAGAAAACACAACTGAAACTTTAACCATCCATTCCCCAAACATTTAGCACCATCTCCCAGTACCACCAAAATTTGATTGGGACATATATTCATTTTGGGTTAGTCTCTCTTGATGAGCCTGGAAACCCTGCTTATCTTCCGCCGAATTATAGAAAGCAAACCTCAGCTGCCATATTTTGCACATTGTCTAGACAACTACAATTATTTCCTCAGGTGCATCTAATAAAGAGGGATCCCACAGATGGGTTCATGCAATGTTAAAATTTGAATTTAAGTTAAAGCATATCATAGCTCTTATACAGAAGTAAATTATATCCTTTTGGAGATATTTTTGGCAGCCCCGGAATTAAAGTCTGTGTACCTGAAGGTTGCCCAGTGAGGTAGAGTCTCACACTGCTGTTGTTATGTAAAACTGCATTCAAGTGGTGTTGGGAAAATTAGATGGTTCTTGAGGCTCAAAGGATGTGTGTGTGTGTGTGTGAGAGAGAGAGAGAGAGAGAGAGAGAGAGAATGCATGTGAAAGAAGATGCAGATAAATCTTTTCCATAACTTTCTCTTGAAACAAATATCTTGGTGAGGGTCATTTTTAGCTGGGAAATGTCAGGAGCGTTGAAAGGTTTAAGTACCCTTTTTCAGCACATCTGTGTGCTCAGACACAACCCTCCCCAGCCTGCTATAGCATAAGAAAAACTGAGGTGGGAGAGAGAGTCTTAGAACTTTGATTAACATGTAGTTTGAGCCTCAGTGGCTATGAAACTCTGGCAAGATTTGCTTGGTGAGACAGATGGAATTACAGGTTGTTAGGCTGCAGAAAAGCTCTGCTACTGTGGATCAGTGCGTGAAGAAAATGTAGGAGATGAAACATAGAAAAGTTGGAAAGAAATTGTGTTTGCCTTTCTCATAACTTTCTGAAGCTCTGTTGGTGCCCACAGGGAGACTTTAGAACCTTCAACTAGCAGTAACATAGAATTGAGATTTTCTTTTGTTTCTTTTTTTGGTATGAACTCTAAAGTACTTGCAGCTTTTGAAATAGACATGCTATGCTTTGCTGATATGGCTACAAAATGCAAAAATAAAAATGCCACAGCAGAAAAAAGCTATTGGGGGACATCCAAGTTGTTGATACTCTATATTATAATGTTGTTTTTAAATTAAGATCGTAGATATATTTTTGTGCATGTGCATATATGCACATACATATATGGGTATATGAACTGGGCTTTCTAATTCTATGAACTGTGAATTGTTTTTTTACCTTATTTAACACTAATGTTTTGTATTATTTTCATGCGAGTATTTTACTTGTCTGATCTGGTCAATTGGCCAGATTGTATCCACATCTCAAGAGGCCCAGTCTTTCTTTCCATCGACCGTTAACATGGATCAGAGGGTTAACTGCAGTTGCTGCTGCTTCAGGAAGGCTGCTGTTTCAGGAAAAATCAACATTTATGAAGCAGCTTTTCCAAGCCAGAGGATTGATGCGTGAATATGATAAACATTCAAACAAAACTGCTCCTGGTTTTGTGCTCAGTATAAAGGCTTCTGAGAGATACTAACACTATCCTTCTGCTGCCTTCTGGCACATCACAAAACTCAGGCTGTGGGTATTCAAGTGACAGAATCATAGAATTGTAGAGTTGGAGGGGGGACCCAAAAGGGTCATCTAGCCCAACCCTCTGCAAAGCAGAAATCATTTCATCAACCATGACTGTGTTGGTGAAAATAAGTTGTGCTCCAGCACCATTTTCTGGGACAAAAGTCCCTCGCCTCTGCTATATTCCTGAACATAGGAGAAACTTTGAATTCACGGTAGGTTGCTAACATTTTTGTGATGTGAACACAACTAAATAATTGGGCAAGTGGCTCATATGTTACTTCTTCCACATGTCTAAAGAAAACACTTCATGTAAATAGGCAAACTGTCAAAAAGTTTTCTAACCTTTATCTTTCTACACTTCTTGGAGAATAACCTATTATTTTGTCATCCTGCTACATTTTACACAGAGATAACAGTGACATTAAATGCAGAAGTAGGGAAAAGGTCTGTATTTTTGGTAAATGACGAGAAGCATAATTTATGTAAAAGGCTGCAATCCAGGGGAAGTTAGTCATTGATAACTTTAGCATTTGTTTAGCATTTTAATCTTCTGGACTGTGCTATCATCAATTATTATTATTATTATTATTATTATTATTATTATTCCCATTGAAATCTGTAGGTTTTGTGACCTATGTGACTAACAACCTCTGGATTGTGGTCAGAATGTTTAAAACAGTAATATGGAAAACTGTTTTAGCCCTTTTGTGACTGTTTTTACGCATGACTAAACCTGCTTTGACCTTATTTTTGCAGGCCTGAAGTAAACACAAAGAAATACTCAGGCTGCATCAAGGATATTGAAATTTCTCGGACGCCATACAATCTTCTGAGCAGTCCTGACTTTGTGGGCATTACCAAAGGCTGTACACTAGAGGTTAGTTTGCTTTCCATGTTTCCTTGAATGATCTTAAAATGATTGCTCCATGTTTTATCAACAAGCAGCTCTGGCAAGGAAATTCCTGAGGATGAAGGAGGTCAGCCTGGTGTAGTGGTTAAGAGCAGTGGACTCGTAATCTGGTGAACCGGGTTCGCGTCTCCACTCCTCCACATACAGCTGCTGGGTGACCTTGGGCCATTCACACTTCTCTGAAGTCTCTCAGCCTCACTCACCTCACAGAGTGTTTGTTGTAGGGGACGAAGGGAAAGGAGATTGTTAGCCACTTTGAGACACCTTAGGGTAGTGATAAAGCGGGATATCAAATCCAAACTCTTCTTCTTCTTCTTCATTCTGCAACATACAATTCCATTAACAAAGTTGCCCCACTTCCATCTTGCTTGGAGGAAGTGACTGCTTCCCCTCCCCCCCTCCCACCACTTCTATTTGTATGGGACTTATGGAGTTGCAATGAGGACCTACAACATGTCAGTCAATTCCCATGGAAAATTGCTTCTGCATGATTATTTCCATAACCTTATCGTAATGCCTAACACTATTTGACTTGTGGCCCTCTTCATTATCCATCTTTCTGAACAGCTATCACTGAAACATGGAGCAAGCTTGTTTTCTGCTGCCTCAAAGGGTAGGACTCAAACCAAATTGCAGAAAGGAGATTCAGAGTAAACATTAGGAAGAACTTTCTGGCAGTAACAGCTGTTCAACGATGGAACAAACTATCTCAGAAGGTGGCAGACTCTCCTTAATTGGAGGTTTTTAAACAGTGGTTAAATAGCCTTCTGTTAGGAATTCTTTAGCTGTGATTCCTACATCGCAGGGGCTTGAAGTTGATGGCCCTTGGGGTTCCTTCCAAGTCTAGAATTTTTTATTCTTTGATCTTCAAGATGAGACCATTTCATTTCAGTGAGTTGTACAAAAGTAGTCCTTAGCAGACTGTGGTCAGAATTAATCCTGAATATCATCATAATGCTGTATGTACAAGCGGTCTTTAAGCAATCTCATGTTTTTTAAAAATACGATTCAATATTCTGTGACATACAGCCCCTCTTCAGTTCATCCTTAATATCTCCCAGTGTGAGAGCTGTAGAGCCATGGGCAGTACATGCTTTATTTATGAGTTGGATTCAGGAGACGAGCTGAAGTGCTTAGCCCAGGTAGGAAGGCAATGACAAACAGTGGAGCCTAATGTATGAGCGGATTCGTTTTAAAGTGCAAGCAACCACACTGTGGGGACAAGGCAGGTAAAGATAACCATAAAGTGTGTGAAGCAGAATCCTATTCAGATTTAACACCACAACTGAGGCTCACTTGTCAGGATTTGCATCTTCCATAAAGTACGTCACATACCAGTGGGGCAAGGAAGGGCTGGAAAAGTATATTAATGAATTAAAATGGATTATTTTTAGGCTGCGTCCAAAAAGGCAGCAAGTGAATAATTCAGTCAATAAATACATTAATATTACATTTTGGAATTGTGGAAGATCTTCTGCTGGGCCACTCCCATCACCAGTAACCATCAGGAAGGTTTTGTGCATGTGACTTAATTCCAAGAAAGTTCTCTGCATATTGACAAGTTCTCACCAGTCTTTTAACAAGCAGGGAACTGTCTTGAAAATGGTTGTGATTAAAAACAACAACTTGTTTTAGTTTCAAGACCTAGAGGCTATTTGCAGTTCAACTTCCATGACTGGGGTGAACAGGCTGCAACCCAGAGACCTGTGGTATCTCTTGGAAACCCTCCCTGAAGGCAGCCTTGGGGGCTTTTCTCCTTGTTCTTTCCTTGGTCCAGCACATGTGGCCCTTTGGAATCGTACTCACAGCAGCCAGTTGGGAAAGAGGGCAAGTGGTAAGATGAGGAAGTGGGGAAGAGGCTGCAGAACCCACATATCTCTCTGCACTGGGGGTTTTTGAAGGTACTGTGCTCTCTGACTTGCAACTTGTCGACCCTAGCCATGACTAGCTTCATCACCATGTGACCCCAAAATTTTGGCTCCCTGTCAAACTGACTTCCATGACTCAGGATGCACACACATCATACTTAAAAACCAACCTCCCTCCCAAAGAAAAAGGATATTAGGAAATGTATTTGGTTAGGAGTACTTGCAGATCTCAGAATAGTCCGTGTTGTGTACAAAGCCTCAAAATAATAATAATGCTGGAACAGGACTGGACTGTGCAGCTCTTTTTAGCTGAATCTACTTTTCCAAATGTTTTCTGATATTGGGTGATTTAACAGATGGACAAATGTTTGCACAGCACTTTGAATGTAAACTGCTGAGCTGTTTATTATTGCAAGAAAGTTTTCCTGTTCTGGGTCAAACTCATCCAGTCCCTTCTTTTCTGCAGAATATCTACACAGTCAGCTTCCCGAAACCGGGCTTTGTGGAGCTGCCACCAGTCTCTCTCAATGTGGGAACAGAAATCCACTTGTCCTTCAGCACCAGAAATGAATCTGGCATCATACTCTTTGGTACTAGTGGGGCGCCTGTACCCCCACGGAGAAAGCGCAGGCAGACTGGGCAGGTACAGGATGATACCAGAAACTGGGTTGCTTGTTTGCCGCATCTTCATTGGCCAAAGATATTGTTCAGCTCTTGCACTGCAGGGACTATTTTGTCTTTATGTTGTGTGGGAAGGGAAATAAGTTGGAGATTCAGAACGTTTCCTTGAAAGTTGTTCCGATCAAAGTTTGAAGGGGAAGGGATCTCATTAAGCTGACATATCAGACGTTTGGTCCATTTGGTACACCTAGACAAGGGGCTCCCAAACATTTTGGACTAGTGGGCACATTTTGAAAGCTGAGAGAGTGTTGGAGGAGACAATTACAAAATAGCTGTCATGGAGGAATGTGTGGCATAACACAAAATTATGAGAGATAATTGCCTCCACCCTGAGCCAATTTTGAGGGTTTGCAGAAAAATGAAAACTCTGTCGGGCAAGTGGAAGACCCTGCACAGGGTTTCTGCTGGTTAGGTAAATTCCACCCACGCCATTCTCATTTCAGACATCACTTATTAGGTACCTGCAGAGTTTAAAGGTAAAGGGACCCCTGACAATTAGGTCCAGTCACGGACGACTCTGGTGTTGCAGTGCTCATCTCGCTTTACTGGCCAAGGGAGTCGGCGTACAGCTTCTGGGTCATGCGAACCAGAGCAGCACACGGAAATGCCGTTTACCTTCCCACTGGAGGTAATCTACTTGCACTTTGACGTGCTTTTGAACTGCTAGGTTGGCAGGAGCTGGGACTGAGCAACAGGAGATCACCCCGTCGCGGGGATTCAAACTGCCGACCTTCTGATTGGCAAGCCCTAGGCTCTGTGGTTTAGACCACAGCGCCCTATAAAATTATTTCTAGGACCTACCCAGGGCCACCGCTGTAAGCCTTCATGGGTGCCATGGCACCTGCAGGTGACCCATGACCTAGACCATGGGTCATGTACCCTACCACAGATGTATCTTTATTCCTCTTGATATGTCCATAATGCTGCTGTTCTATGGTTTCCGCCCCTGTGAACTAAATAGAGACATAGCAGGAAACACTTAATGTACTATACAATACCTACAGGACAATGTTTTGGTTCATTTCATGGTTTCTGTGAAAACCGTTTTCCCATTTACTTAACAATCACTTGCCACTGATCAGACAGTGCAAGGGTAGTCCTCCAGCTGTTTTAGACTGCAGCAACCATCATCTCCCTGTACAGTGGTACCTCAGTTCTTGAACGACTCTGTTGACAAACATTTTGGAACCCAAACAGTGAAATGCTTCCATTCTCAAGCATGCTTTGGAAGTCGAATGGTTTCCGCTGCATGTTTTTCAGTTTTCTCAATTGAATTTGCGGGCAGCCCTTTGCGCCTTGGTTTTCGAACATTTTGGAACTCAAACAGTCTTCTGGAACTGATTACGTTCGAGAACCGAGGTACCACTGTACTACATTTTAGAAATCTGTGATAATTTCAGGCCACTGTCAGTCATGGCTAAGATTTGACATGTTTATGGTTCATCCGTAATAAAATAAATGGAAGCTGAAAGGATGAAAGTGTTCTTTTCTGCCATACAGGGAGGGTGTGGCACGTTGTTTGGGAATGATCTTATAAATACACAAAGGCGTTAAGGGCTTCCTTTAAAATGCTGGTTCCTATTGCAGGCCTATTATGCTGTGTTCCTGAACAGTGGTCGACTAGAAGTGCACGTCTCTACCGGGATAAGGGACCCTCGCAGGATCACCATCAAACCTGCATCTGGCGAGTTTCATGATGGCAGAGAACACAGCATCCGAATAGAAAGACTCGGAGGGTAATAACTCAGAATATAGGGGTACTGTAACCCTGAACATTTGTTCTAGCCCAGTAACTGAAACTATGAGGAGAGGAGAATGAAATCTCCGTGCAGCTTTCATTTAAAAGTCATCTTCTGACAGTGATGATTTCATTATGGCATAGGTCACGCTTTAGTGTAGGCATTGCCGCTTAAGATTTTCATTAATCTAAATTGCTATGTTAACCTTTGATACTTTTTGCAAATACACTTTATTAATCTAATTTGTGTGGCTGAGGAATTGGATCTTGAACTAATATTAAGGAACGGCTTCCAATGAGAAGGAATAGCAACATCAAGACCTAACGACGCCCACGCCGAATTCACAACACCTGAAACTTCTTTATAAGTTTCTCACATGAAACTATGGGAAGGTTGGGGATTGATGCCTTCTGAACTGGAAAAGGGCCCTATATCTTTAAGAGTCAGGGCAATCGGGAGGAGAGAGGGAATAAGGAAAAGGAAGAGCTAAGGTGTTGGTGGCTCGCAGCAACATGGCAACGTCATTGGTTCACACTAGCACATGCTGCTAGATGCCGTGGTGCAGGTGCAGTGTTTGAACATTGTCTTAGATGTTAGGGATAAATCATGTCTAGAAGTCATGGAATAGGATACAAATGTAATCATCAACATTCAAGGGGGCCCCTGCCACCTGTTTTAGGGGCAGTCCTGCAGATGGCAAGGAACAAAAATGAAAAAGATCTGTCTTAGGTGGGGGAAGGGGCTTTTTAAACACATCAACACACATGCCCTCCAAAATAGCACTATCAATCCAGGTATTTATGCCTGCAAGTATTTGGTGCAGCCCTAATGTGCATCCACTGAAAACATAAAATAACAACATAACATATATAAATAATGTAACATAAGATAATACTGATAACATAGCATAAATCACTCATCCATCCACCCTACAATGCTTCTGGAGCCACCATGGGCTATGCTGGCTTGGAGGCCAGAAAGGATTACTTCGGTTATTAGTTTTTATCCCTTATTATGTCAAAGCGCACTTTCTGTTGGAGGCCCTGCAGCTCTAATAAATATCTTAACAAGTAAATCCATTCATTCCATTTCCTCAGAATCTTCCTCGTTCTCTAACCCATGACCTTATTCCCAAGCAAAACCATGTTTTGTCAGCCTCCTTGGTACTTGTTTAAACTTCAAATTCCTAAAGTCAGGTTTTTAATTTTCTTTAAATGTCACCATAAATGACAAAATGCAAGCTGACAAGTATTGATAATACTACAATATCTAGCAGAATGCAAAGGAAATCCTTTCACTTAACAAACCAAATAATAATGCTGTATATAATACACAGGATTATGTTATTTGCTACCCTGTAAGGACTGCTAATGCCAGCTCATCACTGCTTTTACAGCACCCTCTAGTGGACAGAAATACAGAAATAGGCTCATGCTTGTGATTTTCGTAACTGTCCAAAACACATACACAACAGACTTCATTTTCCCATAAACTGGGCTGGAGTAGAAATGAACAAACCTCTTCATCTGCTAATCATTACCCAAGCTTTATTTTATTAAAAGCAGAGGACATTTTTGAAAACTCTTCAGAAAGCTAATTACCCATATGATTATAAACTAATTGCTTCCCATTCCAGGATAATTATAGGAGGGCTTCGTAAATTATTAGGGATTTAACCAGGAACAGGTATTATCAGGTACAGGAAAATCAAGCAAGCCTAAGAATGTCCAGCTTTACTGGGAAGAAGGTATCCAAAAATTGAGAACATCTAATGTGGAGTTATTGCTATTCCATTCGCTGGCACAGACACCTGAAGCTGGGGCGGAACTCAGGATCATTTAGCCCAGCTGCAAAACCTTCGACAGAATGTAAGAAAACCCAAAACAGTTTCTGCAAGTTTTTGCACAAATGCACTGAGCAACTCCTTCCAGTCCTCAGGTAGCCTCACATCTGCCCCCAGTATATATTTTCATCTTTGGTTGTACACTTCAGCACAAATATTACATTTTGCAATACCCAATATTATCATTAAGCTGAGGTGAATGAGCTGCTGTTGGGCCCTCGGACATGCCCACCCACTTTCACACATATTGCTTTCAGGATGCTTATAAAGCTATCCATGCAATAATAATAATACACTGTCTGCCATCTTATGGATAAAGTCCCATTGGACTCATTAGGGCTTTCTTCCAAGTAAACCTGTATAGGGCTGCAGTGCATGACATTTGCAACACCGGGTTGCATCCAAGCCACGCTGTGCTCAAGCCACACTGTGTCCCCGCTTCGGTCAGGCCTCTCCCAGACACACATATACTTGGGCCTTTCCTCAAATTTGAGACTTTTCAGAGAAAACAGAGGCTGCGGTCGGAAGGAAGGGGTGGAGAAATTGCCATGTGTGAGTGTAGCTTTCGATGGAAATCACAGCAATTAAGACGACACCACAAAGACCAAAGTAGAAATTATGTTTCTTTAGGGGGGAATCATTATTATTATTAGTCCAGAATTCTGGATAGGCCCTTTGTACAAAAGGACCCCCGGGTGCTAAAGCTAGTTGCTATATTGCCACTACAGGTGTACTTGGCTTTTGAAAATATATAATATACATCTTTCATGGATTCCAGCAGTCACCATACTCAAGAGGCTTCACTGTTCTTCAGCAAGAGTGTAATAACTAGTGGGAAAAACCAGGAAAATAAAGAACCAAACAAAATGTGACCCCTTTCATTTTTTTATCCTGGTGGGCCGTGGGAAATTATACTTTAGCACTAAAAGTAGCCTTGATTGTTTCTATCAGTAGTAATGCTGTCGGTCTGTATGCTCTTCTTTTCAGTTCATCCACATACTAATTTCACTGATATTCTATTGGTTTGGAGGTTTTATTCAGCCAGAGCAGTTTGGGCTCTCATCCTGTAGCTCTTTAAACAAAGCAAAAACTGCATCCGTCAGTGTTATGGTGCAGGCACGGCAGCAGGAGCATCAGTTTGGCTCGGGGTATTTGTGTATTAAGTCATTTTCATTGATTTTGCAGGCTGTTTGTGATCCAAGTAGATGAGGACAGAAGCCAGTCTCAAAGACTCCCGTCAGATCAACCTGTTTCCGTTAAGAAGCTTTTTGTGGGAGGGACACCACCTGAATTCCACATTGCTCCTATTAGGAACATACCTGCGTTTGATGGCTGCATATGGAACCTTGTCATCAATGCTGTGTGAGTATCTATTTTTTTGTCAGGTTATATAAAGCAACCTATTGATATAAAGCTATGTTGCTCATAGAAACCAACTGATGTTATTCCACCTGCAGGCATATGATAGATAGGGATCTACTAGTAGGTCTCTCAGTAGGTCTTTGCAGTACATCCCAATCATTTAACAATAGCCAAAATAACAATACTTTTCCCACCTATGTTAGGCTGCTGAAATAAATAAAGCTAACCAGGAGTGGCTTTTTGTGTGAAAGGACTCTGGTATGGAAAACAAATTTCTATGGTTAGAATCTGCTCAGATGCACCCTGTCCTTTAATTTTAACTGTGCCTCTGATAGGTAGATCTCCAGGTTCTAGTAAAAAAATAAATAGAAAGGAGATCCAACAAGCCTGAGTCTCCCCACCCCTGTACTATTCTACATAACGAAGTCTTAAATTCTGACAATATGCGCTTGCCCATAATATGATATAAGGTTGCCAGCTGAACAATATTTGCCTGGTCTAACCCAACCATTTGTGATATGCATCAGAAAGATGCCACACTCTTAATTTCCATGTTAATTTTTGACAAAGTAAACCAACCACAATGATAGCTGATGTTATTCCTGACATGGTAAAACACCAGATGGCTTGATGAAAGGAAAGTTCTGCTAGTCAGACCAGATGGAAAAAGTCAAGTTAATGGTGATTTTAAAAGAACTGAAAATGAATATATGAGAACTCTGTTAGCTGATGCTGAAATTTTATGATATTTGTATGCTGCTCCATAACGTAAAGCTATCTGGGTAGTGTGCAATGAACAATTATACACTCATTAAACACATGCAGAAATAATTTGTGGAACAAGATCTCTATTTGATGTCTCTGCTTTTTCATATCTTCCGGCACATGTCATGTACTAGCTGAGGCACATGTTGAACAGAGTAATAGCCCCGCCAGTGTTGTGCCAGGTCTCAAGCACTAGCAGCTGTCCAATTCAGTTCACAGAAGGGCCACACACAGCATGACATCTTAGCTCCAGGTTTACATGTTAGCTGAACCAGGTGATTTTCAACTGTATGATCAGCGATTCACTGAAGCATGTATGTGTTACATGGCACTGTCTCTACGTACTAATGTTGGCAGCATTGAATGTGAGCAGAACCTGCTATGTACCTGAATTATAGGCTGCACATGGAGCTCCAACAATACATCAACTCTTGGAAATGTATGCTCACTAGGGGCAAGGGGCAGTAGTGGAAGGCACACCAGGGCAGCTGTTTGGCTTCCCCGGTGCATTTGCACTGTCCCACTGTGCCAACCTCACCTCTGCTTTGCATCTTCCCCTCTGTGTCTCAGGAGCAACATAGCTGAAGGGCAGTCGGGGAAGCAGCACAGCCCCACTGCACTGTCCAGTACAGGTGGGTGATAACTTTGTCTATTTTCAAAGGAAAAGGGAGCAAGCTTCATGGCTATGTAGGGATTTGAACCTAGTTTTCCCAGTCTGCTTCAACACTACACACCGGCACATTCTGGATTCTCTTGTAAAGATAATCCAGAATCATCTCGGAAAAGTGTGTGTTACATCAAGTTCATCAGATTAGTTCCTAATCCCCTCAACGACTGTCTCCAAAAAGGCAAACTGCACATTTAAAAATTATTGATCATGGTGAAAGTTTCCAGTTGAAGAATTCCTGTTGTTTGACATCACTGACTTCATTGTCTTTATTCAGTCCGATGGATTTTGCCCAGCCATTATCCTTCGAAAATGCAGATATTGGCCAGTGTCCTGATCAAGACCCACTGCATGAAAAAGAGGATGAGGATCACATCTCCCGTGCAACCGTTGTGATCCGTCCTGAACCAGATACTGCGGAAAAGATAGCGAGTGCAACATCTCCTCCGCCACCCCCTTTCCCACCTTCACATGTAAGTGTGCTTCGTTTCTATGATGTGATTGGGTGGGTGAGTTGGGTTAAAAAAAAAATATCACAGGTTTTTACCTGGCACTGGTAACTGCATAGTGATTATGGCGATGGTGCATAATCGACTTCTTGGATTTGCTAACTGAACACTTTGCAAATAGGGCTTCATATGGAGACTTTGTTCAGCATCTTAGTGGTATCCCTCTTCTGGGCAATACAACAGGAACACAAAGCCTGCTGTTTCTGAACAAGCTGAATCTCTAATATGATCAGTTCATCCCAGTGGGAGGAATTCAAGATTGCACTAAGGCAGTCATTCCATCAGGGCAAGCATTCCCCCTGTGCCCTGTTCTGGGGGTTCTCTCAACATCCCCCCCCCCCGAGCCAATTTGGGGTGGGGGCTGAGGACACACAGGAGGAGGAAGGAAGCCCCATTGTGCAAGCAGATGTTATCAGCTGAATCCCCCAAAATGCATTTGCCATAAGATCAATTTCAAGTGTTGTGGGTGTAGCATTGTAGGTCGTGCTATACCACTCAGTGAGATTTATTAGTCACTCATAGTTCCTGCTTAACTCAAAATGGTGAGTCTGCCGCCAGTTTTCAGCTGAATGATCAGTACAGAGGCATGCATAAGTTAGCACTTGTTGCTTCATTA
The DNA here is from genome assembly GCF_965153285.1 of Podarcis tiliguerta. NCBI lineage: Eukaryota > Metazoa > Chordata > Lepidosauria > Squamata > Lacertidae > Podarcis > Podarcis tiliguerta. The sequence continues at coordinate 62,720,269 of NC_139536.1, read as the reverse complement.
CTGTGGGAAACATTTAACTTTTATCACCAGCTTCTCAATTTCCATGGAAATCTGGATCAGCTTTCGATCCTTTGGGGTTCTTTCTGTCTCCTCTTTGGCCGTTCTCTGCTTTCTGAATTAAACCAGCACAATGTATCCATGGATAGCTGATGAAAAGCATGGGAACTTTAAAAAATAAACAAACAAATACAGTCGTAACAACCAGCAAGTCAAGGAGGTGACTAATGTGAGCTGCAACTTGAAGACATAAATTCCATTCATCACTATTGTTTTAGAGCAAAGCATAGGAATATAGTATATATTTAATATTTTTGTAAGTTAATTTTATACTCAAAATATCACTGGGAAACCTGGTCTTTATCCCTAACTTCACCCTTGGTTCACCCTCATCAGAAACCTGGTCTAAGATGGAAATTTCACACAGCAGATATGAGGGTTCCTGTGCCTTTGAGAACATTAGGAATCACTTTCCAGGAGAAAAATATGGCTTTTCTGATGAAATTCCACCCGGACAGCAACTTTAGCCAGGTTGTGTTTGTGAGCTGAATACCACTGCAAAAAAGAATTCACCACTTCATTTTTACCTTTGTCACCTATCTGATACTTGTGCTTTTTCAGTTGCTTGTATATGAACCTGTCATCTAAAGGGAGAAAGGCTTCGATTCTCATTACTCAATCTCTTCTCTTTTCCACTTTCAAAAGATAGAACTTATAGGTCAGAATGTCAGCATTTCAAACTTTGCTTGACACCTGTTTGTTAGTTTCATCAGATAGTCCTATATAAGCCACTGTGGAAAATCAAGCCAGCATCTCTCCTCGTCCACTACAACCACCACAGTATAGACAGAGGGTTGGGTCCTAAGACAGAGTAGAAGGACACATCTTTCCTGTCCTGTGCCCTCCCATGAACCCATGAAATGTCTATCCGCAGAGCGAGGGGATCCTCTGAACAGCACAGACTGCAGTGGAAGAATAGAACTGCCAAAAGTCCAGCAGAGACAACTTTTGAGAGCAGTGCATTTGTGGCTTTCTGGTGGACTAGTTTTGTGCATGACTTTTAACATGTGGCTCAGTCATTTTGAACTACTCTATGTAACTGTTGCTAACTGTGTGCCTTAAAATGGTCTGTCTAAAGAAGAAGGAATCTAAAAGGATGATTTGCTAGCCGAGATCAATCTTAATAATAAGAGGATGGTAGATGTGCATTATTGATTCATAAATATGATATAGAACACTTTTCCTTCAATCCCACAAGGTGGCATAATGGTAACATGCATTTATTAATGCAATATTTCATTTTCCAGTTCTTTTTAAAACATATAGTTCAATATGTTGGGAATGCAAACAAGTTGAGCCAGATTTCCAACCAGAAGCTGGTGGTTTCAGTTTAAGCCATGCTACAGTTTATGCTAGATTGTCATAGTTTTCCAGCCTGAAACAAGACCTAAAATGAATTTTCCATTTCACTTTCCTTTGCAGCCATGTAGCCAATCCATAAGTAGGTAGAACAGACTTGTCAGCTGTTCATTGTAAATGACAGGTGATATATCCAAATGGTATATTATAGCAAGAATAAAAGCAAGCAAAACCTTAACTTACTGCAGAAGTAAGATCAAGAGTTGCAAAACATATTTTGTAATAACTTTGTTATCCAAAAAGCAAAGAGGGAAAATGATAAAATTAACCACCACTTGTTGAACTTCAATATATTCAAAACACTGTACATGCTTAGCTCAGGAATGGGATGGGAAACTATGAAGGTGTTGTTGGACTCCAACTCCCTTCATCCTTAACCATTGGCCATCCTGGCTGGGCCTGATAAGAATTCAACACATCTGGAGGACCACAGATTCTCCATTCCTGATTTAATTGGGTAGATTAAGCTGTAATCTTAATCTAAGAGGCTACAGTAAGTAATAACACATTATATGTAGGGCCACCTCCGAAGACAGTTCAGAAACTTCAGCTGGTGCAGAATTTGGCAGATACTCAGCTCACTGAAGCAAGACGGTCTGAGCATATAACTCCAATCCTGGCCCAACTACACTGGCTGCCAGTTAGTTTCCAGGTCCAATTCAAAATGCTATAAAGCCTTTAAACAGCTCGAGAACACAATGCCTCAAGGACTGCCGATCCAGACCCTGCAATCATCATCCGAGGCCCTTCTTTGTGTGCCTACTCCACAAGAGGTCCAGAGGGTGGCAACACAAGAATGAGCTTTTTCTGTGGTGGATCCCCATTTGTGGTATGCTCTCCCCAGGGAGACTCACCTGGCACCCTCATTACATACCTTTAAGCACCAGGTGAAAACATTTCTCTATAACCAGGCTTCAAGCTGAATAACATTCTATGGCCTTTTAAATGTGGTAGGGTGGTTTTTGGTTGGTTTTTGTTTTAATATACCGTATTTTTTGCTCTATAAGTCTCACTTTTTCCCTCCTAAAAAGTAAGGGGAAATGTGTGTGCGTCTTATGGAGCGAATGCAGGCTGCGCAGCTATCCCACAAGCCAGAACAGCAAGAGGGATTGCTGCTTTCACTGCGTAGTGATCCCTCTTGCTGTTCTAGCTTCTGAGATTCAGAATTTTTTTTTTTTCTTCTTTTCCTCCTCCAAAAACTAGGTGCGTCTTGTGGTCTGGTGCGTCTTATAGAGTGAAAAATACGGTATATTTTGTGCTTTCGTTTTGTATTTTTATGTTGTGAACTGCCCTGCGATCTTCAGATGAAGGGCAGTATACTAATAAATAATAATAATAGATTTTGTTAGTCCACTGACATAATTATTTTATACAATATGAGAAGTTCTGTGTTCATATACCAGTCAAACTGGAATATGAGTGCATGCTTTGTATACAGACCCAGATTTATTTCCTGCTATCCTTTGGAGTAGATAATACTCTGCTTGATGAACCAAATGATAGTATTTTCGTCTGTCTTCTAAACAGTTTACTATTTTAGTGGAATGATGCCATTAAGAAGGTAATGGTTTTATATATGCTGACAAGCTGACATAGCTAAGATTTCTGACAATTTCTGCCGCAATGTCCAAGCAAGGAAGATGAATACTTCAGTAGATTTCTTTTATGTTGAGGTGATATCAATTGTCCCTTGAAATATCATTTTCAGGTGAAAAATAATGGATCCTACTTTATTCAGAATGCCTAATATTCTTAAGTAGTGCATAGATTCCAAAAGGCCTTTACTATGGAAATAACAAAATGTGTATTTGTTTTGAAAGCGGCACAAGAGACACTTGGTGTTTGCTGCAACAAGCACAGATACCATGTTAAAATGTGTTACTATTGAAATGCTTATTAGGTGGCTTTAAATATGAGGGAATGTTCACACTTCTCAATGCTTTATTAGACCAATGTAATTTCATTTTATATTCATCAGCCTGACGATTATATCTTTAGTGTTGAGTCATCTGAGCAGTGAATGTCTTAGATACTTCTGATATATTTCATAATGTACTGGTTACGAGCTTAGCCTTTTTAACTTCATTCTACATAGATGGCTTTCAGAGCAACTGCAACCCCTGATCAGTTCCACTGGGAATAGCAGCCTGAGAGAGGGCTTTCTCTGTGGTTGCTCCTAAATTATGGCACTCCCTCTCCACAGAAGTACCGTATTTACTCGAGTCTAATGCACCATTGAATCTAATGCGCACCTCAGGTTTCAGAACCTTGAAACCAAAAAAAGTATTTACTGGTGAATGTAAACATCCCCTCAAATCTAATGTGCACCTTAATTTTCGCAACATAATTTGGCCAAAAAAATGTGAGCATTAGATGCGAGTAAATACGGCATGTTTAGCATCTTTATTGTATATTTTTCCCCATATGCTCTTTACCTTGGCCTTTGACAGTTAAGCTGCTTTTGGGGGTGGGGGGGTTGCAACCCACCTCTTTTGCTGACCTGATATTCCATTGTTCCATTTTGGAATGTTTGTATGTTTGTTTGTTTTTAAAAATGTGATTTTTATCAGTTTTTAAATGTATTTATGGTGAAGGGTGGGTGATAAAGCTAGCTAGCTAATTAATTAATTAATTCCATGATGCTGGAGTGATCATGGTGTGCTTCTGACAGGAGAGGGCCCTATGTGGAACACAAAATGGTGGGAAATTATTATCTCCCACCCTCCAACCTTCTGCTCCAGGCAGCAGGAGGAGGCAGGGCTGCACATGCCACAGAAAACCCACCACTCTGGGCCCCAGTGAGGATTGGCCAATTTTGTTTGCTCCTGGAAAGGATTTCAGCTGCTGGAGTTTATTTGCTGTTGCTTTGTCCTGTATTTTATGTTGCAGGTTTAATGCAGGCATAAACAAAGCTTAATTTGTATTTTGAATATGGATAGTCTTCATTTCTGAGGAAGAAGATTTTAAAAATAATAAACTAATAACTATAGGTTGGGCGTTCTGGATATTAGAGTCCTACAGTAGCTCTCTTTCTGCTGCAAACACTATAGTGTGTGTGTAGCGAGACAACTTCAGTGATTGCTGCTTCTGCCTCATGTTATTTACTGCTTCTTAGGACTTGCTTGCTGCTGAAGTGAAGAGCGCCAACATTTCAGCTGACTTTGGCACTGTGACGGTATCTCCCAGTGTTTTTCCCAATTTCCCCCACCCTGGTTTTATTTAACACTGCTAGATGCTGCAGTGCTGTTTCACAGTGATTTTATCTTCTTGCTTTGCTACTAAATGGCTTTTTCTCTTTCCACCCACCCACCCGCCGTAGTGCAGCTTTGCAGACGAATGTGTGAGACAGTCAGACAGCAGTCTTCCCATTTGCTCAAACTGCTCTACTGAAGGTATCAATTTCCTGTCTCACAGGAAATGTCACATCAATAAGATTTCAGCTAAAAGAATTAATTAAAAGGTTCATTCTTGAAGCTGTTCTTCGGCGTACATGGTTGTAAAGTTTCAGTCTTTTCAAAAAAAGCTATACATTCCCATTCCAGTAACATTTCTAATAAACATGAATGCTTTCATCTTCTCCCTCTGAGCATTTTTGGTCCATTGTAGTATTTAATATAATTTGGGTTTCACTAAGCATCTTTATAGTCTTTCCTGGTCCATGCCAATCAAATGGTGGAGGGCCCGTTTATGCAACTGACAGAAAAAAAATATACGCAACTCTGTTAAAATAGATGTGGACCTGAATGTGCAGGAGCGTGAGATTTCCCTTTGCCAATGGTCAGTTGCTGAAGGACTAGCCTCACACATTTGCAACAGGGCTCTTCCAGACGTCCTCCTGACTTACTTTCTGGTTCATAGCAGGACATGCAGCAAAAAGTACCTCAAAAGAAAAAAAATCTTCCCTTTGTGGGGGTCTAGGTGAACCTGGTCTTTCAGGACATAATAGCAGCCTCCATAGATATTGCTGGTTCATCTGGAGCAGCTGCAGAAACCATAACTGGCACTCTGAACGTGCAGATTTTCAGTGACCAACACTTGCATTCGGAACATCAATTTCTCTGAAAGCACTATGTCTGGAAGTGCCTTTAACATCTTTGTGCTCTTTCTCTTTGTGCCCTTTCTCTTTTGAAGAGAATGTTTATCCCCCCCAAAACCCCATTTGAAAGCTGATACCCAGATCATTGTGATTGGTTGCATGTTGCTGAAGCATAAAAGAAAGGAGATTCCTCTTTAAAGCGTAAATGTCTTGCTTCCGAATGTATAATTGATGATGTTTTGAAAATGTTTTATGGACAGAACTCCACACATTGCAGTCTAATCTCCACTGAATTAGAATAAAAGCAGACGAAAGTGGTTACCCGGGGCTATTAAACAAAATGTTTTGTAATATGTATATTTGGACCTATTTTTGCCCTGAAACATTTTTCTCTTGTGAATTGCTTGTGTCAGCCTATTCATTTATCCTCTTCATAGCATATCCACTAGAAGCAGAAAACATATAATATGGCATTCATGTTCATGTGGTTCTTTAGTACATGGCACTGATTTACTTATGTCTGTAGCTAGAGTATCAAATGTAAAAAGAAGAGTTTTCACATAAAATTTAAGAGAGGGAATTCCAAAGTCTTCAGCATGCTTCTGCATACCAGTTGCCAGAACCCCCAGGGGAACTCAGGTCCTCCTCCTCACCTCAGGTTTCCCACGGGAATCTGGCTGGCCATAGTGAAAACAGGTAAAGGTAAAAAGGTATAGGATCCCTGGATGGTTAAGTCCAGTCAAAGGCGACTATGGGGTTGCGGCGCTCATCTCGCTTTCAGGCCAAGGAAGTCGGCGTTTGTCCACAGCCAGCTTTCCGGGCCATGTGGCCAGCATGACTAAACCGCTTCTGGCGCAACGGAACACCATGACAGAAACCAGAGCACACAGAAACACCACTAACCTTCCCGCCAGAGCGGTACCTATTTATCCACTTGCACAGGCATGCTTGAGAACTGCTAGGTTGGCAGGAGCTGGGACAGAGCAACAGGAGCTCACTCCGTTGTGGGGATTCGAACCGCTGACCTTCCAATCGGCAAGCCCAAGAGGCTCAGTGGTTTAGACCACAGCGCCAACCGCGTCCCTAGTGAAAACAGGATGATGGACTATATGGGCTATTGGGCTGATCCAGCAGGGCTTGTCTTATGTGCTTATGACATAAAAAACTGAGTTTGATTCACTCACCTAACCTATGATGATTATGTTTTAGCTGGTATGCCCCCAAAAGCAGATGTAGAATTGGGTCTGGTGCATAGATGCAGCACTACTTACTTCTGCTTTAAAGCAAAAAGGCAAGCACAGGAAGAAAGAGAAACCTTGTTTTAGGATGCATCTCCTGTGTGAATTCTGCTGTTTACAAAACTGAGATACTGGCATGATCGACCCGTCATACAAAATGTCACCTGCTTTCCTTAAGAGTGTGTGGGAAGGGCTCCATGCTAAACTAATAGAGCACGATGAATAAGAGATGATGGCGGTGTTTTGTTTTGCAGGAACACTGCGCTGCTGATGTGGAGCCAATTACCTTGGAAGGCGGCAAGCAATTTGGCCTCTCAAGGAACAGTCATATTGCAGTTGCATTTGATGACACCAAAGTTAAGAATAAGTATGTTCCATACTTTTGAGATGATATGGTGGTGAAACGCATTGTGGTAGAGTAGTGTGGGATGAGTAGTGCTGGATATGCTTTTAGGCAGGACAGCCACAATTGAAGGAGCTGTACAAGTTTCTCTTCATTTCATGCTGCACAAAATGACCGTTTGAAATGTTCTTGTTCTTCTAAAACTCAGCTCAACAACGTTAGATGCTACACTTAGCAAGAATTCCATGTTAGACTTGAAGCTCCTTTCCTAAATCAGTGTAGCTCTTTAATATGTGTCTCACTCCTGAAAAAGCCCAACAGAGCAAAAATAATAATAAAGCAAAAGTGCCAAGGAGACAAAATTAATTGGTCTATATTTAGCAAGTCACAGACAAGAACATTTCTGTGTTGCTGGAAGTCACTAATTTCCTAGAATTATTTAAACTGCAATCTATGGGCACTTAAAGCTATAGACACTTAATCCTATGGGACTAAGAATTATTAAAATCAACGGGAATTGTTTCTGAGGAGATATACATAGGATTACACTATTAAGAATCTTTTTTGCAGTAAATATTTTGAAGTATGAATTTACACATTTACATATAAGCTGATATTTAGAACATCAGTTTCAGTTTCACTTATGTATATAGAAGGCAGCCTCACAGCCTTCCGTGAGTTTTTCTTTGGATGCTAATTATTGTTTGAATTCATCTATTTTATGTTTTTCATTTAAGGGTCTGGACCCAGACTTGCTTTTGGATGGAATGGCTAACCCCATTCTACTTAGAACTCACACCTATCCAGTTCAGTAAACTGAAAACCTGTTTGCTCTTAAAATGATCTATTGGCCTTTTGTGGGCAGAGGGACAAGTTTTTATCCCTTATTTTTCTGCACCACATAAAGATGATATTGTTCTAGCTCTAAATCAAGTCTATGCAGTAAGTGCATGAATACTGTATCCATACACCTTGGCAAGTTCAGAAATAGGAAATGGGTATCTTAGTTTTATTTGTCTTATAAATAATGTTGCCTTTAGCAATGTTAGTTTTATGACGAAGAGTGAAAGATAAAGCAGATTAATGCTTCCCGACTTTGTGGTCTTTTTTCCAAATGTATAGACTTACCATTGAATTTGAAATCCGAACTGAGGCTGAAAATGGGTTGCTCTTCTATATGGCTCGGATCAATCATGCTGATTTTGCCACCGTTCAAATAAAGAATGGCTTTCCATACTTCAGTTATGACCTGGGCCATGGGAACACCAGCACAATGATTCCTGAGAAAATCAATGATGGCCAGTGGCACAAGGTATGAAGCAATGATGGTCAGCACCTATAGAATTAGGTTATGTGTGGAACGGGGAGGGGAATCCCAAATGAGGAAGCATTGTAGAAGGAATAGATTGGGTAGAATCTTAGCTGTCCATAAATGGAATGACTTCTTCTGACATTTTTGACCCATTGAAGGGATGGATCCCATTGGCAGAAGTGGATAGTATTCCCCCCCCCCCCAGTCCAACCCTCTCTCTGGAGCAGATTCCTGGATGTTGCCTGGGACTATAGGGGAAGGTGGGATTGGCAGGAAGCTGTCACCAGTTTGAGCAAAGTCTGGATCCAAATCAAGCAAGGCAGCAATACAAGAGACACATGAATATTCTCATAGGGTTTATTCAAACACAAATGTCATGTGTATTGCAAATGTTGCTATTCACCAGAAGTCCTAGTTGTTAGCTTCTGATTGGCTTCTATTGAAAGCAGAATGCTCAGCCAGTTTCGCCCCTGCCTGCCTGCCTGCCTGCTTGCTTGGATTAATGTGTTTTCTAAAAGAGCAAACAGTACTATTCCACACCATCACTAGTATTTCATGGAACATAAGACTATCAATAGCTATTAGCCACTGCCAGAGGGAGGGTGCCTCTGAATACCACAAGTCAGGAGAATGTTGTCATAAAAACTCTGTGGTTATTATGATTGCTTATGCAATGTCTTACGAATACATGCCATTTTCCTAAGCACCTCAGTCCTCAGAATATAACAGTGCAATCCTAAGCGTGTTTGTCAAAAGCAGACACCAATAGACCTTACTTCTGTGTAGGATTTCAGTCTAAGGGTGCAGAACTATAGTCACCTCAAAGCAAATCCTAGGGAATATTGTGGAAATTATTTCTGAGTAAACATGCATAGGATTGCACTGCACACAGTAGCGGACATTGTGGTGAGGCTCGCCACTCATCCGACCTCCCATAAGTTGTGTAGAGCGAGACTGGCAAGGTGGCAATGGCAAGATTCCGTGATCCAAACACACCACGTCAACCTCCCTGCTGCCTCCGCCACTCTCTTCTTGTAAGCTGCGGCAAAGAGACCAACCAGCAGTCAAGTGGCACATCGCCACCACGCCATCTGCTACTGACAGCACGCAATCCTATTAAGTGAAAGGAAGGTAACTTAGCATTCGTTAAAAATGAGGGATGTTGCATCACAAACCAAATCATATGCATGTTAACTCAAAAGTAAATTCCACTGTGTTCAATGGGTCTTGCTCTCAAGCAGTATGAATAGGATTACAACCTAGATATAGTGGTGGCGGTGGCGGTGGCGGCAGCAGCAGCGATGTACTAAACGTCTATCTTTTTTCCAGATAAAAATATTCCGAACCAAGCAAGAAGGTGTCCTTTTAGTAGATGGTGCTACAAACAGGACCAGAAGCCCAAAGAAAGCTGACATTTTGGATGTAGTGGGGATGCTGTATGTTGGAGGATTGCCAATTAATTATACAACTAAAAGAATTGGTCCCGTAAGTAAAGACAACTTTATGTGTTTCTTTAAAAATCCTAACGCAATGTTAGTTATGTGTTCCGTGACACCACTGTCAGGCACATGGTGTAGCCACGCTGAACAAAAGACAAGGATGAGCATTTTGCTTCTGGTGTCCTTTAAAAGACTTGAGGTACTCAGTTCAAAAACTGCATCCTTAACCTCCCCTTTGAGGCTGAGGAACTTATTCCTTTCCCAGCAATGCCCATCTGCAGGGGCTAGGAATGCTGGCATGGGGAACATCATTCAGGTGGTCCAAGCTGTTTCTCTGGTCCAAGGTGTTACCAGAGTGGTATCCATCCATCCATGAGGAAGCAGGTCCCAAGGTGTTCCAGTAATGCCTGAGCTGAGTCCTGTAGCAGATGTCATGGTGGGGCAGTGCACAGGTGGGAACACCAGATTGATTCTCCATTGCCCCATCCCACCTTCTATCTCCAAGGAAGCACCAGCAGCAGCAGGTCAGGTGAGTGTTCCAGCCCCACCAATCGCTGCTGGCATCTACCCAGGAAACATGAACAAGAGTTTCTGAGAAAAGAATCTCTACACTGCCAGTGTCACAGAGAACTTGGTAGTAATGTGGCTGTGCTGGCCTCTCCTCCCACTATCAAGACAAATTTCACAGTGGGTTGTATGCTGGGCCAGTGAGTGAACTCCTTAAGTTACAACCTAGCCTTCACACCAATATTCCACATGTATCTTTTTTATTTTTATTTTTAAAAAAAACAACAGCAACTGTATACTGTATTTATATATAATACAAAAAAATCTCCCAAAAATCTAAAACACAGGATAAAAATTAGAAGTGTAATTTTTGGCCGTCTTGGAAAGGTGTCTGTTTACCTGATTGTTGAAGACAAAAGAATCTATTTGCATTGGAAAAAGAATAAATCAGTTGACAGACAGATTTATCATTGAACAGTAGAGGTCACATGGCTGCATTCTTGTCCAAGAGATGTACAAATGCTAGCAACAGTACCGTAATCTCAAAGCACACTTTTGTTATGTGGGAAATATGTTCTACCCAGGAAAAATATTACATTTTATATTCCTAATGTAATTTGGCAAGCTATTATACCACACATTTTCTGTCACCTTTGCTTAAGCTTAGAAAACTGTGACCCACATTTTGTGTAATCTAAACCTTAGAATATCCTCTAAGCAACGTGATTCTGCAGAAAATTAAAGGATATTGCCCCATTAATGCCTGGGGTTTTTTTTGTATAGGAATCATGTAATCAGTCTTGTTCATTTCAGCAAGCCAAGAACTATGAATTAAAAGTGCTAGCTATTCGCCAATGCCATATCTCTGACTTTTTCAGTTGTGGGATGAAGGCATTTTAGATAGCTGTGCATATACTAACACCTTTTTCACCCTTACTCAGGTTGTCTATAGCATTGATGGATGCATGCGAAATTTCCAAATGACAGAGTCTCCTGTCGACCTGGATAATCCTACCTCCAGCTACAATGTCGGAAAGTGCTTTGCCAATCCACAGAAAGGAACATACTTTTCAGGAACAGGGTTTGCCAAAACAGGTAACGTTATGTGAGGTTTTATTCCAAAATGGAGCACCAGGGGATTGTTACAATTGTTCTTCAGAAATCATGGTTGGGCCCTCCTAAGGAGACAGTTGCCTAGGGAGGTATGAATATATCGGAGCATAAAGGCTGAGAAGTGAAGAAGCAAAATGAAAGAAATATAGATTTTTATGATGGCCCACAGGGATTGCTACCTGTGCAAGGCTTGTTGAAATGTACTTTGTTCAACAGTAGTAATATCAGGTCTCGCAGAGGATTGTGGCTATGATTAAATTTACAAAAGTTCTTTTAATGAATGAAAGAATAACAAGGGTGTCATTTCAAAGAACTTGTGCAGTTATAACTATAAACCCCACAACAATTCTAAAACATTGATATATCTGTTTAAATAATCTTATTTTATTTTATCAAAGAACATGACTTGGATTCTAACTTTCCTCCCTTGAGTGCAGCAGAATTCACATTCATGGAACAAGGCTTCCCCCTGCCCTCCCCTTCAGCTTCTGCACTCCCAAAATCGCATCGAACTCTTATATGAACAGAAATGTTCCTATGGTGACAGGCTTATTCAGGTGTTAACTTCACCCCCAGAGGCATTCAAGACAGACTGATACCAACAGATTGTCTCTCAAGACAGATGGATCCCAACATTTCATGTCCTCATCCTTTATCTTCTACCTCGCTCGGATAGTAGAGCCCACTGAGGCCCTCAAGCCCAGGCTGAAAGCCAATCTTCCATTGCTGGCAAATTAACCATTTGTTGAAGGAAAGGGCTTAGGAGTTCAGTGTACCTGTGCCCCGTGTATTTTCTGTTACTGTGGCAACCACATTATTACAAGTCTTTGTGTGATGTGAAAAAAAATATTACTGGTGTTCTTTCCAAGCCTCTGAACTTGACACAGCCTTTCTTCCTCACTCCTCAGTTGGAGCATATAAAGTAGGACTGGATTTGCGAGTGGAGTTTGAGTTCCGCACAACTCGGACAAATGGCGTCCTCTTGGGGATCAGCAGCCAAAAAATGGATGGGCTTGGCATTGAGTTGGTAGATGAAAATGTGAGTATGGAGCTATGAGAATTGTTCAGACAATCTTCTGTTTATCAACCACTTCATGTAAACCATATTTACCTAACCTGCTGACTTCTAGATTTTCTGGACTCCAACTCCGGCCAGCCCTAGCCAGCATGGCAAATAGGCAAGGGGAGGAGTGACTGAGGAGGTGAGCTGGTGCTGCGTACCTGGCTGCACTGCAGTGGAGTGCTGCTGCTTACTGGGATGAGTGGGAAGGTGGAAGCACCAGATTGGTGTTATGTGGCTCATCAGTCGAGCCAATCTCCCCACCACCTCATCCTGCTCCGCCCAGTAAACAGCAGCCCCCGTGCTGCTGGAAGGCCAGGTGCACAGCACCACACCTCCTCCTTTGCTGTTCCTGGTCAAGGATATGAGAGGAGTTGTAGTCTAAAGCACTTGGAGCTCGACAACAAGATTTTTGTCTTTATACCAGTACTAGGGCTAGGCGATATCATCAGTATACCATCTGAAACCGGTTTGAAGTATGTATCATGATAAGTTTCATCATTTTTGACTTGGCTATGCAAAAAAATCACAGTGTTTAGCTGAAAACCAGGTATCACCAAGGCACTCTGTACTTCTTGTTAAGTATAAAAAGGGTTTCATTTGGCATTTTGAGGTCTTTGCAGGTCAACTGAAGAAGCCCAATAGGGTGTTTACATATGGGTGTCTCTCTGACTTGCAGGGCAGAGCCTGGCTGCTCTGTCCCACTTTCACGTTTAGAATATCACTTTAGCACCTTACCAGGTTTGTAGGAATAGGATAACTAGATCCCTTGTGATGAAATTTCTGTTTGCCTTTCCAAACCTTATCACGGTTCTTCTAAAGGAAATTCTGCATAGAAACTATTATGTGCCACACACTGCAGTACAGTTAACGGAGAAACCCTTTGCAAGTTTGGTCAAGTTCTCACAAACGCTTGGATCATCAAATCTGCTGCTGAAACAGTATTTTGCGTCTATTACCCATTTTAGTTTGGCAGCAGTAAATTGACAAACATTATGCCCATAATTTTGAGCTTTCCTGCCAAGATGGGTTCTAAAGCTGCAAATTAATTTCAAGTGGATCTTTGAGTACAGCACAAATTCATCCATTTATGTTGATTAAGTATTTAAACACTGTTTTAGCTGGAGAGGATAACCAAGCCACTACTGCCTTTAATGGGTTAGGATCTGCACCATAAACATGACATATAACAGTCTCTGCTTTTATACCTTGTATATCAACTCATAGCTTTAAGGCTATCCCTTCTGACAGCATAGCAGCCAGCCTTGCAATTAGCAGATTACATTTTGTTTTGCTTTGTTTCTAGAGCTAATTGGTTTTCCTAATTGTTTCTGTAATTTGCTTGCCAGGTGATGTTCCATGTCGATAATGGCGCAGGTCGATTCTCTGCCATCTATGAACCTGCTGTTCCAGGTAGCTTGTGTAATGGAAAGTGGCACAGGATTATAGCACACAAGATGAAGCACCGTTTAATTCTGACAGTAGATGGCCACAACGTAGAAGGGATCAGTCCGAATGCAGCTTCCAGTTCAGCAGAGACTAATGATCCTGTCTTCGTTGGAGGATATCCTGGTGAGTACACAAACTCAACATCCAGTGATCGTCAAATAGGGTTTGTTTTTTTCACTGTGTTTCATCCCTGATGGATGACCTCTGCAAAGAGCAGGACAGGGAGAGAGTGACCTGGCTTCTGATCTCTCATCAGCTTTTGATACTGCATTCACCATGGTATCCTCCTGAACTGCCTTTATGGAATGGGAATTGGGACAACTATCACAGTGGTTCCAATCCTACCTTCAAGGCAGAGTCCAGGACATAGCCTTGGGTGAGTGCCTTTCAGCCCCCTACACTATTTCCAGCGCTATGTAATATCTATAGGAAGCCGCTGGAAGCAGTCATTAGGAGTTTCAGGGTGAGATGATATCAGTATGCTGATGACACTCAGCTCTATTTCTCCAGGACAACTGAGCGTGGAGAGATTGTGCAGTCCCTGGGCCATTGCTGGGATGCAGAGGTGAAATGGATGGTGAAAAGGAAGCTGAGCTTGAATCTTGAGTAACTCAGTTGCCTACTCCAGATGGAGTAGCATTCCCCCCCCCCAACTGAGCAGGTAGTTTGGAGGTGCTTCTGGGTCCAGCTGTGTCACTGGAGACTCAGCTACTGCAAGTGCCTTTTATGCATTGTGACCGGCTCAACAGCTACAGCCATTTGAGGGTCAGGAAAGCCTTCCCACAGCAGTTCATCCACTGGTGCAATGCACTCTATGGAGGGCTTCTGTGGCACTTGATCTTTTTTTTGGTGCCTGCTAAAAACATTCCTGTCTAGGCAAGCTTACCCATATGCTTAGGAATTTGAGGTCATTTTAATCTGTTTTAGTGGTTTAACTTTTTGTATATTTTAAAATAGGTTGCAAATGTCTGTTGATTTTATTGTTTTACGTTTTTGTAAACCCGTTGAGGGTGTTGTTGTTTTAAACAATCAAGCAGTCTATGCATATTAAGAAAAATAAATAACATAAAATCAGTGGAACTATTTTGAAAAACACCACCTGATGGTGAAATGGGTAGTCCAGCCAGTTTGTAGTGAATCAAAACTATCCTAAACCACCAAATGTTTAGCAGGTACACAGTTTCCTGTATGTGTAACAAGACCAGTTGGGATAGGAAACCTGTGACCAACCTGATGTTGTAGGACTAAGATACCCTAGCAGCCCAAGCCAGCAGTGGCAACAGTCGTAAATCAGGACCAACATCTGGAGGGCTACAAGTTCCCCACCTGCATCTTGGGTTATAAATGAAATAAATCAGTCAATCATAAAGCTCCAATTACCCTTCTTTATTATTTTCTATTTTTTGTCATCAATAGCCATGTTGGAATATTCAGGCTCAGGCTTGGGTGATATTCCAGAGAAAGGGACTTGAAAAGCTGTGGGGGCAGACACATGGATTGGGCAATGTCAGCTTTTAAACATCACAGTGTATCACCAGCCAATCATGATGATCTGGCATTGTGATGATGTTGAAACGGAGGGAGGACAAAGCTACATTGGCCCTGGTCCCACGAAATGCTGGGCTGAAATCACTGCTATTCCTGCTGGAGGAGCTGAACTGGTTTCACCCCAGGGCCTCGTGGGGCTGGGGTCAATGCAGCTTTGTCCTCCCGCCAGGCGCAAGGGCATCTCTCCACCCCTGGAGGGAACAAGCTACGGAGAGTGGCTCCCTCAAAGTCCAGCCTGCCTGAGCAGACGCCCTGCATCTGACCACCCCAGAGGAAATACGCAGCCCACCATCTCAGGAAAAGGCAGCCAAGCACATGGAGCCTGTTAAGCTTCATTCACATGGTCAGGGGAGGGCAGCAATCCACCTGCCCTGTCCTTTTGCTCACATGGGGGGGGCTGCCTCCCTCAACGCAGCTGCCTGCGACTCAGTGGAGAAGTGTAACAGAGCCCCCACCTTGCATAAGGTGGAGGTACAGTACGGTCTCTGCTAGACTTCTCCACTGAGGGGCAGAAAGATGCGCACCCCTCAATGGAGACGTTTGAACGTGATGCTTGTTCCTCCCTACATTGTATGATGGCCAGAGTGGGATGGTGGTTTCACCCAGGGGTATATTGCAAGTGAAACCACAACCACTCCTGAGTCCCTCTGCCACCAGTGACCAGCTGCAGCTTGTTTCTCCTTTGGCACACTGTGCGCTAGTGACAAAGGGATTCAGGAGCAGTGGCGGTTTCACCTGCAATAGCCCACTGGGTGAAGCAGCCATTGCGCTCTGGCCCACATACCAGTCCCGGGAGATGTATTAAAACATCACCCAGACCTATACCCAACACCACAGAAGCTGGTGCTTATATACAGTCATACCTCGGGTTAAAGTAGCTTCAGGTTAAGCGTTTTCAGGTTGCGTTCCATGGCGACCTGGAAGTAACGGAACAGGTTACTTCCGGGTTTCGCCACTCACACATGTGCAGACGCTCAAAATGACGTCACGTGCAGAAGCGGCAAATCATGACCCGCACACGCACAGACACGGGTTGCGTTCTGCTCAGGATGCGAACGGGGCTCCAGAATGGATCCCGTTCACATCCAGAGGTACCACTGTACCCAGGAATCTCATCTAAATGCTGGCAAGTCAACACATACCTGCACATGTGGTGGGAATGCCCCAAAGTTCAATCCTTCTGAGTATCAGTGCTGCACGAAATTTCCAAAATAACAAAACGGGTAATAGACACTACTCTAGAACTAGCCTTATTAAATATCTTCCAGGACAACCACACACACATGACAAGGAACTCATAAGTCATTTACTCACAGCAGCTAGAAATCCAAAGTACAAACCTAGACTTTGGAAGGGACCTATCAGGAGTGAACATAGACCACTGGTACCAAAATGTATGGGAAACCACCTTACTAGAGAAGTTTATCAACAAACTTAAACTAGGCACAGGGACAAGCAAAGGAGGATGCCTTCACCCTAGTATGGTTCCCCTTTATCACATACACAGCACAACATACAAATCAATATGGCTAGCCTGACCCAACAACCTACCCCTCCATTCAATCAATCAACCTCAGAACCCTCTAATTTCTCGCATTATCAATATAATTACATAAACAGAGGACCTACCCACGTGATGCTGACACAAATCCCTACACTAACACTAGGCAATAGAACGAAAGAACACCACCACCCCATCTCTTTCCCCCAACCACAAGATGTCTATGACAAAAGTGTCTCCCAGTCCCACTAAATGTAAACTGAAAAAGACCATGGATTTAAAGTGGAGACAATAGATGTGCCTTTCCCTGTTTATCTCTTAGTTTTTATTTTTTAAAAAAAGTTAGGACACCTTCAGTACCACAAGAGAACTGTAGTGTGACTTGACAAAGTTTGTCTTTTGTAAGGTATGCATTATCAGTTAAATATATGGCATGTAGCCTAAGCCATCTCCCGTCCTGGTCCCTTAGCAGAAGTATCTGCTGGATCAGAAAACCCTCCATGAGCATAAGGGCTCAATTGGATTCCACCTGCAGCTCACATTGCTTTCTACTCATAAATGCTGCACAGGAAATGAAATATGAAGGAAATGTTTATTTTTAGGAGAGAGAGAGAGGTCTGAATAATTACCTTCGGTTTTTTCTTTCTTCCCTCACAGATGGACTGAACCAGTTTGGCCTGACCACTAACATCCGTTTCAAAGGATGCATTAGATCCATGAAGCTCACCAAAGGAACTGCTAAGCCTCTTGAGATTAACTTCAGCAAAGCCTTGGAGATAAAGGGAGTTCAGCCTCTATCTTGCCCTACAAATTAACAGGACATCATCCGACTCTGATATGAGCCTGACCACTTTAAACCAAAAAAAGTGCCTCAGATTTTTAAAGAATCCTATATATACACATTACCTTCATAATAAAAAGGCCCTTTTGCAAATATTTTGACTTCAGCCTGTTACATAGTCAAAATGGTGCTATTTCAGGGTGTGCTTCTAAAAACAAAACATTAGATGAAGAACATTTTCCCCTTGGAATGAATAAAGTTGCAAGCTATTCATGTGTGATGTGTCAGTCTTTTCCCCGAGTTTGAAGTGAAATCTTTTTAGTATCGTTTTGAGGAATGGAATTGTATTAACACAGACCCACAGTCTTCAAGTACAAAATGGAGATATGGTTCAATTTGTATGGGCATGTTGAGATAAAGATAGCCAGTTTTATGTACCCCACCTTCTAGTGTTGGTTGCCAGTGGTAATGGATAATGTAATTTCCCCTGGGGGTGTTTTTTCTGGGACCTTTGGCCTCACTTCCACTTTTCCTTTCCACTCTGTGGCTGGAACAGGTCCAGCAGAACAATTTCATGTTTTAGCTTAGGATGGTTTGGGCTGTTATGGTAAAGTGGTAAAACAGATGAGCAAATAACGGGATCACTGGCTTCCTGCAAGGCATTTGTCATCCATATCAGGTTCTGGTGGGAGAAACAAAGACTTCATCGAAGGGCAGTGAGATTCACAGGCCTGATCAAGATTTAATTGGAATAGAGAAACCACTTTAATATTCCTTGTGCTGCCATTACTTTTTGTACTTTGCAATAACAAACAGTATAGGTGCTTCTGGTCTGAAACCTGTAGTCTCATGGTCAGCCCCTACAGTGAGATGCACGTGTCATGCATGTCTCTGCAGGGAAAAGTGTGCTCCCTTTCTGTATTTGGTTGTAAGTCACTTTGTGTTGCCCTGGGCAAGATAAAGCAACTAAGAAGTTTAATAAAGTTCACAGGAAGTGGAGAAAGTGTATTGTGAAGAGGGTTTGGGCATCTTCTACAATTACATATGGAGATGCCCAATGTGTTAGGCTTGTTTGTCTGGATCTAGGGTTGTCAAAACCAAGTCCACCATCACTGTGTCAGATTAATGAAAAAAACTCAACAGTAAAGCTATCAGGACATTTTAAGAAAACAGTATTGTTTCCCTGCTTCTGAATGTTTTCCATGCACTCTGCTAGTGTTTTCTATACTCTGTGTAATGCACTCTTTCCATGATATGCAGGACTCAAAGTTTTCTTTTGTGTATCTGGTAGGGAGGGAGTTATGGGGATGTCACTGTTCGCTGCCTAAGGAATTTGTGCAATGTTGCTACAAAGAACATGTTGGATTGAAATCCTAATATATAGTTTGGACAGCTTTATAATGTTCTGTGCTTTTTAAAAAATATATAGCTGCTCTTTGGTACTCATGGTGCTGTAAGACATTAACACATTCCACATTCCACACATGGCATACTCATTTTCCTTTGCCAGATTACTTTATAGCATTAGAAAAATCAGCAGGTGAACTAATAATGAGTGACATGAACTAATAATGAGTGACATTTGCATAAGTCATTAAACACATCAAACATTGTATTCCATACGTGCATATTTTAAATGGACAGTGGGAAAAGATGCAATGCAAAAGTTACAGAAAACTAGTATATTCCCTTTAGAGCAGAACAGCAAAATAAAGTAGATTAAAATGTCACCCACTTTCTTTGTACTAAACAGCCCCTCAACCCACCAGGCTTCCAGAAGTATTCCAGGCTTATAATGCTTTTCCTTATGCTGAGTTTCACCTTAAACTAAAAACCTTCCAGGTTGGCTACTTAGAGATACAGATTTTCCTTGCCAATCACTGGCTCTGCCCAGTGGGCCACATGAAGCCTCTCAAAACAAGAAATGTGCCAAACTGCTCATCTGCAATGAAGGTTTCACTACCCTGACAGCAAATAGCCTGGGGCTCAGCTAAGTTTCCAAGTTGTCCCTATAATCCCACAAACAAACAGAAATATAAAAATGTGCATCCTCATATAAGCATGATATACATTCCCCTGCCAGCAAAATATGCAAGAGTCTGTATAAATAAGGACCATAGACTCAGTCTAGGACGGCAAAGTCCAAATCATTCACACGTGTGTAGCCCAGCTCAATAAGGAACTATGTATGCCAACAACTTCTCCCTGCATGGTTTCCACATCTGATCCAAGAGTAGAACATGCAGAAGTTTAAAATCCACCAAGGGCTGGATTCAGCTTTTTCCTCCTTTACCAAGCAGCTGGTTCACGGAATCTTAACCTTTTAAAAAACACTGAAGCCCTTTCCCCAGCCCAATCTGGAAATGCCAGTGATCAAATCTGGGCAAGCATGCGTTCTGTTCAGAGGACCATAGTAGCTCAGTGATAGAAGGATCTGTGGCATACATACAGAAGGCACCAGGCCAGGCTTAACAGCCAGCATCTTCTTGTCGGAAGCCCCAGAAAGTCATAGTCAATACCACAGCCAATATTGAGCTAGATGGATCAATAGTCTGACTCACTCTAGAGCAGATTCATCTGCTCCCAAATGGAATCCATGCACACACAGTTAGATTGGGTCATCCTTCTGAGACTGGCTTCAGAAGTACAAAGAAATTGTGCAGTGCCATTTTTTTTACATTATTTCTATAGAATTCTTTTCTTGTGTGAACTTCACAGCATATATATATATATATATATATATTTAGTATTAGAATCCCCACCACCACTGCCATCTCTTTCTTTCTCATCAAAGTTAGTTTGAACACAAATTAAATTGATCATTTCGGTTTGTCTTGTCTTAATTAAGAGCATCTCTCTAATAATGAAAGCAAATACTGGGTCTCAAGCGGTCTCACTTTCTCAGTGTTGCAAATTAATTATACTGAATAACATGCTGTCTTCCTTTTCTTCTTAATTTAATATAGCGAGTTTCTTTGCTTCTGGCTGTCATTGCTAATAAGCGCAGCTGAGGCGAGCATGCCCTGGGCTTTTCAAATCTTGTTTTTGAGTTAAATTTAGATGAAATTCTCAGCCTCAATTTGATCTTTGTGTCGCCACACACCCTAACAATGGCTTTTGCATTCCAGCAATTGTTAATTGAGTTTGCTGATATCGACCAACACAGCAGAGAGGTGCTGTTTCCATGCTGCAGACTAGGATTGCTCCCTATCAAACTCAAACCTGCATAGAGTCATAAATGGTGTTTCTATGACTTGCTGTTAGGCCATTCTCACATCAGACTAATTAACCAGGTGATCAAAAATTTACACTGGATTTCACATTTCATGAAACTGCTATGATAGATGATAGACAGACAGATAGATAGATAGATAGATAGATAGATAGATAGATAGATGATAGAAAGATGATAGATAGATAGATAGATATAGATAGACAGATATGGGGCGCAGCCCCCAAGGTCTTTTTTGGTAGCCCTCAGCAACATTTGACACCCCTCCCTTGCAGCCCTTATGCTGCTTTCCCACAGCTGTGTAAGCAAGCTGCTGGGCTTTGGGAAGGAGGCATGAGGGCTCTGACAGGGCCCTAAGGTCCTCCTTCCTCCTTCCCAAGGCCTAGTTAGTGCTTTCTCAGCTTTGGAAAGGAAGTAGGAGGGCAGCCTTCCCAAAGTCCAGCACCTCACTTAACATCAAATTTCGGCCTTGCTCTACCCACACCCCCAGCGTGCATGCAACAAGGCAGTGTGAGGACCATAGCTTCCTTGTCAAAGTTGTCTTGCGGCACACTTGGTATGAAAAGTCGGGCCGCCCTGGTATAGAGTGTTTCTTGGGGGGAGGGGGTTAGTCAGGGTGTTTTCCGAAACTGTGACTCAGTATAGATGAAGGTAGACTCTCTAAGAGGAAACCAAACCAATCAGTTCCAATAATGATGATGATGATGATGCACCCATCTAAATGGGTTAAGATTATGGCCTTAGCTGGCCAGTGAAGTACGTACTTCCATTTACATTAAAGACATGATGCCATAGGCGGAGGGGAATCCCCTAACCTAGTTCAAAGCAACATCACCATGTAAGGTAAAAGAGCGATAGACAGAGTTTTGTGGGAGAGTTCTGGCAATTGCTGGCAGCTGGAGGCTTTCAGAGGTGGGGCACACACTATTAGAGGGGGGGCAGTCCAGCTTGGGCACGGTTAGTGGAGCAAAGAGGGAAGGAAAGAGTGAAAGAGGGAAGGCTATTGAAAGGTGCATTCCCCCCCCCCCCAATGCAATGTTTTAAATTGCAGTAACTTTCCTTGCTACTACTCAACAACAGACCTAATTTTAACCCGTGGCTGCCATCACATCCAGTTCAGCTTTCCTCAGATTTCTCAAATGTATAAAATCTGTCACTCCTTGTTTTAATGACATATGAACAAACAGAAAGTACTCCAGACCATCTTGCACATTGGCCGTGTTAACTTTCCCCCACAATGACCTGCAAGGCAGCTTGTCATTTCATGGAAGCACTCTCCCTGTTACACTTACTAAGCTTAGTATTTTTTTCCTCGGAACAACAACACAAAACCCAGGGAACTTCCCATTACCTCTGAAACTTTG
Source organism: Podarcis tiliguerta (assembly GCF_965153285.1). NCBI lineage: Eukaryota > Metazoa > Chordata > Lepidosauria > Squamata > Lacertidae > Podarcis > Podarcis tiliguerta. The sequence continues at coordinate 62,697,930 of NC_139536.1, read as the reverse complement.
TGTATTGTAGCACTTCTCAGCTAGTTGAGATAATGAGCAAAGGGAATTGCAACTTTAAGGACTATTTACTTAAACACTACTGGAAATTGAGCTGCAGAAACTATCGGCTTAGCTTCGGAAGCAGCAATTGCTGCTGTTTCAGTTCCTTTGTACAGCTGTTAACATTTAGCACCAGCCTGTTCTAATGAGCCCAATTCAGAATTGGAAGAGACCCTAGGGTTCATCTAGTCTAACCCCGTGCCATGGGGTGATTCTGCCCACAGCCGTCCCTGGGTGGGCTTGAACCACTAACCTTCCAGCTAACGCACTGACCCACTGCGTCACAGGCTGGCTCTGGAAGCAACTTCAGGGTCCAGGTCCAATTGCATGCCTCAGGCATTTCTAACCGGACCCTGGGTCTCTCCCTGGGACACCCCCTTCCCCATGCCACATCCCTCCCCAGCATGACCCCATGCCTTCTCAAGTACATTTGCCTGACTGGCATGTGCCCCTGAACTGTGAGGGAGGGAGTGTAGAGCCCTCAGACTTCTGCATGGCTGGAACACACCTACTCTAATACTATAAGAGTCACATTCACTGCTGTTACCTTTGGTCCTGCCTGCCACTGGCAAGCAGCTCTCAGAAGGATGCCCACAAGGGAGTGTGACCTTCAGGCAAAAAAGGGATCTCCACCACCACTGGTGTACAACAAGCACCTGCATAACACCACACACACACAAAGTGCTAAGCACTGCACTCTGCACTCAGCTTAGTGCTCCATCTAGAAGTCCACTCCTCTTACTGGCATCAAACCTGCTCCCTGAACTACTTTTCTCAGTGAAGGTGCCAGGGGCTGAACATTAAGTCTTCCACATGTGCTGTATCTACTCTACCACCAAGTTATACACCCATCTGAATAACAGATCAATTCCCTTGATAGCAACGTCAACACTTTGCTTAAAAATTGTTTTTCCTATGAGCCAAGATTCCAATACAGAGAAGGTGAATTAAACATCATCGGTACTTTCTCTCAAGAGCTCTAGGTTTATCTAGTATAGCTAAGAGATAACCTGAATAACAGATAACCTGCTGGCAGTCCTATTGTGCAGCAAGAGCCAATAACAAGTCAGTTGCTAGCCCCATAGTGGCAGCGGCAAAACAGCCTACGGTCTCCATTTTTATGTATAAAATTGGGTCTTTGAAGTATAGTCTCCCTAAGACATATCCCCAGCTGTCTACAATTTGTTCACGGACCAGTTCTGGATTCTGATCAATATGCAAAATCTCCTTTCCGTGCTGATCTTGCCATTGCCTGATCCAAGCAATATCTTCTCTGCCATTTGCATCTGAGCAATGTCATTTATACTAATATGCTTCATTCTGATTCAACCGAGTTCCAATTCAGTAACTTACCTAGCTGCAGAGAAATGAAATACATTTGCACACAGAACCATTATCTAAGGACCATCAGGCAGAAGCTACATGCCTTTCCAGGTACTCATCTGTGGAGCCCACTCAAAATCAGTTGCTGGCCTGAGGCCGAGCCGAAGCTCATCTGAGGGCAGCACAGTGGGATCAAGTAGCTTTGTCAAGCAGAGCAACCAAATCTCATTTTCTACTCTAATGGAATGGAACTAGAGCAGAATTATACATTTAAATATCCTTGTTAGTACTTAGGCTAACTGAGCCATGGCCAGTCTTAAAGCGCTCTGCCTCACTGTCACTTCCTGCTTATGTAGGAGGCCATAAAACATCTGAAACACTTGTACCAGCACATGCTTTATGACAGCTCTGCTCGCTGCCTGGCTTATTGCTTGCAGAGGCTCATTGATTCGCCATGCTGGAATGATTGCTTTTAAAACAAATACCTATTCACCTGACAAGGAAATATTAAACCGGCTTTGATAAGCGAGCCCCGTAATGCCTAGTCCCATTGAAAGAAGAAGATTTGCTATAGATTTTAACAAGAATTCAGATTTAACTCTGAACAGCTTAATTGTACGATTCATATAATTTCGCTTAAGCATCTTATTTTCAACTGTAAGGATAATGACACCGAGAATCATTCACTGTGGGAATTAGTGCTTCCTCTCAATGAGGGTGCGTGGCATTTAAGAGCGTTCAAGTGTCTCAGGCCTGTTGGCAGAATATTAAAAGCCTTTAATGTGTTATAAAACAGAACTAAGGACTAATAAAAAATATAAAGGTAGTCTCTTTACACTGTAGTGGAATTATTAATAAAGGTATCCTCCAACAATATAGTGGAATTACTGGTGATGAACATGACCTGAAGTAGACTCAGAGGGTATTTCCACACTGTCGCTGTTTCTGAGGGGGATTCAGTCGCATACCAGCAAATTCAGGCAATTAAAGCCAAATGCACAACAAACCTGCATCCCCAAAAGATTTAACCTTTCGCTAGAATGAAAAGTGAGGGGAAAATGCACTGGAAAGCATGTGGTAACATTTGCTTTGATACAAGGGCACCTAGCATCTCCACAAACAAATCAGAGTGGATGCTCATTAACAGCCAACATCATCTAATCTTGCTGCAAACAAACCAGGACGAATGCTCAAAGCACAGTCGTACCTTGGAAGTCAAACAGCTTAGTTCCTGAACGTTTTGGCTCCTGAATGTCACAAACCTAGAAGTGACTGTTCCGGTTTGCGAATTGTTTTTGGAAGCCGAACGTCCAATGGGGCTTCCGCAGTTTCCGATTGGCTGCAGGAGCTTCCTGCAGCCCATCAAAAGCCGTGCTTTGGTTTCTGAATGTTTTGGAAGTCAAACGGTCTTCCAAAACAGATTCTGTTCGACTTCCAAGGTACGACTGTATATTAACTTTACTTAGTCCACTTCCTGTGATGTTCCCCAAAATTTACAGAGGCTCAGCTTTTACTGTAATACTAAGCCAGCATGAGAGGTGAGCCAGAAAACTGCTGACCCATCACTGCCCAGATGTGATCACATTCATAAAATTTTAAACTCAGCTTGTTTTTTATGTTGAAATCTTGGAAGCCAAGTTTGGGGCAAGTACTCTCTTGTGAAAGAACCCCAGAGCGGAGATTTAACATCACAATATATGCAGCAAAGAAAAGCATGGAAATATAGGTTGTGAAACCTTTAAAATGTGCCCTTCCAGTGAGCCCCAAAGTGTCCCCTTTTAAAAAATCTTTCCAAGCTATCCCACTTCCCTAGCATAGCACACATTAAGAAAAGTAACAAAATTGTTTACTTACATAACTCTTCAAAGGTCAGATTTCTGTACTTTTTCCATCCAGTGGTCACAAAAGATGCCCAAACAATTAAAAATGTTGCTTAGTTACAAAAAATGCTAGTTTCAGACTCCATTCAGGACTGAAACAAGAGAGGCTAGTTAAAGCCCTGTGCTGGTTGGAGCAATCAGCTCAAAGCTCCTTACTGAATTTCACATGGACAAAGGCTTGGTTACCCATTTCCTCTTGTGGTGAGAGGAAGTGACACAGACAGGACAGCTTTCTCTATGGATTTAACCCTTTCATGCACTAATTGGTCTCAAGAATGCTAGGCTGGTTACCCTACAGCTTATTCATGGGAGATACCAAACAATAACAAGTGATTTAATAAAGAACAAGAGTAGTTTTACTAACATAACAAACCTGACTTCCCTCGAACTCCCAGCCTTTTACCTATGGTCGCCCTCACACACCCTCTCTCACTCTTGTCTTTCTCAACAGATTCTCTGCACCTGTCACTCTCTGACTCCACACACCTGGCAGTCAATCATTCTCCTGTTACAACCACCTCCTGGTGCATACTCTTTGGAAGAAAACAGAACCACCAGCTCCCAAACAACAGAGATGGTCCCAAGTAATACCATAGGAACTAGTCAACAATACTGAAAGCTGTTGAGAAGTCTTTTAAGAAAATAAGTAATGGTGCAAACCCACAACCTACCCACCCCCATCTTCTCCTGATGCAAGCAAGCTAGCCAGCAAATCCTAGGATGTTCCTGTTCTGGAACCCAGCTGGAAGTTATCTGGATTCAGATCCATAAAGTTAACTTAATCCAAGAGCATCTGAATGTTCCAGCTAACTGTCTGCCACTCAGATGTTGAAAGACTCAGACTACAGTTGGCAACATTATTATTTTGTTTGTTTTTCCACCTGCCATTTAAATACTTAAGACATTTTCATGCCTGTGGCTGTTTACGTGCTTTTGGCTCAAGTGGTTTGTAATGTAAATGTAAAAAACCCACCTTGGCTGGGATATTTACTCACGTTTACTAAATGCTCCTTTTCTAAATGAACAACACGCAAACACTGACATAAATAGCACACACAAGGCTCAAAAGTGATTTAAACCTCACTTATGAAAATGCTCTTTTATGTAAAGAGAAAAGAAGCTGTAAAGCTATTATAACAACTGTGGCTCACACCTGATACGGAAAAGATAAATGAGCACTATTAAAGCCTTATTAGGCAACTAATTTGTGGAACAACTGGGAACGATTACAATGCAGCGACAAAATTAATGCTTAGTCTTTACAAAATGCTTTTCATCTTCAAAGCACTTCTTCCATACTAATTAATTCACTCCAAGTACCAACGTAGACACACAGAGAGACACCGTTTTAAGTCCAATAATTTCACTTAGGCTTATCTGGACAATTTTGCTTCGGCTATATTTGGCTTTCAACATTTCTGCTGACACTGATCCTGTTTAGGAAAGGAAATGGAGTCTGAATCCTAACCACACTTTCCTGGGCCAAAATTCTATTGAACTCAATAAAGCTGACTTCAAGTACACACACATAATATTGCCCTTTTGTCCACAAACTACATCCCCAAAGAGCTATTTGTGACATGATCCCATACACTGATCACTCTCAGTGGACTAGGAGGAAGCTTTCTAACCATTGCTGCAAAACAATGGATTTGATAACCAACAGGGCATAGCCAATCCATTTTTTGTTATTCTGGAGTAAAGCTCCATGTGCTTAGGAAGTATCCTGGCAATACTATGAGTTACTATTACTTTATTGAATTGTATTCATTGTTTTGCTGGGTAGGTGACAAGTTGTTTATTTATATGCTACTATGTTTGGTATTACAGTGATTGCAATTTTTGTTTTGTTTGTTAATGCCATTGTGATTATTGTGAGCTGCCTTGATAATAAAGGCTGTAGACTAACAACATCTGAAGGGCAACACATTGCCTGCCCCTGCTCACTTCAGTACACTTCTGCCTATTGCTCTGTGACCTTAGCTGGAAAACAGCAACAAAATGGAGCATCTGCTAGTTTTATTGGTGACCACATTTATATCCACCATGCATTAGTGAATAGGCCTTTATGGCAGCGGTGGGTGACCCTCTAAGTGTTGCTAAGTCCCATCAGTCAAACCAGCACGGCCTCTGGTCAGGGGTGGTGGGAGTTAACAATGCCATAATATTTGGAGGGTTACATGTCCCCCACCCATGATTTAAAGAGTCAGAAGTTATTCTAGAGGATAGTTTCCTCCATTCATTGGGAAAGATGCTACCTCAGCCTTATTCAAGGACTTTATTCATCGTTTCCCTTCCCCTCCATTGTTGCCTGGATTCTTAGCCTGCCTAAATGACCATTTGTCACGTCCTGTGTAGATTTAATTTAAAAGAGCTGATAGAGGAAGTACTGTCCCTTCAAGGCAACTATGTAATTACTGGAAAGCACTCTAGAAACCCAGAAATGGTAAATATATTGAAGGTAATTCACAGTGAATAGACTTCAGCAACTACCATCCATTTTATTGCTGCATTTCTAAATTGCTTCATTGCAGTTCCCTTTCAGAGGCTCCATTGAAGCTCACTTGTATTGTTTTAAGAACATGTCTGACGTAATACCAGCTGACAGGGAAAAGTAATTATTTTATATACAGTGTGTGTTACGGTTGTCACAATCTTTATTATGGGAATTGAAAATCTAGAGTAGCAGTGAACTGTTAAGAGGAGGAGGAAGAGCGGCTACTTTTCACTTTACCTGGAGAGTAAATTATATTTGATATGTCAGCACATATTGCTGCATGTTTAAAATCAACTTTTCTCTAGCTCTGATGAACAGAAAGGCCTAGCTATGTGGAGCACATGTTAAGAATGCAGAAGGTCCCAGGTAGCAGGCGACTTTACACCCGTGCCTGAGATCTTGAAGCCAGTCAGAATAGACAAAACTGAGCAAGATGGACAAGTAGTCTGAATTAACAATAGATAGCAGCTTTCTTGGTTCCTAAATTTGTGTTCCTGTAGTGGCAGGTGAGATAAATAGCACATGGTGTAAATTTGGTTTTACCAAGAGGGACACATGACTGTGTTGATTGTCCGCTTTAACCCCATTACAAATGGCTACCAGAAAGTATTAAGCGCATATGGTTACAAAGATACGGCCGGTTTTGTGGTGGTGATGCCATAGGTTGTATCCAACCCTCCTGCTGCAAAAGTGGAACAGACATTGGCACATTCAATGGGACTTCCTTATCCTCTCCTTCTCCACTGTGCTCCCTTCAAAGTCTACTTTGGAGAGTTGGGGGAGCCTCCATAGTATAAAATGTGGATAATTGATTGCTTTCATAAAGCAACATAACCACACTTTAGTAAGGGAAATATTATTTGGAGAACCCATTCTAAAGAGACCACTGCATACCAGCACAGGGCATTTTGAGAGGAATGCAATGGATAAAGTGCCACCCTGACCCTTTGGGAAGACAGGTGGGATATGCATTCATTCAGTAAGTAAACTATGGAGAAATTTTCTGAGGCAATTTCTCCTATGATTCTTTGGGGTCTTTAAATATCTATAACTTCTATCTAAATGCTTCTTGCTAGGTTCTACCTTACCCCCACTCCCCGATGACCTGAACCATGTCTCCCATCATCTCTAAAAGGTGGTTAGTTGTCCCAGTCCCAACCCAGATGCTCTCTAGCCTCCACCTGCTTTCCCTGCCTGAACACGCTACACAAGCATGAAAAAGTTTTTTTATGATAGACATAAAATATTACCAGATGTATTTGCTTACAGTTTATTTTTTTTTTTTTTTAATATATATTTATTGAAGTTTTCAAATAAAGCATATATTAGATAAGCACAACTTATCATTGTCCATTTAACATCTCTCAATTATTACATGGGACTCCCCCACACCTCCCGCATACACTTACATCATTATTAAATTTATTTCAAACAAATTATCATTTAACTCATCTTAATTAATAATCTTAATTTGGTTTGACATATAATTCAGCCTTAAATCTAATTTAATGGTAGACAATTATCTGCACTGGCATCCAATTCAACACTCAGCCAAATTACAATATTTTTGTAAATAAATCTTAAATTCCCTCCAGTCTTCTTCCATCCTTTCTTCTCCCTGGTCTCGAATTCTGCCGGTCATCTCGGCTAATTGCATATAGTCCATCAGTTGCATCTGCCATTCTTCCACAGTGGGTAGCTCCTGAGTTTTCCAATTCTTGGCAATTAATATTCTTGCTGCTGTTGTTGCGTACATAAAGAATGTTCTGTCCTTTTTTAACACACTCTGGCCTACAATACCCAGGAGAAAGGCCTCTGGTTTCTTAGTAAAGGTGTATTTAAACACCTTTTTTAATTCATTATATATCTTCTCCCAAAAGGCCTTCACTCTAGGGCAGGTCCACCAGAGGTGAAAAAATGTTCCTTCATTTTCCTTACATTTCCAACATTTGCTATCAGACGAATGGTATATTTTAGCCAGTTTAACAGGGGTCATGTACCATCTATACATCATTTTCATCACATTTTCCTTCAACGCATTACATGCAGTGAAGTTCAGCCCAGAGGTCCACAACCTTTCCCAATCTTCAAACATAATATTATACCCAATGTCCTGCGCCCATTTTATCATTGTTGATTTTACCATTTCGTCATGTGTGTTCCATTTCAGCAGCAAGTTATACATTCTTGAAAGTACCTTAGTCTTAGGTTCTAACAGTTCAGTTTCTAACTTTGACTTTTCCACTTGGAATCCTAGCTTTTTGTCATTTTTAAACACTTCTTTAATCTGAGCATATTGTAACCAGTCTCGCACTTTGTCTCTCATCTTTTCTAAACTCTGCAATTTCCAGTTGTCACCATCCTTTTCTATTATCTCCCAATATTTTGGCCAGTTGGCCTCCATATTGGCTCTTTTCCGAGCCTTAGCCTCCAGGGGTGACAGCCACCTCGGAGTTTTATTCTCCAGTAAGTCTTTATATTTTGTCCAGACATTAAAAACTGATTTTCTGACAATATGGTTCTTGAAGGCCTTATTTATCTTAGCTTTATCATACCATAAATATGCATGCCATCCAAACGCGTTATTAAAACCTTCCAAATCCAAGACATCCGTATCTTCAAGAAGTAACCAATCTTTTAACCAGCAGAAAGCTGCAGCTTCATAATACAACTTTAAATCTGGCAGGGCAAAGCCCCCTCTTTCTTTCGCATCTGTTAATATTTTAAATTTGATTCTGGGCTTTTTGCCCTGCCAGACAAATTTAGAAATATCTTTCTGCCACTTCCGAAAGCACTCTGTCTTGTCTACAATCTGCAGTGTCTGAAACAAAAATAACATTTTTGGCAATACATTCATCTTGATGGCAGCTATTCGGCCCAACAAAGAAAGTTTTAGTCTTGACCAACTATCCAAGTCTCTCTTAATCTCTGACCAACATTTTTCATAATTATCTTTAAATAAACTCAGATTTTTTGCTGTTATGTTTACCCCTAGGTATTTAACTTTTTTAACCACATTTAGTTCTGTCTCTTTCTGAAGCTGTTCCAACTCAGTATCTGTCAAGTTTTTCCCCAAAACTTTAGTTTTTTGCTTGTTTAACTTAAATCCTGCCACTCGACCAAAGTTTTGAATCAGTTGTAGTACTCTTTTCAAACTAGACTCCGGCTCCTGTAATGTCAGAACTAGGTCATCTGCAAAAGCTTTAAGTTTATATTGTTTCGCTCCGACCTGAATCCCTTCCACCAACCTGTCCCCCCTAATCATATTCAGGAGCACTTCCAGAACCGAAATAAACAGTAATGGGGAAATCGGGCAGCCTTGTCGTGTACCTTTTTCAATTTTAAACTCTTCTGTAACCACATTGTTAACTATCAGTTTAGCCTTTTGTTCTGAATATATTGCCTCAATCCCGTTCTCAAACCCCCGTCCCACTCCCATTTCTTTTAAATTCCCCTTCATAAATTTCCAAGATATGTTGTCGAAGGCTTTCTCCGCGTCTATAAAAATTAAAACTGCTTTAGTGTTTATGTTTGTTTGTAAAAGTTCCAATATGTCTATGATGTTCCTTGTGTTAGTAAACATATGTCTGCCCGGGAGAAAGCCTGCCTGGTCTTTATGGATTATCTCACTTAAAACTTTCTTAAATCTTCGTGCCAAAACATCTGCAAATATTTTGTAATCCACATTTAAAAGGGAGATGGGACGGTAGTTCTTGAGTTGTGTCTTTTCAGTTTCTGACTTTGGAATCAATGTGATAAATGCTTCTTTCCACGATTCAGGCGCCTTCTTCCCCTCCATTATTTCATTACTGACCTCCAACAAAGGTTGTATCAAATAATCCTTCAATGTCTTATAGTAGTTAGAGGTCAGTCCGTCTGGCCCTGGTGATTTGCCCTGTTTCAGACTCTGGATGGCCTGTTCAATCTCTTGTCGTGTTATTTTGCCATTCAAAATTGTTCTATTTTCTTCTGACAGCTTTGCTAATCCATTTCTCTCCAAAAATTGTGTAATCTCTATTTCATCTTGTGGCCCTTGAGTGTATAGCTTTTTAAAATACCTCTGGAAGCACTTTCTAATCTCTCCCGGGTTCTGAATGTTCCTTCCTTCAACCTCTAAGTTTGTTACTGTATTTAATCTTTGTCTCCTTTTCAGCTGCCAGGCTAGCAGTTTCCCACATTTATTTGCCGATTCAAAAGTTTTTTGTTTCATTGTTTTAATCTTCCATTCTATTTCCTGATTTATCAGTTTGGAATATTGTGCCTGATAAAGTTTAATTTCTCTCAGAATCGGTTGGGACTTCGGGTTAGATCTTAACTTCTTCTCCAACTCTTTGATACTTTCCAGAATTTTATCTTTCTTTTCATTTTGCAGTCTTTTCTTTAAGGAATTCTGTTGAATCAAGAACCCTCTCATCACAGCTTTACTTGCATCCCAGATAGTTCTTTTTTCCACCGTAGTGTTCAAGTTAATCTCAAAATAGTCCTTTAAAGTTTTTTGGGCCTTCTTTACAATTCTTTGGTCTCTAAACAGGCCATCATTCATCTTCCATCTAAAGGAGCCGGTTGGGATCAATGTCATATCCATTCTCAAGGCGTTATGGTCGGAGCATGTTTTAGGGCAGATTTTCACCTTCCTCACCTTAGGTGCCAGACTTCTAGTTATCCATATTTGGTCGATTCGTGTCCAAGTCAGTTGAGCTTCAGAAAAGAATGTTCCTTCTCTTCCCAAGGGGTTTCTAACTCTCCAGATGTCAACCCAGTCCATATTGTCAGTCATTTCAAAAAAGGTCTTAGGTAGTCTTCCCTCTTTAGTAATGTTCTGGTTCTGTGACTTATCCATATTTGTTGATACTACCCCGTTCATGTCCCCCATCATGATGACGTTGTTGTAATCCAGATAATCCAGCATGGTCTCGTGCAACTTCTTATAAAAATCCGATTTTCCTTCATTTGGAGCATAAATTCCTAATATCAAAATTTTTTCTCCTTGATACTGTACTTCTATTGCGAGGATTCTTCCACTTTCATCTTTAAAGAGAAATTTTGGTGAAAGGCTCTCTTTTGCATAGATCACCACACCTCTCTTTTTAACTGTATCCGATGATATAAATTCTTGACCAAGCCTTTTATTTATTAACACCTTTCTATGGAGCCTAATCACATGTGTTTCTTGTAAGCATATAATGTCCAATTGTTCCTTTTTTAAAATATGAAAAATTTTAGACCTTTTTTCGAGACTGTTACAGCCATTTATGTTCCAGCTCAAAAGCTGCAGAGACATCCTGGATAGGTCTGGTTATTCTTTCTGGGGTGGTACCTTGTTCTCCGGTCCTTGAGGATCCGAGGGGGCGGGCTCCCCTGGAAGTTCTGGCGCTGGCAATCCAAGTCCTTTGTGGAGGTCTTCTCCGTGTGCTCCCAAAAACTTGTCTCTATCTTCCACTGTTTTGATTTTGATCTTTCTCCCTCTGTAGGTAAAGGATAATCCTTGTGGGAACTCCCACCTGAAGATAATTGCGTTGCTTCTCAACAGTCTTGCCAATTCCGTGTAGTTAGATCTAAGGTCCAGCAACTGCTTAGGAATGTCCTTGTAGATTTCAATTCTCTTGCCCAAAATGTCTAGTGACTTTTCGTAGTGCAGGCCCAAAATCTTGTCCCTTTCCTCCTTTGATCTCAGTGTTATCAAACAATCTCTGGGCTTCTCTGTCCTTCTGACTCTGCCAAGCCTGAAAGCAGATACGATTTTGAAGTCTTTTTCCTCTAGCTTCCAAAACTTGGCAAATTCCTTAGTTAGAAATTCAATAAAATTATCTTCTTCCACCTCTGGTATTGACCGTATCCTCAAGTTGGTCTCCCTGTTTCGCAGTTCTGTCATCGAAAAGTAAATCTGATGTTCTCCAACTTGTTTGCTGAGTGGTCTTACTTCTTTCTCAAGTTCTTCCAGTCTTTGACTAGTATCTTCAGCTGAAGGTATTTGCTTACAGTTTATAGACAGCACAGGGAAGGTTATAGAGCTTTATGTACCATCATGTTTTTCAATTAAATGTAATGTACAGCGCTCAAAGCCATGAATGGCTGGGCACTCAGCGCATGGCTAGCTATGCATTGAAAGATAACTGCACATTTTGTTAATTGTAAAACGCATCTTCTTGCTAAAAAGTCAGTGGAAATTGCATTACTGCAGAATGGATTTGGTAAGGCAGGAAATTGGTGGATTCTAAATGTTTTGTAAGATACTTTTCATCTCCTAGTAATGGAGGTGGGTTTTCACTCAGATTCCATCAATATATGCCTTTCAGCAAGTAAAAACATCAGGTCTGGGCTAGCAGCTGCTACTGTAGACCTAAGGAAATACTGTTGGTGTGAGAGAGGTTTGGAAGAGAGATTTCTACTCTCCAGTAGCAGAGTTAAGCACAACGGTGATTGCTCCAGGCATATTAAAACTTGGTTAGATTTTACATCGGCCATCAGTCACCTTTAAACAAACATTCCCACACAAAAATACTTGGGCTAGAATAAATCGCAGATACTTAAAGTCATGGGGAAAAGAAAGTACTCTCTCTATTAATTCTACGGTTTTACACACCAGGACATAAAACAACCACCTGTTCCTTAGCTGGTTTTTAAATTATGTATACACAACCTCAGATGAACAACAACGCATGACATATTACACAGCATATCATGATTTATTTAACAGAAATAAAGCCAAAATGGAGAACCCACATGTGGGAAAACTGCATGAGCATTCACACAGGTAGTGCAGACAGGATGAGGTATCCTTGTCTAGACCTCCATCTTCTAACACAGCTTGCCTTGGGCAGAGAGGGGGGCCTGGCTATGGATATGAGAGCTGTGTGCAGGCATGCCAGTCTACATGGCGTCCTGTCAGGGTAGGCAGAGTGAAGGAGAAAGGCAGAATTCTGCTCAGCCGTGTTGGGTAGCGCAACTGTGAAGTGGCTCCTGCCCTTGATAAAAACACATGATGCATGCTGATTAGCCTCAAAAGGCTGCTCTGAATTTGGAGTGGGAGCGGAGGGTGACAGCCCATGTCAATTGAATCGCTACTACCTAATCCCAAGCAGCTAATGCTCTTCAAGTGGCATGAAATCCAACCAAAGTACTTTTTCCAACAAGTCAAACTAATTGGCTGCCGGCAGAAACTTTTAATTAGCTACAGCTTCAACAAGAAGGTTTAACAAGCAGTATCTGATCTTTCACCCGCTGCAGTCAGCTCTCCACTACAATAGGGAATACATGCTGCCAAGATTCACAAAGTGGACTAATGATTTTCACCGAAAACTAAACATGCTCCCCATTGGTACATTTCTATTAGAAACCTGGCCATTTTGCTTATCGATGCATTGATGCTCCTCACCTCCTGCACAGCACCAGGGCCCATTTCTGGTACATAAAGCAGCCAAGGCTCACTTGAGTTTCTTTTCTTATCCAGACTCCGCAGAGTGAAAATGCAAAAAGGCTCACATAGATTTTTGTCACTCCCCCTCTAATAATGCCAGGTTTATCTGGACTCCTGAGACTTACTTTCCCTTTAAACAATTGATCAAAAACCATTCCAATTATACTTAGTTTTTGACACTAATCTAACTCTTTATAAAGTACGTCTTTTGTGCATTATGGAAACTGTATTGTTCTGTTCAACTGTTGTATTAAAAGGGTGAAACCTAAAAACTGAATGTATTTTTAAAAACCAACATGGATGCTGCTAACTTCATGGAAGCTATTGCATCAGACCTATTGTTCCTTTTCCCCAATATCAACTGTGTATGAAGTGGCTTTTTACAGTGCAAGTTGGCACCCAGAGACACTCTATTATTGTTATGACATTAGCAAAATGCTCTGCCTGCTGTTACAAAGATATACATGCAATGAAAAGGCTAGCTCAACAGCTTATGAAATCAGTCCCCTGAAAGCCTTGAGCTGCCTAGAGCTTCTCCCTTCTCTGCGATGGCAGACATATCTTAGGTTGCTGTGACAGACAGCAGAGCCAGGCCAGAGTCTGGTGATGCAGTTCCACTGAAACTCCACCAGAGTGCGGGAACCCCTTGCCCATTGGCTATGGAGTCAGTTAGCACTTTGCGAGGGAGAATAAAAGGAGCAGTTTCCAAGGGAGAGAGTTAGGGGACTCGGCTAGACTAGTAAAGAAAAAGTGATTTAGATGTGTATGTGCAATATAACATTGTGCTACCAGATGGCAATGTACAGTCCCATTTTTCTCTGTTTCCCCCCTTTAAATTTACACTTTAAACTGAAATACTTCAGATTGACTGGAGTTGGGAGTTAGGGAGTGAGAAAAGGAGAACTGGTTCTGAGTGAAGTGAAACATACACACTATCAATAGCAAGAGGACAGAGCCTTGCGGCTTGGACAGGGAGACCGGGTTGAGGGTCTGGGAAAGGTATACAGACAGGAGCGTCCTGGGAGGGCTGAGTCTGAGCCGGGAGAAGTAGATCCTGAGGGAATTCAGGCTACCTGGTCTCCGTATAGCCAGGAGGGGAGAGTTCTTCTAGGTACTGAAGATTCCCAAACCAGTGACAAGGGGTGAGGTGATCCCCTGGGTCTGTTACACCATTTAGAAGACCTCAGGCGTGGGGTGGTTAAGAGAGTGGGTAACTGAGGAAAAGTGCCCCTTGCTCATGAACCAAAGTATTAAGCTGTGAAGGAAGCTGTACGGTGTTGAAAGTATTTAACTGTAATATCCAAGTGACAGAAACCGAGCTGAGCATTTTACCATCTGTTTTGGAAACCTGAATATTTATCACCTGAAGTGTAACACCTGATTTTTAGTAACTGAAGTTTAAGAGGAGCTGTGCCTACAGTGTTTTGTTTAAGCCCGAGACATCTTTAAGTTAAAGTAAACAAGTTAACCTCTACCTGAAGGAACACATTTTCTGACTTTTGTTCAGTAAGCTTTTCTTGTGTTTGTTCAACTCCTGCCTGAGATGCTAAGTCATTAAGTTTTCCCTCACACAAGTCCCCCACTAGACAATCTGTGGTAAATTGTAGAAGTTTGTGTAACTGGTGTACCATGAGGTGGGTGAACTATATTTCATAGGGGTTGTTAGCAGGAGTGGATCTGCCACCTTATTAATTGGTACTAGTAAGTGGTGGGTCTGCTACAATTGCATTCACATCCTGTATTTAAAGCTATAGTGCTTTTTAATAGTCATGACTTCTCCCAAAGAATTCTGGGAGCTGTAGAGTTCCCTGAGAAGTGTTTTGGTTGTTCAACCACTCTTGAAATTGTAGCTCTATGAAGTCAGGGGTCTTTTAACAACTCTTAACAAACTACAGTTCCCAGAATTTTTTGGTGGAAGTCCTGACTAGTATCAGAGTGTTTTAAATGTATGGTTTGAGTGTCACCTTAGTTCCACAATGCACACTGCAGATTGACAGTCATTCCCCTGTTAATCTCTCTTTGTGGTCTAAAGTTGCAAATGCACAATCCCCGTGTGCCCACTGTGAGATGGTACAAACCACTGAAAAATCTATTGCATGTACACAGCTACACAGCTAGATAACCTACAAGCTCCTAAGGTAACTTCCTTATTTCTGTAGACTAAATGTGGGTTAAAAAAAGAAATTGAATTAAGCACAAAACTCTTTTAAGATAGTTCAGGAGTGTGACATGAGGCACTGGGTAAGATACAAACTAGTGCAAGTGGGTGTCTGCTTGTGCAATGGGGATTCTCCTTCCTCTTCTCCTCTCTCCCTGCCCCCAAATTTGCCCTGGGTGGTTGGAATACACCCATAGCACTTTTTGAGGGCATGTGGAAGTTCTGGGAGGCAGAGAGAAGAGAAACGGGATCAAATTTCCATTGTGCAATCAGGCAGACATAACTGGATGTCACCCACTGCTATGCTGTTAACATTTTGACACCACTAATGTCTCCGGTGTATGGGTTCTGCAGTGTGTTTCAGAAACACCGAGTAAGCGATATTTGTATTAATGCTTACACCCCAGTAACAAGGCTACTATCATCTCATCATCAACCCTCTAAGGAAGAGAGAAAAGACCCTTGTTATCTTTTCCCACTCAAACCCCCTTCTGTTGAGTAACACAACTGTACCCTGTTTTTCTGTACACTGCTTAGGAATTCTTTAACCAATTTATACACATATAAAATTCTAAACAAAATACAATATGTAGTTTGTAGAAGGCAGGTACTAAATTCCATTAAACCTTTTTTGGGTCTATAATTGAGAACAAGGCAATAATGGTCTTGTTTAAAATGGTACCACTAAATTGTTAGATTTCACAATGATTGTGCAATATTAAATTACTACTGCTCTCCAAGGCAACTTTTAAAAAAATACTTACATTGTCAGATAAAGCAGACTAATGGCTAACTGAACAGCACAAACAGATGCTGCAGGTAACAGGAATAAATAAACCGTACGAAATGAATGATGCTTCTCACTGTTACTGACAGGTTTAAAAGGCGAAGTCTGCCACAGTTAGGTGGACCTTGCAAAAATGAGATGCAAGTGTCAGCAATGCTGAAGCAAGATTACAATTTCCATCACCTTCTCAACCCATGCCAATTTGTATTTTGATGCATACCTCTTACATTTTCTACTTAAGGGATATCCAGCAACCACATGTTAAGATCTTGTATCTTTAATACATTTGCCTCCTGCGTCCAGGCATTATTGAAGGAGAGCCACTTTGTCAATAAATGCCAGGGTTTCCGTACAAACTCGAAGAATATCTCAACCATTTCACTTTTCTGGGTGTTTGCTTTTCCACCTTTGAGTTCAGCTGTGGAGCAATGCTGCCACCTATGGAGGCTGTAGAGCAAAGTCCCACCAATAAAAATGGAGAAAGTTCAAGACAATTGTTCGGACCAGAAACAAATGAGAAGATGGAGTATACCAAAAACAAATCAGAAACTGAGCATTTTGGTAGCTGGATTTAAAAACAATCAAACAGACGTATCATCATTTAGACTTGGGCATAGACTTCTGCTATTCACTGTGGCTACTTTCCCAAATGAACCAAGGAAGGGGATGGAGCATGTCAACGTCAGACTCAAATACCAAAAGCATAGCAAAAACATGGAAACCAAGTGCTGTAAATTAATAGCTTGTATATAGTATGTGGGAAATCATTTTTGCCTGAGGGACAGTTCTCCTCCCCTCCCCCCATCTCATAGGGCCACCCACCTTTCAATCATCTGGGGATTGAACTTTTTGCTCAGCAGCTGATGAATGTGCCGTCCAATTCTGCTCTCTGCAGGGGTCTGTTTTGCCAGCAGGATTGAACCCCAGTGACCTCAGCTGACTGACAGGTGGATGTGGCTCTGGGTAAATGCCCTCGTGGGCCAAATTAGATCTACTGGTGAGCAAAGACCAGTCTACAAACCAGAAGTGCCTCACTCCTGTTGTATTCACTAGACAAAACACTCCCACACAGCCCCAAAACGAATACAGACAAAAAAACCAAACAACACCCCTCATGCAAACAAAAAAGAAGCAATTTCAATTTAAATTGTAACATTGGGAGGGGCAAGCAGCTCTGGCTTGGGAGATGTCTGAGGATGCAATGGTGACCACTGGGGCCCAGGTTTAACTGTATCATCAACTGTAAATACAGATCTAGGTAAATGTCACATTGTATTACATTAAAGGGCATACAAGGATCTGACTGCATATGTGTGCCATTAGATTCAGTGCAGAGACAAGTCTTTGGATTGCTTCCCCCCACCCCCACCCCGAGACTTCTGCTTTCAAAGAACTGGTGGTGTGCCCTATGCAACAACACACATACACAGAAAAGGAAAACACAGACTCACCATTTTTCATCTGAAACATTTTATGTACAAATCTACACAAGTGTGGTAACTCCCCACCCTTCCCCATTAACTAGTCAGTGTATCTGTTGTGTATACTCCACGTATACACCTCATAAATCAAATTAGATTATGAAAATTCATTTACATATATAAAAGAGCTGTTTAAATAGTAATAAAAATGGCACTAACCCTGCAACAAAAGTTATTTTTTAAAAAATCAAATCTACAGGCCATTTGTAGTTTAATGACCACTACAGCTGTTCCCAGCAGCAGTAATTGTTTCTGATTCAAATACCTAAAATTTCCCTTGCAATTGAGTCTGATTTGGAGCAACTACAGACTGTAAAGTATTACAAAGGTTGCATTATGCATCTCGTATTACCTGTTAAGCTAGGTTCCAGATTCATAAACTATTCTGCCTTTAAAATTTCCTCTTTGCCAGAGATGGCAAGTGGGAATCCCCAGTTATGACTGCATGCCAATCAAGGAGAGAAGGGAAAGCCATCCTGGCAGCCATGTGGACGGTGGCAGGAGAGATAAGAGTTCCAGGAGTTTCCACCTTAAGGATGCAGGATTCACAGCCCTCCAGATGCTGTCGGACTACAACTCCCATCAGCCTCTGCCAGCATGACAAATGGCCAGGGATGATGGGAGTCCAAAAACACCAGGAGGGCCAGAGATTCCCTGTGCTAGCTAGTTCCTGCTTGGACAAGCTTTCATCTCCCTACTTTACTGATCTGAAACAGTCAAGTCCCACCAAAGTACCAGATCATGAAGGGTGAGGCTTTGAAAACCAATAAATCCATTTTATGGCAGGAGATTAGGTCGCAATTCCCTGGGAATGTTGCAAGTGCAGATACCACTGAGGTTTGTGCCTCTGAACATCTGACTCTTCTGATAGCCTATTAATTGTGGAACAAGAGAAGCTAGAATAATTTCAGTGACACAGGAGCACATGGTTTGTCGGTGGCGCAAGAGCTCATACCGCCAAAAATGAATGTCAGTAATACTCCTTTGTTGAAAATAAGAAGGCATCTTAAGACTTGCATCCTAGCAGTAATACATTTCATCCTCTTTTTGTCATTATTTATACAAGCTTAATTTCTGTTGATTTTGTTTCTGAAGAACAAAATGCAAAGGTCAACATGTCCTTGCAGACATCTGCTGTGAGCTTACCTACATAAGGTAAATGCTCATCTGCATACAATTAGCCTCACCCCTTCCACTGTAGGGAGAAAAACACATCTTTATGTTCAACCACAAGTGAATCGCTTTTGATGACAACTTTGTTGTTAAGAGAATGCTTAAGCAAAGCCCAGGGCCATACCTTTCATTGTGAGACTTTTAGCCATGTTAATCTGCACAGAATGCACAACAGTGTGCTCAATGACTACATTGTAAGCTTCAATGTGAGTATGCTGAAATTAAAAGGTCATGAATATTATCTTTGGACTTCACTGACTTTAGACAATACTGAATTGAAAACATTATCTGTGCATATGTCTAAGACACTGGGGGGATATTTGACCCTTGAATGATCATTGATATGACTAGTCACATTAATACTATACCTGCGTGGATTGCCCAGTGTATTGCACTCATCACACAGAAGCATCTATATTCAAATTTTCACACTATTGTCAACATGGAATCATGAAGGAAATGCCTAATATGTTATGGAACTTAAGTTCCATATATATTTCCTTTCCCTGGAATGCTTATATTTGCAGCAGCTCATTAAGAATTGAGAAGACTGTGGAATCTAGGGTGGTAATACAGAAATTTTCTTTGGTATACTGGCTTCATAGCAATACATTTTTCATCACAATGATCACAGGAATTGTTTCCGGTTAAAGATAGTTTTGTCAGTATTATGTCACATTAGCTTTCCCATATGAATGTGTTTCTGGAGACAGAAAGGGTAGGTACATGGTTTTGTGTGACTTAAACAAATGCATGTAGTAAGTTTGTGTGGCACTCTTTGTGCCACTATTGTTCTGATTACATAGGGAATACAAGCACCATTTATAATTTGGATGGCCCAATGAAGGAACATCTAATTTTTACAGATGTCTTCATTATAAAAAATTGACCCTTCATTGAAGAAATGAAGCCATAACAAGCAATCTGAAAGTAATGGAAATTAGATGGGACCATATCAAAGGCACAATGGTTCCCATAAGAAAAAAGTTCTGTACATACTGTTCTTGTGCAACAAAATCAGTTAAGATCACAAAGCTACCTGCCCTACCAGTTTTGCTACAGTAGTTTGCATTGACTTGGGAGAAAGGGAGAAGGCTTTCTGTAAGCCAACTGCAGCACTGACAATGCCCCTTAACAGTGCAATATTTGTGATGTATCCAATGAATACATCACACTTTTATTTTGGTGCACGTGAACATTAGTTTTACAAAAATCAGTCACAGTTATCTTTTTGTAAATTAAAAAAAAAGTCAGCAGTTTTTAGATTTTATAACCCACTCAGCATTTGGGTTTAGCTGATGCAAATCCTTCATGTAGGTATCATCATCCAGGCAGCGTTCACCTGTTAGGAAAACACATATATTATGTAAAACTACAGATTATTTTGAAAATGATTAAGATTGTATGCAAATAGGAATAAGTCCTATTGAGCTTAGTGGAAGTTGTTTCTGTATCAACATGCATCGGATTATGGAAACAGAGGAAATGAGGACCAACCAAGGGATAAAACAAAACCACAACTTTATTAACTCTGATTTAGTTAATAACTGAAGCAAACCATAACACCTAATCACACAGTGATCTCAGCAGATCAGATGCTGAATTCTAAGCGAGTTCCACACTGGTTCAGAGACAGAAGCAGTAAAAACCACTGAGCGGTCAACTGCCACGCTTTGTGGTACACTTAGGGAATCCATACTAAATTCACCCTCCAAGCCAGTTACTTTTAGATGGGCAAGTCCAGCATGCCCCCAGCTTCCTCACCCCAATTGTCTTGAAAGGATGGTCACTTTATGTTTCACCTCAAGGAGCACACCAATCTTTACTGCTCTCTCTTTTACTTGTACTATTCCAGCAGTTGTGAACGTATAATGATAATCTAATTAATTAGGCCCTGTGCAATACATCTCCCCTGCTGAGAAGCCTACTCAGCTCTGAAGCTGGCCAGTTAATACCATACCATGGCTAAAGGGAGAGTGGGTGGGTGCTGAGCTCCCTACAAACCTATTGCCTGTTTTTTGAGGCAGTGCTGATTAATACAGCCCTCAATCCCCATTGGCTGCCACTGCATGAGGACACACATTGCCAATAAATCCTCACCTCGCTCCTCCCACTCCTGTACATTCAAACCTGCAAATCAGTGGAAAGCTTCTAGCCTAATTCTTGACATACATCACTTCCAAAACAATAGGTATTGGGGGCACTTCCATGCAAGAAATTACTCATACACCTGTATGAGGTCATTCCAGCTGCAACATGTGCTTTAAGCAAAGTTTGAAACCAGCACCAAGTCTACAGTGTAAAGAGCCTTACCAATGTTCCCTCCAACTTCATATAAAAACACTTCTTCTTTCTTCAGAGACTGGACGGTCCCACTACAAAGGAATGCAACAAAATTATTCTGCAGAGTACCAAATAACTTGCAACCAAAAGCTACTAGATGTGCTTAGGAAAATGCTCTACAGCTCAGGAGATTTGCCAGTGCGCTAAAATTATCTTGCTATCTTTCTCCATCTGTTAACTTACTGAATAAACATCTCATATTGGGATCATTACAAAAAGGAGCTACACGCTACAATGAATTGCATGGAAACTAAATTACTTGTAGAAACTCATATACTCAAAGGTCCACAAAGGTGATTTGCGGAATCCTATAGTCCCCAAGATGCCCTCACAGAGACCCACAGCACCGTGCCCTAAATATACACTGGTCCCCTGAGCTTAATTATGTCAGGGTGCGTTTGTTTTTTTCTTGCTGCAGAATCAAGTCAACACAAAGAAGAAGAAGAAGAAGAAGAAGAAGAAGAAGAAGAAGAAGAAGAAGAGGAGTAGTAGTAGTAGTAGTAGTAGTAGTAGTAGTCTGGGAGAAAATGAGAGACAGAAATGCTTGTACCTTTTTTGGCTGAGGAACCTGGCCACTACATCACAAGCTTTTAGTTCTTCCGTCAGCTGGATTGCCATGGAAACTTTGGAAAGATGAGGCGCTTGCACCCGTATTACTCCCTGAGGAACATCAGCCTGCAAAGCAATAATGGAACTGGAATGGAGCAGCTTGCAGCTGGCTTTGAGGAGTTTCTCCAAACATAGTGCAGAATAAATAGTTGGGACAGCTCACATACTGAATATTCAAGTTAGGGATATTGTATGGAGAGCAGGATGGCAGGGTGGGTGGGAATTACCAGTTATACAATTTTGCAAAATGCTTACAGGCGCCTATATTTAACATTGTTACCACCACATTTGCACAGTCAGGGCACATTATGAAGCATGCTTTTGTGATATTACATTTGCACATTAATCGGATCCTGTTGTGCACCGGAAACTAACAAAATATTATTCTTAATTATACCTTAGGTTATTATAAGAACATTTCTGAACCAATTAGATATTTTCTAACCAAATGCGAATTCTCTTTTCAGTTATACTACAGACCTAAAGAAAAGCTTTTATGCAACTCTTAATTGCAAAATGTGAAGAAATGAGTTTAATTTCAAATTCTGAATGAACTATCTCATATCAAATTATAAAATGAAATTGCTTTTAAAATCTTAGGGTTCTTTCCTTCTTTAAAATCCAACACATCCTACATAAAATTTTATTAAAACCTATCTTATTAGTTGTAATCCTTGGATAACCTCTGGAAGGTTTTTGCTGCTATAGCCTGGCTTCTCATATACTAGATTTAATAACGGGAAAGAAAGCATTAGGAGTGCCAGCAGAGCAGGTGGTATCCACTTCTCAGCTTGCAAAAAAAGAAAATACAAACTCTTTTTTATTACAGAACAGAGGCACAGATAATAAGGGATAGGTGAGTTGGGAAGATATATGTAGAGGGTTACAATCTTCCTATTAATGTGTAGGGCAAGAAACCAATAGCTTCCAACTCCGTCCAGAAACTGTAATAATTTATGTTGTCTTCCTTTAGTGCCTGCAGGCCTGATATGGGTCCCAATTTGGCCTACAAGGCCATTTCCCCCAAACTACGGCCACTTGCCCAACCACTGATGTTATATGTTGGTGCCAATTGTTGGTGGTTGCAAAGTGTTGTGCTTATCCAACAGCGAGATCCACAGAACTTCCCCAGTGTAGCTGAGGGGGACTTGCTATCAGTGCCTATCAGCTGACTGGTGCTGGCAGCTGGGAGCAGCTACACTGGGATCAGCTACACTGCAGAGCTACTGATCAGGAAGCTGAGGATGTACAGTCCTTTGCAAGCCCCCCCCCCCCATATCAGATGATTCCCTTTCAAAGCACTGCCTTTACCCACAACAGTTTGATTTCAAGCCACATGGACAAGGAAAACAGGTCCACTGACACACTACGATTGGTCCCAGGGGACTGACAGGTTGGTTGACACAGGGTGGAAGAGATAAGGATCCACCCCTACTTTACTGCAGCACTCTATATTCCTAATGGCCAAGCTGACTTTTGCCATTTCTAGATAGGTCTAGACCAGCGTTGGCCAAAGTTGGGTCTCCAGCTGTTTTGGGGACTACAATTCCCATCATCCCTGACTACTGGTCCTGTTAGCTAGGGATGATGGGTGTTGTAGTCCAAAAACAGCTGGAGACCCAAGTTTGGCCAACACTGGCCTTGAGAAATAATTTGTTCAGTATCAAGATGGCCTGAAATGACTGGAGCCAGCTATATCCAGTAGATGTTTACACAACACACTGAAGGCATGCTGTGTAATGAGCTCCACTTGCCTTCCTGCTACATCATCAGGTGACAGCCTGAGTCACCTTGACTTGTACTGCGGTGATCAGGGACAAAGAGTGCAGGGCTCACACTCATTAAAAGACAATGGAAAAAGGGAATCGGAGAAGGTGCTAGATCTTCTTACTCTCCTGAGGTTCCCTCTTGTCTATACAGCTGCATACAAAGCGCATGGCATGCTGCACTATCCAAGCCCATAAACAATAACAACTTTTTATTTTCCAAGAGAGTTCATTTTTCAATTTTAGTTTTGAAATTGCTGCAATTAAGAGAGCTGACCAAATTTTGAGGATTCTGCATGCTGTGCCCTAGATACATATGAAGCATTGAGCTATAGGGCCTAATTTTAACATCAAGAGGCCACAGTGGGGATAAGGGTAGGGGAACACTTTTCTGCTTTATTGTCGGGTGCTTTGTCCCCCAAACTCCCTCCCCCAGCCAGGTCAGAAACGGGAATGGTGGAGCACAAGGAGTTAAACTGGGAAAAGGTTTACCTCCTGCTCTTATTTTATATTTAAAAGTTAAATACACAACACCCCAAAAATTTGTAACAAAAATGCCTACCATAACCACATCCAGTTTGGCCCCCAATATGCCAATAGATTATAATGAATAATCACTATTATAACGTGATGAGCCAGTGCAGTTTTGCATTCTTCCACAAGATGTCTCTAATTCACTAAATTGTGAATATGACTTTAGTTAATGATGGGCTACACACATCCAAAGAGAATCTGCATTCAGAATACAGATCACGTATGTATTCTGATATTTGATCTTAACACAGGCTGGATATAATTAATTAGAGACAAAGTTATGTTTAACCAATCGCTAACAACAGACCAGCAAGTGTTTACCCCAAAACGCTAGTGACTGAATTGATTTGTACCTTTTTTAAAAATATATATATATATATATTCCATACTTTTAAAAGGGAATGGATTTTGTTTCTTCTGCTGCTGTTCTTACAGATACTTCCATGACTGTTTTTAGAGACTCTGTTCTAAAATCACTTTATTGTTTATTGGCATTTATGTGGTGCACTAATCTGGATGCCAAACTGACAGAAGAAATAAACTTCAATCATTTCAGAGATGCTCTTCTACTTTCCTCTGCTGAAACACATATGCAGTTTACACCCTTGCTCAGGGCCTTTACCTTTCACTCTGAAAGTGAAGCAAGAAAGCTAGGTACGACTGAACCATGACATTTTCGCAACAGTAAGCAAGCGCTTTGGAACGTTTAAGTGTTACAAATATAGGTCTTCCAAACTGGAACATCTAGCCATTTTGATTATCTTAGTAACTAAATACATGTTATGAACCCTTCTTTGCTAATAGGCAAGGGATTGTTTTAATAAGATCATGTTTTTCAGATAATTACATTTATTCATCAAGAAAAGGCAAATTGTAAATATGGCAGCACTGCTATTTTATCACTACCACTAGCTCAGGTAGTTCCAATTGGAGAACAGCCTTTACCAAAGGTGTCATGGGCTTTGAAGACACTCCAACTCAGGACGCAAGGGAGAAACATGCTAAGAGGAACCCATGCTTGGCAAACCCCCACCGTGATTAACTCCGGCCCAGAAACCTATGTCCCCACTGTGGAAAGACGTGCGGATCCAGAACTGGCCTCCACAGTCATTGTTAAAACTGTATTTATGGAAGACAATCTTACTCAGCTGCAAGCAATCGCCAAAGAAGAAGACGACCTACTCTAATTTACTGAAAGTTACTTGCTTACCTCATTGACACTTTTTACATCATTGACATTTTTATCTTGCTTCTCGTGTTTTTCACGGTCATAAGCCATTTTCTTCAGCAATTTTTTCACAGCTTTGTCCTTTTTCTCCTTTTTCTGACTTTCAGTATTTTGCTTTCTTACTTGGTTCACAAGGAATGTAGGAATCTAAGCAAACATAAAATCTATTATTAACACCATTGACACAGTCGGCTCCTATAAACAAATGTTTATATCCTTCTAGTGACAAGACATATCAAATATGAAATATCAAACACCAATATTTATATCAAACAAGAACAGAATTATATTGTTTAAAATGAGACTCAAATGACAGATGCAAAGAAATGGGATGAAATATAATTGCACAGAACCTTTTCATAGCAAAACCATATATGGTGTAGCTAATCATCTCAGGTCAGTTTTTGAACAAGTAACAGGTCTATATTGGTGTCGTGAAATCAGACTGTCCTGCAAACAGTTTCTCATGAATGGTGCTCTGCCTTCCATATTGTTGTTTTTATGTGTGAATAAACCCACAGAAGGGCAAAACTAAGCTTTCAACACTTACGTATATGGAAATAACCAAGATATAACAAAATATGGCTCTAATGGTATAATTTATTCATTCTAGAATTTGTTTTCTGTCTTTCTGTGTAATGCATACTCAAGGCAGCCTACAACCACTTAAACATGATTAATAATATAACAATTACATTTCTAGAAGAGAAAATCTCTTTTACTTCAGTGAAGCTTTTTGAAAAATCTGTTGGGTGTTTTTATTTGGTTTACTGTATTTTTATATTTTTAGCTTGTATATAGTTCCAAAACCAAATCTAGTGAAGGACAGCATATAAATACTTAAATATAATAAACAAGTTATTGTTTGTTCTGAAATACAAAATAACATTTACAAAGTAGGGGTTATTTACTCTCGTCATGAGTAAAATATGCAAACAATTTTCTAAAACACATGAGGATTTATTCTGTAAATATTCCTATGGGGAATTATGTACGCCATCCATATTTTGAACTACATATAACAGGCATGTTTTATAGCTTACACTGACCTTTTTTTTTTTTACATAAATCAGCTCAATATTATTATTATTTATGATTAAATTTGTATATCTATGTAGCCCTTAAATCCAGCTTCTCAGAATGAATCGAGTCATCTGCATTGTGTGTGTGTTTGTGTGTGTGTATGTTCAATAAAATTTGTAAAATGGTGGCCCTTCTGTCTGAGAAATTCTCTAATGCAGAGCTTTCCAAACTGTGTGTCACGGCACGTTAGTGTGTCGGCCGCAGTGTGTAGGTATGTTGCACGAATGCTCCCCACGCTCCTCCAGGGGCTGGAAAGGGGTTGCCATAGTTTAACCTCCAGTTTGCTAGTAAAACTGAATTACTATGTTGTGAAATGATGTATGTCTAAAAATTGTGTCACCAACATGAAAAATTTGGAAAGCTCTTCTCTAATGACATAAGCACTTTTAAACAAACTTACAGTCCATAAAAGGTTTTGGTTTCTAATCATAAAACGCATGACATTTGCTGTCCCAGCCGCCATAACGAACTCGCTTTGCTCTGTGTTCTTTGAGCCCAAACCATGAAACATGAAGATGTTTGGAGCCATAACCATGGCAACATTCTTTAGGGTCATTTTATTTTTATCTCGGTGATCAATTACCCTTTGAAGAAATTCAAGCAGTGCCTGAAAATGAGAACAGCATTGGCAAAGTAGGCATGTGCAAACAAACAAGAAACATGCTCAAATAGTGCGCTTTTTAAAAAGTACGTGCACCGCGTTAAATCAACTAGTAACTTCAGTGGTTAAACTAAACAAGTGATTCCTCCAAAAATCAAAGTCAACTTCCTTTTACTTTCAGTAAAAAGAAAGGTAGGCATCTAAAATATTTATTCTGGATCAGAGATAGCCAACATGGTGTCCTCTAATAATAATAATAATAACCTTTATTGTCATTGTACAACCTGTGTACAATGAAATTAAACGAGCCTTGTTTAACTACAACTTCCATGAGCCCAAGCCAGCATGGCCAATGGTAAGGGTGATAGGAGTTGGATTCCACCAACATCTATAGGAAACCACACTGGCTATCCTTCTTCTAATGAATATATTGCTGACTAGTTCAAGCATATATCACATATTCAAGGTTGCCCTAGATTTTGTTTAGCTGTACTCTGGTTCTTTGCAAGACCAGCAGTCACCCTCTCTCTGGGCTGCCTCACTCCTTACAAGGTAAATTTGTGGTTGTGAGATTTATTATGGGCCTGGGAAGGGACCTTGTAGGCCATCTAGTCTAGCAGCAAATCCAGAGGTAAGAGTATCCATCAATGGCTGTCCAGACCCTACCTGAAAACCTCCAGTGAGGAACAGTCCATCATCCCTCTGCTTAATTAGTTTTATTGCTAAATTGCTCTTATGGGCAAGTGATTTCTCCTAATGTTGAACTGATAGCTATCCTCTAAGCCCATTAAATCTGAGGGAGCAGAGAACAAGTGAGAGCTTTTCTGATATTTGAGGGGTGCTACCATATCAGTCCTCTTATTCAGGGTAAACATACCCATTCCCTTAACCTCTCCTCAAAGGAGAGGTTGTTTCCATACCCCCAACCATCCTTTCTGAAACCATTCTAATTTGTCCACATTCTCCTTTGAAGTGTGGTGCCAAGAATTAGGCCCTGCACTTACACCTTTCCTGCAATCAAGATTCCAGGCCTATCCTTGTGGTAGAAGCATGGCTCTGGAACCCCAACTGGGGAGGAAGAGAAGTGGGGAGTAGCCCTAGTTGCTGTGGGTAGAAGTGTAATTGCAGAAGTGCTTTTTTAATGGTGAAGTCTTAAGTCTAACCTTAAGAGTATCTCTATTTCCGTCTGGGAGGAGGAGGACCAAAAGATTCAGTGCTTGCAGCTGATGCTTCTTCGTTGGAAGTTCTGTCAGTGAAACATGCAAATCTCAATTTGTGAATATGTTTTTGAATCATTTTGCATTTTCCTCAAAAATATTAATGTTTATGGATTTCTCTTGGTTATCTCTACAGGTAAAAAGCAACCAAGACATTTTGGCACCTCAGGCAAACCACAAAATGGCACCCCACTCCCCGTCAGGTAAGAAGGGGAGGTGAACATCAACATCAGGAACAAAGGAAGTTTAAATGTCTATATTGGGATTGACAGCCCTGTGAATCCTGCCGTATGAGGCAGTCACCTCATCTTGTTTTCCCATTCTGCTTCATGACTCAACTGCCACAAGATCCATTATTACCAATTTTGGGATTCATGATTTCCCAGGTAATGCCTTACTTTTGCTACTTTGTTACATAATGTAAGAAGAGTTTGGATTTGATAACCCGCTTTATCACTACCCGAAGGAGTCTCAAAGCGGCTAACATTCTCCTTTCCGTTCCTCCCCCACAACAAACACTCTGTGAGTTAAGTGGGGCTGAGAGACTTCAGAGAAGTGTGACTGGCCCAAGGTCACCCAGCAGCTGCATGTGGAGGAGCGGAGACGCGAACCCGGTTCCCCAGCTTACGAGTCTACTGCTCTTAACCACTACACCACACTGGCTCTCTCATAATGTAATGCTTATTAATACAGTATTTAGTAGACCAAAGAAAAATCCTTCACAGATGAAACATCCATTTATGCCCACGACTATGAAAGGAATTTATGACAGTCAGTAAAAAGAATGGCTTAGTGTCACATGCTAAAAAGCTCACTGAAACACAATGCTCTTTGTTAACCATACTTCTGGTATTGCTGCATTGCAAGTCATTTGTGGTGCTAAATGTAGTATGGGAGTCCCACATCTCTGGAGGATTTCTAAGGCAGCAATTACAACCAACAACAACATCATTAGGTGTGTTCAGCAAGCTTGAAAATCTCTATGTAGACATTTTCTTTAAAATGTTTACTGATAACCTAGCCATCATGGCAGACAGGGTTGCCAACTGGAATAAAATATTGTAGGGAGGTAAGCCCCACCCTACATAATTATGATTTGTTTTCCACCATGAAAGACATAAATACCATTTTATGAATTCATCTACTGTTTGCTGAACAGTATGAGGCACTTGTGTATAGAAAACCATTCTGTGTATTTGGTTTCAGATGCAAGCAAGCTAATGGACTACTTGCAGAAAATTTCATGGACTCGCTTGCCAATGAAGAATAGCCATGCCCAGAAAAGATTAATGGTGCAAGTGGTTGTTTGACTGTTCCACATCAAAGACTATGAGGGAGAACATTTTCCAGAACTGTAGGAACACAATTCTTGTATGTGCAACATGCGATTCTACAACATGGGTTATTAACCTGTAGCCTGCAAGGCCATAGAGGTTTTTTCTCCCTGTGGCTCTCCAGAACTCCACAAAGTTTGTTATTTCTAGAAATGTTTTTTTTTTTGGGGGGGGGGGGGTTAATTACTGAGTCCTCCCATAGGTTTCCTATAGGGATGTAAGAGGGCTGACCCTGGGCCTGGGGAAAAAAGGCCTGCTCTGCATAATTACTCCCCTAATTCTGAACCAGATGGAGTTATGCTTACTTTGCACATCCTGGAAGGCCTTGAGATACTCCACAGTGAGCAGCGGTTGAGGCAGTTCTCGAATAAAGAGTTTCAGAAGACTTGCTGCATCGTGCTGTTTTACATTTTCCCAGTGGAAAGTCCCTTCATAAAACTTTGCTTCAAGCTCCTGGCAAAGATTCTAAAAGACAAGAGGCCGAAAAGTCTTTATGCACTTCACACACATATTTAATGTTTTTTTTAAAAAAGGGGGATAGGAAATCAACTTATTTATCCAAAACATCAACGGAAAAACTATGCACACATTTTAACATAAAAAACTGAGCTAGGTTTTTGGGTGTGTGTCAATTATATGTCAGGGCGTAGTGCTAAAAATGACGTTTTGTATTTCCTGTGTTTATATATTGCTACGTATGCAGTCAAAACAGATACTCCATTTGACAATGGATCTCCTTTGTGCTCCCTGGCCCATTAACAGTATTCAATAGCAAAAGAGGATGCGCAAAGGCGCATTCAGTGTCATGTATCAAAACGCTCTCTATTTATACAACATCTATGGAAATATGATCAAGTGTTGCAGATGTTTGAATTCAAGTGTTTTGAATTCATTTGTGGCTCTTCAGATGATTAACACATGATGCCAATCTTCCTAAGCCAGGCATGTCCAAAGTCCATTTTGGGGGCCTAATCAGGCCCGCCGTTCGGTTCAATCTGGCTCCTGTGGCAGTTTATTTCCCAGGGTAAAATCCTAAAAAAATCTCAACAACTTCAACCCCCCAAAAAGGCTAACAAAATTGGTTGACCCTATGGTCGGCCCTTACGGCCCTTCACTTCATCAAATTTGGCCCTCTTTTTAAAAAGTTTGGACACCGCTGTCCTAAGTTAACAAGACACCTATCTGCAATTCAACATTCACAGCAGGTTAAATGAATAGTTCCTGTGGTCTCCACACATTTCTCTCCCAAAAGAGCTTGCACGCATGCTTATTTGGCCACCTAAACAGAGGCTTGCAATCACTCTGCATGTTTGGACAACAGGGATTTGTATTGTATTTACCCTCCCCACTCCATTATTGCCTATTTCATCTCAATGGAGCTATGCTTCAATTCAGCCACTTTGCCAGGTCAAGAAGATTTCTATGCAAGCATAATCCACAATTAGCAGGCCCAGAGTATGCACATGATGCTAAATATGAAAACCATCTGCTCTAGATTTAAAATTTGACATGCACAGTGGTAAAAATCAGGTATGAAGTACAAGGAAAAAAGAGGATGAGTTTTTATCAAAAAAACCAGTCCATACACAAATGCTCTCAGAGGGACTAAGAATAAAGGCTTGTTTACCCAGGTGGCTAACCACAATCCAGGATAACATCAGAGTAATGAAGGGTCAACATGTAGGAAGAATAGAGTTAATTGTCCTTCACCCTGTCCTTAATTCAATAAAAGAATACGTATACCAACGCATAAAAAAGCCTACATTTGTGAACAAACCAGAACTCACAATGTAATAAAATAAGGTTTGGAAAGGAAGTTTCTATCACACACACACTCCTGCTCAGTCACTCAGCTTCGGCAAAACCACAGTCAGCTGTCCAAGGATTAATATAAAATTGTTTTTAAGATACGATTGTTATAATTATAAAATGTTGTAAGGATCTCATGATCTTGCCCCTGAACACAAGTTACCAAATTATTACTATTATTAATAAAATATATGTAATCTAACACTCTCTTTCCAGAATTGAAAGATTAGTTTACCTTTACCCTTGCTGCCACACCCGGTATTCGAAGAAGCCCTTCTGTATCCAGCTTTCCTTCTTCTATATGGGAAATGAGCTGCAAATTAAAATGGAAAGTATCTCAAACTCAAGTTGGCGGCAACTAAAATGCTTGTTGAAAAATAGAAGAATTGTTCTACTGAAAACCGGAATGCAGCTGTGGCTAAACATTTACAAGCTTTTCTGCGCAATGATGTAACTATAGGTGCCTTATATGTTTGCGTTCTGCTGAAAGCTGACTAGTATGGAAGAAACTGACTGGTCAGCTTACTCACTTTTTGAAAAATTAGTGGTATCCGGATGCCTGGCACCCTCTTCTGATCTTGTTCTAGCAAAACTGACAGCGGGACACCAAAAAGACCAGATTCTGTATAAAACAACGAAAGACAAACAATTGGCTTATGACAACATGAAAAATGATTTCATGGACTCTTCTCCACTATGTTCAGATCAACACAGTTTATAATTAATAGATCCAGACAAACAATTTACAGTCCAATCCTATGTACACTTAGCAAGGAGTAAATCCCACCGAACAGAGTGGGGTTGAATCGTATGCATATTCACCCAGAAGTAAGTCCCACTGCATTCAATGGGAATTTACTCCCTGTAAAAATGCACAGGGTTGAAGCATCAGCCAGCTCTGCATATCTGAATAATGCATGCTAGCTAAAAGCAAAAAGTTGCAGACGAACCCTACAAAGCTGACCCACTTCAGAATTCATTGCGAATTGAAGTGTCAATAGTATTTTCAAACAGACATTATTTCTTGCTACATACATCCCTCTACTACCGTTTGAATTAGGTACACTTCATCTTCTCAAATAGCAGGATTGAAATATTCTTATGTTTTTACATTTCTGCAATCTGTCTTGGCATTAGTTGGCTATTATCGTATCTATTTTTTAAGATTTTTCAAACATTTAAAGCAAGAAAGGGGCTCCAGCAAAAATAAATATACCACAAGTAAAGAAAAGGAGGCACACTTCCAAACATTTAACTTTTGGAATAGCTCACTGACACGTACAAGATTGTAACCTCAGTCATTTCTGTTTCCTATTGTATGAGTGGCCTATGAACAGGGCCCATTCTCACTAGAGGGCATTAGGCAAACTATTATTGTCTTTGCCTTAGCTGCTCATCTGCAATATAGGAACAAAAATGCTGGCCTTTCTTTAATAGGGCTGTTGTGAAGGTTGTCGAGATAAAGATATGCAAGCCTTTGAGCATGTGAAGTACCCTCTGTCAAGTCTAAGTATTGGGTTGTATCCAATGGTTGTGCAAGTGGAAGGCAGCTTGCACAACTGATGTTTCTCTTCCCTCCTCCTAATCTCCACAGCCTTGGTAGCACCACACCTCCCCACTGAAAAACCTCTTTAGAAGTGAACAGTGTGGACTGTGTTCTACGGATTTGCTGAAAACCAAGCAAAGGGGACCTCATGCATGTGGAGCTGCCTTCGAGTCATGAAGCAAGTGGATTATTATTCACAGTGATGCAGTCACCAACCACAACTGGTGCTGAGGTAGGGATGGTAGAGTAAACCATTTGATGGACAATCTATAGGAGGCTGCTGAGCCAGACCATTGGTCCATCTAGCTCAGTACTGTCCACACACCAGCAGCAGAATTCTCCAGAATTTCAGACAGCCATCTCTACCAGATCTAACCCAAGAAGCGAAGGATTGAACCCGGAACCTTCTGAATGCAACTGTACCCTGAGCAATAGCCCCTTTTCCTATGGAAAGACAATGGGGTTCTCCCAAATCAGAATACCCTCAGGAAAAATCACATAAAACAAAAAGTTGAACTGAATCAAGAGGGTCTCTCTGTAGCCCTTAAAAATGTGTGATCTGCAGAGACCCTCTATTATTTCCCAGGGATGAAAGAAAAAAATGGCTATCCTAAAGCAATATTCCATATTCAAGAGGTATTTGGCATAGCTTTAGTATGTTTAACGGGACATGGCTTTTTTAAGAATATAAAAATGGAAGGTTGTGGCGGAGGGAAGGTTCCTTTACCCTGATGTGGCTGGAAGAAGTTATTTTCTGAGCTGTGAAATGAAGATTGTATTCAGTGAACTCAACTGTACCCAGCTGTATCTCGCTCATCACTCACAGTTGCTTTCAATTATTTAGCTACTGCACTGTCGTCTCTGCTGAACCCTGACTGCAAGTTTTTGCCCAAGAAGATATTTGATTAACTGGTAACATGTTTCAGGTCCTTGTAAAACATTAAAGAGAAGGTCAGAAATACAGGCAGTTAACAAAATGGAAACGTTTCCTGTATTTCATAGGTTACTTTTAAATCTGTGCAATGCTGCTGTTTCAAATTTAGCTCTGCATTATGCTTTATTATTTCTACACATTTTTAATTCATATAAGCTGCACTGAACTTCAGATTGAAGGGAAAGCAAAGGGGGAATCCTCTTAATCAACCAATAAATAAATAAATAAAATATTCCCATTCCAGTGCGTTTAACCAGGGCTGTACTCACTAGAAGCTAAACTGGAAATATACAAAACTTCAGTTTAAAAATAAAACTTTTAAAATGTAAAAGTCGCATCTAAAACATACAAGTGAAACTAAATAAAAATAATGAAAATGTTAATGGAGAATTTTCAAATATATACAAAGACACATAAATTTGCAAGTCAACAATCTCAAAATCAGTCTTAGTGGTCAACTTGCCCCAATAAAAATTCTGTTCTTTTGTGAGTTTCCCCACACTAAACCAAGCCTATTTTATAAGATGTTGACTTTACAGATATATGCATGCATTACCTATATACACTTTTGTATTTTCAATCAGAGGAGCGGGGGAGCAACGTTGCTTTTCCTCTTTTTTAATAGGAAAAGGACTTGATATTATGCCATTTAACTTGGTGACCTCAAAATGTTCCCAGGTGCCCAGGTTTATATTAAAGGTAAAAATATATATAAAAAACCAATATGGACTGTTGGTTGGGAAGTCCAAAAAGAATCCCTGTATAAGGAGTGGAGAATGATATGAGTGTATAACTGAAGACTTATAAACAAATAAAGAAAAAGAAGTTACTCATTTGGATTAAATTACATGCTTTGAAAATTTGACAGGCCGCCTTTGCTCTGATGGAGGATGCCATCACTCGCTCACACACACATCCCAGAACTGGAACGAAATCTCATGCCAAACTAGAAACCACAGGAAAAGGTCATAAAGCTGTAATTTTCATAAAGCGTTCGCCTAGAATAGGAACACTGCAATTATATTGTTATGTAACATAAATTACAATTTTGTTGAGAGCCTCCAAGTGCAGTCATGTTATTTCATCCCGCCCTATAGATCATAATCAATACGGATGGTTCTCCACAAACAAAAATAAATCATGGTTGAGAGCACTTTTAGAGTTAAGCTTCTAAATATAGGCTAAGGAAAGAAATGAAACGTTCAAGCAGTGAAACAAGCATGACAACATTAAGGACAAGCTTAGTGAAACACTCCATCAGGTTTAAAGTAGGAAGAAGTGATATATTCCTAGAAATAAGGGTGGCTGGAAACTACTACCTTTCTTTGCATGCTGCTGCCTTGTCCACCATTTGGCATGATTCAGCCAGAGTTTGAATCTCTCTCTCTCTCTCATTACAGTCAGTGCAACTTGAATGTAATTAAGTTGCATTGACTGTAATGAGAGAGCTAAGATCATGCTTAACAGGTCGCCACTAAACCTGATGGAATGCAAAACTGCTTCATATGGCATGGATTGTACCCATCCTACTCACCTGACTACATACGCCAAGCCACAACCCTTTAAAACAAATGCATTTGGTTTGCAGGTTCTGTTGACCCCCAGTGGATACCCGAGGTCCATTGCTTCATTTAGAATACAAGAATACACAATGTGATGCGCCTATAGCGCACCCCACCAAAGCAAATGGGAAATCACAATGACCTTACTTCATTTTTGCCCCACCTTCTACAGTTTTCATGCGGAAACCAAAAAAGTGACCTCAGAGATTATACACATAGAAATGCACATCAACATAGTAGCACTGCAAATGGAAGAAACTGACCTTTGGTTTTGATTTTTATTGCTTTTTGTGGCTTCAGTTCTGTTCCAAGTATATCAAAGAGAGCCGTCAGCTCAATTAATGCCAGAGCGTGGACCTTCTTCATATCCTGAGGGGCAAGGTCTCCAATCTTTGTTGTACCCGTTTTGTCTTTTGGCAGTCTGAAATTCTAAGAGTTTAAAATAATAGCATTAAAATCTACTCTCTAACAAGCAACAAAAGGAAGCGGGAGCTCGTGCTGCATTTCAGCGGTGCATATTATTGGGGAAGGTATTTTTTTTTTGCTATAATAAAATCACTTTTGCACTCCTAGTTTAAAAATTCTCTCCCCACCCAAGCATATTATTAAAATTACAGCTTCATTGGGGACTTGTACACTGGTACCAAACTGGAGGTACATGTGGGGCTGCAGTCTCTGTGGGTAACAAAATAAGGGGTGGAAGAGTTACCCATGCCTTAGAAGTGTTTGAAAGTGGGTTACCCATACCTTGAAAGTGGATTTGGCTTTTGCCTGTTTGAAAACTGAATGCATGACAAGAGCACCGTGCATCCATCTTTAAGCAATCAACGATGGACAAATAAATTCGGACTAGAGCAATGAGCACCTGATCACCAAGTGAAAGTGTTTTCATCCCTAGAAAAGGACCTAAAGCCTGGTCTAAACAGCTGAAGTAGTAAAATAGTTCCTAGAACTATAAATCTTCAAACTGCAGGTGGTAATGGTGAAGGTTGCATATGTGAACACTTCCCAGCCCATTACTGAACACAGAAAACTAGATTAAGACTCTGCAGTTTCACACTTCGTTTTCCATGAATGCCCCATTACCAACAATGCAATCGAACACGCATATTGGCTAAACGCATGTCAACATTCTACATGTCTGAATACGTAGTACTCTCTATTTCTTTGAACTTGAAGTTCTACAGTGTAATTTTGTACAGTGTAATTTTGCAGAAGATAAATAAATAAGAAACCCCCACAGCATGAAAGATATTAAAGCAAGACCAAAAAAGCACCTACAGGAAGGAGTGTGTCATCCTCTTTGCCCTTCAAGACTTTGCCTGCTGGGTCATCTTTGAGCGTAGCTGCCTGCTCCGAAAATGATATTTCCAAGTTAATGTCCGTTTCAGTGACTAGAACATCTTCTCTTTGATGATCATAATCAATTTGTTGACAAGATGCTAGATGTGGTGAAAAAGAAATGGGGGAAATGGTCATTAAAGTTTAAATGCAACTTTTCCCCCTCTCCCATCACCATATTTGAGGGGGGTGCTGAATTAATCATGGATTGGCTCCAAAGATTCGTGAATAGAAAATATGCTCACAGAATGCTTCCACCTTCTGATAGGTTTATGAACCTCAGCTAGATCACAGTCCCCTTACACAAGCATATAACTGCGTTGCAATCAAGGCACGTTATGAAGATCACAATTTTTTAGAATCCTCCCTCCCCCTAATAATCTTACTGTTGTGCTGTTAAAAAAAAATCTATACTTCCTAGCATGTAAACCTCCGTGATCGTAAACCTCTATTACGTTACTGTCTCTAGCTTAACAAAGATAATACCACAACTAATGTGCAGCATTGCTCAGTTTCAAAGTTAATATATTATCATCATTTTTCAATCATGAGGCAAGTGTGATGACTACTGCAGCTTTAAAGTTTTTGTTAAACACCACCTAATTATCAGAGATTATTATCAGAGATGAGAAAATTACTTCGCTCCCCTACTTTGCTCACTGCCCCAAACCCTAAACACACTCCCAACTTTTACTAACAAGCTTTTAGTTTTGAATTTCACTTCAAGAATATTTGGTGCCTTTGAAATGCCAGGCAATTCCTATTGCCGTTGGAAAAACAACTGCCCCCCACTATGCTCTGCTAAAACAACACTGACTATTAGCTCCTTATTACTGATGAGCCTCTGGCACAGCCCAGAAACAGGTGCTGAAGTTTGTACCCAGCAAAATTGGGGCAATTCTGCAAATGGAATAGATTTCTCTCCCATTCCAATCCTGGCAGCAGAGCTGCACTTTACAGCAAGGTTCCCAACAGCTGTAACATATCAGAATATACACAGGCTGATTTAGCTTTTCCCTTTTCATTCGGTGCTATGAGAGCGTTAGCATATGGAAATTGCCTTTCAGAACTTCTCCATTTGTAAAGGCTCATAAAGAGGCACTGGAGAAAAAAGAACCAGATGTTATGAAATTCTTAAATAAAATGCTTGGTAATTTTCCAGACCAAGATTCTACAGCAGTTTACTGGCATAAGCCCTGTGCTTTTCTGTCTGCCTCTCTGCCTTGTGCTGACCCAGCAGTTTGGCAGCAATCCCATCTTTGAAACTGTTCTTGCTAGTGAATGGCTGCCTGGTGGCTGAAGCAAACAGAGAAAAGGCTCATTAATGCTCCTCTAAGTACATATTATTCAGCTGACGGTATCTTTCTGTTTCACAAGATTTTGTATTTGCAGCTTGGCTCCTGCTTATTGAACATGTATTCAGAGTTCTGAAATATATTGATAATTAGTAATATATCCCATTTTTAATACCAAACTTCATGGGTATCAAGCTTATCATTAGTGATAAAAGCAGGGCTCTTGTTTTTCTGCTTATTTGGAAGCATAGCTTTCTCCTATTCCCTGCCCCCCCCCCCAGTCAATTACATACAGGCATTTATGGCTATCATACACAAATCCCTGTTTTGTAATTAGTCATTTTTCTGACCATGCTTCCTTATCCTACTTTTAAGATTTCCTTGTCTCTCAGACTTGGACCTAGCTGCCTTTGTATATGCTTCAAAATACAGTAAGGTTGCCAAGTCATTACTCTGGTGTCTTGAGATTTCCATAAATACATCCAAGAGTTGAGGAACCCTAGTTCCATTATGAGAGTACAACTCAGTTCAGTGTGCTTTAGTTTTATTTATTATGAATTCCCAACAGCCAGATTTATATACTCATCTTAATCCAATGACTGGATTTCACAGTTAGTCAAATGCAATTGTTGCAATTGTTTTATTAACTTAACAATTGGGTGCAATTGTTTTATTAACTTGTTTAATCTGCTCCTTTACAGTTTCTGGAAAGACAAATTGGTCAAAGCTTGCCATTAGGGTAGTGCAACTGTCCCAACACCAGCCACATAATCTGGAGAGGGAGGCGCTGGCACACAGGACTGCTGCCATTGACATTAAACAAATGTTACAACTTTCACTGTGCAATATATTGATTGTAAGAGTTCGTGAATATTATGATTACCAAATAATTACTATTTTGGTTTGGTTGCTGTTTATAGAAATAGCAACGATATTCGATCCACACTGGGAACAATTATGGTTAATTAGGGCATTGGAGCCACAAGACTAAATCCTTGTATCTGATGAGATTTTTTGACTTGGCAGAGATTTTGACACATGTGTTTGGGTTGTCTAAAAGACTTCTCCAGAATATGGTCCATATCCTAGAAAAAGCTTTCTTTTTTAAAAAACGAACTTGTTCAGCAATATATCTTGTTAAGACAATTCAAAATAGAAACAATACAGAAAATTTGTTAAGATTTACCCTCTTTTGTGTCCTCCTCTTTGTTTTCTTTTGTTCTTACAGACTGGTGTTCACTGCCAATTTCCTAAAATGCAGAAAATAAAATATTCTGAATATTTATTCAGAAAATAAAATGATAGACAAGATGCTTTGCTCCCACCTGATCTTAAGACAGACATCAGAAAAAATTGCTCTTGCATGGACGTTTTCATGTTTGAATTTCATGTATAGACTTTATAGAAAATATTGTCAAGATTTAAAAAAGATTTTTAACACAGTCAGTACTTGAAAACTTTCAAAACTTGAAAGGCCAGAGGTTTGGGGATATATGGAGAATCCCTGCTTCAAAAGCAAGAAGCCTGTTGTCCTCCAGATGTGGCTGAATTACAACTCCCCCTGTTCCTGACCACTGGGCTGGGGCTGATGGAAGCTGAGAGCCCAACAACATCTGGGAGACAAAGGATTACCCACAACAGCCTGCATGAAGAACAGCTTTTCAGCATATTGCGATGGCCAACTGTGAAGGATGTTTGGAATTTGGAAACTATGAAGGAACTTGCAGTATATAACCAAAGGTATAACTGAGTTGTTATTCTGTCTGAATATGTGAAAGTTCGAAGAGCCTAAAGAGGATAGGGAAATTATTAATATTCATGTTAACAGCTGATCAAGGTACAACCATCTACATAGGGAAACCAAAAGGCCCCGTGCCCTAAAAAAATGTATGATGAGGTTATGAGACCTGGTGCTCATGCTGAAACTCATAAATATTAACAGAATTGGAGGGGGCAGACTGGGAAATAAGATTTGTTTGAGAAATGGGCCGTTTTTGTTATGCCTGGGAAACACACACACAAGCAAGTATGTAAATATATAATGAAACAGTTGGAATAAGAGCACATTGTTTATAAAAAAACAGTTTTGTTGACTACACATTTCTGATTTAATTTTTTTGTGCATCTATTATTATTATTTTTAAAATACATTGATACACACAAATATTGTGCTTGGTCTTTTTAGTTCCAATTACTAGAGATGTCAGTGCTGGGTTTCCTGGGCTCAGGCTCAGAATTGAGTCTCTGGGATCCTGTAAGGCTCAACCCAAAGGGAGAGGTGAACATCAGAAGGTTAATCTCCCCCCTGCCCAGTTCAGGTTAATATATTGGCCTGGAAAGGGGTTCCCAGTGCACTCCTTCTTTGCAAAGCAGCCCCAGAGGAAACTAGTGTTGAGGGCAAAAGCTTAACCCTAGATGGGATCATCTTCCCTCGTAGGAGGGATGGGCTTTTGCTCAGAAGCCCCAATTTTGCACAGTCCCAATCCCAGCTTCTCATTTTATCTGGGCCTCAGAAAGTCAGCCAAGTTCTTCTTCCTCCCCACAAAAAGCTGGGGGCAGGGGGGACTCTGACTATTTCTGAGGCAAGTAGCAGAGAGCTTCCCCTTTCCCTGCGGTTATATGCTTCTGCTAATACTTGAACAGGTTCTTCCAGTGCAGGGAAGTTTGCATATTAATCCAAGGTCAGTTTAGCCAGAACAGGTGCAACCACTTCTTGCTCTTGACACTTCTCCACATTCCCCATGAATAATGATATTGATATCCTTTTAATTCACTATAAGAGCAATCTTTCTCGTAGATTTCCAAACCCTAAACTGAGAAGGGTAAATACAAGCACACTAGCGACCTTCCCCAACCTTCCCAACAATCTCCAGATGTTTGGTACTACCACTCCTATTGGACCTTATCAGC
Organism: Podarcis tiliguerta; assembly: GCF_965153285.1. Classification (NCBI taxonomy): domain Eukaryota; kingdom Metazoa; phylum Chordata; class Lepidosauria; order Squamata; family Lacertidae; genus Podarcis; species Podarcis tiliguerta. The sequence continues at coordinate 62,657,063 of NC_139536.1, read as the reverse complement.
ACAGCCAAGCTGGATGGGGTTGATGGGAGTTGCAGTCCAAAACATCTGGAGGGCACTGAATTGGAAAAGGCTGCACTACAGAGAAAAGAGGAATCAGTGAAACCTTCTATATACATGATGGCTTCTTTCTGCCATCCATTACTGACAGTAGTTCAGACAACACTTTAAGAGCGTATTTGCCACCCAATCCTACGTTTGGAAGCCCATCAAATTTAGGTACATATTAAAAAATTGTCTGAAGCAGTGTCAGACCACTCATGGTTGTCTATTTTGACTAGCAATGACACTCCAGGGTTTCAGACAAGTGCCATGCCTATAGTCCTACCCAGAAATGCCAGGATTAAAGCTGGCATCTTCTGCATGCGATTCAGATGTTCTACAAATGAACAATTGGCCCTTCTGTACATATTCTGATGGGGCACATTCCCAAGTAAAGGTACACAGGATTGCAGTCCAGGGAAGTGTTTCAGATCTTTTCATTACTAGTCTTCTCTCTAGTTGTTGCTCCTTATTTGGTTTTATGCTGCAACATTTTAGCACCAAATTGCTCCAGAGGAAAACAGGAACCTTTAATCCTTGCAAGTATAAACATAATAGTGCAATTGCTGTGTGTGTTATTTCCTATTGTTTTAGTAAGTAATTGAATTTTGTAGCAGTTATTTATGATTTTGAATACAGAACAGCAGCATGTGGCTAAAGGACAAACATTTAAATGAGCCTAATATGTGGCTGATGTCACCACAGGTTGAGAATGCAATTACACTGCTCTAAAAAGGAGCGCACAGCACTTTTTGATTCAGTAAACAAACAAACAAAAGCACCTCTGGATAAATATTCACTTCAAAAAGGGAACTGAAGCACTAGCTACATCATCTGACAGATTATAGCATCCATAATAAATGGAGCATCAGCCGTACCAAACTAATTTCATAGTTTAATAGAACACCCCTATGTCTGGCTCTCAAGTCTGACATTCCCAAAATGGGAAAAGGTGTCTCCTGAACCTGTGCATCTTTCCACTCCAAGTTTTCTATACAGGAAATTATTTTTGCAGATTTGTAAAATAGGGAGTCTAACAGACAAATGGATTTCTCCATTTTCAGAACTGGAGAAAGCATCAGGATATTGAAAGTCATCCCACAGCAGAACAATCTACATGCCAGCAAATAAACCCTATGACTTGATTGGCACTTAAAGTCAGGAAAAAGGAGCTCCACCTCACCTGAGTCTGCTGCCTGAGCAAACTGCTTCCCTTTGTTTCATGTGAAGACCTGTTTCACAAAATAAAGCTAGACTTCGCAAAACATATGCAAGGCCCCCTTGCCAGTAAAACACAAAACTTCATCTTCTTCCTAGCAAATTTAAACACAGCAGCACGGCCGTATCCTCTAAGCAGCAAGCAACAAGCAAAGCAGCCTTTAGAAAATGCCCTCTTGTTGAGATTTGTGAAACAGTGTCTCCTCCGATTTAACCCTAATAGCCTGCATTCCTATACCGGTTTTTTTTTTAAGTGAGGCTAAACCAAAAGCCACAAACCAGGAACTCACTTTTTCCTTTGACTCATTTTGCTGCTTGAAGATATCTCTCACATCAGGAACTTGGTACTGCTTGTTTTTCTTCCTCATTGTCTGTGTGACTGTCTCCACTCGTTTCTGCACGGCTGCTGCCTGTGTACGCGTCAGCGTAGCCAAAACCACCATGCTTTCTTGAGAGTCAACAGCCGCCTCACCAAAGAGGTTTGACAAACCGGCTTCTTTTAACCACTCTTCTTCCAATTCCCCCTCTGGCACAGACAAAAGAAGATAAAAATTAATTTGATGACATTTGCATGACTGCAGATTTGATGACATTTGCATGACCATGGGTTTGCGTTATACCCAAAGTCAGCCATAGATTTCTGCAGGAAAGTGAGAGGTATATAAAAAAACCAAACTGCAAGCAGTTCCATGGAAGCTGTTCCTTATACAATCTGCACAGAAACCTTTGGTTCTTCTCCCATACATATTCCCTGTAAAATAGGATTGTGGCAGGGGGGGGGGGAATCTGTTTCCTACATGGAATTAGAAAGCCTAGCACCAGAATTTATATACAATTGCCACATTCAATGGATTTATACACCATTTCTGCTAGTTCGGCCTTCGCTCCCAGCTGTAACAGTGCCTTGTTTTCTTAGTACAACTCTTCATTAGTTTAATTTAATCAGAGGTTATCAAGGCTAATGGGTGATCTTACTGCAAATGGGTGATTGTATTGCAGCATCCAATTATGCTTGCTGCTGCGTTCTCTACTCCTTAGTGATTTTCAGTAAGGTGATCATTTCCTCATTGTTTCTAGATGGCAACACATTGTTTACTAAAAACAAAACGGTCCCAGCAAACAAAAAACGCAGGCCATTTGCTATATATAGAAATAACTAGCAAGGTGTTTTTTTTCATGTTAGGAATATAAGAAGCTACTCATACAAAAGAGAAGATTGCAGAAGTGTGCTTTAATGTCAGAGAAATGGCATCGACTTAGAACATTTCCTAGGAAACATTTACCTGAACCTCAGCATTCGTTCGCTAAAATTAGTATAGAAAACAGAAGTGCATTTTCAGTAAAAGGGTTCTAAGGTATTATCTTCCCCCCCTCCCACAGCTACAGAGTCCTTGCCAAGAAAACATGATTATATATTCACACACACACACACACCTCCAATCAGAATTTATTTTGCATAATTTTAAACATTAAAGACGCTCTATTGCAGAGTGGGGAGGGTATTTTACTCAAATGTAATATTATTTGAGAGTACGATCTTGTTTCTCCATTGTTGATAGTGGTGGTGGCAATATGTAACTGCCTCTCCTCTGTCTTTGGGCAGTAGAGGCGTGCTGCTAGTGTTCCAAAGTGGCAGAGGTCCCATCATAGCCCAGTAAATGAAGACATACAACTCACTGGCGGTTCTCCTGCCACCAGCAGTGGTAAGTGGATGGAAAGCACTGAAATGGGGAGTTGCAGGGTGGCAGCAAGTTTAGAATCACAGGATCCAAAATCCCCTGAATCCCTCAGACCCAAAAGTCTTGGGGATTCCTCAAGGGGCCCATTCCTTGGGCCTCTCAACGACGCCAACCTGGAGCAGGTGTGGTGAAGCATTATGAGGAAACCCCAACATTTCACCTTGGCTGACAATTGTGTTTTTTAAGAACAGTCCCCACCACACCCACTATAAATATGTCTGAGATATCATGTACCTATTAACCTATTGACTACCATATAGTCAAATGCATTTGGCAGCTGAAAGGGCTGTTTATTTGCACTAGAGTGTTTAGTTGCTTTCTCTTTTTTCCAAATACACTGTATTTTACTACTGTATGTAGCAGCTGTTTTTTTATCGGTGTTGTTTTTACTATATAATTCTGACTTCCTAATTGCTCTCTGAGTGATTCCGGGTACTATGGTAACCAGAATAGATATGACTTCTGAAGAAGCAAAAGAACTTCCCATTACCCTTACCAAAGCAGTGGTCAAAATCCAGTTACAGTTTATTGCAAAACAGCAGAAATGTAAACGAAGAAAAGAGGAAATTCTCTCTTGCTGCAAAAGCTTTAAAAGCACATCTTGGGGCAGTAATATGCATAAGTTATGAATTCAAGCAAGTACTTTCTTAAAGTATCATGGTTTTCCTCCAGCTCAGGAGAGTCTAGTCCACAACAGCAACTCCAGGTCCTTGAAAATAATTGCCATTACACAGTCAATGTGTTGCCAGATTTACAGAGGCACTAGTCAATTCCAACTGACCAAATCTTAAATCTATCTTGGTATGTGGTTTCAAGCACAATAGATGAAAGATCTAAAACAGAATTACCATCAGGCTCCTTCACCAGAACCACTGCTTGTTCTTCAGAGTTATTGCCTCTGGTTTCATTGATGTTTTCAAGTTCTTTCCAGTAGTCATCCATGGATAATTCATCGAGTGAATCTTGAGAACCTGAACGGTTATAAGGGGGCTTCCCTGAGGGCTTCTTAGAGTTGTCATGGTTCATATTATATTGACCAGATCTCCTACTAGAAAACACAGAGAGAGAGAGAGACTTAATAATGTGGCGCATAGTTTACAGTGACATCAGCAGAGCCAATTAGAAACATACCACTGGTCTTCATACAACTTTTAACATTTCAAAATGTGACATTTTAAGTAGCAATTTGTCTTTTATCAATATTTCTAGACTTTGAAGACCAATGCATATTTTATAAAGTATGGAGTGGAGAGGAGGGTTTCCACTTTCTCAAAGTATGAATTACAGTAAGTCTGCAACTTATACGCTTTCAGCTTCATGTGTGCAGCATAAAATTAAAAAAAATAAAAGGGGACAGGAAAGGGGTGGGTTTCTGGGGGAAATGATGTTGGCAACCCTACCCACCATTGAACCCAATGTGTTTTGACTGCACGCAATTTTGGTTTTAGTCACGATCCCTGGAACATAGCCCCCATGTTAAGTGCAGGCTTACTGTATTTTTAAAACATCTCATCAATACTGAGGAGTCCATTGCTCTCCCTGAAGGAGGAAGAATTAGTAGGGCAATAGCTAATTGAATTGTTTATCACTTTGTAGCTGTATTTAGATATAAACACTTCAAATATGAATCAGCTCTCCTGGGACAGATTGTGCTGAACTGAAGAAAACAAGTTCAATATTCTGAAGTTCACCCTGGCATTCAGATTGAGGCAGGACTTTAGTTTCTGTAGTTCCTACTTTTTTAAAAAATGTAGCTTTCTATGTGAACCACAGTGGCAAAGGCAAGACATTTTGCCACACAATGTGCACCTACTCATTGAGCTATATGGAGCTAACTCCTAGAAAAGCAAGTCTAAAGGTCACAGCCTAGTGTGTGTGTAAGAAAACATGTTTCCTCTTTTACATCATTTAAATACATTCCTCCCTCTTAATTTCCTGCTCCAACAAATCTATCTGGGGGGGGGGGACGCAGGGGGACACATACCCCTAAACATTTTGAGTATCTAAGTTTGGCCTCATTGAGGGGCAGTATTTCAATATGAGTAGGAAAATGAGAGTACTTGTAAACTTTTTAGAAAAAAAGCACTGGATATAGCAATGATAAAGGCATTACTCTGTAAATTCATTTCCATGAATTCAGTATGACATAGCAACTCCTGGCTATGAATGACCATCCGTGACAATCCTTTAGGTAGGCACACCAGGAAGAGAAAAAACAAACAAACCCTGAACTTTCCATGACTTCTGAGTCCCACTCATGTCCATTCTCCCTAGGAGGTTAGAACCAATCAGTATCACAGAGGAAAGGTGCACGGAAACCCATTCACAAAAGGTTTGCGCTAACAGGGTTTTCCATGCCCTGTGCAGATTAATGTAACAGTAGCTCAAGGGATACCAATTACCTTCACAGCAATTCCTGGTAGTTAAAGGCAACAGGGTAACAATGTTAGCAGGATATAATGGCTGGGGTAGAGAAGGAAGTTTCTCACTGATCACACAAAACAAATTAAAAATACACATGCGTACTGTATAAACTAAATTGCTAGAAACCTAAAACCAACTGTATGGCTACTATGGCCACAATTCCTGCGGAATCTAGACCCAAGAGAAAATGGAAACGGCTTAACTTAAGAAATGATAGCTAATACCGGCCTAGCTCATGACATAGGACCCTAAAACATTAAATATACCTTTTCTAATTTTAATCCAGTAGAACCAGAAGGGATAGCAGTGCACTTGTTACAGACCTATTTTCCAGTTGCAAAATAACTCATTGTAGGCTGGTTTGCTTATGGAAGTCAAGAGTGTTGAGCTACCATTTATATCATGTTGGAAGATAGAAGATAGAAGAAAATCTGCATTCACACAAACCACAATGCCTATATAATTGCAGGTCTAGAATCTGGGCTTTACTATGGCAGACAGAAGAAATTTAACTGAGAAATTAAACTAGTTGATGTCTGAAGAAAAAGTCTGGGGGAAATCAGCAACTAGTGAATGAACGACTTGTGGAAATTTTTTTTTACAAAAAATATTTTACAGAAGTTGTATCTTCTTAAACACAGATGTTCTAATGCTATTTTTAAATAGCTGCACCCTGTATCACTAGTGTCTTCTTAAAATCATTAATATTAACAAAAATGCATCTTCAAAACTACTCAAAGGCTGATGGTGGATAATGCAGCTGTTCATAGACCAAAACAATCTGAATCTATCACAATACATAGTAACACATCTCAAAACAGTTTCACAGACTTCCTTCACTGTTCCTGCTATTTAGATGGAAGGTATTACAGCAAACATTTCTAAACAAACAAAAGACCCCTCTTTTCTGTTCCTCTGTTCCTGACTGCAGACTTACATGCTATATCTCAGTTCATAGCAAAGCACTGGAAAACTATTCACAAGTTTCGCACACAGCATCTAATTTGGCCCTTTTTGGCACAGCATTATCAGCTGGGTAGAGATCCAGCAATCTACACACAGCACCAACTTTCAAAAGTGCAGTGAACATCAAGGGGAGTATTATTGTATTATCTTCTCCTTCCCACTACTCAAACATTTTTACAGTTTGCAGAAGAAGTATTAGTGGACACAGCATGACCCAGGAAGCACCCAAGTGTCTGCTTGACTCACAAAAGCACAAGCGTCAGTTTCAGGGTAAATTGTCATAAAAACTATTCACACTCCAACTGCTAAGCAGTTAAAGATTGATGGAATGTACATAAATACTCTCTGGGGCTTTTCCTTTGGCATGTAACCCTCAGCGGTTGCTTGCATAGTTGTAAGATAAACAGAATCCTTCACAGAGTCACAACTGATTGTTACAGTCATGATAAGAAGTTACATTTGTTCCTTTCTGATATTGGGGCTTCAGTCAGCTATTACAGTCAGCTGTGCCACCACAGTTTTAAAACAGGTTTACCCACAGTTCTTAACAGAGTTATTTGCCCATCTATTGGCTTTAATACAAACACACAAAAACAGTGTAATATTCCTGTCAAAGGATTTCATCTGCTACAGAAGATATAAATCCCTTAAAGTACTTGTTCTTGTTTAGTCGTTCAGTCGTGTCCGACTCTTCGTGACCCCATGGACCAGAGCACGCCAGGCACTCCTGTCTTCCTTAAAGTACTAGTCCTATGCTATCTCCAACAGAACTTATGCCATCGTAGCCCCACTGAGGTGAGTGAGGGTTATTGCTTTTATAAATATTCCTGAAGGTTACTTTCATGCAAAATACATTGAGTATTTTAAAAGAACTATGTTTGATTTAAAAAAAAAAAATATTTCTTTGCACCATTTTGAGTCTCTATTTCTCTTGGATTTCAGTTCTGTCCTCTTGGGCACTCACCAAGCTGGGCCCTGGCCAGCTGGCCTTCTTTTGAGATCCTATCTGGCTCATGGAAAGTTTCAATGATTCCTAAGTTATTCTAGAGTCTATTAAACACAGATAGGTGGAAATTCCTGCATGTGTTTAGTTAAGATACAAAGGTGAAGGCCAAGCTGGAAACCACCTCTCCAACGCTCGCTTTCCACACAGCAAGATTTCTATGTGAGGCTGATTCAAGCAGTACATACATAAATACATATACATATACATATACATATATATATATATATATATATATATATATATATATATAATTATGAGAACTGTACCACACCCTAATTATGTGAGACTTGCCTCAAAGGGCCAAATCAGAAAGGATGTTAAATTTCCAGCTGCCACCAAAACCAGCAGCCACGTAAGTTACGGTAGTTTCCCTTCAAAGAGTTTGGTAAACCTCACTGCAATGGTGCTACCACAATACTGCTTTTCACTTACACCTGCTTGACATCATTGGTTGCTGCCAGATGAGAACAGGCAAATGCATGATATAATAATGGAAAGTAGTAAAGTAGCATATAGACATGAAATATGGCACATGTAGCACCCAGTCTAGAGCCCTAAGAGTGGGGAAATGAAACTTGCAATCTAAGAAAGAAGATGTTGAAATGCAAATCTTTGTGGTAAACAATGTTTTAGCTTATAATTTAGCAGTTTTAGCTTTTAGTGTTTCCAAGTTGCTATATGGTAACTAAGCCATTTCCAAGGTTTCTGGTTTTCTCTATTCTTCCCTTCACAGGATGCTCCCTTGTCATTACGGCAATGTTCCAGATTTTACACAAGCATTCCTGAGCAGACTAGGGTGAGTCCTCTAGGGACAATAAGATTCTGGGATTCCAAAAATAATGTATTATGTTATTTTCTTACACAATTGTTTTGATATTTCAACAAAACATTAACTGGATGGGAAAGAACCAATAGTTTGCTTTCATCTTTTCAAAATCCATGGAGTTTAGAACCATGAAAAATGTTTGTTTTTTTTAAAAAAGCCTGCTTTGTTTCTGCTAAAGCCCTAACATTTATCACTGTGTTTTTCTGCAAATCTTGTTTACTTTCTAGGGAAAGAACACAATAGTTTTGGTACAAGGACTGGACTCTTGGAAGAAGTCTCCCCTCAGGTTTTCTACCACACTGTCAGGAAGTTTCAAATGTTTTTTCTCCTATATAGCAATAACTTCTGTATACAAAAATGCTATTTTCTAGAATTATCGCTACAATTTATTAAACAAATCTGGTTAACTCAAGTGTGCTGGGGAAATTGCTAAATTGCTTAGAGATAAGATGCCCTTTAAAATGTTATACACCTGAATCTGGCATTTCTCCACCTTCCAAACCAAGCATCGGTTTGAAGAAAATATGTCGAAGAGCACTGTGTAGAAAACACAGTATATAACATTGCATTATCTAGTTATGCATGCATCAAATTTGCATCGCCTCTTGCAAATCAGCAGTACCAGTTGAATATGCAAATAATGTGTGCTGCTCAGGTACAGGAACACAGGAAGCTGCCTAAGACCAAGCCAGACGATTGGCTCATTTAGCTCAGTATTGTTGACACTGGCTGGCAGCTGCTCTCCAAAGTTTCAGTCAGTCAGGGGACACTTCAAGACCTAATAGATGCTATATACTCTATGTCACTGAGCTGCAGCCCCTCTCCAACTTGTACAGCTTTAAATTGTGATTGATAGCTATCATGCACATAAACATTGGTACAATAAAAAAAAAGTATTCCTTTCTACAAGGCTTCTTTCACTTACAGTGGTACCTTGGTTCTCAAACTTAATATGTTCCAGAACTCTGTTTCAAAACCAAAGCATTCCCAAACCAAGGCATGATTTCCCACAGAAAGTAATGCAAAATGGATTAATCCTTTCCATATTTTTAATAACAATCCCCAAAAAAAGCAATTTAACATGAATTTTACTATCTAACGAGACCATTGATACATAAAATGGAAGGAATGAACCATGTACTGCAGTCACACAATCAATCAATCAGTAGCTGAATTGGGTTCCACGCAGTCACACACACACAAAAAGAGCCACAAAAACGCAAAATAGCAAAAAACAGACGGACGTCAGTATGACACTCCACACGGCAGTGTGGCACTCAAAATGGAAGCATAACACTCAAAACGGAAGTGTGGCACTCCAAACAGAAGTGTTACACTCATATCGGAAACGTAACCCTCAAATTCTCAGCTTAACACTCCAAACGGAAATGGAAGTGTGGCACTCCAAACGGAAGGGTGGCACTCAAATTGGAAGCGCAACACTCAAAGCAGAGCACGTTCAACTTCCCAAAAAAGTTTGCAAACCGGAACACTTACTTCTGGGTTTACTATGTTTGGGTTTCAAGTTGTTTCAGAAGCAAGGCGTTTGAGAACCAAGATACCACTGTATTTTATTTCCTGAATGAAAAAACTGATTCCAAAGCTTCGGGTCCTCCTAGGAGATGGATGCTATTTTGCCTGCATCCTTCCAAATCATCAGTTGAAAATGGTTAAATTCTCCCCTCTCACTTGTCTCCACTAAAGGAAAACACTGGGCAGGAGGAAAGAGTACATACAGATTTGTACCTGACCATTTCAGTCTCCAGCCAGAAAAATAACTTTACCACAATGCTTTTTCAGAGGGAAGGAACTGGTATCAACTGAACAGAAAACAAAACAAAGCCTCAGATAGTTTATCACTCAACATAATTCCCTAATCCCTGCACCAAGCCTTCTAAAATTCTGCAGAGTAAAGGAGTAGAATGCCCTGCTTGGAGGAAATGGCTGGCTCTGGAATCCTTGCTAGGAGGGATGCTCTTAAACATTTTGCCAAACTGTATTGGCCAGTAAATTTGTGGGAATGGGCTGTTTATAGTTTTACTGCAGTTTATAAATGGTATTAAAATGTGTATCACCTACACTGATTCAACCTACTACCATACGAAAATATATCCCCAATTGCAACCACTTGGGAATATATATTTTATCTACATACAAGTGGAGCCCAGAACCTTATGCGGAAAACCTGATGTAAATTTTAATTTACAATAATAATAACAACAACAAAACATTTCTAGTTGGTTAAAAACAATGAAGGCAGTGGCTTGTCAAACTGAACAAAATCCAAGCAGAGTTAAATAAAGGAGTTCAGTGCCTGCCACAGTTTCTTGCTATTCTCTTGTTCCCAGTCCTCCACACATGTCCTTCAGCTTGTATACCCTACATTTTCTCCAAGGAGTGAAATTTCTTCCCCCAACCCCATTTTATCCTCACAAGAAGACTGCAGGGTAGCTTGGCTGAAAGGAAATGACTCACCCAATAGGCTTCATAGCCGAGTGGGAATTTGAACTCGAGTCTCCCAAGGACTCGTCTGACATTCTAACCACCACACTACCTCTTACTAGTTCACCAACGTCTTCCACAGTATTTGAAAACCTAAGAAAGGGAACGGATCATGCAGAACAGTTACACTCAAAATATTCCACAGCCTCCTCTAGGCCTTCCCTCCCAGCATCACATTTAGGTTTCAAAAAATCCTCATACCAAAGCACAGGAAGGGGGTTTGAAGGCGAAATATATTCACTTGTGAAGGAATCACATAGGCATAGATTGGTGTCAATGCCTCACATATGCATATACCGTGGTACCTTAGGTTACATACACTTCAGGTTACAGACTCCATTACCCCAGAAATATTACCTCGGGTTAAGAACTTTGCTTCAGGATGAGAACAGAAATTGTGCTCCGGTGGTGGTACGGCAGCAGGAGGCCCCATTAGCTAAAGTGGTGCTTCAGGTTAAGAACAGTTTCAGGTTAAGAACGGACCTCCGGAATGAATTAAGTACTTAACCTGAGGTACCACTGTACAATCAGACACACTGAAGGATGTTATCACTTCAAATCAGTAACCTCTGGGGATTAGCTGAATGCTTTGGCGCTATCAACAGGCATTTTTTTAAGTACATATATAGAATGACAAGGCATGTAACACAAGAACATAAATCTTTCTTTTCACTTCTTCTTCTCCTCTTCCTCCTCCCCTCTCTCTCACACACAAAAATTCTCAATAGGTTTCCATTTGCATATCAATCCTTACTCAGGTTTGAAGTCTATATTCATATCTCATGCCATTTGATGATAAGGACAGAAATGCAAGAAATAATCTATCAGGAGATCTCCTTAGTCTGCCAGAAATCACTTCATTAAAAGCAGCAATCCCTGTCAGTCCCACAAAGTGTTGTATAGGAAACCAAATCTTATTAATCACACTTCTTTCAACATTGCTTCTTCAAATACTTTTACTGCAGGGTCATGTATCAAAGGTTAAATAAGCGCAAAACTCAAACTCCTCCCCTGCACAGAGGCCAGATTTATGATTTGCCTTGCTAACAGGTATTCGTTCAGTAGCTAAAGAATTTATAACTCCAATACAGTATTTATGGCAAGTGCCAACGCAAACAAGTGAAAACAATTTTGCCTCTACTCATTGACTCTTGTAAATAATGGTAATTGTTCAAATATTTGCTTTTTGACAGAAGAAGGTGTTTTTACAATGAAGATTTCAGGTATCAGAAAGGCATTAAAGATCCTGAGTGTCACTCAAAACTAAAGCAAATGTTCCATTCTGCACTAAAATAAATAAACACGGTGAAGATATTTAAACATTTTGGTTCTCTTCCAAATAAATACAAGCCCAACAAAAGTATGACCACCTATTACTGAGCTTACAATGTTCAGGGTTTAAGAACTGAAGCATCCCAAGATGTCAAAGGCGTCAATAGTTGGACAAAGCCATCACCTACTTCCAAATCTGTCTGAAAATTCTCATTTCTGCTGCACTTTTCCACTGAATATCTACCAATGCATTCATAAAAGGGTATATGGAGGAACCCATCTGCCACAGGACACATGCTCCAATATCGAATTGCAATGATGTGTGGATTCCTACACTAATTGGTTACGACGCATCAAGGATGCAATCTTTACCTTCTTCCTGTAAACCTAAGAGAAGACTTCTTGTAAACCTAAGAGAAGACTTATTGTCAATTAATTTGTCTAAACCCCTTTTAATGCCATCCACATTAGCAGCCATCGCTATATCTTTTGGTAGCAAATTACAAAACTTTAATTATGTGCTGTGTACCACTCCCTTTTCTCCATCCTGAAACTTCCAATATTCAGCTTCAACAGAATGTCTCGTTTCTAGAATTATGAGCAAGAAAATCTTCTCGCTATCCACTTGCTGCACACCACATACAATTTTCTAAACTAAAAAGGCTGAAATGTTACAACCTTTTGTCGTGGTGGAGTTGCTCCAGCCCCTTGATCATTTTGGTTACTCTTTTCAGAACCTTTTCCAACTCTACAATATCCTTTTGGGAGATGAGGTAACCAGAATTTTACACATATTTACTATTGGCTTTTGAAGGTGGAATCTTTATTTTAGGCCAACAGGGGCAGAAACCTTTACACAAAATGCATTTTGAAGTCACTTATATTGGAGAGTGCACTGATCAAGCCAGGATCTTGCTCTTACCAGCAGCTCTCAAATTTCAGCAGTGCCCTGTGTTATGCTAAAATTCAGCGCTCCCTTACCTATCAAGCTCCTTTCTACATCACTGTTGTGGGTTCCAATGCCACTGGTACCCAGTCCTGCCAAACCAGTCACACTACCCTAAAACCACCTTTGCTCTTACACAAGTTCAGCATACACACTTTTAAGAACATGGAGCACAGGGCTTATATCAAGTTCCATACAATCTTTCTCCTGTGGTGTAAATCAACCTCACCTAATGCATTTTGCTTAAATCATTAAAATTTGAAGTGAAGGAAGAGGATATAATTTTTATTTTTAAAAAGATTATAGCCTCTTCCTCCACTTCATATTTTATGAACATATGTTTATTTATCTGTGGGATCTGTGGGACAGATGCTTGTAACAAAATCCACCTTATTTCCTGTAGATGAGGAAGCCATTGTTAATTTAAAAGGAAACAGGAAAACTTGATCTGAACAATGCCTTAAAAGGAAAAAAAATCAAATACATTTATTTTTTAGTAACAATGCCAAGGTATGTTTATGATAAAACCAGTTGTGTGCCGTTACACAACAGATTTATTACACCAAACAATTGTTTTTTTCAGTAGTTGGGAACAATGTATTTTAAGATGATGCATCAACAACTGGGCAGAAATAATTCTGGATACAGTGGAAGTAAAAGACTTATCTAGCTGGCATTATTTTTCTGCTACAAAATTGGAGGGCAGGAGTGGCGTAAAACCAACTGAAATCTAAGTTCAGGTTTGGAGAACACTGGCAATTCAGAGCTGAACATCAGGCTACACTGGAAATGTACACCTGTGCCCTCTGACACCAGGCTCCATCTTACAATACACTCAAAAGCACAGCCAGGTATAAGACAATAAATTTTGGTATCTACAACTGATTATAGCAGAAGGCTGCAAACTGCTGGCAAATCTAGGTAGAGAAAGCATTAGCTGATTAGTTGGTGAGTGAGTGAAAAACATAGTGCACATGTTAAAAATACACAAACAACCTGAGGGGAAATTTACAAATTGTCCATGAGAGAAGACTGTACAGAAGTTTGAACAGGCACAAAAAAATGTTTCATCGAGGATTCAGTAGCTTGGTGATCATTCAAATGTCAACAGTTCAGAAATTCAGCCCTTCATTTTCATAGCATCTGTCTCTGTGTTAAGACAGCCTAGACAGCAGTTTTTGTCCATGTCATTATCCTATTGGCTCCAGCTTCTATTGTTAAAAGGTTGCTTAGCATAATTTGGCTATCAAATGAACAGAGTTCAAGCACGCAAGGCCAACAGGTTACTCGTTGTGTCTTCACAAACACTGTCCCTTCTCACGCAGCATTACAAGAGTGCAATACTATGCACATCTCAGATACAAGTCCTGCAGAGATCAAGGGGGCTTACACTTAAATAAGTTTCCAGGCCCAACTAAACATGCTCACATTGGTGTTTAACCCCTAAATGATTTAGGTCCCAAATATCTGGAGGACTGCCTCCTACCCCATAGACTCTCTGAGGTGTTAAGGTGGCAGTTTAACCACCCCTGGAAGCACAGAGCACTGCATTCTTTGTGGCAGCTTCCAAAATGCAGTAATCCATTCCAATGCAGGTGAATCAATATTAATCTTCATAGTTTCTGTCATTTGCTGAAGTCACAACTCTTTACCCTAGGCCTTTGACAGTTAAGGTATTTTGTTTTTTTGTGACCCACCTCTATTGTTTGATGCACATTCTTTGGTTTGTTTTCATTTGCTTTATTGGATTTTAATGTTATGTGATTATATGGTTGTAATGCACTCTGAGATCTTATGCTGAAAAGTGGGTAAGAAATATTTTATAAATAAATGGGAACAGGCTTGCAGCATAATAGTTTCTTAGCATCATTAAATATTGCACTAGCCATTGGCCTTGACATTATTGAGACAAACTTTCTGCATAAAATTTCTATTAGAAAAGGCTACCATAAAATCTTTCATACGAAATCTATTCATCTCAAAAATACTATTAAAACGTTTCCCCTCAGAACAGATCCTAAGAGGTCTGTTATCTAAGATCATAAGAGGTCTATTATCTATCATATTCTCTAGTTCTTTCTGTTTATTCTGCCTGAATTTTCCTTGCAGGTAAAAAAGGGATGGTGAACCTTTTTCTGCCCAAGGCCACATCCTTCATAGGAATGCCAGTGGTGGGGGCCAGACAGCACACGAAGGTTGACAAGAAGTCTAGTCTTGGGCACAAAAGAGAGAGCATCCAAACAGAGACAGTTGGAGATGTGAGACCTGAGTTCTGGAGAAGCAGTTCTGGGGTAGAGGAAGCTGGACATTATCTGCATTTAGGTGACACTGTAAGGCATGGGATTTGATGAGGTCACCCATGGACAACATGGAAAGAGCATAGAACCAACAACAGATCCTTTTAGGACCCCAACAGAGACTGGAAAAGCCAATGTAGCATTTTCATATATGAATAGGTAGAAAAAAAATGCTTCTCCTGGCCCACCACGACAATCCTCTGCCTAGTTGTGCTCCACAAACTTTTGCCTCCTCTATGCAAGAGACATGTTTAGTCAGAAATAAGTCCCCTGACTACAAATGATCACATGCATCACATGTACTTTTGTCCTGGGAATAAAACCATGACAAACCATCATTTGTCAAAGCACACGTGGCTCTTGCAAATCCAGCTGCACAGCAAAAGGGCAGCTCGTATCAAGATGTACCAATAACACCATTTACTTCAGAATAATCACATGGAATTCAAAAGCATTTCAGAACCATCAGATTTCACTTTTTTTATCCTAAAAGGACATATATAACAGTATGGCAGCAAAAAAACCATTTCTTTACAAGTGAAGATGTGATTCTATACATATCACATTGCTACCTTATCAATGAGCAACACTTGTTGGCAGATTTTTAATCTCATCACTTTACTGCAGGTCTAAGTATCACTGTAACCTCTGACATATCAGATAAGACACATGATTCATTCTCACCAAATCTGTTTCACTTGTTCTCCTGGAGACCATGTAGCTGGCACTATCCCACATGGCAATGTGAAACAGCCATACCAAACGAAACGTGGCAGCAAGAGATCTATGATTGGAACTCCCAATGGGTTTTTTTTAAAAAAAAATAGGGCAAATACAAGGGTAGAGGGGGGTGCCAGATGAAAAGGAATAACCCTGTGTCATTTTCCCACTCCAAATCACTTCCTGGAGGTGCCATTCCCAAATAGGGAAAAACATACAACTCTGATCTCAGATTGCACTTTTCCAGAGTATCTGCAGAACTCTATTACGCTGCAGTGCACAGCTGTTTTTCCTATATTGGAATTCTAATTGGATGACACTTAAGTTTACAGTTGCTAGCGTAACGGATTCCATACACACAAGCCCCATTTTCATTTTCCATTCCTCAAGTTTTATGAATGGGATTAGAACCTGATTAACCATGTTAAAGCAACAGAAAACCCAGCTGGGCTTCGGGAGGGGGGACGACCATGAAACCCTTTCATCTTGCTTCGCACAATAAATCCCATGCAGATTATCGTAAAAAGTGTATGCTAAGCATTCAAACAGCCTAACAACATTTCTTCATGTCACATCAAAATAACCTCATGTTGCAACTGGACATAACTTTGGGCTTGTGAGGAAAGCAGTGTAAAACTAAGCGCTCAAATGCTTCCTTGGAATGAAGCCTTATTAAGCACATCTGGTGTGGGGGAGGATTAGAAAAAGCAGCCGCTCAAGAGGAAGTGACTTCCTTCCCATCCCAGAGAAGGAGTGCTTAGTGACACTGTAACAATGCTGGCAGGCTCATGGGATTCAGATGCTCAACTCGAAATTTCAATTTAGCAACACAGGCGCTGATCTCATCAAGATTATTTGCGGCAACAGCTGTAGCAATAGCTGGACAGGGACTCCACCACTATAAGTTTCTTCTCAAGAGGCATGGATGCAACATGAAACCCAACAGCACCTGAAGGGGCCTCATTTGAATGTCCACCAGATCCTGCAGTGATCCATCTTAAAACTCACAGGTTGCAGGTGTAGGTGGCTTGATTACCACCAGCAGGCTGGTCTCCCCCGTCCCCTGGTGTTGTTTTTTAACAACTAGCCTGATTAGGTAAAGATACCCATGACCATTAGGTCCAGTCGCGGATGACTCTGGGGTTGTGCACTCATCTCGCTCTATAGGCCGAGGAAGCCGGCATACAGCTCATGTGGCCGGCATGCCTAAGCTGCTTCTGGCGAACCAGAGCAGCGCACGGAAACACTGTTTACCTTCCCACCAGAGCGGTACCTATTTATCTACTTGCACTTTGACGTACTTTCGAACTGCTAGGTTGGCAGGAGCAGGGACCGAACAACGGGAACTCACCCCATCACAGGGATTCGAACCACCGACCTTCTGATCGGCAAGCCCAAGGCTCTGTGGTTTAACCCACAGCGCACCCGTGTCCTGTTCAAGGGGGATTCAAAAGCTGGCAGACTGCTTTGTGACTTTTTGGTTTGTGTAATAAAGGTTCTTGCCTTAATAAATCTGAGTTTATTTATTTATAGGCCAACAACATGCAAGGAGTACAGGCAAAAGTGAATGGAGCCTGCTGGATCAGGCCAAAGGCCTGTCTGGTCCAGCAGTCTGTTCTCACAGTGGCCAATGAGATGCCTATGGGAAGACCCAAAGCAGGCTCTGAGCAAAACACTCTTCCCACCTGTGATTCCCGGCACCTAGTATTCAGACGCATACTGGCTCCAACCGTGGAAGCAGAACATAGCCATTGTGGTTAGCAGCCGCTGAGAGCCTTATTCGCCATGAATTTGTCTAATTCTCTTGTAAAGCCATTTAAGCCAGGTGAAAAAGTACTTCCTTGTGTCTGTCATGCAACTTCCAACATTCAGCTTCTTTGCACTGCCCCAGGTTCTAATATTGAGAGGGTGGGAGAAAAACATTTCTCTGTACACTTTATCCACACCATGTATAATTCTGTATCGCTCTATCATAACCCCTCCCCCTACTTGCCTTTTCTCTAAACTAAAAAGTAGTAACTTTTCCTCATAGGGCAATTCTTCCAATCCATTAATCATATTGGTTGTTCTTTTACACACCTTTTCCAGCTCTAAAATCCTTTCTGAGGTTAGGTGACCAGACATGTACACAGGATTCCAAGTACAGTCACACCATTTATTTGTATTAATACTATTGCCATTCCAGCCACACAAAAGCCAGGCATTTCTACAAACACACACACAGAGAAAGAGAGAAAGAGAGAGAGAGAGAGAGAGAGAGAGACTCCATCTAGGAAGAGGTATTAGATCAGTTTGAAGACACATTCTAGGGAGGCAGAAGGAACTGAGTAGAGTGCAGAGGAGTACCAGTGAGGAAGGTAGCCTGAGGCAGGTCACGGCCCAGGAAGAGTCCTAAGGGTCAGACAAATAGGCCCTCTTCGGTATTGAGGTCTCCCACCCTGGAATAAGAATCATTATTACAAAACTAAAACCTAATATTGTAAGAAAGCCCGCTTTCCTTGAAACACACACCTATATCAGGACACAGTGGACGGAGGTTGAATATGCCCCAATCCTGTTGAAACTGTTCTACTTCACACTTGCCTTTCCTCCCAAACCCCACATAGGTGCCTTCAGGAGCAAAAGACTCCACTCCAAGAGTATTCATTCTATTTTCAAGCAAGCTTTCCTGTCTGTCTCTAGTTTATGCAGTCAGTATTTTGACACACACCTCAGAGTAATAAAAATGTATTGAGCTCATTGGGGGGAAACGATGCGGAGGGGGAACCAAAGTGCACATTGCAGGAAATACTGTTTGCACCACGGCAAGCAATGGGAAAGGGGATATTTGTACTTGTAAAATAGCCGAATAATTTACTCTTGCTATTCTTAGAAATAATTATTGAAAGCGGTTTAAATGTGTGTGTTCTTCCTTTTAACAATACAAAATGCTGTTTCTTTTTTCCATAGGCAGTCCCAGAAGAGAATGAACAGAAAGCTAGTGCCTCCCCCTGCCATAAGGTAGCTCAGCTTTCCCCACCACCAACACCTTCCATTCATTGCTGGATCCTTGTAGTTACTTGGAAGGAAAATCCCTTTTCACACATAATTTTTTATAACTACATTTATAAGAGAACTTGAAAGAAGACTAATTCTAGGTAAACCTCTTCGATAGTTAATGTTTCGTCAAGTAGCATACTAATCATGCTAAATAAGAAATAAATAATGCCTACATTGAAGTAAACTCAGAATCGGCATGACACATTTAGAGGAAAACATGCTTAGGATCCGAGTGTAAGGGCCAGACGATGTTATTTCTCCTCCAGAAATCGAACATGCAGGTGCCGCTGGCTGAACTTCAGGACTTTTGCTTTGGGTGCGCTACCCTCCAGTATTTAGTACACTCTCTTATTCCTCCTCTCCCCCACACACAAAATTTATACGCCGCTTGCTCGTACAGAACAAAGCAAAACAAGCGCTACAAGCGGTTTACAAACCCCAGCCAGCATTAGCCTTCGCTTTCCACCTGTTGCACGCTCGGCAGCCGCGCCCCAGGGTGGTGGAGCTGCTGGCATTCCTCCTGACCGTCCTTTAAACTTTGGTCACATGGCCTGACGCAGCCCTTCGAGAGAGGCAGCCTTTTGTACCTGGCTCCAGCCACCCTGCCTACGTCAACAGGTAAGCAGGCAGGCAGCCCTCCCTTGTCCTCCTCCACGAGAACCACCCGCGCAGTTGCCGCGGGCGCCCCTTCCTTACCTTACGGGGGACGCGCCCGCCGCCTCCTTGGCGCTGCTTCCCGGCGCCTCGGCATCGGCGCTGCTGGGGTGATAGGCTGTGAGCACCACCCCCTGGGAAGCAGACCAGCGGCTCATGATGCGGGCGAGGGCATCGTTGTTCCTGGACTGAGCGCAGCGCCGGCGAAGTTCCTGCCTCGCCCGGCCGCGGGGCGTATTAGCTGGCCGCGGGCCCGCCCCCTCGGAGGCGAGGCTGCGCTTCGCACTGGGCGTCGCGGGCGAGGGGAGGACCAGCCTCCGTCCGGACCGCCTCCAATGAGATCTTCGCAGCCTGGGCCGAGTACTCCGGCCGCCTTTTTTCTAAGCGAGTCTTGCTCTCGGGTGGCCTTTTCATGAGTCAGCCACATGTTTACGCTCATATATTCTTCGCGGGGAGGGATTTTACGCCGGCCTTTCCCCACCCCAGCCGGGAGCGTCGCTTTGCCTCTTCTTTTTTCTCCCTTTAGTTTCCTCCACCTCTTCCTTGCCAAGTGATTGTGTCTTCCGAGCAACGCTTCTTAACCCCTTGCTCGCAGGTTTCCTTCTCTCAGCGCAGGGATCTCAGGACGCCGTGGCACAAGCCTATCTATGATTGGCACGCATGGCCATCCCAGCGTTTCCTCGCCGCTTTAGCGGGACCGTTGCTTGCTCGCTACATGGAAACCAGAACTGATCCCGCTACTGTGCTAAGTCAGGTGCACTCAGCTCACTGACTTGCTAGGTTCGGACATTTGTAAATAATCGTTTATAAACGAGAGGAGCCAAACTAAAACTTGGAGTTTCTGCATTCCTCAAAGAAGTTGCTGCAACAAAGGAACTTTGGAGGCACATTTTAAGAACGTAAGATGAGCCCTACAGGGTGAGGCCAGAGGCGCATCTAATTCACTACCCTATTCTGCGGAATTTAGTTTGGGTTTGAGTTTTGATAGGAATGTGCTGTGTGTAATTACGCAAGCCGTTGTTATTATCCTTTGTTATTATCCTCTCTCTCTCTTTAGGAAAAAGGGTCTTCACTTGGCAGGTCACTTCAGGTGGCTGAGTATAAGAAAAAGGCACTCATGGAATCATAGCCTGTAGAGTTGGGAGAGATCGAGAGGGTCATCTAGTCAAACCTCCTGCAAAATCTCTTTCATTCCCTCTTTGCTGCTACGCAGACCAAGCCCTGACATAAAAAATAGATTCAGAGTTACTTGCGAGTGGTCATCCATTACACTTTTGGCAGGGTTAAAAGACACCTACCGCAATTATGGTTATTTGAGAATAGGTCTGGGATTTCCTGAATTCGCTCTTGTACAGCCTCTCTGTCTTGGAGCAGAGTGCATCATTTGTGAATCAAGACACAAACAGCAGCTGGGACAATTTGCTCCTATACAACCAGCTGAATGATGGGTTGTTTTTTGATTCAGTTTACCATAAGACATGTGTAATAGGAGGTGGCTCCCAATTTATTGTTGGGCCTCAACTCCCATCGTCCCTGAAAATTGACCATAGTGGCTGGAGCCAGGTCCTGCCCACCCATGAGGCAAGCTGAGGCGATTGCCTCAGGCGGCAGGATCACAGGAGTGGCAGTTGCTAATGGTGCAATTCCTGCCCCCCCGCCCCATCCTGTCCCTATCAAATGAATATTCATATAGAAAATGAAAAGGGATTAGATATGAACCTGCCCTTAGACTTGACTGGATTGCACAGTATTGGATATGTGTGTGTGTGTGTGTGTGTGTGTGTATACAGCTTCCTTTCACTCCTGTGAGATATGGATTTTTTTTTTAAAAAAAAAGGAAAATAAATATGTATTTGCCTATTTATGTAAAAAGTAAGAACAAGCTTGGGGCAGGTAACACTACTTGTCAGAGCCAAACACAGCAATTGCAGTGAAGCAGGCATTAACATCTCAGTCAAAACCATGGGCTGGCGGAACAGTCCTATCCGTTATTCAAAAGTGAGCCTTAAAAAGTTCAGTGAGACTTGCAGCCTAAATTGACCTGCTGCCCACCGGGCATGTGATCATTGTCATTAAACTTTTAAAAATTATCTTTCCTGTTACCTGAGCTCCTGGAGGATATACACCTGTGTAAGTGAAGTAAGGAAATCATAGACATGGTACAGCACAGTCCTTACACAGTCCTTCTACTCAGAAGTAAGTCTTATTGGATTCTGTGGGACTGAACTTCCAAGTAAGTGGGAGTTAGGATTTCAGCCTTAATAGAACATTGTCTTGCCATAGCTTTTCTTTGAACATGTGCTGTACAACACTGAAAGGATTTACAACTTTGATACCATGGAAGTATTCATTGTTTTAACTGCATACCAAAAGCTATCCTCTGCTTCTAAACATCCTACAGTGAATAAGAAAAAAAAACTTGAGGGAGGAAAGAAGAACATAGAATCAAATGTATATAATTTACAATAAATATGCAATACAGACATGATGTACAAACAATACAAGCCTTTGTTGTACAAAACCTTTGAACACAATACAATTCTATAAACTAAAACAGGATACAGATTGGGCATTCTAAAAATAAATATGCAAAAGCTGTCTTTCATTTAATAGGAATCTGAAAAGATTCCACAGCTAAGGTTGAACAAAGCAAAGTTTTTACATGTCGGAGTATGCAAAAGCAGCTTGATCCAGCTGAGCTGTCATTAGGGACTGCTGAAAGAGACAGAATTGAAAATGGTAAAGGAGGAACCACCTAACCACATGCTGATGGCACAGTGGGACTCAGGAAGGATTAGAATGACATCTAAAGAGAATCAGTAAATATTTGCCACTTTCAGAATTACAAACTCCTGCCTGCAGATACTGAACAGATTTATTTGAGAATATTGAGAAGATAAAAGCATGATTGTTCACTACTCTCAAATTTAAAACATAGTTTTTAACTGAAACTCTCTCCAAGTGAAAAAAATGTTCAGTGCTGAACCAAGCAATTGCATAGAATTCACTAAGAAGAGAGTAACAGGAATGCTGAAATATATTCAAGAACTTTTTCTCATTGGTGGATTCATTAACTCTTTAAAGTGTGCTTGAAAAGCAAGGATGAAATGTGTCTTATAAGACAGTATGTGCTTAATTACCATTAAAAAATACAATTAAGGTTAGTGCACCTTTCAGAATGGATCTATGGCTACAATTTTATGCACAGTGCACTGAACTCACAGGGACTTGCTTCCAAGTAAACATGCATGGAATAAGCCTGTAAACATCTTTGCCGTAACACACCCAATGTTGCTGCTGCTGAGACACTATGATTCTTTGTCAAGTGGCAGTTAGCTATTGTCTGTGCCATCTCAAATGTAGTGATGTGGTCCCAGAACGCCTAACAATTATGTGAGGTTGCTGGTGATGCACAACACAAACCCTTGCCAAGCCAGCTGCAGTCTTATGACCCATTCATATTTTAAACTTTTTTAAAAAACTTTCAATGCTGAGTGCTTTTACTTTCTGTAACCATAATGGATGAAAAATATGTCTTTGTGTACTTCCTCCCTTCCCAAGTTTTGAGCATTAACATAAGTACCCTCCTCCTCTTTCAATTTATTCTGAGGAAATTTCCATTTCCCTGTCTTTATTAGCAGGTTATGAAGATAAGGCAAACAATTAGGTAAACAAGGTGAGGTAAACAATTTTGTCTCCAACTTGCAGCAGTTTCCCAAACTTCTCAGTTTCCCAAGAATTAGGGGGCCATGTAAAGTCTGGTGGAATGCAAAGGCCTGCAACCTAAACAGAAAGCTGTGCCATGCACACAAATTGGGAGTTTCAATGGAATGAACAATAAAGGCAGCTGTAAGAGCTCACACTAACACCAACAACTGCAAAGACTTATCAAGGGCCAAGTCTCTCTTTTAAAAGATCTTCGGGTCACAAAGAATATCACAGTAGACGTACCTCATAAAATTGGCTAATTAAACTACGCTTAGTGCAAAGGTACGTAATATCAGCACAAACTAGGCCATGTAACCTTGTAAAGAGGTGCCTGGGTTTAACAGTACTGTAACATGTAGTGCTTCCTGCACTACTGCTCAAGGCCACTTGCTTCATTTTCTTTAAATGTGTTATGTGCACACTTGAGCATTTGTTTCTTTCATCTGGTTGTATTACACACAAAGTTTTGTTGGATATTAAGAGAATTCAATAAAAATTGTGATATTTATATTGGTTAATACTCTTTCCACAGGCATGCGGGGACAGATAGCGATCTCTCTGTAGTGCAAATTCAATATTTATTTAAGAAGCAAATTTACTCTGGTGCTTTTACAAGCTAAATCTGGCACCTCCTGGCAATTAAACAGAGGCATATCAGCAACGTGACATGGAAGGAAGCTTCACTGAATTTCACTGAGGTTATGCAGGTCTGCATGTTCAGCATTTTAAACTTCTGTCCATTCTTTGCTCTCTTAAATAAAAGATTAATGGTGAAATGTGGCAGGAATGTACAGCTGTAAAGTACAGACATAAGAGCACCCCTATAATACAGGGGAATTTAGGGGAGGGGAAGTATAATCCATGTTTCTACTTTTCTTAAAGTTTGATATCTCAGTACTCGTGAGCTATTTCTGTTTGCAGATTAATAAACCAATAAATTAGAAAAAGGTCGACTTGCAGTTAGTTAAGGCTACCAATCAATTGAGGTACCAATCAATCTTGCTTTTATGTGACCAAAATAAATCCCGCTAGTTTAGACAGTTGTTTCTCCATGGCTTAGCTGCAGATGCATTGTAATTAACTGTATTTAGTACTGGTACATGACTTACTTCACATTCAAAGCTAATGCAATATAAAAGTTCTGTCAGCAGGTTAAATAACATATACAAATAAATGGAGCTTGGCCCTTTTGTCCTACAGATAATTTTAAAAGGGTATGTTGGTGCACTCTGGTGGTTGCTTTTGTAACTATTTTTAATAAACAAGTGGGATGAGAGGAAACAAATAGTATAAATGTAGAGGGTACCACTCTTCACCAAGTAGTCACTTCATTGTGCAATGAATGACTATCCTACATGTATGGAAATCAATGGAATTTCCTACCAAGATGTATTAACCTTGATCCAGGAACAGCGCTAGATTGTATGACAGTTGTATGTAAATATCCCAATATGCAACAGACTGCTTTGCACTGCCTCTGCCATAACCTGAAAAAGAGTAACCAATATTTATTCTTGGCTTATTGCATGTGGTTTGTTTGTGGGAGATAAATTAAAAACTTGGGTTCAGACATACTGCTATGCCATACTGTGGTTTCGCTCTCAGTAGCATGGCAACTACAGGAGGGGTGGGGAGAGAAGCAAAGCAGCCATGATTTTATCATTGCTTGCACTTGCTCATCAAGCTATAGTTTGACTCAGTATTACATGCAAATGAGACTGCAGGCTGCTTTACATCACAGGCTTACAAATAGCTTTTTTGAACTGTTTTATATGCCACGCTGCCCTTTTTTTTCTTTTAGAAATCCAATGTGTCTGATGGTTTGCAGGTCCGCCTTGTTTAACAGAGCACCCCATAAAGAAAGAAAAGCTCTTTTTCAAGTGCATTTGGTCCTGCTCTATGAGGATACTCTTGAAATCAGCTCATCCTCCTTGAATTTATCTTCTAAGTGCATCAACGCTTTATATTTTCTATGCTATACTCCTTGTTATGTTTTTGCCACTAGAGCTGATCTGTATGCCTCTTTATTACTATAGTACACCCATTCACTTTCGCCAAATACTCTTCTTACAATCCTTTGTTCTCATTTGTTTCTGCCCCTATAATTTCAAACTGGAACCTGTTAAACAATGGGGGAAATAGCCCTCACTCTGTGGACTAGAATTCCAAACCCTGTCATTTAAGTCACCTTCCAAATCAAGTGTAAGGAGGTGGACCCTGTATGAATTTCCTGAGTTCTGGCATGTGCTGTGGATCCATAAGATATCTAACCATTTGCAATGAAATGTCACAAAACAACAACAACAACAAGCCTAGAGTTGTACAGTGTGCAGACAGCAACCATTTTAGGCGTGTCCAATTTCTCTTTCACACACACACCACATGCCTCTATGTCAAGCTGAAAGTTGGTATTCTCAAAATTTTCACTCATATGTATAGTAAACTAGACAATGGGCAATTTGTCCCCCATGAATGGTATACTTCATCTTGCCTAAAGGTAGGGCCAAGCCTGTATTTGCCTAGCACTCCGCCAGCTTTCATTCTGCTGACATGGAGCCCCTACAATCTGCTCATCATGAGTGAAGCACAGTGTCTACAACCCTTTCTCTGTGACAATGAGAGGCAGAAACACAGCTCCACCACCAGCACCCCACATGGTGGAGCAAATGCTGGGCTCTGGCACAGAGGCCCCAAAGGCCTTGCTGATGCTGATGCCAGCCTCCCTTTTTAATTTAAAACCAAAAACAAGTACAGGTAAGTGATTTTACATACCAGCACTCTAAAAGGAAACATCTGATGAGGTAGCTGCAACCACAACCATAATAACTTTCCCAGAATGCTTTTTGGCCACAACATTCAGTTCAGAGGCATTCTGAGAAATTAAGATGGCGGCTGCTGCAATGGATTCTTCACCTGGCACTTCACTTTTCAGAGCTGGACTGTCCATTGCTACCACCTTTCCCACTACTGCCTGCCATTCGCAATGAGGGAACTGCCAAAAGGCCCTCGGTTGTAGACCTCAGTGTCTAGGCTGAACAATAGGTACTGAGACACTCCTTCAAGTATATAGGGCTGAATCCATTAAGGGCTTTAAAGGTCAACACCAACACTTTGAATTGTGCTTGGAAATGTACAGGGAGCCAATGAGTTTTAGGACCGGTGTTATATGGTCCTGGCTGCCATTCCCAATCAGCAATCTGGCAGCTGCATTCTGGATTAATTGTAGTTTCTGGGTCACCTTCTAAGGTAGTCCCATGTAGAGCACATTGCTGTAGTCCAAGCAGGAGATAACCAGAGCATGTGCCACTCTGGCGAGACAGTGCATAGGCAGGTAGGGTCTCTGCTGGCATACCAAATGGAGCTGGTAGACAGACAAACTGGACACTAGAATTGACCTGTGCCTCCATGGACAGCTGTGAGTCCTAAATGACCCCAAGGTTGTGCACCTGGTCCTTCAGGGGCACAGTTATCCCATTCAGGACCAGTGAGCCCCAGCCCTGCTCACCCCCTATCCCTCAGTTCTTCTGTCTTGTTGGGATTCAGCCTCAATCCATTAACTGCCATCCACCCTCCAACCGCCTCCAGACACTCACTGACTCTCTATATGATAAACTCACAACATATAATCATAACTCAGAAATCCTAGAGCTTTTGAAAAATATCCATTCCTGTATTCCAGCCAGAAATGTAATGAGGAACAAATTACTAGAACTAATTTTAGAATACTTTTCAGATGTTTCCAGGTGGAAAGAGTTTGCAGTTGCACTGAATTGGTTGCTTGCCATCTGCTGGCTGAAATATAATGCTGCTGCAATGCAAAAGCACTTTCAGGAGTTTGTTAAATTCAGATGAGAGAAGTCTCGGAGTATCAGTTAGCAAACCATTTCAGAGAGTAATGAAGTTCTCATCCTGTATCACCTGTACCTTAATACTGGCAGATGGTAGGTGGGCATTTTGACCACCTGCTGTATTTTACATGACTCATGACTTAATTTGATTTCTGAGGCAGCCGAATTTTTAAAGGAGAAATGGGCAGGGTTTTCTCTCTCTTTACAACTCCGTCTCTCTCAAACCCCAAACCAAAATACCGCTAATCTGTTCAGGAGGAACAAGGAAAGATGTTCCTATTCCAGCAAGCATTCAGAGAGTAATGGCAATGGTCGTTTTGGGCAGGCAGGATATTATTATTATTTATTAAATTTATTGGGGGGCTACTAAGGCAACACAAAGCAACTTACAATACACAAACAAACAAATAAATGTCAGGTGCCTGCAAGCGGTGTGTGCAGCCCCAGGCACCCACAGTCCTGGGGCCAAGCCAGAGGGCCTCCATTCCTCTGTCTCTCTCCCATCAAAGGTCATCAGAAAAGGCAACCAAAGAAGTTTCCAAAACAAAATCGGGCCTAAACCCCAATGAAAATGGATCTAGAAAATTAGTTTAATCCAAGATAGCCTGTATCTGGCATGCAACTACTTACTCAAGAACGTTGCCCAAGAAGGGGAGATTAGCATTACAGTAGTAACTCTGGTTACGAACCATCCTCCTTGCAAATGCTTCGGGTTACGAGCTCCGCTAACCCAGAAGTAGGCGCTCCTGGTTGCGAACTTTGCCCCAGGATGCGAGTGGAAATCACATGCCAGAGGCATGTGCACAGCAGGAGGCCCCATTAGCAAAAGCACACCTCAGGTTAAGAACGGTTTCGAGTTGAGAATGGACCTCCAGAACGAATTAAGTTCATACCCAGAGGTACCACTGTACTGACCAAATCCAGGTAGGGTTTCTTAAGGAATGGCCATACTTATCACTGTTTCCTTTCAGCAGACAGAGACCAACCCCTCTTGCAGCTGGCTGTCCCCTCCCCACTAGTTTTTCTCAACTATGACTGGCAAGAGACATGGGCACAAGTCATGGGACCTGGATTGAACCAAGCACCTTGTCCACATCCTTGAGCCATACAAATTTAAACTCACCCCACATAACAGAACCAGACAGTGTTCTGGACACCTCTAGAGATTCATCTGCTATAACAACAGGCAGGATCCTGGCAGATACAAGCAATTTTATCCCCAAAACACTTTGCAAATGAGCCACAGCAATCCACCATTGGTTCTACCACCTCCTTCGGCCCACTCTATAAAAGGCCCCATACTACCTGGAAAAGCTCTGGACTTTCATGATGGACTTTGCAGATTGACAGGAAGGATTCGAAATCGACGAGATCAGAGATTTACAGAAGATTGGGAAAAGTTTACAGAGTATATGCATAATTTAAGTGTAAAACAAATAACGCTTGTAAGCCTTAATGAAGCTCTGTAAAAAGAAATGTTAGAATATGAGTGAAACAAGATTTAATTTACAAAAATAATAGTGGAAGGTTTTAGAAATGTGTAAGAAATTAAGAAGGGAAGGAGTATCAGTCAAGTTGAGGGAAGTCAAAAAAGAGAATGGATGTAAAAAAGATGTATGAATTGTATTAATTTCTTATTTGAAAACTGAATAAAAATTATATATATATATAAAAAAGGAAAAGCTCTGCCAGAGGGCACCATGAAGATGCAATGGAGGAAGCAAAGTATGCATTGGTTGTCACTTTCACTGCCACTGAGTAGGCTTGATAGTGACCAATTGTATTCAATTGTGTTCAACTGTATTAGTCTGTAGCTTTCCTCCATTTGCGTGGAAGGTGTCTCTCAGCTTGTTTCATTGCCCTGAGCTCTGGTGTGCACAAAAGTACCAAGCGAGATATACAAAGTGGGAGAGGACACAAGGGATTATTGTGTCAATGGCCTGTTCCACAAATTAGCCAGCGCTTCAACAGAAACACCAGTCATATTAGCCAGAACATTTGTTATGAGTGCTGGGAATAGTAGCTCTGTGGGAGTTAAACTACAGCTCCCCAGATTATTTGGGAGAGAGCCATGTGTTTTAAATGTATGGTGTGGATGTCACCTTGTTCCATCTAGCTTTATACAGCTTTGTCCACTGGATGGAAGCAGCTCTAGAGGATTTCAGATAGGTCCTATCAAGAGATACCAAGGGTTGAACTTGGGCCTTGTGCTTGAGCTAGTGCCCTCTTGTGTCTCTGGTGAAGAATGCCCATGCATATGAAATCTCACGCTACAACAAATGAGCATGCTTGTTTGGGATATATCACAGAGCTTTTTTCTGCTGATCAAGCCATGCCTTGCTTTGCGAGGCAGTCTGGAGTGCTTGTGGAATTTCAAATCAGAATGGCTAGGGGATTATAAATATTACTTGTAAACTATTGATACAATAAGTATTAATTACTATTCATTATGAATCTTATTTAAAAGGGAAGTGCTTACTTTTTTGAAAGTGAGCGTTATATATATGCACATATTGCAAACATGTAAATTTCAATTTGTTTTCATAAGCCACACAGGGAAAGGCAGTCTTTTCTGTGCTGTATAGTCTGTTCTGTTTTGAAGAGATTATAAATATATTTGGGTTTTTTGTTTTGTTTAGTTTAGACACCATATATCTAATCAAAATTTAACACTGTTTGAACACTTATCTGAAGTCCACAGACCCCCTTTAAATTTGAATATGAGAGTTTTTTCTGATTCTGGTGAGTTTTGTGTTATCTAAATTTCAGTGAAATTGCTATTACCATAGTAAACATCTCTTGAATTTGGATGCAAATGAAAGAAATGTTAATGTATACAAGATGTCCTGTGATCTAAAACCTAATTCTTTTCCAACAATGGTAGGACAGATTTGATAACCAGAGCATAATGGTCTGCTCTGTTAGTCAAACCAACAATTAAATGTGGTCAGAAAGGGGAGGGGGATGTTTGCTCTGGTTGCTAAGCAGTGATTCATCATTTGTGTTATAATCATTTGTAATATTTGCTCTACATACTCAATAGATAAGAAACCAAGTTACATCTATCTATCTGGCGTCCTTTAAAAAATCATCATGTATGTCATAAAGTTCAGGAATTTTCATTTTTTAAAAAAATAAATGCATACTTGGACAATCCAAAGATAAGCACTTGGCTATCCTTCACCACAAGTTCCCAGGGCAGGTTACAATAACATAATATACAAACCAATAAAATAGTTGCAATTATAAAAACAAGTAAAACCATTCCAACTAGAACAAAACAGCCCTTTGGTTTTAATAAGAGAAATGTAAGTGTGTCCTTAATTTTCTCACTGAAGTTTCATTTTGCAGGTTCTCCAAATATTTTTAAAATATTTTATTTGCCACTCATTTGTAAGCTTTTTAATTGGTGTACTGCGTGTGGAAGAGACAGAAATATTTTAAATTTCTATATTTTAAATTTCTAACTTTGTGGTACCTTGAGTGGTTCAGCCCTGAGCTAGTGGGGGGGGGGATATACTTAATAATTAATTAATTAAATAAATCAATGGCACCCAAAAGTGGATTATGCCACCAGTGGGTGTTATTTGGTCTGTGATATACCATATTTTTCCATGTATAAGACTTGGGTTTTTTTACCAAAAAATAGGTTTAAAATTGGGGCTCGTCTTATACACAGGTAGTGCCGAGGAGTGTTTTCTTAATTTGGAGTACCCAAAAATAAGGGGCATCTTATACATGGGGGCGTCTTAGACACGGAAAAATACGGTATATAGTATGTTTTATGAGAGTTATAGGTTGCCCTACGAGAGAATAGGTACATGTGGTTCACCACTCTCCAGTTTATCTCAGAATCAGTGTAATAAGAGAGCTGGGGGGGGCGGAGTGTCCCACCCTTCGCTAATACACTTTCAGGGTGGCTAACAGCCATGCGACTATTAACACAATAAACAAAATAAACAACACAACATAATAATGTCAACCAACAGGGGTAATAAGAAATACTGAATTCAGTAACATTTACTTCCTGGTAAGTGGATTTAGTTATAGATCGCAGTCCAGTGCTGCACAAGTCTGCTTCCCATTGACTTCAATGAGCCATATTCACAGATTTGTGTGTAGAGGATTGCAGCCTTTAAAATCCGCCCCTCTACTATTATTGATACCGTCTTTATGTAATGTGCTATACAAGTATCTTTTGTAACATCAGTGACCGCTTTACTTATGAATACAGTACTGTCTTGTTTTTTATTGGTCTGCCCATTCTTTGTCTTGCTTTGTTTGTTCAGTGTTTCTCATATTAGTCATTTGAGCCTGTTCTACCCATTTCTGTCTCCTTTGTTCGTTGTTCTAAAGTATTATTTCACATTGGCTGTGAATTTATTTAATTATATGTAAACATATTTTAATTGTGTACAGCGTTTTTATCAACAGGGAAGCTTCCTAAAAATAGAAGGAAATACTTTTGGTGTACTATTTTTATATTTTGACTTACACCCAATTTGCATAGAAATATTAGTAGTGGAATCCTGGAAACTACATAATTTGTTAACAGAACAAGAATGTATAACGCAAATCAGAATATAAATTACTTTTTTTTTTTTTTTTTTTTACAATTAAAGCAGTGTATTAGCACTCATTTCAGAAACTATAGCAGCCCAAAACTAGTGTGTTAGTTAATCAGTGCATAAATGAATCAGTTTAATTTGCTGCAACTAAGTAAAGTTGTTTCTGGGCCACCCAGAGTCGCCACAGTTTCTAAAATCTTTGATAACCCATAGTTTTCTACTATTCCTAGTAAGGTAGCCATGTTAGTCTGCTACAGAAAAACCAACGAAGAGTATTGTGTCAGTCTGGAGACTAATCCATTCATTATGGCAAAAGCTTTGACAGACTACTGTTCACTTCATCAGATGCATGAAAGCTTGTGCCTTAATAAATGCATTAGCCTTTAATGCACCACAAGGCTCTTCGTTGTTGTTTTTACTAATTAACTAGTTAACCTAATGAAAGGAGATAATCGAGGACAGAACTAAAATGGATTCAAGAGCAACAGTCCCTAAAGATGAAGCAGAGAAGAAATCTGAACTGGATGTCCTATTCTAAAACACATTCGGTCTACTCTGCTTATAATTTAGTTGAATAATGTATTTTTGATAATATAGAGAGAGTAGAGAGGTTACAGTGAGGAGTTATATGAAATGAAGCAGCAGGCTGAGCACAATGTTTGATTCCTGTTTGAATCCAAGGCTGCAGCTATGGGAGAAGCAAGACCCTCTTGGGGTATCAATACTGTGAACCCCTCCATTGTAAGCTCAGGTTGTGTGTCTGTGTGTGTACACACACACACACACACACACCATATATCATAATGACACCACAATCTCTGTTGTGCCTCATTTCCAAAAGGAAACACAAACCCTAGGTAAAACCACTGGAACTCATGGAATCTCACACCACTCTGAGATTGGGGTGGCATGCAATATTATGTTCACACACATATGGTGATCTTCCTCCTCTCACAAGACTGGGCTTCTTTCCGCTGACTATGACATCATCATCACCATCATCATGCTGATCAACTGCTCTCACGATTCAAAAGGAAAGTTTTATCATGTTAGAAATACAAAATTCAAGTATTCTTCCATTTCCGTTGCATATCCAAATGCTTACCATGAATATCTCTCTAATGAGTAGCAAGAACATACTTGCTACCTGTTAGTTGCATTGATTTCCTTCTTGTCACCCATCCATTATTAAGATTTGCCTCTGTATTTAACTATTCTATCAGTGTCTGAAGTTTGTTCAACGTTGCTGCATTGGTCTGCTCAGCCTTGGAAAAACATTATGCCTTCCAGTTCTATGCCGAATAAGCATTAAAAACATAAATATTGTGTTCTACTCTTGTTTTTTATTTCCCATCGGTACTGCTGATTCTCTAACTACCAGGTCAGCTCATAATGATTTCAGATAAGCAAGCACCATCATAGTAATTTATTGCTTAACTGTAGGTCATAACAACAGTAAATAGAAGGGGATAAATAATTAAAGTCAACAAGCACAGATGCATAACAGTAAATAGGCATTGCACTGCATAAAATCTGGGCAAGGGATAAATTTTAGCCTCACAAAAAAAGTTAATCCACAGTAACATAATACATTTGCATAGGCCGCCTCCACCATAATGTTTAATTAAATCAGACTTGTCTTCCCCGTTTAGGTATATCAGTGTCTAGACCCGAATTCCCTGCTGGCTTTTTCCCTTTTTGAAGTGTGGCTGATTCAGTTCAGTAACTGTGTTCAAGACTCAGCTTACAAAGACCTTACATTCTGAGTGTAATCAATCGAGTGTCTTTGATGATGCCAGGATAGCCAAAGCTTGTCTAATTAATTAACTGAGAGTGATTAATGACTCAGGCATTTATCAATCAGTATTTTTTACACATTCTCAATATTATGCATATAATATGAACCCAAGCAAAACTATCTCAGCACAGAGAAGTTCCTCCTGCATTCCATATGTAGCAGCCATGAGTATGCTCCAGGCAAAATTTCTCCATCCTTATTTCTTCATTGCAAATGATTCAACGTATAACCATGTCATTAAAGTAAATTTAAAATGTATAACATAATCCTTTTAACAAATGTAAAATGAGATGCAGTCTTTTGCAAATCTATGCATTTAGCAAAGTATGGGAGAGGAAGGATTTTTAAGGCATATATTTACAACAAACATACCATGCATACTACAGTTCAAGAATAATCCTTTTTTTAAAGTGATAATTCAAGCGCTTCTAGCTGAGCAAACATGGAAAGACACCTGGCCCTCACAGCCTGACTCATTGAGGTATCTATTATTTGCTAGGAGACTTCCAAATCATAAAGAAATCTGGAATACAGAAAACCAAGTATCCAAACAACTGATTCTGAATGTTCAGTAGGGCTTTAAACTTTAATTTCTCCAACAGTAGCTACCCATGTTAGGTGGCAAGTTATGTTTGAATCTAAGGAGACTTTCCAGAGCAGTTTATAGCATGGTAAGGGAGTCTTCCAATGAGAACATAAGAGCTATGCTGGTCCATCTAGTCTAGCATTCTGTTCTTACATTGGCCAATCTGATGCCAATTGGAAAACCCCATGCAGAATCTGAGTGCAAAAGCACCCTTCCCAACTGTGATTCCCAGCAACTGATATACAGAGGCATACTGCCTCAGAGACAGTGGAGACTGTATATGTAAAAAAAAAATCCTGCTAGTTATGGTCTTTAGATTCCAGCAATATTCAAGATACTCTCATCACTAGTCAAGTTTGAAAAACACATTTTTAACAACAGTTGATATGTATACTGCAAAAGTTTCCTCCAAAGCACACTACCAGAAAACAAGCCTGATTTGCACAAGGCACAGAAAAACTTCAGGTACTGCTGAGTTCCTATTTTACTGACTTAAACCATAATCAGAGTAAGTAAGGGATAAGAATATGAGTAGCCCAGAATCAATCTACCTTGCTGTCTATCACATGCAGTTGGGAACATATGCATATGTACAGTTGGAGAGATAACAGAGTTCCATTGTCACTCAAAACACATTTTTTGCTTACAGAATGCATGCTATGTTAACCACTGCCTTGTAAGAAATTACTTGTAAAGAAATCAGAGCTACCACTTCATGCATTAGCAAACAGTTGTGCAAATATCAATGCTTAAAGGCTGAAATGGGTCCTCTCTAAGGATATGCATATTATGATCGTTTGTATTCCAGGAAAATCAATTTCCACTAACATACCCCCAAGTTTTGATTAAGTTTTTAAGTCTTATTTGATTAAGAGAAAAGCAAACAGGCTTGAAACATCAAAATGAACAGAGTGGAGGGAGGATTACATTGAAAACATTTTCTAGAAATCAGGATGAAAAAAGTTTAAAATAATAAATAAAATATGTGTCGAGATAGTTTGCTAGTGTAGAATCTACCTCACTCCCATGAGTCTATGTGAATATATCCTCATTTAATGGTTCTACACTAGGGCCACCTGCAACAATTATATTTATATGAAAACATATAAATTGTGTTATATAAACATATTGTAACTTCCACTAATAAAGTTATTGCACTCCTCCTCATTACAAGTGATATTTATAAAACAAAATCAATACAAAATATCAGTTCTCCCATTTAAGAGCAGCAGTCACCCTAGAACAGAGTTACCAACTGACAAGGCATTTAAAAACCTATTGCTCCCCAGAGGATCTGCCACAGGTGACTAAGAGTGTATAGTTTGGTATCTGTATGTTTTCTCCAAGGAGCGGTTTGTGTGAATATGCAAGAAGTGGTTTGAATTTAATCCAGAAATTTCTTGCACAGGGAAAGGGGTCCCTATCCTATATATTTTCAGCTACCCAATCGCACAGGCACTCTCAGCTTGCTTTTGCTTTGTGTTTTCTCTGTCCCTTCCCAAGGGCCAACAGTCCTGACTCCCATTCCCCAATGGCATGTCCAGTTTGGGATGGAATTGACAATTTAGTCTGATGTCGAGAGACTTGCCTGATAGTGACAATGGGCATATCCCTAAAAGAGAGGTGGGTGGGCGTGTTGCAAGTGTGTTGGGTGAATTGCTAGGAGGGGGGTGCATTTAGATGTCAAGGAAATAAACAACTCTCTGACTCTTAGAAGACATTTGAAGGCAGCCCTGTTTAGGGAAGTTTTTAATGTTTGAGGTTTTATCTCTTTTTTATTATTAATATCCTGTTGCAAGCCACCCAGAGTGACTGGGAAAACCCAGACAGATGGGCAGGGTATAAATAATAAATTATTATTATTATTAAATTAGTATAAATTATTATTATGCATTTAAGTGTTAAAGAAACAATATACTGAGACTGAGTAGGCACTAAACATATAAGAAGCACAAATATTTCCTTCAAAGAATTCAGCCGTTTGTTAAGGGTTCCTGGGAATAGTGAATCTGAGAGGGGTAAACTACAGTGCCCAGAATTCTTTGAGGGAAAGAATGGGGTTTCAAGGTGCCCAATGCCTGAGAGAAAGAATGTGAATTGGGGCGATGGGGTGGGGGAGTGTATAGAGAAAGTGTAATAACTATATTTGTGGATTTTTGCAAAAGAGGAGTTAAACAGGCTTGTGTGTGAAGAGCCTGAAAGCTCTTCGTGCGTGAAATTGCTGGAGCGCGGTGCGTGCGCCCGCTCAACGGAGCGCTCCGAATGGGCGCGCGCGAGAGAGAACCGCGGAGAGTCTCCCGCCTCGGATGCTGCGAGGCTTCTGGTTGGAGGAGCCTGGGTGGAGCGCGCGCGCGAGCAGGCGGCGGCCGCCTTACCTGAGGTGCAGGTAGTGCACCAGCTTGGTCACCACAGTAACCATCTTGGCGAGGTCCACCTTCTCAGAGACCGAGTCCGAGACGAGCAGGAAAGGGCGGGAGGTGGTGGTCTCCGGCTGCGCTTTCCTGAGGGAAGGATGTCTCCAAGACCCGCCGGGGCCACTTCTTCCCTTGCCTTCTTTGTACGCGCTGCTGCTCGTGTCCCTGGGCGACTTTCCTCAGCTGAGGCTTCCGCCTGCTCGGCATGAGGGTGGGCGCCGTCTGTCGCCCTCCCTCCTGCCTATGCTGCTGCTGCTGCTACTACTGCTTGGCTGTTCACGGGAGGCGACGGACAGAGGGAGGAGCGGGCAGGCGCACAGCTATGTGGGCAACAGGCTGCCTCTTGGGCGAGCTGTGGCTTCTTCCCTCCTCCTGCTGCTGCTGCTACAAGGAGTCGCGGTCCCACCCGGCCGCTGCCACTACCGACCCCTCTCGCCGCCCCAGAGCTTAAGCGCGCGCCGAGCAGCGATAGGAAGAGATTGCGGGTCGCGCCAGCTGTCATCTAATCACCTCCCTGGAGTGATTTCAGGCAACCTATCGCAAAGCGCGCCACTGTTTCAGGCAGAGTGCGTTTGTCACCCGTGTGGCGGGCGGAAATTCAACAGGTGGTGCTTCCTGGCATAGGAGCCAACTCCTAGGGGTCGAAGTGCCGGATTTACGTATAAACTAAACAGGATAGCTTAGGGCCCCACTCTCTTGGGGGCCCCAAAAAAATATAAAGGGGAAAAAACCTGGATGTACATTCCAAAATATAAGATAAAAAAACACCTGCATACAGCAACCGTGTTTTGTGTTGTGTAGACTGCTATGATGTAAGTAATTGGCCCTGCCTACTAGCCTAATCCGTAAAATAGCACTGGTTTGCTCATTTCTATATCCGTACAGTGGTACCAAAAAAAAAAAAAAAACCAGCAACAATTTGTTGTTGACAAAGGACAGCTGGACATATACAGTGGTACCTCGGGATGCGAACGGGATCCGTTTCAGAGCCCCGTTCGCATCCTGAACAGAACATAAGACGTGACTGTGCACATACGTGGGTCACGTTTTGCCGCTTCCGTGCATGCGCATGACGTCATTTTGACCGTCTGCGCATGCGCAAGGGCGAAACCCGGAAGTAATGCGCTCCGTTGCTTCCGGGTCGCCAATGAGTGCAACCCGAAAATATTTATCCTGAAGCATATTTATGCCGAGGTATGACTGTAAAGGGACATGGGTGGCGCTGTGGGTTAAACCAAAGACCCTAGGGCTTGCCGATCAGAAGGTTGGCGGTTCGAATCCCCGCAATGGGGTGAGCTTCCATTGCTCGGTCCCTGCTCCTGCCAACCTAGCAGTTCGAAAGCATGTCAAAGTGCAAGTAGATAAATAGGTACCGCTCCGGTGGGAAGGTAAACGGTGTTTCTGTGCGCTGCTCTGGTTTGCCAGAAGCGGCTTAGTCATGCTGGCCACACGACCCAGAAGCTGTACGCCGGCTCCCACAGCCAATAAAGCGAGATGAGCGCCGCAACCCCAGAGTCGGCCACGACTGGACCTAATGGTCAGGCGTCCCTTTACCTTTATGACTGTAAAGGGCCCCATTACCTTCAGTAGTTTAGGGCCTCATCAAACCTAAATCCCACCCTGGACACCCCGCCTCCCACCATGAAATATTTGAGGAGTCCGGGTATTGCCATTCAAATAGTTTCCGTGTGCCATGTCATGTGATAGATTATGTGGGGCAGGTTGGCATCCCTGCTACCTGGTGCACCTTCCACATGTGCCTGCCAGGCACAGTCCTATGTGTTTAACAGCTGAAGTTCATGTGGCATACTTTCGCCTGACATAGACAGCATTCAGTTCATATAGTGCTATCTTGACCCAGTTTGCAGGCATCTGTGAGCCCCAAGTAGAAGCACATGGCATCGGTTGCTACATGTGTCAATCACTTTTCACATAGCTCTTCTCCATTCTGTGGATTTCGAATGAAGTGGAAGCTCAACAGTGAAATTCAGCTCAGGGCTATATCATAAGGAAAGATTCTAGAAGTCACAAAACGGTGAGCCTCCCAAAAAAAAGGTTCTACCTGTACTGTCACACTTCCTTATCCAGTGTTAAGGGTTTTTTCCTCTGCCACACAATGGAAGGATATAGTGCAGAGAGACAAGTGTGCACATTGTCTAAAGCTGTGATTAACTAACAAAAAGAAAGGGAGGGGGAGAGAGAGAGATTAAAGTCTTAGTCATTACCTGACCAGATGGGTAATAATTATATAGGCTCTTAATCAGAAAAGTAAATGGTCTAATTAAATCACATTTGGAAATATATATTTAAAAAACAAAGATTAATCTTTAGACACTGATACCAGTTAATGAGGATTTAATGTTTATGGTTGTAATTTGCTGTACATTGGATTATAATCAGTAGCGAGTGTAATGTGTCATTAAAGATTTCCTAAACACCTAAACAGAAATTGCTCATTCAAAATGGGAATTTTTGAAAGCAGACATTGACTCATTGGTATATTTTCTAGATACATCCCAGAAAAAAGCTGTACTTGTGCCAGATGAGTGGGGTATGTATGTATGTATGTATTATTATTATTATTATTATTATTATTATTA
The DNA here is from genome assembly GCF_965153285.1 of Podarcis tiliguerta. Taxonomy (NCBI): domain Eukaryota; kingdom Metazoa; phylum Chordata; class Lepidosauria; order Squamata; family Lacertidae; genus Podarcis; species Podarcis tiliguerta. The sequence goes on along the minus strand of NC_139536.1, from coordinate 62,617,893 downwards.
TTATTATTATATTTATGTCAGCACAAATAAGTTGATATTCAGAGTTTTGTGTTTTGGTGTCTGACTGCAGTAATGCTCCACAACCACGGATTCTTTTCAGTCTGGTTTAAGACTGAAATTGCCTCACTTGCCCTAGTGCAGGGTTGCGGACCTGTAGACTATAATTTCGATCATTCTTGATCATTGGCCATGCTGGCTGGAGCTGATGGGAAATGCAGTCCACCAACATCTGGAGGGCCATAGGTTACCCATCCATTGGATGACATATACCTGGAGATAAATAGGGGAATGTTGTTTTGGATCTCTTGCCTGCCTTGATAGTATCTGACCTGGATTGTGCTGCTGGGATGCAACTTGGGTATACTTCTTTCCTGGTGGTAAACCTCAGGATGTGGTACTACACCTTTCAGAATGAATTTAAATATCTACGTGAAAGTGCTGAGAAGAATTGAGTATAGTGTTATTATTGGTATGTTGGTGATACTCAATGAGTTGTCTCTGTTTCCCATCTAATCCTAGGGGAGCAGATGAAATTCTGAATAGCTGTCTTAAATCATTGATTGATTGACATATTTCTATACCAGCAAATCGTAAAATATCAAGTAGGTTTACATGCGTATAACATCATTTATATAATAGCTAAAGTAGGCTGGTTTAGATTGTGGCAGTCGTGAAGAGGGAAAGGCCTAGATTTCACCTCTGCTTTTAGCAAAAAGAATGAGATAGTGGAAGATCAATCCACAGTCTTCCAAATCATATCTAGTTTAGCCCTTGGTCTTCTTAAATGTGTCTCTGACTTCAAAGACAATATTTTCACAAAGAAAACTCTCTCTAGTGAATAGCTCCTGGAGATGCAGACAGCTCCAGTTTTTGTTACATTATAGTGCAAAAAATACCGAAAACTTGGTGATTCAGAATTCTCTGTGATTCAGAATCCCCTCTGGATCAGATCCACATAAGATGCAACAATGTGGGTTAGCTGGCTCTATATTCACACTATGCCCCCAAATCACACTATGCCCCACATTATGGTCCCCCAAAACATTTCCTGAAGGTCAAAGAACTCTCTGGAATGGGGTGGGATGAGGCACAATGGGCTGCAGCAGCATGGGATAATTGTCAGAATTTGGTGTGACTACTTATGCAAGAAAGCTTGGAACCTAAGCCTATATGAGAGCCCAACCTGATGACCTCCAGATGTTTTGGACAAGTTCTACCTAGGGCTGATGGGAGTTGTAGTCCAAAACATTTGTAGGGCACCAGGTTGGTGGAAGGTGCTTTATGTCCCTTTATGTAGTTTTTTATTGTAACTATATGTAAGCTAAATTATACAATTAGAATAAAGATTACAATCTAAATAACTGGTTACATCTGCTTATTTAGTGTTATTGATTCTGCTTCTATGATAGAGACTTGTTTCAAAGTACACAGCTGCAAGTTCAAGAAGAAGAAAACAAAAGAAGGTATGGAGAATGGAGGCAGGTGAACTCTTGAACTAGACCAAGAAGGAATGGGACATGAAATTGTGGATGTGAGAGCATCTAAGGTCCCTAAGCTCAGTTGTTCCCTGCCCACAGAGATTTCATAAGTCAGTGCCCACCTTAGTGCTTAGAAAGCCTGGGTTTTCTGCTAGAAACCAAATCCATGCTTGTACCACATTCCTTACTTAACCAATGCAATGGCAGAAGCTTAAATACTAACTTTAAATAATGTACATATGTACATTTGAAAATAATAATATGAATTAGAACATTCTATTACATTTCATATTGCTGGCTTACTTTTTTCCAAGAGCTAAAAAGTGGTATATGAGCACATGCCAACATGAAAGAGAGATCTATCTTTTTATTGTTTTCTGCTTGGAATGCTGGCTAGTCAGAAATATATTTCCTAAAGCAGTGGAAACCCTTAAATCCTTTGTAGTCTTCATATTTGAATACTCACTGGGTTCTAGTTTTTGGCTTGTTGATTGTATAAAACGTTATAAGACCAGACCATTTGTCATGTCATTTCAAAACTTGGGAGTTGGTAAAAGAGTCAGAATGATAATAATTTAAATAAACTTACCCTGTAGAGCAACATTACTGAAGCTGCTACTTAAAATAAGAAAGACTCTGTTAAAAATAGATACCTGTTTCACCCATGGATTAACTTGAGTCATAATCCACTAAAGCTCTGTGCCTAGGTACATTTTCAAACCATGCCCCAAATAGTTTACAACGAATGCAGTTACAGTACATACATTGCTGTACCATTTTATTTTCATCTGGTCATGCTCAGCATTAAGTTCTAATGCAAACAACCCAAGAACACATCCTACAAAAGGCATTGGCTATCCGTTATCATAGATCCAACATTTATTGACACTGAAGCTATGAATCACTGGGTTGTATTAAATGTATTACCCAGGAAAGTGCTCTGCGCAATGATTTCTCCTTGTGCAAGTCAACATTCTCCCCCTCTCCTCTTCTTCCAAAGCCCCTAAATCTGTTTTGGTGTTCAGGTTGGCAGAGGAACTCTTCTGGATTGTTCCATCGCCCTCAAATGCTTGGGATGCTGGTGGCCTAGAAGACGGCATACTCTTTGGAAGCCCCTAAACTGTGGAACTCACTCCCCACAGAGGTGTGATTGGTATCTTCACAACTGTCAATGAATGCTGAAAACACACCAGCTTACCCTGGCTTTTGACACCTGAGATGTATATATATCTAGGACCCACCTTATTTTCTTATTGTAAGTTATTTTAAACTGTTTTTAAGATTGTGTTTCAATTGTTGCAACTTGCCCTGGAACCTTAGGGTGAAGGGTAAGTAAAAAATTAATATCATCATCACCACCACAATAATATTATGCTTGGATATATTTGACCCATTTGTTAGTATGAAGTCATTCAGCTGCTTCACGTGCAAATAAGCCTGAGATGAGGAAGGACATTGGTATAATGTCTATGGATGTCACAAAGGCACTGACATCCATCTAAAGCAAGGAAAAGTGCAATTCCACTATGCAGTTCTGAAGGGCCATTTGGGAACTGTCTCCCAGATTAAAAGTTCCGTTTTCATTAAGCAATTGCTTGTGTTTCCTTCCTTTCCTATAGTACAGTGTTTGAATTACCGGTTTGGGGGAGAAGACCCTTCTGCCGCCTTCCTTATCTACTGCTTGTAGACAGTTAAGGGGAGAATGACTTGTTTAGAATTGGGGGGATTCAGTAAATGGGGCTAATGGATTTCACAAAATTTCATAATTTGAGCACTGTGGTGTACTTCACTTGCCCATGCTGGGAAAATGCTTCAGAATAAGAAGGTGGATAGATAAAAAGCAGTGTGTGTGTATATGTGTCAAATCTCACAGGCCCAATAAACAAATCAGGGTAATTGTACAACATGTGCTATTTAATTCAAGGGACCACTTCGCTGCAGACAAATGTGCCCTCAAAGTCACATACTGAAGACTAGTTTCGTTGCTCTTTCTGCTTTCTGGGGGATGAGTTTTTACTAATTAAACCGGTGAACTCCACACCATCCTCTTATACTTTCAGTGATATATGGGTAAGACTTAATGCAGTCCTATAACTTTCTATTTGCATTAACAATAGCTGTAATTTTGGACTTAGCTTCACTTCCACATGTTCTTGTGCATACAAACATTATATTGCAATGGAAGCAGCTCTGTGGCTAAGACAAGTGGCTTTATAAAACTTGATCATTATATTCATAATAAAATCAAGACAATTTTTATCCCAGTAGAAAATTTAGCATAGAAATTTTACCTTAATTTAACCAAATTTCAGAAATTTCTGACAAATCTTAAATTTCAGCAAGGCAATCCAACAAGGCTATGAAATTCTGGGGAGGAACAAAGACCCAGAATGGCTTTCTCAAAAACAAGTCATGCCAGATGAATCTCATTTCTTTCTTTTTTTTGGGGGGGGGGGGGTAGAGTTAGAAGGTTGGTGGATCAGGGGAATGCAGTGGACTTAAGTGCATCTTGATCTCTGTAAGAGTTTTGACCAAGTCCTATTCTTGCAGAGAAGTTGGTAAAATGTGGGCTGGACGTGGTAACTATTAGGTGGATTTGTAGCTGGTTGACTGACCAAACCCAAAGAGTGCTCACTAATGGTTCCTCATCACCCAGGAAAAAAGTGACAAGTGGGGTACCACATGGTTCTGTCCCAGGTCTGTTGTTGTTCAATGTCTTTATAAGTGACTTGGATGAAGGAATGCCACAGAAGATAGAGTTGGGATTCAAGATTACCTAAACAGATTGGAGAACTGGGCCCAAACAAAATTAATTTCAACATGGACAAATGTAAGGTTCTGCAGTTAGGCAGGAATATAAGATGGCTTGCCAGTAATACATGCAAAAAGCATATAGGGGTCTTAATAGACCACAAGCTGAACATGAGTCCACAGTGTGATACAGCAACAAGAAAAAGCTAGTGCTATTCTAGGCTGCATCAACAAGTATAGTGTCCAGCTCAAGGGAAGTAATAGTACTGCCCTATTCTGGGCACCACAATTTAAGAAGGATGCTGTATTGACAATCTGGAACATGTGCAGATGAGGGTGACTAAGATAATGAAGGGTCTGGTAACCAAGCCTTATGAGGAATGGTTGAGAGAGTTGGGTACATTTGGCCTGAATAAAAGGAGACTGAGAGGAGAAATGATAACCACCTTCAAAAATCCAAAGGGCTGTCACATGGAAGATGAATCAAGCTTGTTTTCTCCTCTTCTGGAGGGCAGGACCCGAACCAATGGATTCAAATTACAACAAAGGAGAATCTGACTAAACATCGGAAAGAGCTTTCTGGTGATAAGAGCAGTTTTATTGACTAAAAATAGTTATTCCTATACGAAACAAGCAAACACCTGGGTTATGACAATGTATAGAATTCTGATCTACTTAAAACTGCATGCTAGCGTTGGCGTTGTGCATTTTCATAAAGCAACGTAGGCACTGAAAAAATGCATTTCAGAAATTATCCAGAACTGGATAAATAAAGTTGTCTTTGAACAGGTAGTAAGCCAAACTTTGTCCAACACAAACCATCAAAATTAGGCCCGAACCTGTAAATAATACAAGAATATGTTAGATTAGTATTAGGAGCAGCTAGCAAGAATTTTAAAATACCTGTTTTGCAATGGAAAACAGCGATGTTTTGAGAGACATATATTTGGTTGGGCTATGTTTCAGGGGTTTTTATTTTACAGAGCAGACAAGTAAGGAGGGGGATATGATAGAGGGGTATAGAATTATGCAGTGTGGATAAAGTGACTAGAGAAAAGTTTTTCCTTCCTCTTTCTTAAAACTAGAATTTAAGGCAATCCAAAGAAGCTGAATGTTGGAAGGAAGCACTTTTTCACACAGTGATGACCACCGGCTTAGATGGCTTTCAAAGAAGATTGGACAAATTCATGAAGAATAAGGCTGTCCGTGGCTACCAGCCGCATTAACAATGTTCTGCCTCCACTGCTAGAGGCAGTATGTCTCTGAATACTGGCTGCTGGCTCTCACAGGTGGGGAGAATGCTCAGGTTTTGCTTCAGAGGTTCCCATAAGCATCTGGTTAGTCACTGTAAGAACAGAGTGCTGAGCTAGATGAGCTTTTGGCCTGATCTGACAGGGTCTTTTTTATTTCCTATGCTTTATAAAGGTAAAAGGTAAAGGGACCCCTGACCATTAGGTCCAGTTGTGGAAAACTCTGGGGTTGCGGCGCTCATCTCGCTTTATTGGCCGAGGGAGCCGGCGTACAGCTTCTGGGTTATGTGGCCAGCATGACTAAGCCGCTTCTGGCAAACCAGAGCAGCGAACGGAAATGCCGTTTACCTTCCCGCTGGAATGGTACCTATTTATCTACTTGCACTTTGACGTGCTTTCAAACTGCTAGGTTGGCAGGAGCAGGGACAGAGCAACGGGAGTTCACCCCTTCACGGGGATTCAAACCGCCGACCTTCTGATCAGCAAGTCCTAGGTTTTGTTGTTTAACCCACAGTTATAGCTGTGCTATTTTGGATAATTAAATCATAACCATTTAACTCATACCTAAAGCTGCCCACCAGTGCAATGTCAGCGGGAATTCAGACATAACTGCAAAACGAAAAGTTACGGTACATTTTAGGAGTAATGTCAACATGACAAAAAATACAATATTATCTCAAACAACACCGTAAAACCTCAGTCACTCACACCCCAGTGCTAGAAACTGAGATATGAAAGTCAGGAGCTAAATGGCACCTTAAGCCTAGGTTATGCGCACTACAACAGAATGTCTAGGTGCGCTTTTTTATAACAGGAATACAAAGCTGAAAATGAATGAACTGCAGCTAAAGTATTTCACATGGGGAAGCTGAAAAGGGTCGCCCTTTCCTTCCACTCTGAAGTTTTACTCTGAAATCTCAGGCGCAATACTGCACCCAGAGCTCAGAAACTCCTTGTGCTAGTGAAATTCCGTCGCAAAATGCGCCTAGAACAATGGGAGTTTTGAACACTGCCACACCCCACTAGACATATGTAACATCAGCTGTGCAGCAGGTAAAGGCACAAAGGAAGAATCAGGAGGTTAAAATGGACTCCTGGTAGTTCATTTACAAGTGTGGCTCACTGCCCAGCAGTGCAAAATCAGAAGGAATTGGCTTGTTCACACTAGGAAGTTCCCATGAGGAATTTCCAAATGCAGCAGAGAGGGTCTCATCATCAGAGTTGATCAGCTTATCAGCGCTGCCAATGTGAGCCCATCTGAAGTCAATTTGCAGCGCTGTCTTGGATTCAAACTACATCTGAAAACAGAATTTCCCCTCTGCAGATAGTGCCAGGCTCAGGGTTGCTTGCAGTGACCATCCCCAGAACAATCCTGCGAAGAAGGCTAAGCAGGGAGAACCTAATGGCTGACCGGGTGGAGCTTCGGCAAGAGCTCAAGAGCTCAAGACACAGAAGCAAGGACAAGCTAATAATCCAAGTAGTCCTAGTAAAGCCAAAAGCATCGCTTAAAAAAAAACTGGGGTAGTTGTTGTTTTAAATCAACAATACTTCTTTTTCTGTGGATTTATTAACTAAACAGCATACGTACCAGCTGCAGTTATGGTGATGTGAATGACTGTAACAGTCACTGCATAATCCCAAACCCATTCTTCTACAACCAAGACAAAGAGCAGTCCAGAGATGAGATAGGTTACTTCCAGTGACACTAGAAGAACTAAACAAACAGAAAATGAGTTACAGTAGTGGATGGGAAGTTGTATCCTATGGCTGTTGCTAGTCTCAAGACTGCTAAATTATCCACTGCTTGGCAGTTGTATTTATCCTCAGCTCCAGGCTCAGTTTGCTAAGCATTCTTTGCAATTAAGGAGGCATACAGAGTTGCTATGAGAGACACGTACCTCTTTCATTCAGGGCCAGCTCTATCATTAGGGAGAAGTAAGCAGACGTTCCAGGCAGTAGACAGCAGAAGGCAGGGAAATGGAGCTGCATTTACCCTGTGGCCCCCTAAGCCAGGCTGCTGCCCTTAGGTTTGGTGGAAGATGCTGTTCCAGAGCCAGTATTGAAGTAACATCTGGCTACCTGTCTTGACTTTTGTACATGGTCTAGAGGGAGATGCCATCTTGTCCTTTGCCTCAGGTAGAAAAAAAGTCTTGCTTTAGCCCTGCTTTAATTTATGTGTATGCTTTGATTGGGGAGTCTGAATTCTAGCCACATGCTAGCACAATGAAATAATTCCCATGTGCTGCTTGTATCGATCTGGAAGTGGAAATCCATAGCAACATTTTTAAAGGGATTTTGGATTTCCTCTGGTGATCCTCTTAACACCTTACACACCATGCCACATGTCTGCAAGACTGCCTTTTCAGCCCCACAATCTAAGATAATAGCAAAGTAAATACTACCAGGAGGTCACCTTTACTTTCAATCCAAAAGTTTGGAAGATGATGCTTTTCAAGGAAGGAGGTATGGTACAACACAAAACAATCCTGAAGCAGCAGGACATCTTGAATTGTCTATGGATGCTGCACTCCTCAAAGTGGGGCAGAAAGATACACTACACACCACAGGACTTCTCAATAACTTAGGACGGCTGACAGTTTGCATATGAACAAATTTTTGCAGACAGATTTCATTGTAACATTTTAAACACCATTAATACGTTTTTAAAGTACTTATTGTTCCGAATGTGGCAGATTTTCATAATTGCCGCTGTAATTTCCCCCGCAAAAGTATTTACTGTAGTCTCCTGCCTGCCATGAACAAGATCCCATTATGCACTAAATTAAAGTAGTTTATGGGTACTTATTGTTGCTTAGACCAGCAGTAACCTCATGAAGGAAATGAACTTAAAAATTTACACAGTTAAATGTTGCCTTGAGCAGTTGGTTCTCTATCAAGACTGAAAGACAATCCACCTTATCCTTCAAGGAGCTGATCCTTCATCAGCCAAAATTAATAGTAAACATCCACTGACTTTAACAAAGACAAAGAGGTTTTTGAGTGATTAAAGAAGATCCAAAGTCTTTTTATATCCATTCTCTTACTCTCTGCCATAACTGCAATAAGATCTATGAAAAGGTAAGCAATAATACTTTCCTGATATTAATTCAGAAGTTTCCCTCTAATTTATTACTCAGACCTTCAGCAGCTGCTCTGGTCATTACTGTAATTAATCTACTGCTCTCCCGCAGATAACCCTGGACTTAACTGGCTTTCTTTACCCACACCAGCATTCAGGAAACCCTAGAGACCAGGAGAAGGGAAGGAACCGAGGGCTCAGTGCTTAATTTCACAATCCAGTCATTTCACCTCTCTTTCCTCCTCCTCCTTTAGTCTCTTGGATTTGGGGGAAGAAGGAGAAGCAAGGAAACCTGCCATCCCACCATCCCACCCAAATAATTCTACTGAAGTTGGCTCACATGATTTGCATGAAGGATGAGACAATGCATGGTCAGAAGTAAGAGCTCTTCTACAATGGAACAGACTACCTCAAAAAGTGGTGGGCTGCCTGTCATCGGAGGTTTATATGCAGAGGTTGAATGGCTGTATGCCAGGGATTCTTTAGCTGTGATTCCTGCATTGCAGGGAGTTGGGACCCTTGGGATCTCTTCCAATGCTACAATTCTAGGATTAAGACAGATAAGACCACCAACTTGCTGAAGCTAAAGCACATCAGGGTCTAGTCAGCATGTGGATAGAGGCTTCTAGGGTTCCATGAGGGAACAAAGGAGAGATATAAATGTAAGACAATAAGTAGGAAGTGTCAAAGTCTCAAAAGTGGACTTGTGGTTCTGCTTCTGTGAATGGGGAAAGCCCTAGCTTCCAAGCCAGTAACATTTGCAGGCAATACCAGATGGTGCCACTCAAACTCCCTCCAGCGGAGTTGCTGCTACATGCTAAGATGGAGACAGGGAGGCTGGCATGGCACAAATCCAATCCAGTGCTCCAGTGGAAACAATCCAGTTCATTCACCTCACTGTCCTCTCGCCCTTCCTCTTCTCTCTGCCGTGGCATGCTGTAACAACTCAGCTGGCTAGAGGTCAGATAAGCAGTGCAGCCCCACCACACCGTTCCCTACTTTCTGCAGCGTACCAGCTCCCGTTTGTATAAATATATGTTGAATCAAGGACGGACTAGGCAGTATGAGGAATTCATGACTGCTGCTAGTAAACAAAGCCCTGACTGCCATCATGCACAAAGCCCCGCACTCCTTAGCTCAATTTCATTGTCTGCCATGTGGTGATGGTGGGGACTGGGACTCTGAGTTCAATGAAAGCACATACATGTTTACACCAGGTGTTACAAGGGACACACAATGTCTTATCTCGACCTTGAGGTAAAAATAAACCCATTTAAATCGAGCCATTTCCTCAAAAACCTTAAACTTTTTTTAAACTTTTTTAAAAATTAGGATATACTCATAAAAATCTTGAATGGCTTAAAATCATAAAAGTTTTTTTAAAAAAGCACTTTCTATTATATGCTTCTGTTCTGAGACATAGATAAAATTATATTATCTGGTTTTGGCTACACAACTATGAAAGGTAAAAAACAACAACCTGCTCTTCAAAAACAAGTTTATATAAAAGTGGAAATTGTCTATAATAATCACCATTTTCCTGAGTTGCACGTGGTCAACCTTATTTGCATTATGACTAGATTGGCAATCCCAAAATGATTAGCTGCTGTATTCAGGAATCCACAACAACTTAGTGATTTTGCTTTAAAACTTGGCACAAATGCTAGAAAGCGGTGCTGTTGGTTATTGGAAAAGTGTGGCATGGGCGCAGTAGTGTAAAAGACCTGTGGACTGGAGAGAGGATCTATAGACTAGAATGCTATAATAATCTAGAGAATACAAGTGGATAAGCAGAGGTCAAGAGTGGTGGAATGGTCATATTAGTGCAGTATGTGAGCAACTAGCACAGAGAGGTAAATGAAGAGAATGAAGCTGCACATTTGTGAGTGCTGTATTAACATAGATGCTGGTAGAAGCTGACAAAAGACCTTAGGGCCACTGTTGATGCTGCACTGGTTAATTTTGCCATGAAGCACTAATTGGGGAGCTGACACGCCAATTAGGAGGGTTACAACTACTTTAATTTATTTATCTCTGTTCTGTGATCTGCCAAGACAGATGACTTGAGTACTAAAGCACAACATATGTAGATGCAAGCTCAGTTACTCCCCTATTAACTGCTGGCTTCCTGATCTTCATAATGGGGTCCTGCTCCAATCCCCTGGCATCTTTTCTGTCTAGACACATTTCCCTCAGTGGAACATCCATTTGAAATGAGGCCCTGAGGGGCCAAGTAGGGCACAGTGTTTGCCCCAGTGACTCCATCTGAGGATAACCACCTCAGAGAGAGGAGAAAGAGGGAGGGTGCTCTGAATTCCAAAGCCTCCTAAGTACAGGAAAAAAACAATCTAACTGGTTCCAATATGCCTCAGAATATTTAAAAGGTATGGGACCATGACTTTTGGTTGGGAGGTAGAAAACCTAATTTAGGATGGACCACAAAAACCACTTCCCCCACATTTTGAGGTGAGACCCATAAGAAATGTGGTCTTGTGACTGCACTTTCAATAGCTGTCGATCTGTCAGGTCTAAAAGAGCCAGAAATCTACAGCTCTCTGTGTTGCAGCCCTGTTTGGTGAGTTACAAGGGCTTTAGCAGGGTGGTGAAGTCTTTCTACCTGACTCTTGGGACACTCTCAGGCCAGCTACACACTCTCTTTCTAGGCTAAACCTCTCATGACTTGTGCTTCATATCCTCTTTGGGTTTTTTTGCCTGGCTGTAATGTTTCCTTGTTACAATTATTCTTGCCTGCCTGGATAGAGAGGGGTGTGAGAGAGTGTTTAGAAACGAGCCCACTGTACAAACTTAAAATGTGCAGTTTTTTCTGGCCTAACCAGAGGACTGCCCAAAAGGCAATGTGACCTTTTGACTGAGAAAGGTTGTCACACATAGCCCAAACCCTCCAAGTGTCCTTATTTTTCAGGGATGTCCCTAATTTAGAGAAGCCATCCCGGTTTCTGATTTGATCCCACTTTTCCTTGGGATGTCCCTATTTTCATTGGAGAAATGTTGGAGAGTAGGGAGTAATCCAACCTACAAGCTGTCTGAAGGCAACCCTGTATAGGGAAGTTTAAAAAATGTGTTTAATGTTTTCTTTTGTGTTTATTTATGTTGGAAGCTGACCGGAGTGGCTGGGGCAACCCAATAAGATGTGTGGGGTATAAATATTAAAATTATCATTATGGAATAGGGCACCCCAATTTTCATTGGAGAAATGTTGGGGGGGGGGTATGGTAGCCTACAGATGTTGCAGTCTTCCCTAGACACTACAAGCTGTGGTGCTTTTACGCTCCAGAGTAACTCTGCCCGCCAGGAGGGCCATTGGCACTTCCTGACATGCAGGGATTGTAAAGGCTTCAGAATCAGATTGACAAAGTGCTGATTCTGTTATCCAGCTACCAGCTTGCGATCTCCTGGCCTTGGATTCCTGGTTTCCAACTTTCTTCCAGTGCTATTTTCACTTCCTTTTACTCAAGCCTTTTAAAAATGGTCTCAACAAGTGTTTGGAGGCAGGAGGGCCACAGAAAATGATGCTTGCCCAAAGCCATCATGCAAATTCATATTTAAATCTCTGTTACTGCTTGCCGGGGGGCGGGGAGGACCCAATGTATGCTAGAACATCATATCAATAAGACTGAGATGAGATTTGTATATAATAAGTCACTTATTACAATTACACATGGCTTTGCTGCCACCCCCCACCCCAAGTAACTAAATCACCTCCCTGAATGTTATTTTAATCTAAAAGCAAATCAGTAGCATATCTCCTCACATTTTCTGTTTCCGTAAGTGTTTGAGATGTTTCTCAAAACAATTTACATTTTAAAAGGTTTCATTCATAGCGATTTAGCTTTCGTTTAAGGAAAAAAGACCATAAAATAACTAAAATGTATGTATTTAATGTAAATCACTCTCTTTTAGCCCAGAAGGGGAGCCATAATAGCTTTATAAAGAATCACAGCCAAGACGATTCACAGCTTATACAGCAACAGGAATCCACAACCAATCCTAGCTATTTGATTAGTATATCTGAATGATGCATGTGCTTTCATATACCTGCTTTTCACATTCACGCTTAACATTTCACGCTTAACAAGTTCAGGTGTGAGGAACTTGTGGCCTTCTATATGTTGCTGCACTTCAACTCCCATCATGCCTGGCATTCGGCCATACTGGTTAGGGCTGACAGGACTTGGGAGTCCAGAAACATCTGGAGGACTGCTGGTTCCCCATCCCTGGTGTGCATGAATGGGATCTTGGGTGTATGCCTTCAGAAATGGGAACCTCCAGACCCACAATGTTCAGAACCCTATTTCCTTTATTCATCTTTTTGTGGGCCTGAACCCCTTGCTTTGGGATGTGTTCTTTTGTTTTGCATGACAGGAACATTTCCATATGAACTAGGAATACTGAGTAATTGTGAGATGTATTAACAATATTATCAGGGCTAGCTCTGGGTGGGCATCTCAAGTAGGGTCTCAAATGTGAATGCCCCCAACTGAAAAGTCTTACATACAGACCTCTGGGATCACATTGCTGGAGAAGGCATCGTAGGTCATCAAGAAACATGCAGCTAAGGAATCCCCAACATGTGGCTTTGCAGCCTCTGCTTGAAGACCTCTCCATTCTCCACCTCAGTAACTGGTTCCACTGTCAAACTGCTATGTACTTTACATAGTACATGCTATGTACTTTTTTTTAAACGATTTCAACTGTTTTTAGTTGTTGTTTTAATGTTTTATTGTTGCTGCGTCTGCCACCCTAGGCTCCTTCAGGAGGGTGGGATATAAATTGAATAAATAAATAAATACCATTGACTTGAAATTAGTAATGCCATACAATATGAAATTATGAAACCATGAAGCAGATATGGGGAAACCTCAGGTTCAGGAGTCAAGTGCAGGCCTGATGGTCTTACTGTGTGGCCCTCATAATTTTGCCCAGACTACACAATCCCAAGCCAAACCTCTCACGAGCCCTGCTTTACACCTTCCTTGAGTGTTTTTGCCAGGCTGAAATGTGCCCTTGAGCTCTCATAATGTCTCTTCCTTGCGTGTGTGGAGGATATAGGGCTGTGTGTACAAACTACTCTACTGTACAGAGGTAAAATTCACATTTGTTTCTTTCCTCACTTTTGCCTATGGCCCATAGAAGGATTCCCTGAAAGGAATTTGGCCCTCAGTCAGGCTGAAAAGGTTTCCGCAACCCTGCTAACCCTGCTGTAAGATGATACGATCTGTATAATACTTAAACTTCATTAAAAAAATTCAAGTGTTTGAAGTATTTCAATAGAGAAACCATCTAAGAATAAGACCATCTTAAGAATAAGGACTTCAAGGAAGAACATTTACCTAAATAATATGAGTGAATCCATGATGGGCTGGTCTTGAAGTCAAATGGTGCCAGTCCATCCAACATCTGCAGCCTGTGAAGAGTTGGACAATTTTAAAGTTTATCCCAGTACAAGAAGCTTATGATACTAAATCAGGCAAATTATTGTGCATGTGTGCTGATTTCCTAAATGCTTTTAATGTCTTGCTAAAGCAATTTTAGCTAATTGTTCTACTTTTCACAGAAGATGTTTTTAAAGCCATTATGTATTTTACAGTGAATTCAAGAATCCACTCTGTATGCTTATATGGACACATTTAGCTACCATACAATGTTTTATTATGCTAAAGAATTCCACCCAAAGTATCTGAGGCCATGTTTGAGCAAAATGTTGTCAGCATTGCACTACATCTGTAGTCACATAGTCATTCATTCATTCATTCATTCATTCATGATTATTGCCAAAGTATTCCTACCTGAACGCTGTGAAACAAAAGCATAGGACCGCATAATACACAGAGTAGAATATGATCACACATAGTAGGAGATTGAGCAAAACAATCTGTAAAGGAAAAATGACATGAAGCTCACTTTCAAGTTACCCAGAAAACAATAACTCAGCAGTAAGACACCTTACCCTAAACTATTATTATTATTATTATTATTATTATTATTATTACTTTAGTACATTTATGTCCCTCTTTTTTTCCTATAATGCAACTCAAGGCCATCTGCATAGGATTTCGAAGCAACCTCATATCCAAGCCCTGACCAGACCTAAACCTGCTTAGCTCTCAGATCATTCCCTAGACGATTCTATGATCTTGCAAGCAACACTATGAGCTAAATCCCCATTAGTGCCATTTTCCGTAAGGATATTGAGGCTGTGAGAAACTGTGCAATTACAGACTGCAGTTTACTAAATGTCAGTTTACTACAATAAACTCTTGGTAAGCTTGTCCATTTTGAACATTTGAATATTATGTTCTCCTGCTTGCCTGGATTTCTGAAGAAGCAAAAACATGTGCTGGATTTTCATCCCTGTTTGCTAGGGCAACACAAGCTGATGGGAAACCGCATGCACAGCTTGCTAAGCTACCACTTTGTAGGACCCAATGACTCATTCTTGTGTTCATGGCTGAACAGAGTCTTGAGCCAAGGCCCAAATCCCACAACAACAATTTGTTCTCCATCCACCTCATCTCATGTTTGCAAACTTCATGCAGCAGACCAAATAAAACTCTAGTTGTCACCACACTAGAAACGTTACAGTTACTTGGAGAGAATCCTGTAAATGATAATAAAACGTATGTGAAAGATTTAAAGAATAAACTCTCTATAACTGGATGCCAAAAGGCTATTTTAGCTTAAGGTTACCAGTCGTCCCTGGTTCCCGGGGACAGTCCCCGGATTTACAAATCAGTCCCCTGACAAAATGCATCTATTTAGCAGGAAGTTGAAAAGTGTCCCTGGATTCATTGGAAAAAAATCTGGTAACCTCATTTTAGCTGGTGGCCAAATGCTCTGGTCCTGATCCAAGACATCACATAATCACAGAGTGATTAGTAAGCCTATATGTCAGGCATAGGGAAACTCAGCCCCCCAGATGTTTTGTGACTACAGTTCCCATCATCCCTGACCACTGGTCCTGTTAGCTAGGGATCATGGGAGTTGTAGGCCAAAAACATCTGGAACACCCAGTTTGCCTATGCCTGCTATATGTCTTGGTATTCTACCTGCATCCCATCCCTGCAGCCATATCTGGTGCATTTCAAAAACCTTGTTCTGTTTAGAAATAATAATAAAATAATCCAGCATGCTTCAATGATTTGTTAGTCGCAATTTGGTGCTTTTCTTCTGGGGGGGACTCATACCCCTAAACATTTTGCAAATCTAAGTTTGACCTCATTGAGGGGCAGTGTTTCAATATCAGTAAGAAAATGAGAGTACCCCTAAACCTCTCTCTCTCTCTCTCTCTCTATATATATACACAGTATATATAGAATATAGAGAGAGAGGAAAAGCACTGTTTGAAGCTATTCTATTGAAACATTTAGAACTACACCAGATCATGAGGACTGGTGGCATTTATAACGGTTTCTGTACAAAGCAGCAATTAATTATGTTTCAGGAGCTCCAGACAATGTTAGAAAACACTTTCAAACTTTACATATTTTTTTAAAAAAATCCTCTTTATGTCCCAGCAGTTGTTATCAATGCTTTAAATTATTTCCCCCCTGCATCACTATTTTTTTTAATGTTTGTTTTTTTCAAGAGTCAAAGAACGACAAAAGAATACAAGACAGCTTATTGAAGTAAAGGCAATGGTTCTTACAAATACCTGCCATATGTCGCATATAGCAAATTCTACGCAATGACCTTGAGTTCAATGCCAACTTGATTTTTGTTACCTTAGTCTCAGCAATTTTTATCTTGAGAGCCATGTACACATGATGAGCAAAAGAGCAGTGATGCAGTTACATTTCTCATACCAATATCAGCTGGAAGAAGCCTCAATTTTTCACTCAGAAAGCACTACTGGGTGTGCAGTGTGAGACGGAGCAGAATAGCATTATTGGATTAAAGTGAACTGGGGCAAAAGCCATCTGTGAGCCAACTCTAAGCTGCTGAAGTCCAACCAGACAATCCTTAGCAGCTCATTAAAAAGTCCAAACTGCTTTTCGACATGCTCAGCTAAAAAAAAACCCCACCACATCTTGCACACTTTGCTATTATGAAACTGCACGTAGCTAGTATTTTCATTTTTTTCCATTTTCTCTCTATGGTGGGTGTTTGATATCAGTTCACAGAGGAGGCACGACTGTCCTGTTTTTTATATCTTTTGCAAATCATAACATACATTTAATATCTCCATTTACAATGAACATGTATGTGTATATATGTGTGTGTATTCACACACACACACACACACAGCTGCCTTGTGTTAAGGCCATTGATTGATCTCACCTGGTACAGTCTTATGCTGACTGGCAATGTAATTCTGAAAACCTCCTGATCTTATACAGGAGCTTATTTTCAAATGGGAAATAGCAGGGACTGAACACGGGACCATCTGCATATCAAGTATCATATTCTCTGAGCTATGGCCCCTCCCTGAGGCCATAACTGGAAGTAAACAATAATCAGCTGTAATTGAATTCTTTTTTATATAAAAGCAAATACTTTTTTATCATATTTAGGTCAGAAGTACTTAAATGTGTAAATATTGTTTTGCCAAGGTATTTTGACCCACTGTTGTTTTCTTTAGAAAGACTGGTACGTCCCGTCCCCGCCGTCAACTGATGAAATATCACTTATCTGTGAAAGCTTATGCTACAATAAATTTGTTTAAAGGTGTTACAAGACTCTGCGGATTTTGCTTAACACAACTACCCTTCTAAATTTAGATTTGGGCTCATTTATTTATTTACAAAAGAGGCCATAAATAACAACATAAACCAGCCAGCATGACTAAACCGCTTCTGGCGCAACGGAACACCGTGACAGAAAGCAGAGCGCAAGGAAATGCTGTTTACCTTCCCACCACAGCGGTACCTATTTATCTACTTGCACTTTGATGTGCTTTCGAACTGCTAGGTGGGCAAGAGCTGGGACAGAGAAATGGAAGTTCACCCCGTTGCGGGTATTCGAACCGCTGACCTTTTGATCGGCAATCACAAGAGGCTCAGTGGTTTAGACTACAGAGTCACCCGCATTCCCAGTAAACATGACCAATGGCAAGGGATGATGGGAGTTGTAGTTCAGCAACATCAATGGGTCCAAAGGTTTCTAACAACTGCTCTATAGCCATTTGTCCTTTGAATTGTGCCAGTTAATTTATGCACAAAAAAATTATGCCATTATAAATTTGCTGGTCTTTAAGGAGCCACTAGACTTGTTGATTAATTGTTTCAATCAGTTCATATACCACTTAACAGCATTGTTTCTAAGCAGTGTAAAATGAGGTATCAGAGGAGGAGGAGGAGGAGGAGGAGGAAGAGGAGGAGGAGAAGAAGAAGAAGAAGAACAGCAGCAGCAGCAGCAGCAGCAGCAAGGCTTTCTTAACATGTCTGCTGAAGTAAAAAAAACAACAACAACAACAACAACACAATGCTGCTCACCAAGCACCTGAATTTCCCCAGGGGTGAGATGGGGGCTGTCTGATCTCAGCCGGGAAGAGATCCACAGAATTAGGCCCACAGTACTGAACCCATAGAGACATCACCTTGCCAACAAAGGTCCGTATAGTAAAAGCTATGGTTTTCCCAGTAGTGATGTATGGAAGTGAGAGCTGGACCATAAAGAAGGCTGATCGCCGAAGAATTGACGCTTTTGAATTATGGTGCTGGAGGAGACTCTTGAGAGTCCCATGGACTGCAAGAAGATCAAATGCATCCATTCTTAAGGAAATCAGCCCTGAGTGCTCACTGGAAGGACAGATCGTGAAGCTGAGGCTCCAATACTTTGGCCACCTCATGAGAAGAGAAGACTCCCTGGAAAAGACCCTGATGTTGGGAAAGATGGAGGGCACAAGGAGAAGGGGACGACAGAGGACGAGATGGTTAGACAGTGTTCTCGAAGCTACAAACATGAATCTGACCAAACTGCGGGTGGCAGTGGAAGACAGAAGTGCCTGGCGTGCTCTGGTCCATGGGGTCACGAAGAGTCGGACACGACTGAACGACTAAACAACAACAACAACTGAACCCATGGCTCCTGGTGGATTTGAACTGTGTGCCTGAGCATTTATCCATGTACACACAGTAGCTTTGATATTAAATGAGCATAATTTAGTTCACAGAAAGAACATTTACCACTTCTCTTCCCTAAGACCACCCATGCGCATCTCCAAGCCTCTCTGGAGTACTGGAGAGTCCTTCTGAACAGAGGGCTGCTGGAGAAGTCAATAATTTTAAATCAGGTGGGAGTCCACCTGAATTTGGGCTCCCTTTCTGCGCCCCATATGCTGTTTTCTTACTTGTGGGAGTGGGGGCTGATGTTCCCTCCCTGCTTTGCATTTCACAAAATGTCCCTTCTCCTGCCCACCTGAACTTCAAGCATGTGAATATAATTCTGTTCCTTTTTGACCTTTGTCAGCTTTTGTTCATAGGTGCTGGCTTCGCTGCTGCCTGCTGTTTGCAACACTTTCCATATTGATTGAAATCAATTGCCTTTTCAAGTCTTTGCTATTAATGATTACGGTACAAACTCCCAGGAAAGCTTAGACAGGCAGAACAGCTGTTTTAGGCTATAATCCAAAACTTGAGTATTTTGAAGTAACTCTATTGATTCTGGAGGAACAACTTCAAGAGTAAATGACTGGGGATTATGATCTTTCTGTTTCTGAATTTGAATGAAAGAGCCTGAGTGCTTATTGTTGCTGCTTTTTTGATAGCTTTTAAATCACTTTGAAACGCTTTGGGATGCATAGTGAAGTCTGCTGTACAAAAAAACCCCCTTGGTTTGTGATATTACAATCATATAAAGAATACCCATACGCTGTTACTGTTAAGTTGTGGGTGAACATATCGGACGACACAGCGATTCTTCAAACAGCTCTTGTTTATTCACAGGCCAGAACAGAACTGAACTGAAGGGTTCAGTCAGCCTGCTTATATAGAGCTCCAGTACAATGTAACTGTAACAATTTTCTAAAACTATCCAATCACTGAATGTCACTTTCGATTCCTTATTTGCATAACTATCTACTGTATCCCCCTGCTGGCCCAGGGTGAGAACTTCAGTACATAACAGTTACTAATATTAAAAGCTTAACATAATCTGCAGGTATAATGGGGGGGCGTGTCTGTGCATGGGGCTGTAGCTCAGCAGTAGAGCCTCTGCTTTGCATGCAGAGAGTCTCAGGTTCAATCCTTAGCATTTCCAAGTAGGATTTGAAATGCCTTCAGCAAGCCTGAAACCCTGGAGAACCACTGCCAGTCAGTGTAGACAGTACTGAGCAAGATAGACCAATGGGTCTGACAAGATGGACCAATAAGACAGCTTCCTTTGTTCCAGCAAGAAGTGTTCCTTCTCATAATTCTTAGGCTTTCTTGTATATCCTGTCATCACTTGAGGGCACAAAGCAACCAATTTATTGTGTAGATATGCTGAGCCAGTGGTGTTTTTGCTTCTCAGAAACTTTCTGGATAATCGAGCAGAAGAAAAAGAGTATGAGCAAACCTTAGAAACATTGTTTTGTAATTCGGTCTCTATAGTTGGCATTAGTCAGTACACTATAGCTTAGTAATAAACTATTTCCATTTTGTTATCCCGTAAGATCAATTGCTTAAGGAAAACCCTTGACTAGACCAGAACTAACTCACTGCAGATGATATCAAAATAAAAATCTAGGTTAGGCTGAATAAATGGTTTGAGTGGCATAGTATTAATTGAGATGGTGTTGAGGCATTGCCAGAAGCTGAACTCTAGATCCATATTATTAAGAGTCTAGGACGGGCTTCCTCAACCTCGGCCCAACCTCCAGATGTTTTAAGACTACAGTTCCCATCATCCCTGACCACTGGTCCTGCTAGCTAGGGATCATGGGAGTTGTAGGCCAAAACATCTGGAGAGCCGGTTTGAGGAAGCTTGGTCTAGGATTTGGAAGATGGAAGAGGAGACAATTTAAATCCAGGAAATGTTGAAACTTTTAAGCAGGAAAACCTAGAAGAGTAGCCTACAGGAGTTTCTGAGTGATACCCAGCATCAGCCATACTAAGAGTAAGCCCAATGGACTTAAGTGGATTGAAATTAATGGGTTTACTCTAAGTACAAGTAATTTTGGATATCATCAGGGCTGGCCCAAACATTTTGGCACCTGAGGCGAACCACAAAATGGTGCCTTCCTTCCCGCCAGGGAAGAAGGAATGAGTGAAGATCTACATCAGGAATGAGGGGAAAATAAAGACCTACATTGGGACCTGATGCTCCTATGGATCCTGCTGCCTGAGACAGTTGTCTCACAGGTGAGCTGGCCATTGACCAGCAAGACTTCAGGCACTTCCTATACCTAGTCAATCCAGAAGCAGTTTTCTGCTAACCTATTAATGTCAGCAGTCCTGGAGGTGCCATACCAACATATTTTCTGTAGAAAATGGTTGCATTGAGTTATAGTCTTTTTTTCTCTCTCTAAGGTCTGGTGAAGTTATTTGCATAGTCTTTTAATAACAGTATATCACAAAGGCAAAACTGGGAGACTACGGAGCAGATATGTTTGTAAAAGAACAGCATGAGTAAGAAAAAAAGCCCTATAAGAATATAAGTGAGAAAGTTGTGTAGACAAATGAAATTAAACCTAATGGGCAGTATTTAACTAAGTTTAACTCAGAATGGACCGACTGAAATTAATGATCATAAATGAAATCCATTAATATCAGTCTCATCAGATTAAAACTTAGTAAAATACCACCCTTCTCTATGATGTCATGTGAAATGCTAAGAATCAAATAGAAAGTTCTTTTGAACACGGTACGTTATTGCATACCATGATCGCAGCAGACCTGCAAGTCAAAATTGTCTTGCTTGTGTTCAAAAGAGCTGCCACTAGAGGGCAAGCATAACTGATCAGGTTAAATATCCAAGTGACTTAAGGCAGCAGTACTTCGCACAACTAGGCCACGCTAGACATATTGCATCACCATCCCCCTAGGTGTATTTCCACAAAATGATGTCAAGGCAGGAAAGAATTTGTTCATTTAAAACAATCTTTCGCTGTCAGCGTGTACATATGAAAAAACTGTTAAGTTCATATATATCTTGTTGCTTCTCTCTCTGACCTCTTCATTGGAGTGACTTTGGTTGCATTCACACAAATATTTTAGGCCAGGACTTGGGAATCCATGGCTCTCCAGATGTTGGGCTACATCTGACCATCCCTGACCATTCGCCAGGCTGGCTAAGGCTGATGGGAGTTGAAGCCTGACACTATCTGGGGAGCCTCAGGTTCCCCACGCCTGATTTAGCCTGATATAGTACTGTTCTAAGTAATCTTATCATTTGTGAGCTAGTGTAATATTGTAAGCACCTTTAGTCATGCTATTTTTTTCTTTTCTCCTCTAAATTTATTCAAAGTGTCTCTGTGCTGAACTTGCAACTGCTCACCTTTCAAAAAGAAAATTTTAGTATTGCAGTTTTGGAGAGGATATATAAAGATTTGCATGGCTGAAGGAATGAGAGCAATATCCATAAATATTTTGTCAGTGATTCCTATCCCTAATAGTTTTGCATTTGGGGACTATTGCTCATATCTTCCTGAATATCATAAATTCTTAAAGTGAGGTTCCATAGATTGCACTTTTAAAGATCATTCTCCCTCTGAAAGAATTCTGGGCACTATAATTTACCCCCCACAGAGTCACAATTTCCAGCAACCTTTTATAAACTACAGTGCCCAGAATTCTTTGAGGGGATGGGGAATGTGCTTTGAATGTACTTTAAAGGCAAAGTGCGTACACAGGCTTAAGGTAGCCTTCTGAGCCTACTGCAGAGAAAAGCAACATTTCTGTATGGAACATTTAAGGCTAATATTGTGGTGATGGCTTGCCTTTTACAGATTAGTGATCTGGTCCATGAAAGCTTCTGCCACAATTCATTTGTTATTCTTTAAGGTGCTACAGAATCTTTGCTGTTTGTTCTTATATGAAATGAATCACAAGATTATTGCTTAAAACTGCCAAAAGCTTTTTTGGAATTAGCTAGAACAAGGCAATCTTTGTAGGTTTTGCATGAATAATATGGTTATTTACTGACAACCGAAACAGGAAAAAGTGCTGCTGTTTTCAATAAGACTTACTCCTAGGAAAGTGTGCATAGGACTGCAGCCAGTGCAGTTTTAAATGGTTGTGCTTTTCATTTTAAATTTGCTTTGGATTTCAAATTTCACTTTAGAATCCACTGAAAACAATTTGTAAAAAGCCCAGGACTGTACAGATGTTTCAAATTTTGCTGCAGCATCTTCAGTAAAAATTTCATTTCATTTGTTCAATTTCTATCCCTCCCTCCCTAAGGAGACCAGGACAGCAAACACCAAGGAGGTAGAACAATACTACTAAAAATAAAGCAAAGTATATTTAAAAGATTTAAAAACATCTAAAAGCATATAAAGCAGTCACATTCCCTCACAGCTAATAATGTCAAGGTTGCCAGGAACAGAATCTTTCAGCCATCAAATGCCTGGGTAAACAGGAATATTATTAAGTTCCTCCTGAAAGTTCATAGTGAGGGAGACAGATGCACCTTTACAGGCAAGGCATTCCATAAGTGAGGTAGTTCCACTTAGGGTCTTCTCACAGGTCAGTGCCAACTGGGCAGCCCCTAGTGACAGTACCACCAATAGTCCCACCCCCGTGCCAATTATATGGCCCAGGATATTTGAAATTAGGAGAGGTACTCTTTTAGGCACTTGGGCCCCAAGCCATTTAGGACTGTATGCTTGTCCTGGGGATGCGGGTGGCACTGTGGGTTAAAGCACAGAGCCTAGGACTTGCCAATCAGAAGGTTGGTGGTTCAAATCCTCGTGACTGGTGAGCTCCTGTTGCTCAATCCCTGCTTCTGCCATCCTAGCAGTTCGAAAGCACGTCAAAGTGCAAGTAGATAGATAGGTGGGAAGGTAAATGGCATTTCCATGTGCTGCTCCCATTCGCCAGAAGTACCTTCGTCATGCTGGTCACATGACCCGGAAGCTGTATGCCGGCTCCCTCGGCCAGTAAAGCGAGATGAGTGCTGCAACCCCAGAGTCAGTCACAACTGGACCTAATGGTCAGGGGTCCCTTTACCTTTACGCTTGTCCTGACATTGTCCTGAATTGGCTTCAGTAGGTCACCAGCAGCCAATGCTGTTCTTTCTGGACTGGTAACATATGGTTCCTTTCGGCTCCCCCACTTAACAACCTAGCAGTCACATTCTGCACTAGTTGTAGCCTCCAAAAAGACACGAATGGTCCACCTCCTGTCTCCCATTACATACTTTCCTCTTCCCAATACCTTGGCAACAGTGACTCCCTGAACCTGTCCCACCTGCTTCCTCTGACCCAAGCGCATGGTGCTGTTGTGATTTAAAAATCACATCCACAAAATATCCAGAGCAAATTTTCTCCATGTCTCCTCCCAAAGTGAACTTCCTAACACATTGGTTGTCTGATGGTTGGCGAATGACCATGGCAAATACTTCAAACTATGGATAAAGTATGCAAACAGGATCCTTAGAGCCAAGGGTACCATCTCTAGGGGGCCCTGGGGGCCCGAGCACCCACAAAACATTTCACCGCAGGGCCCCCGATGCAACTTCTGATGCCTCACAAACCACCGGAAGTCATGAGACCTCAGAGATGCTGTCTAAGGCCACCGGAAGTCAGGTTCTGAGGCCATGGGACACGTGACATCATGACATCATGCTGCAATGTGATGTCATGACACCACATTGTGCATGCTGGGTACCCATAACCTGGGGCCGAAGTCGGCACCCCTGCTTAGAGTCCATCGATTCTCATACTCAGGGCTTTTTTCAGCTGGAACTTGCTGGAATTCAGTTCTCAGGTGGGCACCATTGCCATTGCGTGGACAGGCGGAGTCCCCAGATCCCGAGCGGTCCCCCCCCCCCCCGTCATGTGGAATAACGACTCAAGACAACGTGCTATGGGATTAAATTGGCCACAACTTTATTAAATTTCAAATGTGGGTAGACCTTGGCTCAGGCATTGGGCGTTCTCCCTCCCCAGTCCCCAGCCGGGGACCTAGGGAGCTTCAGGGTTATCCAGTGTGTGTGGGGGGGGGTCCAGCTCTGGAGAACATATGTTCAAGCAGAGATAGCCGCCCCCGTTACGCCGCTGCCGCAGGGGAGAGCAATGACGACCTTTCGGCGTACGGTCAAAGCCTCCCTTCAGAAACCCCTTGAACGGGGAACCCTGGTATAGCCGCCGCAAAGAGGAATTCCGCCCAAGGCCTGATACCACCACCCGAGACCGCCAAGATTGCGGTCTCGCCGCCAAGACTACCTACATCTGAAAAGCCCCTTTACCATCCTCCAACCA
The DNA here is from genome assembly GCF_965153285.1 of Podarcis tiliguerta. Taxonomy (NCBI): domain Eukaryota; kingdom Metazoa; phylum Chordata; class Lepidosauria; order Squamata; family Lacertidae; genus Podarcis; species Podarcis tiliguerta. The sequence continues at coordinate 62,592,975 of NC_139536.1, read as the reverse complement.
GTCCATCAGGCCATGCCTGATGTCGCTCAGCCAACGCTCGTTACCAAGGTCCGATAAGTGCACGCCATCGGGCCTAAATAGCTCCTTCATGTAAACTTTAATGTTGGCGTGTTTCACAACCCGACCTCCCATGCGTGTGGTTGCAGAGCGCACTGCCCTATTGATTTTTTCAACAGTGTAATTAAGTCTAGTGGGTTTGATGTTGCCACGCCATTGTAAGCGTGGCAGAAGTTCTGACCAGAAAATCGTGATATTGGGGTGAGTGGCATGTACGCTTTCCAGGTCTGCAATCGCTGTTTTGATCAGAATTATGCTTTTACAAACGACCAAGTCATTTTTGCCGAGGTGGAGCACAACCGCATTTGGCGGGTGGCGGAACGCAAGCTCGTGACACAACCGAGGGAGCAGGGCATCCCATCGCATTCCACGTTGTCCGAACCAGGAAATGGAGACTTTTGGCTGCAGACCCAGATGTTCTCCGGCTGGACCGGTGGTGGCATGGGCGGCAGCCCAATGCACTATGCTGTGGCCGAAGATCCACACATGTTTGGGGGTTGAGCCTGAAAGAAAGGATTATATGGTATCTGTCAGTGCCTGCTGGTTGTATCTAATGTAGCCTTTGATTCCCAGGTAAGATCCTCCCTCTATTGTGTGGGCAGGTAATCCCTCCCCTACCTGGCCTGGTCTCCTTGGCACCACTTCCCCCAGGTGGGATTGGACATCTGACTGAGGTAGGCGGAGACCTCCAGGTATCCCACCTGAGGGAAGGCAAAGCCAAGCCTATGCTGATGGAGCCGCTCCAGATCCACGGGCTGAGCGCATCCACGCAAAGGGCGCCCCCCCCCTGTTTTATGCGGGGAGCGGTCATTCTAAGAGAATGAGGGAGGTGTTCATGGTGATTTCCGGCACCCTTTTTTAGGGTGGCCTAAACACTGAAGGAACCACCACAATATTACACGAGTCCACTCACAGAGGGAAGTAAATCAAAGATGTACAGCTTAATTTGGTCCTACATCTTTTACGGAAAATATAAAAGAAAGATTGTGAGGAAAGAACCATGTTGATAAGCCCTCTGCAATACAGAACAACACGAACCCAATGTGTCAGAGTGATATCAGGATAGAAGATAGGTTGGTCATGCTCTGTACAAGAACTGATGCTGTTTAAAACATTTAGATAGAATTTACTCATGGGGGGGGGGGGAGTTGGAGTAATATCTCAGTGTAGAAGAAAAACCTGAATAGGTTGTTTTCCGGTATGTGGAGTCAGTGGCATAGCGTGGGTTGTCAGCACCCGGGGCAAGGCAAGTAATTTGCGCCCTCTCTGCCCTAGGGGCAGAGAGCTGCGAGTGCGAGCGCCCCCCCCCGATGTTGCGCCCGGTGCGGCCAGACCCCCCTGAACCCCCCACGCTATGCCACTGTGTGGAGTTTGACTAAAAAATTATCAGAAAACAGAAATCTGTGTCTTTGGAAAGCAAATTTTGGCTATCTGCAGATGGAGCTAATTTTGTCACATTGCAAAACTGAGTGACCCTGAGTTGGTCAGCCTGACATACCTTCCAAGGTTGTTGTTATGAGGATAATAGGGGAAAGGAGATTATTTATGTTACCTTGAGGAATAAAAAGAATGACTAATCTAACACAGAGCTAAGCATCCTTGATTAGATGGTGATTTCTTTCTTTTAACCAATCAAAACCAAGGTTATGAAAACAGTTACATTATCACTATCTACTGAAGTCAATTCATGTTAATGATAAATAATTAATATTGAATAAAACAGGCTTTACTGTATGTACATGAAAAGCATGATGTACATACTAATAATAGACTATCTCAGAAAGTATGGGGAAACTGCAAGATCAGCAGTTAAGTACTTGCAAGGAGTCCACACATTTATGCACACACTAATTAAAGTGCTTTGAGCCTTTCTTACACTATTTGTGTGCATGTGAGTACGAGCTTAATGAAATTTTTTGAATGCTCAGAAATCCTATTGTTAATGTAATGGAGGATGAAGCAAGATGGTAGATTACAAGCATATTTTAATTTTCATATGCTGCTGTTGTCACTTGTGATGCTTTACCTAAAGCAGGTGACTGGCCCTCCATCAAATTTGAGCTGTATAGATTTAGTTCTAAGCAAGTAATAGAGCATTTTCCCTTTTTTAGCTGGAGGGGTCTAGAGAATCTTTACTACAGGAGAAATCTTTACTTATGGAGGAAGGAAATGTAATGAGCTAGAGCTGATAATTCAAGCAATTTTCAAACTATGTGTGAAAAGGCCCTTAGGGTATATCTGCATTACAGACTTAAATTGGTTTTGAATAAGAATGGTTTCCTCTGTGGAATTTTAAGAACTATAGGGGCTAAATTCCTATAGATTGGGGTAACCAATGCAGGGCTCTCCAAATGTTGTTGGACAGCTCCCATAATCCCTGACCATTGGGCATTACAGCTAAGGCTGATGGGAGTTGGAGTCCAACAACATTGGGAGGTTACCAGGTTGGCTATTCCTGCTTGTCACCTTCACAGTGCAGGGAACAGCTGGTACTGCAGTGACTTGGGGGGGGGCATCTATCAGCTATGCTGCCTATAATCACAAAAGATTGCTCCAGATTATTAACTGAGTAGGGTTGCACCAATATATTTGAGGTGGTCAAAAATACTTTAGAACAACACAGAGTGAACTTTTGCAACTGCTCCCCCCATTCCAGTAAAAATGCCACATAACCTTCTCTGTCCAATATTGAGCCAATGCTACTCTGCTTTATTTGTTTATTTGTTCATAGATGGCATTAATTTATAGCCCCATCATACAAGGTTCTCTAGAAGGCTTACAATAAATAAGGTGGCCTCAATATGTCTGGTGCTAGTAGATGTTACTGGTGTGGCAAGAGCAACCCTAAGCCAGTATTAACATACAACCATCTTGCATTAGGGTATTTCTGCTTCTGCTTCTGGAATTGCCACTCTTTGTTCACTCACTCTTATGGAGAATCCACATGTTGTCATTCTTGGCTTCCTGAATGTGTTCTCAAACTTTCTACCTGCAGGGCCCACTTGAGGCTGCTGAAAGTTACTAAGGCCCACCAGTCACAAAATAGTAGTGCAGGGGTAGAACAAGTCACAAAATGGTGACGGATGCAAGGAGACTTTGGTATAACTACAACTGGTAATTAGTGGCATCACCTTCTAACAATATCTAATCCATCTTTGGAAATTGCTAAATTATTAGCCACAGAGGCAGTTCCATAGGCCAGCTTTCCTCTAAGTACAGACATTTATCTGAGGTATTGTGGCTCAATCTCTGTTTTTGTCAGCATTTGCTTATCCAGAGGCTCTGAGTGGAGAAGGCCTTTTCTTTCATATTTTTCGCTTCTCACCCCCACATGCCCTTTACAGTATTGTTTAACTGTTTCCTGTAATTTCTTTACCCATTCTCCTTCTACACTAAACTTGTACCTTCTTGTACCTCCCCCCCACGCAATTTCTTTCATTCCTCCACCCTTTTACATCCTCCTATATAGCAATAATAACTTTCCTGTCTTGTCCCTTTTCTTCCTATTCCCAGTTTAATCAACGTCATCATCAGAAGCCACTTTTCCACTGTCCTTCAAGGCCTTCTCTGACTCTTTCCCTCAGGGGAAGAAAACTTCCTTCCTCGCCCTCTGCTTGCCACTAAACCTCTAGGTCATGGGTAGGCAAACTAAGGCCCGGGGGCTGGATCCGGCCCAATCGCCTTCTAAATCTGGCCTGTGGATGGTCCAGGAATCAGCGTGTTTTTACATGAGTGTGTCCTTTTATTTAAAATGCATCTCTGGGTTATTTGTGGGGCCTGCCTGGTGTTTCTACATGAGTAGAATGTGTGCTTTTATTTAAAATGCATCTCAGGGTTATTTGTGGGGCATAGGAATTTGTTCATTTTTTTCTTCAAAATATAGTCCGGCCCCCCCACATGGACTGAGGGACGGTGGACCGCTCTAGGTCTCCTGGGCATCTTTACTCAGCATGCAAGGAGTTGCTGGTGCTGGCTGTTAAATCCAAAGGATATGAGGTGACTAGAGGGTGGAATCAACAATTGAGGAGGCACAAGGCAGGCTGTGGCACTGAGACCCACTTGAAAGCAAAGCCCACAGGTGTGTCATGGTCCACTGCTTGAGAAGCATGTCCCCACTGCATTCTAGAGCTTTCCTGGGAACTGTTCCCAGTGTTTCCCAGACATATTTTGTGGTGATTATTTTGAGAGAAAACTTTATTGCAACGCTGATCTAAGCAGTGTGGATAGCTAAAACGCTATTAAGGCTTTCCAGGGCTTCTGTGCCTTTAAATTGAACTCTTCCATTTTGCACATTCACAACTTGCCTTATTGCTTCCTGCTGATCCAGGCTGAGCTGTTAGTGATGAACAGCTCCTGCTTTTCTCCTTTCTAAAGTGCTCCAAAGCCAGTGGTTATGGTGGTGGCAGCTTCAGTATTTGCTTTGTGCATATATGTTTATATTTTAATGTAACTTTTTTTTAAAACTTAAGTCTATGCCTCAAACATGTTGTAAGGCATTTGGAGACCTTTTCAGCAGCTAGTAAACAAACAAACATTCCTTAAAAAGGGGGTAAAACAGCGCCATAAAAACCACTATTTCTCCATTAGTGAAAAGAATAAAAAGGGGAAAGGAGTAATAAGAGGAAATTAGTAATCAAATCATCTTTCCTGTCCCACCTCCAAAGGAAAACTGGGACTGGAACAATTTAGAGAAGCTATTAAAGGGCAAAGGAGGCTATTAATTGTTAGTTCTACAACCCTCAACAATAGCAAGAAACAAAAAGGGTTGGGGTTGCTAAATGGAAGCCTTTGTTTAGGAAAGACCTTTGCTGAATGGAACTTCCTTGTGACCAGACAGAACAAAACGGCATTGCTGCATAACATAGCAATAGATTTTAATTCCACTTCAAGGTAAAATTACCACTTCAAGGCAATTGGGGAAAAGCAGTGCCGCAGCTGTGCTGAAGTGCTCTAGTGTGGCTGAAGGAACTTAGTTTGTGCTGTTCAATCAGCATCACAAGTTGTCATGTTACACAGGTAACCTATTAAGGACCTAAAAAGATGGGCCACTGGTCTGCTTGACTAGGCCATTGACTCATCTAGTCCAGTGTCTGAAACTCACAGTGGCCAACCAAATACCTGAGGGAAGCCTAAAAGCAGGGCTTGAGCTCAACAGCACCCTCCACATTTGTGATTGCTAGCAACTGGCATTGAGAAACAGTAGAAGCAGAACATAGCCATTGTAGCTAGTAGACATTGATAGCTAGTGACGTGATAGTTATTTCCTTTCCTAATGACTTATTCTCTGGCGCTGCAGCAGATAGGATAGGGATTCTCCCCCCGCAACCTTAGGCTTTTAAGATGCACCGTTACGTGTTTAAACTGCTTTCCATGGGGACCTCAAACTGATGATACTCAGTTAAAACAATGCTGAAATGTCCACTTACTCATTACGTGCCTCGTGAGTTTAATTTTTAAGGAAGCAAAACTTACAGAGAAAAGTCATGACTATTCAAAATAGGAGCTGCCTTTCTCAAGACATTTTCCTGCCTGAGGCGCCCCCTCATGCCATTCCCTGTAAATAAGTTGAATCTGACTTCAGCTGTGGCAATAGAAAAGTATTCTCCATGGAAAGCAAGCTTAGGGGGATGTAGGCTAGGAAGCACATGGCACACACAGCTCTGTCCTCCCAACACTTTGGCACCTGCTACCTGCCCCATAGCATCTGCTGCCTGAGGCAGCTGCCTCATTTTGCCATGGTGGGGCCAGCCATGGCTGAATCTAACCAACTGCCCATTGATCTTTCTGTCAGTGGAATGCCAGATGCCTTTGTCTGGCTACGTTTGAAAACAGAAAGCAAGACCCTTCTGGAAAAGTGCAATTGTCCATAGTCTAATACATCCCTTCACCTGTTTTGCAGGAGCTACCATCAGTTATGCCCTGCCAGCTGCACATCTGTCGTGGGATGCCTTTAGTAAATGTAAAGAGAAAGTTCTGCAGGTGCAACTCTAACATCTCCCTTCATAGGTGCTGCAATGAGGAGATGATAGGCATATGCACATCTCCTGTCACTGCAGCACCATGAAAGGAGAAGTTCAAGGTGCACCTGCAGAACTTTCTCTTTACATTTGCATTCCTATTTATGAAGCTATGAACAGCATGGACTCTGTTCCAGACTGGATCTGACAACACTGCTTTTTCCATTACCAACACGATGGCGAAGGCTATGCTGCTCCTTTAAATACCAGCACTAAATAAAACTAGCAATGTAATTTTTAGTATATATGCATATTATAAATATCCTTTGCATTCTTACAAATAATGTAGAGAGCATGATAAACTTTTGTATCACTGTGATTTACTTGTGTCTCTGTTTTCCTGTAATTTTATTAGTTTCTTGTTGGTGGAATGCTTCTTGGGGTAAAAACTGAAAGAAGAAACATGCCTAAAAGAATAAGAATAAATCTGAAGAACCTGTGGTGCTTTTGCTCCATTCTCCTCGTTTTCTATTCACTACAAATTTGTAATGTAAGGTTTTTTTTTAAATGTCACAATACACTTCTAATTACACATTGTCATCTTTGTCTGTTCAGTTTCTGGTTTCAGTTTTTTGCCTGCATTGATGACTCCCACTCTGTCAAATATTAGTCATTCATTATACTGAAAGCAGAATGTGCCTCACTGGTGTAACTAGGATTTTTAAAATGCATTCATGAGAATTACAATATTTAAAAACCCCTCAAATAAAATATAAGCTATAATCAAGTGGATCGGCTGGATTAGAGCAGTGGTTCATAAGATTAGTCACAGTGCAGGTTTGTAAAGTGAAGCAGGAGGAAGAATCTTCAAGCCTCCCTGTTAACAGCATCAAGACCAGCCATGATCAGTATTGTGTTTCCTGCTGTCAGTGAAAGCTGATGGCGGGCAGAGCGCTTTGGTTTGCAGAAGTGCCTCTATCTTGTTCTTCCCTTAACTTGCTGTTTTTAAAGTTGTGTACCTAGGAAGCCTGGAATTCCTCAGAAGCTTGTCAGAAGTTTCCTGATGAGAGTTTCCCTATTGAGCTTTTCCACCACAGTTCTTTAAACCAAAAAACCCACTTCCCCTCACCACACTTAAAAGTGTCTTTCCACACCCTTAAGTTTGAATTGCATATCACAAACCCACATTTTCCAAAGTAGTGTGAATGCATTATAGTGGCCAACTGTAAGGACAAATTGGGAGAACTGGATAGGGGGGTGATTCTCCCCTGTAAATGTTCCCCATGGCAACTTTGTCCAGCAGCCTCAACTGAGTTCTGCTTTGGGGGCCTTGGTGAGTAAGAAGAATGAATACCACTGTGGGGACATTTGCAGGGAGAATGAATGAGCAGGGTAGGGTGCAGCTTTTTCCTTTTGATCACTGATTCTTGTTAGCAACCAGGGGCGCCAACTTGAATAAAATATTGGGGGGCCCAGGTAAGCTCCACCCCACATAATCAATCACATGACACAGTGCACACACACCATTTGAATGGCAATGCCCATCAACTTTGGAGCGCCGGCCCCCTCAAATATTTTATGGGGGCAAACCCCCTTGGCCTGTAGAAGTTGGCTCCTATGCCAACAACTGCCCACCCAGCACCTGCATTAGCACTACAACACATGGTTATTGGTTATACAGTGGTACCTCTAGTTATGAACTTAATTTGTTCCGGAGGTCCGTTCTTAACCTGAAACTAGAGGTGCGCTTTCGCTAATGGGGCCTCTTGCTGCTGCTGCGCCGCAGGCACACGATTTCCGTTCTCATCCTGGGGCAAAGTTCTCAACTTGAGGTAACTCTTCCAGGTTAGCGGAGTTTGTAACCTGAAGCGTTTGTAACCTGAGGCATTTGTAACTCGAGGTACCACTGTATAGGCCATTGCCTTATTTTGAGTTGAATCATTTGGTCTGTCTAGTTCAGTAGTGAGTGGCTCTCTGGAGTTTGAGACAGTCTTTCTCAGACCTCTGCTTGAACATGGAGCAGAGAAAAGCACAGGATAGAGGGGGGAAACCAGGCAGTAAAATTTTAGGTGTTTGCCAGTGTCCCACCAGGTATCATTGGACTCCAGCTCCCATCAGCCGTAGTCAACACTGAATGGTCTGAGAAGATGTAAGCTGGAGTCCAACATCACCTGCAGGGCCACAGGTTCTCTTTTCCTGGCTTGAAAAGACCTTTCCCATCCATAAAACACAAACATTTTAATGTCCTAAAGTGAACAAGTTCTGTAAATTCTAATATGCTGAGGCTGCTGACTGGTTACCACCAATGTTCTCCTCCAGAAGAGTTTTACACAAGTTTCTACGGTATTCATGTCATTAGAGCTTATAAATTAAACAGAGGATGTATATGTATTGTTAAAGATGCATGTATGCCATTAAGCTGCTTTAAAACAGACCGCTTGTCTGAAGCATGAGGTAAGCTGCAAGATGAACATCTGATCCAGTGTTTTATTTACAGACATGTGTGTGGGAAATGCAATTTGTGAAGCTGAGTACACCAGCTCTCTTTTGCTCATGATCCCCAACAACTGCTGTTCAGAGATACGCTGTCTCTGAAACTGCAGTTACGACTAGCCATTGACAGGCTTGTCCTCCATGAATTTCTCTGGTCCTCTTTTAAAGCCAGTCATTGGAGTCCATCACCACATACTGTGGAGCTACTTCCATAGTTGGTGCAAACCTTGCTTGTCCTCCAACATTTAGCTTCATGGAATAATATTAGGTTCTTGTATTAAGAGAGAAGAAATCCTTCTCTCTATAGACCTTTTCCACATCATGCATCATTTTTCACTCTACTAGGCCTCCTGACTTCACAATTTTTGTAAACTAAACAGCCCCAAACAGTCTCTTTCCACAAAAGGGAATTGCCCCAGGCCCTTTATCATTTTGGTTGCCCTTTTCATAATGTCTGGGGAGAGAAAACGAAATGAAACAATCACAACAGAAGAGATGTGAATTGGCCCTAAGTGCTAGTACAGCAAAATTAAGCTAGGCAAATGAGTCCTTGGAGGGCAAGTATGATTTTGTCAGACAAAATTAAGGGAATCTTTGAGATAGGTTTAAAGCACTTTGCATTTAGGATGTGTGTGTGTTTTTAACAAGTGATATTAAGAATGCTATGCAGCCCTGTCATTTGTGAATATCCATCATTTGAAAAAATGACTGTACTAATCTGGTTTCAGGGTCAATGTACCTCAATAAAGCCATACAAATACAATACTTGATTAATGTTTGCAAGTAAAACAACTTGTATTTCTTGAGATCTCCCTTTTTCAAATAACACAATATAGCTCCACAAAAGTAATCAGGGTCAACAATATCAACAATATAAGTTACAAAAATGGACACATATAGTATGTGGCGTCTAACAGGCCCAAAAAATTTAAAAAACATTGCCACCAGCAAAATAAATATTTATGTTACTTTATGTTTCAATTTACGCACATTTCTGTTGTTTTCTTACATTGTCCATTTTGTTAGTACTTAACTGAAAACATTGTTTTGTCAGTACTTAATGGAAAACCTCAGTAAACAAACAGTAAAATAAAGCAGCATAATGTGCCATTAACATTCATATAACTTAATTATAACAGTTGCACAAGTATAACAGTGCAATAATTACAAGTTGTGAATTACCACTAACAACAACAAATCTCACAGACCTTGCAGTCATATCACAAAGCACCTACGCAACCTAAATCACCACATTTCACAACTAGATGAGCAGGGCAGACAAAACAGTTACATGAAGCACCTCATTGCTGTGATCTTCTGCAATTGTGTCAACTGCAGAGACCACACCTCCTCCTTTTCTTGCTGTCAGGAGTTGCAGGCCTGACCAGTTCCAAGGCTGTATTTCTTGAAAGTCCAGAGAAGGCTCAACCCATGGTTTCATAAACTCTAGGTCTCCTAAACAAGAACAGCTTGTGATGTTCATGCCACCGTGGGTTGTTCAGCTTTCAGACAATACAGTGGTACCTCGGGTTAAGTACTTAATTCGTTCCGGAGGTCTGTTCTTAACCTGAAACTGTTGTTAACCTGAAGCACCACTTTAGCTAATGGGGCCTCCTGCTGCCGCCGCGCTGACGGAGCCCAATTTCTGTTCTTATCCTGAAGCAAAGTTCTTAACCTGAAGCACTATTTCTGGGTTAGCGGAGTGTGTAACCTGAAGCGTATGTAACCCGAGGTACCACTGTACATTAGAAAAAACTCCACTGGCCACTGTTTGATCAGGTGTTTGGAAGTGTATGCATAGTGTGTCTGGCCACTGGTCCAGAGCAGCTCATCTGCCAGCCTGGGCCTTCAAATCTGCAGAAGAATCCTGTCTGTAGGCATCTCAGCATCCATGATTCATTGTGTGATAACACAGAGTGAGGCCTTACAGAGCTGGGCCTTATGGCTTCCTGCTTGTGGGACTTCCTCTCATTGGAGATACAGTTGACTCCCATATTACCAGCTTTTCAAAACTGTGTAGAGACGTATATTTTCCTTCAGGCCACTGGGACTGGCTGAGCTAATAAATTGTCTTTTTGTTGCAGCTTAGTTGTTTTTATGACAAGTATTGGCTTTATGTTATGTTGATGTGCAGCACTATATCTTAATGTAATGTGATATGCTGCCCTGGGATTCTTCAGATTGAAGGGCTGGTTATTAAATTTACTTATTTATTTTGACAACGTATATACCACTTCATTACAGTTGTCTCTCAAGTGGTGTACAGTGAACTCAACAAATATAATATAGATTTAAAAAATCAACAAAAAACAGTAAATTAAGAAATGCCTTGAATGCCTGCTTTTTTTTTTTATAGTCTTCAGTAAGTCCTAGTCCTCAACAAGGAGGGGACCTGTCTGATCTCACTAGAAGAGAGTTCTTCGAAATTGGGTTCACACAACAGAATGCACAACTTCTGCTGGATATGGTTGTGCATCCATTAATAGTGACTCCTCCAAAAACCAGTGATATAAGGGATATAAGGAACCAGGTAGTGCTTAAAGTATCTTGGAGCCAACTTTGTAAATTAATATGGAAACCTTGAACCTGTATGTGTAGTGCAATAAATAAATAAAGAACAAATAAGTGGATGAAGACTACCTAGAGAACATAAGAGTTCCAGAAGACTGACACCAAGTTTTATTATTTTTTTCTCAATGCCATTGACCCCACCTGTTGACAGAGGATTAACATGGGGTGTATATAACACAGAAGAAAGCTATTTTAAAAAATGAGCATACATTGTAGAAAATGCAGTTTTAATTTCACACTAGAGATAAGGGAAGTGCAAAAAAAATCCTTCTGGAATCTTTTTGGCATATGTTTTAAAATGCAGTTTATCTTTATTGTCAGAAAAAAATCACCTTTTAAAAAATACCACCCTTGGGGCTATTTTTTAATTCCCCCCTCCCAAACTCCAAATATGGGTAGACTGTCCTGTTTTAATTTTCCTTGATGCCAAGCACCATAATTAATAACTGATTCTGCTACCTCTGGAATGAAAAGTAATTAGAAAGAAAGAAAGATGCCTAAAAATAGGGAGAGACTTCAGCTGCTCCTTCTTCCCCTTCACGTTGCCATTACGATGTGTGAGAGAGGAGATACCGATGCACCTCGGAGATGCTTCTTTTGTGGTTCGGAGGAGAAAGGGGGAGAGATGGGGGCGGCGGCGGCAGACGCGATCCTCGCTGCTACCTTTCCCAGAGGCTGAGGCACAGCAGCGAAGGAAGAGCAGGCACCCCGGCGGCGGCGGCGGCGGCGGCGGCAGCAGCAGCAGCAGTTTCCCCTTTCCCCGGCCCTGACTCTACGGGCGCATGCTCACTTGTGCCCGCAGCCCTGGACCATATTTGTCAGGACTCCTCGAGAGACGGAGAAAAAAAAATAGAGAGAGAGAGAGAATTTGGGGGGGTAAGGAAGCGCCTGGTTCCGACCTGATTGCTAACCTATTAACTGCAATGCACAACGCCGAGGGGTTGCCTTTCCATTGCCTCCCTTTGGCTGAGGATGAAAGTTAAGAGAGAGAGAGATAAAGGGAAGCAAGCGCACCTCCTCTGCCTCCCTTATGAACCGGGAGGAGGAGCGCGCGCGCGGCGGGGGGGGGGGGAGAGAGAGAAATAGAAGAGAATTTTCTCCATAAAGGTGCGGGGGGGGGGTCGGGCGCGCAGAGGGAAGAGTTCCAGCACAGCCTCTCGCCCAGGGGATGGGACCCGAGGTGGTGGGGGAAAGTGGCCCGGCGCCTGCGAAGTGGCCGGGGAGTGTGGGTCGGCCACGGGGGGGTTCCTTCCCTAAAAAAGCCCCTAAGTGCGTGAGAGTGAAAGAGGAACAAAAGAGTGGGCGAGGGAGAGCGCGAGAGAGGTGCCTTCGGCGTCCGCGCCCCCCACCCCGCTCGCTTCTTCCCCAACATATGACGGGTAAATTGTGGGGAGAAAAGGGAGGAGGTGGAGGCTGGAGCGGCCGTGGAAATGAGGAGGGCATTTCGCAGCCCCGCACGTCTTGGCGGGCGGAGACCGGCGGGGAGAGGGGGGGGCGGCGGCGGCGGTTCTGCGGCGTCCTGCCGCCCCGCCACTGGGGAGCCGGCCCGGGTTTTTTGACACTTCCCCGGGAGTGTCTAGGGAAGGGGGACGGCGCCGCCGCCGCCGCCGCCGCGACAGGGATTGGGGGGAGAGAGGGGTGCGGGTTGCGGAGGGGCCGCCGCAGCCGCTCGCTCGCTCCGTTTTTGTTTACGGGGTTCCCTCAGCCGAGGGAGGGATGGAGGCTGGAAGCGCGCGGGGAGGAGGAGGGACGGACTTTTCCCACCCAGATTTGGCTGCAGCGGGATATACCGGTTGCATGTGTAACGTGTGTCGTGTCTCCCCTCCTGGAGAAGGGAAGGGGGGGGGAGGCCTGCTCGGATCAGCGCGCACGGGCAGCTTCTGAGGGTGTGTTTCCCCCCCTTCTTTTTCGTCAAAGGATTATTATTATTATTATTATTATTATTATTATTATTATTATTATTATTATTATTAATACTGCTTCTCCTCCTTCTTGTCTCCCCTTTGCAGCTTCTGGACTTTGTGGCGGGCGCGAGCGCGCGGCGGCGGCGTGTGCATGTGTGTGCCGATATATAGAAATATAATACTGAGCTCCCCAATTCCGCCATTTTGGGCAAACTTTGCACACGCACGCACACACCACACGCGCAGCAGAGACGCTCCTCGCAGTTAGGAGTGGGAGGGAGCGTGTGTGGAAGGGGTGGGGGGAACTCTTGCTCCCCGTGCATGTCTTCTCACTTAAGTGTAAACATAGGAATTGGGGGCAGCAAATAAACCCCCGTGGGAGATGCGGGGATTTTTTCTCTCTTTTGCGCGCGCGCGTGTGAGTGAGGGTGGGAGAGGTGTGTTTGCATCACATGAACGTGGCTCGTGTGAATTAAGCCAAGCTAGCAGCACACCCGGGTTGCTAATACTCTGCAACAACGCCGCCCGCTTGCCTATATATTCCCCGCTTCCTGTAGTAGCCCTTTACCCATGATGAGCTGCAAACTGACACACTTGTTCCTAGCTCTTCGTGGGGGAGATGGGAAGGCGCTCGGCCCGGGCTCCCCATAACTGAGGGTCCGTAAGTGTGTGTGGAGGGGGGGACGGGACTCAAGCCTGCTCTGTGGTATGTTGCTGTGGAAGATAACAGGAGGTGCGTGGGTGGGTGGGGGTGTTCTCCCGGAGCCCCCTCCCCTTTTATTCTCACACGCGCACAGCAGAAGGAGGAAGTGGGTGAGGAGAAAACTTTGAAAGGGCCGAGCCAACTCCAAAGGGGACCTTCTCAGAAGCGCCTGGCTAAGGGTGGGTGAAAGGGGGCCGGGCTGAGGAGACCAGAAGCGGAGAGAGAGAAAGGAGACGCCTTCTCCTCAAGGAGGGTGATTTCTCTCTTACGAGCTCGGGAAAGAGAACTAAGCCAGAGAGGGAAAGAACCCAGAACCGTTTCTTCTCCCCTCGGAAGAGAGAACAGTCCCGGCCCTTCCTGAAAGTGGGGAGTGCGGGAAGAGAAGGGTAAAAAACAAAAAAATGTCTCGAGTTTGTTTTAGGCAACCTCCCCTTCCCGCTTTCCGTCGCAGGCTCCGCAAGGAAAAAACGGGACCCGATTAACAAACAAAGAGCAGTGCCTTTCTCTTATTATGCAACTTCCTCAGCCGGGGCACCCGGTCTCTCTCTCTTTCTCTTTATTTCTTTTCCTTCCCACACGCTTATACACCTTTTGCTCGCCGTGCAACGGCCTCGCCGCCCTCCCCTTGGGCATTTCCTTTCAGAGAAAGTGGAGGCGTCGAGGTTATTTCAGGAGCCCCCTCGGAAAGCTGGCTCGCGGTACTTTCTGCTCTTTTACCAAAGGAGGCGAACGGAGAACCTGGGCAGGGGGCTGGGGGAGGGAACCCTGTTTTGTAGCTTGAAGCGTAGCTTGAATTTGGTAGTTTTTGTTACAGTGGCTTCGTTGCGCCGGGAAGTTGCATGTGAAGGACCCGCGCCTCTCTTCGACCCCTTCCGCCGCTCTTCTTAATTTTAGGAGGGCGGGGGGAGCGAGAGAATATGTAGTATCCTGAGTGATCACAGTGTTCTCCAGAAAAGTTTCAAGTGCAGCAAAATACGCTATTCCAAAACTGGCCAAGGAGGGACCCCTACTGGTGGAACGGAGGTATCCACCCTGGGGATGAAAGTTCAAATTCTGGCCTCCAAGTTTTGCCGTGATTGCACTTCAGAGTTCAGGAATTGGCGAGGTATATTCCAAAGGAATGGTTTGAAGATACGGTTTTTTTGCTGCTTCCCCCTTCCATACCATTTCAGTTATTACAGTGTTTTCTGATCTATGTGAAATATAGATATATAATGAAGAATGTTTCTTAGGATTATTATGAGACTAAACTCTTTCATTTTGAATACTCAACACCGAACATAATAAACACATCTGATAGTTGTGAAGATGAGTGTATTCATTTCTCCCCCCTCTTTTCACATCGGTTTCCTAAAAGTGTTAGATCAGTCAATTTCACTTTCCTGTCTAGTGCATTTCTATTGATACAGGACAATTTCAGATCGCCTTTGGCTATAATTAAATAAAAATGAGGTTTTTTTCAATGAATAGTTTTATGATAACTGTAGGATGTTCTTTGCAGGCATCTGCTATATGTTATTCAAGTTTCTTCTGATGGAGGAATTGTTGGTTGCTAGAAGCATACCACTTTTAGTCTTAAAATTCATTTAGGAGGCTAGAATGTACAGGGGTATGTTTCAGATGTGTGGATATGGAAGGTTGGGAAGCCTCCCTCACATGTTGGATGGCTTGTAGAAAACAAACCACGAGCTTGCACTTGCTCCTAGACTAACCTAAGGCTAAGTTCATAGCTTTATATAAAGATTCACATATCTTTATGACAAAGAAGAGCCACACATCCAGGTACCCCTAAAGATATTGGAACTTCCCACCCCAACAAAATGTATGAGCAGCAGACAAGGAAGGTCTTTGAACACTTTTCTCATGTACAGCATTCAAAGATGCCCTGCATGCTGGCCAATTTTGATAAAAAATACCTGTTCCCTTGACTCACCTCCTAAGTCTATCTTTGTTTTTCTGAGCTAACTATTTTAGTCAAAATTTTGTTTGTGATTGCATAAGGAGTAGGATCTCTGCTTCTGTAAATATTTTGAGGGGTTGGGGGAAAGAGAAATGTATATGGAAAGGTGTGCATGCTTCATATGCTGTTAATGTTTGTGTAGCCAAATTCAAGGTGGAGTATCTTGTTTCAGTTTGGCTGCATTCCTGGATAGTGATAAAAGGGAGTTTGCCACCTCAACTCTGTGGCACTGTTTCTTAAAATAAATAAATAACCCATATAGTAGATATAGTGGGGTTATCTTTCCCTTGTGTTCTATTGGATACATCCTAGTTCATTTTAGCTTTTGGTGGTGCTGGAAGTATTGGTTTTTCCTGGTAGGGGACTGCATGATTGTATCTTCACTTCCTTTCTGCTGTATACTGTTAAATGAATCAAACAAATGACATTAAGATAGCTTTTTCACCTCTTGTGACATATCTCTTGGGAAGTTTAGAGCTGTACTTAGTTGGTGTTTATAGCACAGCTGTCATTTTGAAGTCAGCTTTATTTAATCACTTTTATAACTGTACATTTGACATTCCGATCATTTTTCGGAAAAGGGAATTGTTTGAGTACAGTTTGGTGTTTATTATGCTGTAAGGGTCTGGCACTTAAGCTGTTACTGAGTTTAATTGGGCAGGCTTCTCCTGATGTATGTTGACAAAACAAGTTTTCTGACTGATAGTATGAGTTTATTTCCATTAACACTTCACCTGTCTGAAATTATGAAGACAGGTTGTTAGAATAGAGAGAGTACAAAATATAGTGATTAATGAACACGGAAAGCATAAGCAATACACTTTCTCATTTAATCCTTCAGGAACAAGGTAATCAGCTGAAGAGCAAGTCTGTGAGCAGTGCAATAATTCAGGAAATGAGATGTTTCAAAACAAAACAATCTGGTTAAAATTATACAAAAATGTAAGTGCTTTCCATTGGGTACTCCATTGGATTTGGCAGGAAGAAAGAACAGGCTGGAACTGAATGCCAAGTGCAGAAACTAATCGTGATCCAGTGGCAAAGAATTGTTAAAACTTGCATTGACACCCCCCCCCCCAAATTTATTGTTTCAGTCTTGATAAAGCTTGGTATAAAGTTAATTATTACAAGGTTGCAGTGACACACTACCTAGCTGAAGTAACTCCTTGAGGGCTTCTAGCCATCGCTTGAGGGACTGTCTGGTTTCCTGTGTTTTCAATGCTGAGTTGAAGTTGTTTGCATGTTAAGTTGGCCTGCACTGAAAAACTATTTGCAGCAGCATTACTACAGTAGAAATCTGTGTTCAACTTTTTCCTCAGAGTGGGAAACATTTCCTGTCACAACTGTAAGCATTAGAAAAATATGTTTCTATATAAATCTACTTCTGATTTAGTTATTGCATGAGTGAATCTGCCCTTCTCCCACGCCCCTTTCTTTGCTCCAGGGGTATTTTGGCTTTACCAAAAGGTGGAAATTAAAGGGACCTTGAAGGAAGACTTCCTTGCACATCATAGGGCAGCATCTTGCTTAGTTAACGTAAGCCTGAGGCATGTGGGCACTGTGAAAAAAGAATGACATCCATGGTAGGGATGGGGGTGGGAGTTTTGTAAGTGTTAAGTCCAGAACAGCACCAAAATAAAGTGGGGCAACCTGCATTTTCCTTAGTTGAAACAGCTAGCTCTCCTTGTTGGCTATGCATGCTCAAAACAATTGGATATATGCGCAGCAGGACTCTGCATAGGATGCTACCTTGTATTGAGATAGACCGTTGGTCCATTTAGCTCAGTATTGCCCATACAGATCGGCAGAGGTTTTCCAGTGTTTCAGGATGGGGTGATACCCTAGCTCTGCTTAGGGATGCCAGCAATGCCTAGTTCTACGTAGGGATACAAAGCAACTGCTCTTAAACTAAGCTATGACATTTTCAGACTTACTTGAAAGTAATTTTCTGCTGAGTTATAATGGATATTCTGGGCTTTCGGCAAATACTGAAAACCTTCCCTCCCCAGTCAGACTTGTGATTGTTGCTGATTTGTGTTCAACCAGCATTCTGAATATGTTTGCAGTTTGTCTTCTTATACTTTTATGAGATTTTATTACTGTATTTCTTTAAGGTACAGTGATACCTTGGGTTGCAGACGCTTCAGGTTACAGATCCTTCAGGTTACAGAGTCTGCTAACCCAGAAATAGTACCTCGGGTTAAGAACTTTGCTTCAGGATGAGAACAGAAATCATGCTCCGGCGGCACAGCGGCAGCGGGAGGCCCCATTAGCTAAAGTGGTGCTTCAGGTTAAGAACAGTTTCAGGTTAAGAACAGACCTCCAGAATGAATTAAGTTCTTAACCAGAGGTACCACTGTATTGCTAAACATAGAATACTTTAAAGTGAATTTTTTGGGGAAATTACCATACTTTCCCATGTATAAGAAAAGGGTTTTTTACTCTAAAATAAGGTTATAAATCGGGGGTGTAGGGCGTGTTATACAAGGATAGTGCATATGCGGGACGGGCGATTGGTTGCAGCTGTGAGCAGGAGCTTGTCAGTGGCGATTGGGTGGTTGAAGGCGGCTGCTGCAAGGGCTGCTTAGGATTGGCTGCTGGTGCAACAATTTTGTGACGTATTGGTGGTTGTTCAACAACTTTGGCAATCCTCCCCCAAAAAGCTCAACAACTCTGGGCCATCTTCCCCCATTTACTTAATTTGGGGTCCCCAAAAGTAGGGGGCATCTTATACAAGGGGGCGGGCGTCTTATACACGGGAAAATACAGTATGTTAAGAAAGGCTCTGGCTTTAATGTGGATAATGTCATTATATAGTTTAGTCACTAGGTGGCACGTGGTATAGTGGTGGAATCAGGATCCACCAGTTGCTGTTCTGTTATTGTTTAACAGAGACAATAAAGTTCTTATCTAGCTTCCTAACTGGTGTGTCATCTAAGGCTTAATAACAGTTTATTGCAAACTCACTGTGCAGATGCAGTCTTACATGTAAACTGGGCCCAGCACACACATCTGAGTCTAAGATTGCAACTGCAGCATACAGTTAAATCTCTAGTTTCTACAGTCTTTTTTATAATTTTTATGACATTTGCTATTTATAGATACTTCTTTCATTGGTTAGTCTTACTACCTTTGCAGAAGAATGTTTAGATCTGAATCTCCAAGTTCTTTAATCTTTTCTGTATTCAAGTCCATTTAAAAATGAAGGTGGTTTTTTTGTGTGTCAAATATAATGGGCTCCAAGAGAAGATACACGTAAAGGCAATTATTTCTGTGACAATGGGTTAATTTTTTAAAAAAGGATCAGCTGTCATGTGCTTTGTCTGTACCAAGTATCCTTCATTCTACCTCTAGCACATTTAAATAACCATATATTAGAAATTGATGCAGGGAGAAGTAGAGCCCTGTCTGTTACTTTCAGATAAGAATGTATATGGTTCAAATGTTTTCAGTTTACGTGCTGTGAAAAGGGAAAGTTATTACTTCTCCCAAAGTTTCAGGAGGCTTAAAAAAATTAAAAATAAGCCAAACAAACCGTTAAAACATTGCAGTGAAATGAACGCAAACAGCTTTTGATGATGTCTACATTAATCTGCATTAATTAGCAAATGACATCACTTAACATCCAGCCTGAACAAGACTTCTGGGGAGCACAAGAGTTTGCTCGCTATTTTCTGACACTTTTGTTGGTTGTTATTGCTTCGCTCTGATTTTTGTTTTAACACAAAGAGTTGCCATTGGTGTAGAAGAGGCCACCAGATACTGTAAGAAGAGAGTCATAATTGCTTTTGGGACTCATCCACACAACTATTTGTCTCATGCTTAGAGAGTACGGATCTGAGTGGTTTTCTGCTTGACCTGGAATTTTCAAGCATGGGTTCGAACGGATTCCCCCTTGCTCCTCTCCTTTCCTAGGGAAACACCTTTTTTTAAAGCTAAATCGGAGTGCATGTCAATCCAGAGAAAACCTGATTTGCTGAGCACTAAAGAGCAGTTTTCTCTGGGGTGGAAGCAACAGGACAAGAGGAAATGTGAATAATCCCTTAGACAGCAGGCTTTCTAAAGAAGCGCAAACACATTTATTGCATTAATTTTAAACCTCTTCGCATTTTATGATCCTTTCAATAGAAGTTATTAAAATGCACAGAAGAGGGAAGCTGACACACAACATTGTTTCACAAAGCTACTCAACATGGGTAACACTATATAGTAGTATTCTTTCCAAGTTACTTACAAGTGTAAAACAAGAGTCATATCCAGACTAAGTTGAACTCCGTTTCCATTTAAATTGAGGAGCTGAGTTGTTCATGACTCGATGTCCATGGAAATTAATTGGACTTCAATTCAACCAGCTGGGTCTGAGTTCAACCGAAGTTATTCCTGTCGTACAGACTGCATTATGATTATGGTTATTTGTCTAGTACAGTGGTACCTCGGGTTAAGTACTTAATTCGTTCCGGAGGTCTGTACTTAACCTGAAACTGTTCTTAACCTGAAGCACCACTTTAGCTAATGGGGCCTCCTGCCGCTGCCTCGCCGCCAGAGCATGATTTCTGTTCTCAACCTGAAGCAAAGTTCTTAACCTGAAGCACTATTTCTGGGTTAGCGGAGTCTGTAACCTGAAGCGTATGTAACCCGAGGTACCACTGTATTTGGCTGTGTTTCTAGAATTTGCTATCTCTCTGCATTATAAACTCACATATTAAGAGGTACCGTTTGAGCTGATATCAACAGAGGTAGATTCTGTTTTCTATAAGAGAATGCTGTTTAGTTAAAGTTCTTTTCAGAATTTGCCTCCTTCACTATGCAAGCAGGCTTCAATGGTTTCAGAGGTTATTTTGCCTGCTTATAGATACTTAAAGCATTTTATCTGGTTTTGGAAGCCTGGAATTTTCAGTTTATGTTAAAATTATTGCCAATTATATATAATGCACATGGCAGAAAAATATACTGTACTGCACTTTATAACGGCAAATACAGTTCAATAAAAGAGCATAACTGGGGGTTGGATGTGTATCCAATATGTATTGAGCTTTGGTACATGCTTAATCAAAGTTAATATTCATTGTGAAAGAGGATGGTTCATTCTTCTGCCTTGTCTGTCAGAAAAACCTAGGCCCAGAATTTGAGAATTCTAGGGCATATAAAAAAGCAAAAATAAAGATAGAATAGTTTTTTTCCCCTCAGCAAATAGCTGCTAGATATTTTTCAGATCGACTTACTACACTGATCATGAGTCATAACTATAAGAGCTTGTCCAGGCAATCATTTCAAAGTGTTTTCTATGCCATTTTAGCCATTGTGGGATAGTCTTACAAGTTCTAATCACAGATATTTGGGCTGTGTGGTGGTGATAACTACTTGGGGAGTGTAAAAGCTTTGGTGCAACAGGTTAGCTATGTTGTTGTTTCTCTCCTGCCTTTCTAAAGAAAAGCTGGATAAGTGGCACTGCAGTGCTGAAGATGGTGATTATTTAGCATAGGAACAAGTAGTCTTGAATAGCCCCTTTCCTTCAGCCATACAAAGTCTAAAAACTAACATAAATGTGAGTGTGTATGTGGAAGGGAGGAGAAAAAGAGAGAGAAGCAAACAGGCTGAGAACAAGAGAAAAGGCCATAAGGATAACATCATTTCTACTATATTGAATGAAAGTTGAAGACCAGTTACATCTGTTGATAATAGGTATTTCTGCTTTTAACTGTTTTGAGAGACGTAATTGCAGATTGTAAAGGGTTGTTGTTGTTGTTGTTGTCTAGCTCAAGTTATTAGTGAGTAAGATCTACCAAAAGCAGTAGAACCATGTTAGCAGTCTTTAGGTTTAAATAGGGATGCGGGTGGCTCTGTGGTCTAAACCACCGATCCTCTTGAGCTTGCTGAACATGAGGTTGGCAGTTTGAATCTGCATGATGGGGTGAGCTCCTGTTGCTTCGTCCCAGCCCCTACTAACCTAGCAGTTTGGAAGCATACCAGTGTGAGTAGATAAATAGGTACTGCTGCGGTGGGAAGGTAAATGGTGTTTCCATGCTCTCTTGCTTCCATTACGGTGTTCCATTGCACCAGAAGTGGTTTATTCATGCTGGCCACATGACCCGGAAAGCTGTCTGCAGACAAACACCACCTCCCTCAGCCTGAAAGCAAGATGAGTGCTGCACCCCATAGTTGAATTTGACTGGACTTAACCGTCCAGGGCTCGCTTACCTTTTTTACCTTTAGGTTTAAATAGGACCTAGTTCTATTGAACTTAGTCTTTTCGACTGTATCATCTGTTTTTGAGGATAAATAGATTTTGTATCTTTATATGTTGACTTGAAAGTAAGTCCTATTGCATCTACAGTGGTACCTCGGGTTAAGTTAATTCGTTCCGGAGGTCCGTTCTTAACCTGAACCTGTTCTTAACCTGAAGACCACTTTAGCTAATGGGGACTCCCGCTGCTGCTGCACCTACGGAGCACGATTTCTGTTCTCATCCTGAAGCAAAGTTCTTAACCTGAAGCACTATTTCTGGGTTAGCGGAGTCTGTAACCTGAAGCCTATGTAACCCGAGGGACTTACTTCCCAGAAAGCATGCATAGGATTTTAGCCTCAGCTTCACCACCATGAAGCACACAGCATTCCATGATCTAGTATTTTTCCCCTAAAGGGAAAAAGTTCATGTATCCAACTAGAAGTGTGGGGAGAGTCCTTTCTGGCCCATTGTTTGGTGGGAGTTTATTTGCGTGGGGAGTTTACAGATTTTGGCTGTTGTAACTTCCGCAATTTAGATGCACAATTTCCAGCCTCCAAAATCATGGAAATTGTTGTCACCAGGAGTTTCTGACTTTTACATTATGGTTGTTCAAGTGAAGGAACACTCGAGTATGACCGGAGAGTTCATGTGAAGGAACAATATAATCTTCATCTACTCTAGGTTGGGTTTTGGATAATTCTTCTCTAATGCCCAACATTTCCCATGTGTTCTACTCTGTTACTGGTGCTTATTTTATAAGTCCACGAGCAACAGCATCTTAAAATTATTATTACAGTGGCAAGTATTTTTAATCTCTGTTGGAAGCCGCCCAGCGTGGCTTGGGAAACCCAGCCAGATGGGTGGGGTACAAATAATAAATTCTTATTATTATTATAAGTAGCACCATGGCTTTATCATAGGTGCTTTCTTGCTGCTTGAGGGTTGGGAAATTCTCTGAAACAGCATTAAAGTAAACTAGAAGAGGCTCATTTTTGGATGAACTGCTTTACATAGGACTTTTAAATTCCAGTCAACTATATAACCCAGTAGTTATCCATCTTTGTTTCCAGCTTTAAGCAAAACACACAGGTGGAGAATGCAGATAACTAGAAATGTGACAGTTTTGATATTAGCAAAGTTAGATATAGATTTTAAGTGTTATGCCAGATGTATTTCACTTAAGGCTAAAATCCAGGCAACTGCTGGATTTTATATTTTAAAAAATTGGAACTATTATTTCTTTCATTTTCCCAGCAGTCCTAGGTGCGACCTGAAATCTACACAGCACCTAGTAAAGCCTAATCCGATTAAATCTGCTATCTCTTCCTATCCTCCATCCTCTTATTTATGGCTAAATTTAGACTTTGCGGCATCACCATCTTGTCCAGTTTTCTACTGTACGTCTCTCTTCCATCCACTCCCCTGCCCCCCCTCAAAAAAACTTGCTTAATATCCAGCCTGATTAGGACCTTTGGTGAACTCAGAAACTATTTTGGTATTTTGTTATTTTTGGCTGGTTTTAATAAAAGTGTTGATTAGCTTTGAAGTTTGACAATATTTACAATAGGTTATAAATATTGTGGGGCAGATGAAACGATGATTGAAAATCATGTGATGTATGGTGTGAAAGAGGATCAAACATAACATTTTGTGGAAGTGGATCAGATTTTTTATGAAAATGTTAGAATTTTTTAAAAAGTATCATAAAGTACAAAGACACAAATAGAAAGACTGTCCCTCAGGATGGGGTTCGTGTCCTCTTTCCCTACCCACCCACCCACCCCATTCACAAAAGAAAGAAAAAAACCACCACAATTTCATATCTCTGTTTATGTAGGCATACAGACAATTAAGGGTATGTTGGTTCAGAGATATCATTTTCATATCTCCTGTCTTATTTATTTTACAGTATATGCACCATGAATGAACCAACTTCTAGTGGAAGCGGGCAAGACTTTGATGTATTTAGTGTAATGGACTGGAAGGACGGAATTGGTACCTTGCCTGGAAGTGATCTGAAGGTAATATTTTATAATCCTAAATAGGCTCTGAAATACGTAATGTAACCATAGATGCAGAGACATATATACATGCAACTTAGTGCTGTATAAAGGGCAAGTCTTGATGTTACCAGGGAATGGATAAGTGTGTCAAAACTCTCTCTCCAGGATATGCCACAGCTGGCCTACCAACCTTTACTGGTAAAAGATGTTTCATATCACGAATGCACTTGACATCCAAATTATAGCCTATGTTGAACAGCAGTCACAAACTGTGGACTTGCTCCTTTAGTGGGAAGGCAACCCTGGCCAGAATAAGTTGAATAGCACCTCATACATTCACCAAACCATCCACCAACAGTTCCTATCTCTTGACTGGACTGAATTTGAGTTTCTTTGGCCTCATTCAGTCCAAAATCTTCCTCTTATGATATGTTTGTGTTAAATAGCAAACAGAGTACTGTGGCAGTCCCGTCCTCAATTGCCATGGGACAAAATAACAGCCCTGCAGCCTTGCTTTCTGAAAGGAGGAACACAATAATGAACAAAGCACAGGACTCCTAATTCTCAGTGCATATACTGAGTCCGAAAGGACATTATAGTAGGTTATTATTATTGTATTTATATAGATGATATGGTATGATGTCGATGGCAGATACCCTCAGCAGGATGGACAGGTGCCCCATGAACAGTTTCTCAGTCTTTGCTAGCTCTTCAGTACATCTTTGATCTTTAATGTAATAATCCTGCGAACCTTTGTATGGCGTCTTCTCGGGGCAAGTGGTAGTAGGAAGAAACCCTAGCTTCCAGCCGTATGTACCTTATCATAATGGACCAGTGTCCACAAACAGCAGCAATGGGAGATAGCAACCACGTTCTGGGAAAAGCAAATCAATTTTCAGTACAGTACTGTTGTATTATTCTCAAATGCCTCTTTCTGGCTCTCTGAAAGCCCTCTGAAGTTGTCCTTCACCTGAAAGAGATGGGGAGTGCCAACAGAGAATTCACAAGAACTGTTTCTGATGTTCTCAGGTTCTCCTTTCAAAGATTGGAGAGGGCATTGAGGACTGCAGGAAATGCCCATGTTGCCATGTTCTGGAGTCTGCCCTGGAAATATTTAGTAGAATCGTTGAAGAGAGAGGCACCTGAAGAAATTCAAGATAGAGCTATATGATTTGAATCATAATTGATCAGCAGTTTGATCTACAGCAGATTGCTTCTGATAACTCAAGTAATTGAACTCAGGCACACACAGGGCAACTGAGAAGGCCTTACGGTCACATCACCAACCATTCTAGCCTTGCAGCTAGGTGTAAATATGTTTCTGGCTGCAATTGAAGAGTAATGAAGAGGAAAACCATTTCACAAGAGAGATTTTCTTATCAGTAGGTAGATCTTTACACTGAATTGCAAGCCCTTTGAATGTTTTTTTTCTAAAAAATTAACACAAGACCAGAAATTTTTTAGTGCTGAGTGTTGTGCTATTTATAGTAAGCAATTTTATACTTTGCCTTGACCCATTTTTCCAGTTTGAAGATTGTTTGCAAGCAAATTGAAGTTTTGTGGGCTTGTTCAGATTTGTGTATAACATTCTACACTGATTTCTTTTCAAGTCTGTATTTTTAAATAAATGTACAAATGGTGGGGGGGGGGAGAGGAAAAGGATCTTCACATGTGAGACAATCATAGTCTAGTGCAGGATTTCGAGGTTTGGAACTTTTCCATTTGGCAGGCTAAGCAGCGTGTTCAAATCAGAAACACTTCAGTGCTTTACAATTGCTGTGTGCTGTGTAGAGGACTAGAAGAGTTGATATCTTCTAAGCTGAAGAGCATATATAAATGTGAAGTACTCTGCTTTTTTGAATCACTCTGATGAGTGCACACAATCACCATCACCTCTGGATTCAAGTGCTTCTATCAAATTGGACAAGCTGCAATAATTTAAAATTGCTTCCTGGTGGAGAGGCAGTATATGGAGTATTTTAGGCTTTTGTGCCTCTCAAGTGCCATATTTTCAAAGTGGAAATTACAAGTGTGCCCAGTATGTTATCATTGCATCCAAACAAGTGAATGGATTAATTTTTTAATCCTCCTGAAAATACATATACCGGGGGGGGGGGGGGGGTTGCCCGGAAAGAGCAGATGGAGGACCTAATGGCCTTGCAGGAAGAGGCAAAGGTCCACTCAAACCTGGTTTTATACCACCTGCGGTTATTCCGCTTCTTTTCTTGGAAAGCCTTATTAATATCAATTACTTATACTGGTGATGGTGATCTATTAGCACTGCTTGAGTGCTGACCTTGAGAACACATACTGGCTTTCAGGATTAGCTCGAGAAAGGTGGATGAAGGAAATGTGTTAAAAGGAAAGAAATGCCTCCTTAGGGCTATAATAGTAAATTATGAAATGAAAGCCTTTGGGATCCTTGAACACAACCCCTTTTTTTGTTTTTTAAGGGACTGAAGAGTTTTTGTCGGATGAAATTGAGAGAGTTCTGAGGACAGTTGTTTGAAAAAATTCAGAGGAAAAAAGAGAAGGCAATGAGAGGGAGGGAGGAGTAAAAACAACCAAACAGGGAAGACTCGGGGGGAGTGATCAACGGCTGCAACCTTCTGTCCTACAGCAAAGGGAGGGAACGAGCAAATATTCCCATTTGATGCTCTTTCCCTCAAACAAGCTTCCATCTGATTAGGAAAAGGAAGTCACTGTTAACCTGAGGTGACTACATTCAGGCAGCCCTTGCACATACACACATGACAGCACATCATGCAGAGCTTGATGTGCTGGCACAAATTACATAATGGTCATTGGGTGAAGAGGTCCTCGTACCTCATTGGTATAAACAGCAACATGAAAAAGTGATTTGAAACAAAGCAGGTTTATTTTCACAGCACACACACACCCTGCTTTTCAGGAAACGTGGGGGATAGTAGCTGAAGTACCACACACTATTTTGAGGCCCTGGCATTTCCCCCTTTGCGCATCTGCTTGAGTGTGGGTCCCAGAGTTCCTTTTCCAACAAGGAGTTGCTGGGAGAGAAAAGTATAATTATAGAAATGATTTAGACACTATTTGAGGTGATAAGTATGTAAGAAAAGGTTTTCCATTTTACCATTCATGAGGAAAAAGTGAAAAATAAAACTATGTATATATGTCCACTTTCCCCATTT
Source organism: Podarcis tiliguerta (assembly GCF_965153285.1). Classification (NCBI taxonomy): domain Eukaryota; kingdom Metazoa; phylum Chordata; class Lepidosauria; order Squamata; family Lacertidae; genus Podarcis; species Podarcis tiliguerta. Next base: position 62,565,934 of record NC_139536.1, on the reverse strand, counting down.
CTTGCTCCTGTGATCTTAAATTGATGGTGGTAATGATGATGATGATGATGTCATCATCAGTGAGCATTGAGCTTTACCTAGTAAAAGACAACAGGCTCCTCAGAGGAGCTTGCTGTCTAAATTTGAACATTGGCAAAAGTGGTAGATGGCTGACAAACTTTCAAAGGTGTCACTGCCTCTCTTCTCATGTTTGCATGGAAGGAGTTGGGGTCCTCAAAGAAAGCTCATTCTCAGATATATATTTAATGGAATTATGATACATGTTTATAATGACCACTAGATGGTACTAGTGGGCTGCATTCTCCCCCCCCCCCCCTTGGCACCTATTTTTCTTTTCCCTTTTTCTGTTTTCCTATCTGTATATAGTAGGAACTGGAAACAGAGAGACTGGCTGCTCAGTTGATCTCCTCAAACGCCTCTCCTCTGATCCCCAGTGTATGTTACACTGTATGATGTACCTCAGCTATTTCCTGCTGCTGAGCCTGAGGATACCACTGTCTTTGGATGAGATAGTATCACATACAAATTCATTTTTCACAGTTTTTTGGCAGCAAACCTTCCTCGAAATACTGAACTTTTTGCTATAAGGAAAGCGACAGGAAAACATACTGGAAAGTGAGATAACACCTGCTTTGACACATCATCATCTAACCTCCCCATAAACCAATAAAAATAATGCTCATTAAATAGCCAGCATTGTCCCAAGAAACAAATTGATGAATGCTTAATAAACAGGTTGTATGGAGGGCACACACATGAAGTAAGCAACTGAAAAGGGGAAAGGGTTGAGGTTTTGCCTCCAATCCAGCTCATGCAGAAGAGATTCTGTAGACTGAGCAAATGCTGATGGCCCACCAGTGATATCTCAGGAAATAGCTTGGTTATAAATTAATTTCCAAAAAGTAGAATAGAGCCGTAAGTTCTCCATATTTGATAGTGTTCACTGCTGTTCAATAGTTTTTGCTTTTGAAGGTCTGATTTGTGAAGTACTTCATATTTTAAAAGATTGTGATCAGGCATGTAAATAGCCGCTTGCCTGTTTGCATATGTCAGAGGTTTCCAAACTTTTCATGTTGGTTACACACTTTTTAGGCATTCATCATTTCGTGACACGGTAATTCAGTTTTACATCATTTTGTGATACAGTAATTCAGTTTTACTAGCAAACCAGAGGTTAAACTAACCCCTTTCCAGCCCTTGAAGGAGTGTGGGGAGCGTTTGCATGACACACCTACACACTGCAGCTGACACACTAACCTGTCATGACACACAGTTTGGAAAGCTCTGGCTTATGTCAAAGACAGGGTGTTAGGCAGTGAATCTCGTGTAAACAAGAGAGAGTTCAATACTTTATTTCTTTTAGACTGTCACTGAGCCTGTAGATGATTAACAAACATGATTTTGTGGCAAACAAACTAGTAAAAAAGATTTGTGGTGGACTATAACTTTTTAGGATTTGTTTGCTTGGCTGTGATCTGTGATTATGGATTATCCAAACTGTGAAAAATGTTCTCAACCTCCATTCATTGCTTCTCTGTTTCAAGATCTTGTAATACTTCAGGATTTCACTTTCCCTAGAAAAGTTTCCCTTAGAAATGCCTCTTGGGAGCCTCATTTGGGCAACAGACCTGACAAGCAGTGTGCAATTTAGGCTACTGTCTTGGTCCATGGGCACAGATATCGTCCTATCCCCAACTTTTCATGTGTCTGCTAATATACATTAACATGGATGTGAAGGAAGCTCCTGCAGAGGTAAAATGTAGAAATGTCTGTTTACTTTTCTCTCTTTTTTAACCAAGTGGTGTCAATAGGCATTATGGAGGCTGTCAACTATTAGGTGTCAAACCATTATAGATTAAACATCAATAGATCTTTACCTTTCTAGCAACATTCCCCCCCTCTAATTCTTACCTGTTTTTAAAATTAGTTTCGTGTGAATGAGTTTGGTGCCCTAGAAGTAATCACCGATGAAACAGAGATGGAAAGTGTTAAGAAGGCTACAGCTACCACAACCTGGATGGTGCCAACTGCTCAAGAAGGTCAGAATCATGATAAATCATGATAAGACAAATTTCTGTCTTCAGAACAAAATGGTGGTATTCTTAAAGTTTTACTATGACGCTGTTCCTGACATTTTCTTTAATATTAGCTTCTGCTCTGGAATATTGAAAGATAGCTAATATTGTAACAAATTAAATTCTGAAACCTGCAAACCACTTGGTAGAAATGATAGTTGTTACTGTACTAGTTAGACTGCTGTTGAAGAAGAGGCAAAAACCAGTAAAGTTTTTTGTAAAATGTTAGCACAGAGTTGTCTAAAAGCCTGAAGCACTTTTTCAAAGTAGCATGAATGAATGTGCATATTTAATTATTGGCAAGTCTTGGGTAAGTTATATCCTTCAGTGGCATCTTTTGCTTTGTGTGGTTTACAAATATGCCTGCTAGTTTTCACCATTTACAGCCTAAAACATTTGCTGTGCTTTCCATTGTATAGCCTTCTCAGAAAATACAGAAATACCACAAAAACTGAAGGAAGCGAGCAAGGTTGACGGGCCTCATTTCTGTGAACGTTGTTTTCATTCTGGAACCACAGTGGACTTTGTAGCCGGAGAAAGATCTTGCAGCCAAAAATGTGCACATCAGATTAAAAACAAGTAAGAGTTGGCATGTGTGAATAATGTGATAACTAGTGTAAAGAGTGCTGCAGTTTAAAAGAACTTGCCACATTGTGAATGACTGCTTATTGTATGCTTGCATTAATTGTAGTGTTTATAAATAATTTTTTTTGCGCTTGCAATTCCTCCTTTTTTAAAAACAACAACAACAACTTTAAGAGATAGACAAACTTGACTTTAGAAAATGTATTCTTCAAAATGACAATTAATATAGCTCCTGTTACTTTGTTTTCATTCTAGAGAGCAAAGGGAGGACAAAGATGTATCGGAAGTCAATGATGAGGACTGTTCCAAGGGCACTCAAAAAAGAAAAACCAAATCACCCTCAAAAGGAGAATGTATGGAAGACAATGTCAAGAAGTATGAGGCAATGGTTAGTATGGTCCAGTTGACAGGTTTATAGGTTAAACTGATCTGTGGTTGTAAATATAGCTTTGGCAATTTACAGTCATTCAAAAACTTTATGCATTTAAATGACTCTGTGCTTTTAAGGTTGGAGTGTTTGAATTGTTTAGCAAAATGTAAATGGAATGCTTTTTTCTATTTAAATAGTCATTTAAATATGTGAGTGTCCTGGTGAGATTATGGCTGCTGTGCCTGATCCAACCTTATATTTTGGTGTCCTAAGGTTGGTCAAGTGTTGCCTGGGAGTTCTGAAAAGAAAGGCAAATTTCCTTCCATAGACTCTAGGCATTTATTTGAGCTGCTGCACACTCCCAGAGCTTTTAGGAATGCTCAAAAGACTTTTACGGACACTGGTGTCTGACTGTTATCCTGTGGGGGATAACTAGCCTTTCTGGTATAGCAGGTTGGTATTCAATATTAGCTCCACCAAGGTCAATAATTATGTTACCTTGTTTTATCATTGTTGTTCTTACGTTTAAAATAACAAAAAATGTATATTGAGTTATCATGCTGTTCCATGCTTCTTTATTATAGTGATTCCAGGCAGTGGGATGAAAGCATTGCTAGTCACTATATCACCACTATATTATCAATTATTTCTAAGGTTGAGCAGAATGAATAAAAATAGACAGGTTCTCTCCACTGGCACTCTGAGACAGAAATTCAGCTTAAAAAAAGAAAAGAAAAAGTGGGCCAGTTATGGATGGTGGAGACAGGTCTTTTTGCGGCACAAAATGGATGTGTCTTTCCTGGGTACGTCAGACAAAGACTGTATTCCATGCATGGGCCTCCCTAGCACACATTTCAGGACCTTATTAAAGCCTTATTGTTCCATTTATTTCATAAGCTTCTAATATAACACACGTATTAGGAAGTCAGACCCATTGACCTGAATACACTTGCTTCCAAATAAATGTTCACAGGATTGCCCTGTAATATCTTGGAGAACACATGACAAAACAGCAGTGAGCAACCTGAAAAAAGTATTTCGAAAATCAGTGTGCTTCAAAGTTACTTCAGTGAAGTATACTTTAATTTTGCAATTTAGGAGGAGAAACCTGAAGGGAGGATACTAAGAGTCTCTCAGAGAGCCACACGGAAAAGGAAAAGAGAGATGGCAGTTCTAAAACAGAGTAAGTTGATATGCGAGTCCATATCAGTATAAGGTTTTCATCAGTTTCTGCCATCTAAAGGGCCTCTTCTGTGTTACATTAGCAAACCCATGTTGGACACTGAGTGTGCACTCATAATGGAACCATAGGCAATTCCTGCTCACTGACAATTTGTCCTTGGTATGATATGCATGCTTGTAAACTACGTATTTCAGTGTGCATGTAAACCTCTTAGATGCACACCTAAAAATTTGAGATGATGTATCATGTTTTGGAAAAAACTGGCCCTTTACTATAACAATAATGCTGGTGTATTTCTAGTTTCTCTGTAAAAAGCTGGGTTGGCCCATTTTCAGTCACTAGTCTAAATCTTAATCCATTTGTGACGTTGTATGCAACAAATATTGTGCATTTTGTAAAGTAAGAGATTGAAGAGTACCATCCTTTCAAGTACTTCCATTTTATTACTTGGCTGAGTAACTTCCTGCTCTGGCTTTGTTATACTGTTCCATGGGGGAGCTTTAAAGTGGAAGTATAAATGAGATTAAGATAATTGAATTGCTTGAATACTGGCAAGCATTTCTGTGTCTCACATATGTGAAATTGTTCAAATAGTTCTTTAGAACATGCATTTTAAAACCAGAAGTGAGGCCCTGCTTGGTGTCTCCTGGGAGTAATTTCATATCTAAACCACATGCTGAAAGTTAAGATAGATTTATAGAAACCAGTAATAAATAAATCCTAGGAGATGCCTAAAGCAGTATAAATCAATTGCCACAGAGTCAGATTGTTAGCAAAGTGATACATGTATTTGAGGAAAACAACAGGATTAGGAAGTACCGGTTAACTCCATAGCTTTCTACAGTGTGATCTGTAATTTTTGCTTTGGCAATAACCATCCATCTTTGCTAGCTGCTGATCAGCGGTGTGAAAAATGTAGCTTTGGTCTTCTCCTTAATGGAGTAGCACTGAAATTAACCATAAATCTAAAGTGTATGGAATTATATTGTAAGAGAACTGTAATTCATACCGTTACAACCATAATGATAGTATAATACAACTGCTTATGCAGATAATTTGTTACAAAGCTGTGACTTGTGCTTACATTAAGATTTTAATTTCTAATTCCAGCTTTGATGTCAAAGGCAAAGAAAACATGGAGTTGGTCTTCGTATTTGGAAGAAGAAAAGGCTACAGCAGCACCACCTAAGATTTTTAAAGAGGTATGCTGAAACCTTAAAACACTGCTTCTTTGAGGCAGACAGGGGCCTGTGTGTCGGGTAAAAAATAGGTGTCATGTACAAATATAGAAGAAGTTTGAAATGGCTGGCATTTTAGCTTGCTTGCTTGCTTATGAAACTTTAAAACAGTTCACATATAATATGACTGCATAGTGGCTCCCACACCTTTTAACTTTTATATAAATTATATGGTGCCACAGCTAGCACAGGTGGAATCCCCCGCCCATCAATTTGTAATAGGAAGATATCTTGCCTGCTGTACGCCAATGATGTGGTTCTCCTATCACTCTCCCGATTAGGTCTTAACAGTCTGCTTACAGCTTTCAGCAGGTATTACAAGCAGGAAGAGCTCGTCGTGAATTACTCCAAGACCAAAATTATGGTCTTTGGCAAGCGTAGTCCCAGATTCAAATGGAAAATGGATCAGCAGAACTTGGAGCAATTACGCTGCTTCAGATATCTGGGTAGTCTTTTCACTGAGACACTATCGTGGAAGGGGCACATTGAGGCTACGAAACTCAAAGCACAGAAAGCTTGTGGGGCGTTAATGAAATTCTGTTTTACCTCGGGTGGTCAGCTATTGGAACCTGTGTTGAAAATCTTGTGCCAGTAAAGTGGTCTCCCAGATGCTTCATGGAGTAGCAATATGGGGCAAGGACCCAAATGCCAACAAAGCCTTAGAAATGGTGCAGAACAAATTCCTCAGGAAAGTGCTCTTGCTCCCCAACGGGACTCCAGCTGCTCTTCTCTGCGTTGAAGCTGACGTGACAACAATACAGGCTAGAATTGATTACCTGTGCTTAAATTATATGAAAAGACTTCAACTTCTTTCGGAGGAGAGAGAGACTCCCCGCTATGTCACACACAGAACAGAAACAGACCAAATGTTGGAAGGCCTCTTGTCCCAATATCAATTACAAGATTTTCAGGTGACTATGGAGATGGACAAGAGGCACTTAAGAGGTTGTCTCTTTAGGTCCGATGCAGAAAGGGATCTAATCTTGATGGCTTCTACCAAGATTTTGCCATGGTTCCCACTTATTAAAACGGAGCATACCCGGGCCAGTTACCTGTCAAAGCTCCCACTTGCCTTGCTTAGAATCGCTTTCACAGAATTCCAATTCCAATCTATGCCCTCGGCAGTGTTGGATGGACGCTACGGCAAAGTACATTATGAAGAGAAACTTCGTCTGTGTAGGCAATCCTGTGTGGAGGACCTGTGCCACTATTTCAGTGCCCGTTATATATAGACCCAAGGGACCGATTCATAAAACCCCTGTTTCCGAATGGAACTCACTTGAATAGGGTAGAAAGGGTGAAATGGCTGCTGAGTGATACTGATGACTTTGTAACTTATAAAGTAGCACTGCGTTGGCAGCTAAGAAGATCAGGAGGGAAGAACTAGATAAAATAGCGGTCAACTGCAAAGGGTATTCAGATATTTAATTTGGCACATTTTACTAGAGAATATTCTTTTTTTATGCAACAAACAATCTTCGTAGTTGTGACCGTGGTTGTATGTGTGGTGCCTGATGATTTTTATGGTTATTGCTGTTTTTCCTTTTGTTATTTTTCTGAATGATACCATGGCCTATGGCTAGCGCAATAAAAGTCGATGATGATGATGATGTTTTACATGGTAAATATTCCATTGGTAATTGCATTAGTGTGTGTTTAATTTGTCTTGTAATGAGCTGAGATTAGGTCTCAAAAAAATTCTCTCATGGATGGTTAAGAGAGAGATAACTTTTTCAGTGGTTACACTGAAACTCTGGAATGCCCTTGCAGCTGAGGTGCATTTGGCCTTTTATTGCGTTCTTTTAGATATTGCTGAAAACCAATTTGTTTCAGTAAGCTTGTAATGGTTGGTTGACTGATCGTATTGCTGACTCAGTTTCTAAACAGCTTTATTATATGTAGTGCTGAACTGCTGCTTTAAATGTAAATGTTGTGTTTTATTGTTAAGGTTATGTATTTATGTTTGCTTTTTAATGTCATTTTGGGCGTGTAACTATAGAAAAGTGGGATATAAATATATTGCTACTATTACATTATGCTATCTGGAAGAAACAAAGGTGAAAATGACTTGTATGTATTGCCTGTGCTTTCTTCTGTATGTGGTATGATGGAGCTTGGGTGCATAAATTTTCCCCATTTTGGAAGCATTTTATGTGACAGATTTAATAAAGAATCTGGGTAGCAATGAGCAATGTAAAATTTATCTAGTGCTGCAATCTTGTATGCAGTTGAGTTCATACAGATCACCCATATTTTGACATCATGCAGGTGTCTCATCTAAAGCATCCATGACAGGTGACCAACCTCTGCTTAAAAACCTCCAATGGAGGAGAGTCCACCACATTTCGAGGGAGTCTGCTCCATTGTCAAGCAGCTCTTACTGTCAGAAAGTTCTTCCTGATGTTAAGTTGGAATCTCCTTTCTTTATAACTAGAATCCATTGGTTTGGGTCCTGCCCTCCAGTTCAGGAGGAAAACAAGCTTTCTCCATGGCTATCATATCTTCTCTCACTCTCCTCTTATCCAGGCTAAAGATACCCAAATTCCTCAACTGTTCCTCATAAGGATTGGTTTCTAGACCCTTGATCATCTTTGTTGCCTTCCCCTGCACAAGTTCAAGCTTGTTAATATCCTTTTTAAACTGTGGCACCCAGAACTGGACACGGTGCTCCCAAGTGTGGTCTGACTAAGGCAGAATAGAGCGGTACTGTTACTTCTCTTGATGTGCACAGTATACTGTTGAAGCAGCCTAGAATATTTGTCGCCTTTGTTACTTGTCGGGTACTTTGTTACATCTGTAGGGTACTTCGTTACATCTGTAAAGGTAAAGGTAAAGGGACCCCTGACCATTAGGTCCAGTCGTGACCCACTCTGGGGTTGCAGCGCTCATCTTGCTTTATTGGCCAAGGGAGCTGGCGTACAGCTTCTGGGTCTTGTGGCCAGCATGACTAAGCTGCTTCGGGCGAACCAGAGCAGCGCACAGAAACACCGTTTACCTTCCCGCCAGAGTGGTACCTGTTTATCTACTTGCACTTTGATGTGTTTCAAACTGTTACATCTGTAGGGAAGCTTTAACGACAGTTCCATTTTTATTATTGCAGTGGTTTCTAATTCTGGTTAGTTGATTATCTCTAACAACAGCTAATATTGAAGCTGAGATAGCACTTGGCAGAAATTAAAACTGAAAGAGGAACAGTGGAGGGATTTTGGATTCTAGACATGGGCAGGAAGACTGTAGGAATTCAGTGCATCATTTAGTGGCCTTCGCACAACTTCTTAATGGAGGATAATAATATTTCTGCATCAGCCCAAAGGTTTTGCAGCATTTCAGTCCATTTTTATTGCAGCAAACAACAATGAGAACGAGGCAGGATGCACATGGAAAAGTTATGTCAGATGTCATTAATTCTTGTACTTTTTCCAGGGATAAGCAGGAACCAGTGGGAATCTAAAATCCTGTTTTTGATATCATCCTTGGAAAAGTTACATAGATCTAAGAGACATATATAAGAGACAACTGTAAAACCTTAAAAACACTGGCAGGGTTAGATTAACTCTAACAGCATATGGTTAACTAGATAAACAAACAAAATACGTGATGTAAGAAAATGTATGATACTTACCGAAGGGGTGGAGGGAAGTCTGAAGCTCGGCAGAGCCAAAGATGTATGTGAAATTTATTTGTATATTGAATGCATATTTAATGAAAATTAATAAAAAATTATTGATTAAAAAAAAGAAAAGTTACATAGATAATCTATTCAACTTCAATTTATTTTGTTTAGTTCATGGGAACATTATCACTGCCTTGCACTTTAGTTATCTGTTTAGAAGTTCCTAGAGGTAGAAGTCCAGAGGTAGAAGTTTGGTACAGTCATGGTACAGGTTTCTCACACTGCCACTAGACTTCTTCCATATTTTCATTGGGCACAGCTCACTGTGGAAATAAATGAAATCAATCAAACACGTCTGTCTGACCCAGAGTTCCCTATATCAGTTGTACAGACAGGAAGGGAAACAAGATGAGTACAAGAGTGAGTGGCTTTTGTGTATGTTGCGTTCCCTTAATATCTGAACCCATGTGATGGCAAAAGGATGTCTTATCAGCATAATGAATGTTTGATGACATCAGATTGAACTTAAAAGAATATTAGCATAAAAACTTAAGGATTAAGAAAGACTAATGTTGTAAGATATATGGAAATGTTAAGACATTAAGATTAAGTTGAACTAAAGATAAGCCAGAGGGAAATAATTTATTGTCAGAAATACAAGATCTGGAATACAGAGTGGGAAGGTTTGGGGAAGTCGCAGACCCAGGTTAATGCTACACAATGATTGATTTTAACGTTTTTTTACTTTTTCTTTTGTATTTTGCTTCATGGATTTGTTGTTGTATTGTTTGTATGTGTTGTTTTTATTTTTTTCTTTGTATTTGTTTGTATTGTGTGTTTATTGACTGTAAAATTAATAAAATATCATTTAAAAAAAATTTAAAAAAGGATGTCTTATCAGCAACGTACATGGCAGTTTTTAATATGGACTTGGAAGATGAGAGAGAAGCTACTACAGGGAACATCCATGGCGGACTGAGACGCATATTTATAATACAGTTTTTTATATTTATCAAAATTACAAAGCATTTTTAAACTTCCATGTAGGTTTGTTTTAAATAAGTAATTGTTTGATCTGTTCAGTGGAAGGACTGAGATCCACATCCCCTTGAAATCGTTGGCCATCTTTTAGAAATGTTTATGCTAAACTTAGAAAATTTGACATTTTTTTCTTCCAGTATCAATCCTTCCCATACAACAAGAATGGATTCAAAGTTGGAATGAAACTAGAAGGGGTGGACCCTGAGCACCAGTCAATGTATTGTGTGCTTACAGTAGCTGAGGTGAGTACCAGAAGTTATTAATAGCTTTAAAATGGGATTAGAAATAACACCATAAAAGCTGGTGGCCATCACCTCACCTTTTGGAACCAAATTCCATAGTTTTAATTACGTGTTGTGTGAAGAAGTGCTTCCTTTTATCTGTGCTGAATCTCCCATCAGTCAACTTCACTGCATTCTAGTATCAAGAGAGGTAGAAAATAGAAGATAGTGTTGAAAAGAAATACCAGCATTCTCATTTATATACCATGTGTATGCCCAATATACCCTGATGCACATGTGGACTAATGTGCATATACTACTGTGTTACAACCTTACTATCTGTTTTTCTATTGTGTCTATATATTCTGATTGCTTCCCTTTTCAGGATAATAAGTAAAGTTATCTCATAAAAAGCTACAACGTTTTGTTTGAGAACTCTTCAATTCTGACTGCACATATACCAATTTTCTAATACTGACTTTTTGGTTTAAATGTAAACACATTTTTCTTTTGCTGTATTCTTTTTTCCTACTATGGATTTAGACTTGTGGTTACAGAATTAGACTTCACTTTGATGAATACCCAGAGTGTTACGATTTTTGGCGGAATGCTGATTCTTCTGATATTCACCCAGTTGGTTGGTGCGAGAAAACAGGACACAAACTTCATCCGCCGAAAGGTATTAGATTACCAACAAAAAAAATCTGTGTCATATTAGACAATTGCTTTTTCTATGAATTTTGTAAAAGCAGCTGAGTGCTGGTGCTGAGATGTGCTTCTCACGCTGGGTACTAAAACGCCTGTGTATGGTGGCTCTCTGTCTATTGAGTGACATTGTATTCAGGGTCACTACTGGTTACACATGGAGTAACAAAGGGAGGTAAGCAGCCCCACCCCACCCTGCTTCTAGGATTGCTACTGTCCAATTGCTGTTCTCTTTGAGGGATAAATCTGGACAAGGAGATCTAATAGTATTTCTTATACCGCCCGTAGGTCTGAATGAGTAGATGTCGTTCAGATGGGTAAATTTATCACTTCCGTTGGATGCCTTTGAGCTGATTTCTGAACTTCATAGCTTCATGAGAACCTGTTAGGAACAATAAGCTCTGTTTTGTAAAGCAATAGGATTTATGGAGCATTATGCTGCAGTTCAAGCTAAAGTCCAAATGCACTTGGGACTAAGCTTCATCGAACAGAGTGGGACGTAAGAGTAAGCATCTAAAGGATTTTTTAAGACACACAGAAAAAATAGTGGCAAAAATGGTGGTGGAAAAACAAAGTGTATCAGGCCACCCAGGTTAGAACCTAAAGTCCTACAATCAGAAATTTGCTTCTGAAAGAATAATAATTTGTAAATCAGACTGGGGTTTTTTTATATATAGAGAGAGACTTATCAGATCTCTCTTCTTATTTAAGAGTGCAATCCTCCAGTTCAGCATATATGCAGTTTTGTTATAGGTCTAACAAAGTTGCTTTATAATGCATCAAAATAGGTGTCCACTCAATTGATTTAAACCCAGGTTCATTAGGGTTTAATCCTGGCTAAGTGGGTATCAACAGTCTTAGACACAGTGGGTTGACCATATATAATGCTAAAACATACCTTGGCATTACATTAATGAAACTTGTACTTAACCTAACTGCACACTCTTGTTTTAATCTGTTACTTGCACTTTTCATGGAAACCACAGGATACCATTGAAATGAAACTATATGTAAGGTTCCTCTGGACCAGAACTGCAAACCATACTTAACAAATAATCTAAGGGACAACTTCCTTTTGTTCTTTGAGAAGATGATAAATCCCAGACATGTATCTTGTTCACTTATAAGAGCTGAACAGAATTCATGAGCATGCATTGTCTGTAAATAGTATCTAGGCACTTCATCTCTTTACTAGAAAACGGATGACTGTGGCTTAGCTTTAATTTTTTTTTGTCTCAGTAGAGCTTTCAGTAGAAGCTTTTGCATTCCCAACTACAGGAATAATTTTAAAGTTACATTTTGCCAGATTAGGCTGGAGGCTCATAAGGCCCTCCAGCTAACTGAGGAGAGAGAGCCCTTGGCATCTTCTGAGTCACACTCTAGGGCGGTGGGCACTCTAAAGGCTCTCCCCATGTGTTTAGCCACCCCTCCCAGGGTCGCTTTTTCACAATAGAACTGTACTACATGGAAAGCAGAGTGGGACAGACTGGACAAGACTAAATTAGTGATTAAGATTGCAAAGAACATTATACCTTCGCAGGTGGCATGATGCAGTGATTGCATTTTCTGGTTGTAGATCCTCCTGTAATTGATCCCTGTGGCAGAAGGGTAGAAAGGGCCCTTCATAAGAGTTTTGAAGCAGATGCAGCGGCATTCAAGTCAGCCACCACAGCTTCCCTTTTTTCCTCTGGCTTTATTTATGTATGTGGGTGGAGGAGCTGAATGCCAGGGATGATATTTCCCAGACAGTTAAGGATGGATTTAAGAATATATACTACTACTATGCCATGGCAGCTGGCACCTCCTTTGATGTTTTTCAGTTTAGGGCCTCATATGGCTTCCACCACCATTGTGCATAGAAATGTGGGGTTGCAGCAGTGAGTTGTTAGTTCCAGTTTGCAGGCACATCGTGTCATCCTTGCCTCTCTCAAGGACCAAGCTGTTTGTCAAGGCACTTGAGGCTCATCTTACAGAGTTGCGGGACAAAACCAAGCAGCCCCACGTTTTTCATCCTTCAGGGTAGTTTTCCCTCCCCAAGAGGTTACCAGCCCTACAGACTTAAATGGGGGATAGTCTTCTGTGTCAGATTTTGCCACTGCTTGGTTCCAGAGGGCAGAAAGAAATCCTCAGTCTAACTACACCCGTTGTCAGGAGCTGTCTCCAGTGGAGGCCTAGCTCCTTCTTTTCCTTACCATTGGAATTACGTCAGCTCAGACAGGTGGGTGATTGAGATGGTGTTGAAGGGCTGTGCCCTGGAGTTTGAGCAATTGTCATGTGAATACTTCATTTGAACCCCTTGTTCTCAGCAGCCATCGAAATATTGCCCCCACCTTGACCCTACTGTTTCTTTTATTGTTTCCTCTTTGAATAGCTCTGGTTCCAGTTTTTTAGTTTTGCTTATTTGGGGATGAGAAGTTGTTTTCTGCTCTGCCAGTTGATCTGCAGGGTGGGATAATTCCTCCCTCTAGAAGGGGAGGATAGAGTCTGCCTATCAAGTCCGGTAGGAGGCATCATCCTCAATACAGAATGCCCTCCAACCAGGTCAGCAAATTACAAGAAACAGTCTCTGTTTTCCACTTAATTCTGGGATTGAATGATTTGGCAGAGTGAAACTGAGGTACTGTGCTAACAGGTGTGACTGCAGTTGACACAAGTGCACCATAAGTTTAATAGGTATGGCATTTTATCTTCTTCCTTTTCATGGGTTTCTTTAGGATATAAAGAAGATGAATTTAATTGGCCCTCGTATCTGAAGAAATGTAAGGCTCAAGCTGCTCCCAAATCCTTGTTTGAAAACCAAAACTCAGTGAGTTTTCTCTGATTATCCCTGCTTCTTTGCTGATAGTTGCTTTTTATATTATGATTACATTGTTTTTCTGTTAGTATTATGACTCAAACCCTTAGTCTAAAACAAGGGAAAAGGCCCAAGTAAATACAGAGTTGGGTTCACACGCATCAATCCCTGCCTGTTTTCCATGGTGAAATTCAAACTATTTCCTTATGTTGAGGGAGATAGTTCATCTTATATCCAAGACAATCTTATGTGAAGCTGTTGATGCACAGTAACACAGCCCACAGATTGCACTCAAAACAATTAGATAGGTCCTGGGTGGATACAGATTACTATTTTCCCACAGGTTTGTATCAAATGCGTATGTAATACTTGGCGAGGTGAAATAGACAACTGGCTTACAAAGTGTGCAGAGATCAGGAGCAACTACTGTAAACAGTGGCTTGTATCCATCACCTGTTCAGGCAGCACAAAACCACAAATGGCCAGTAAATCTCTTTTGTTGTCATTCCAAAATGGACAGGGCCTAATAGTTAAGAATTTTTTAAAAAGATTAATATATGATGAAGCATGATGCTGAAAATTGTTTTATTCTACCACTTTCATGTGAATTACTGGCTCATCCACACTGTTGGGACTCCTTTCTTTTTAGTAGCAAGATTGTGGATTGATTGTGGATAGTCAAGAGACTTTGGGATGCATGGTTTATTATTATTAATCTGCATTTCTTTATTTCTTTGATATAGTGCTTTAGGTACTTAAATAGACCAGTTCTCTGTTCACTGTTAATTTTAAACTTTTCCTTGATTAGACGGTGATTCCATCAGGGTTTCGAGTGGGGATGAAGCTTGAAGCAGTAGACAAAAAGAACCCTGCATTCATATGTGTTGCTACAGTAACTGACATTGTGGACAGTCGTTTCCTGGTTCATTTTGACAACTGGGATGAGAGTTATGACTACTGGTATGCCTTTTTAAATAGCTTGTTTGTTGGAATGATAAGCATCCCCAAAATTCTACCTTGTTAATTTGTTGTTTTCACTCCCCCCCCCCCCATGGTTGCTATGAACAGTAGTGCCTATATTTCATTAAGATGTCCCTAGATTTTTGACAATACAGTGGTACCTCGGTTTACAAACTTAATCCATTCCGGAAGTCCGTTCTTAAACCAAATCCGTTCTTAAACCGAGGCGTTCTTTCCCTAATGAGGCCTCCTGCCACCGGTGCCCTTCCATCATTCAGCTTCCGTTCGTAGACTAAGGTAAAGTTCGCTAACTGGAGCATTACTTCCGGTTTATCGGCGTTTGTATACCAAATAGTTCGTAAACAGGGCTGTTCTTAAACCAAGGTACCACTGTAGTTGAAAGATGCAAAGTATTATATGGTCTGATTAGTGTGTGCATCCCCCCCCCCCTTATAAAAGTTTGCAAGAGCTGTTAACGTTTTAATTTCTTTGCTGTGGGTGGGGAACTGGATATGACCGCTGAGCCAGATCTTTATATCTCCTAGCCCCCAGTGGGCCATTAACATCATGCGAAGTGGTGCTTTGAAGCCTCAACAATCAGCTGTTTGTCAGGAATTCAAAATGCTGCACAGAACTCTCTTTGCAAGGGCCCAAATGGAAGAGCCATTCGAGAAGTTCTCTGCCAGGCGAAAGGTCACAGGTTCTCAAACCTTCCCTCCTTCCTAATCTTTCCAGCAACATTGCACTTGCATGTGATGGCACGGCTGCTCATGAGGAGAAGAAAAGATGCTAATATAGACAAGGCCAGATGTGAAATATTACACAGAGAGCATTCCTTCTAGCATAGTGACAACACCAACAATATGGATGACACTTGCACATTAAGTGGCAAAAAACTGTCTGCCAGAAAAATAGTTTGCTCTCACATACACCACTGATCAGTGAAATTAGCTGAGCTGGTTACTTAGGAAGAGCATCCTCTTAGGAACTAAGGATTTTAGCATAGTGTCAGCCAGAATTTTGGAACAATGTTCCTATTGAATTCAGAGAGACACCCACAATTCTGATGCTGAAAACATTCCACCAAGCATTTTTAGAGTTTTAATTTCATTCAGCGTTGGTCATTTGTCCTTTATTTTATTACCTAATTATCTAATTTTATGATGTTTTAATGATGTTATTGTACACTGTCACAATACTCTTTTTTATTAGTTGGCAGTGTATAAACATTCATATAAATAAATTAAATTTCCTC
The DNA here is from genome assembly GCF_965153285.1 of Podarcis tiliguerta. Lineage (NCBI taxonomy): Eukaryota > Metazoa > Chordata > Lepidosauria > Squamata > Lacertidae > Podarcis > Podarcis tiliguerta. The sequence goes on along the minus strand of NC_139536.1, from coordinate 62,549,894 downwards.
AAGATCTTATCAAACAATCATCAAAAGAAATTGGATCTGCAAACCAATAAGCAGGTCAGTGGTAGTTCCATTATACTTCGTCTGCAGAACTGTCTTTATGCTTTTATAAAGCTTTGGCTTAAACGTTCAATTAAAGGATACCACGTTGTAATGTAAAAAGCATAGGGAATGCTGTTGGTCCATCAGAAAAATGTCAAAATGCACAGCTGAACAATAACTTTACTAGAGGCAAAGACTCAGAAATCGTGAGCAAGAAATATATCAAGCGAATAGAAAGAGCTGACGCTGACACAAAACCCCACACATACACTATAGAAAAGAATATAAATTCCCCCCCCCACTCTTTTTCCCTGACCTTATACTATACTCAACACAAACATCTCATAACAAATGTAACTGATCTGTAGAAAAGACGTAACAACATGCATGAAGAGACAATGCACGTACTTTTGTAAACCAAGAAAATCTTTAATAAAAATTATTTTTTTAAAAAAGAAATAGCGAACAAGCATTTGAGTTCTCCATAAATCTTCCTTAGATTGGTTTTCAAATTGAGGCGATATTGTTTCTCTCATTGGCTGTGTTTGCACATGACACTAAGCCAAACCTTGACTTCATGCAAATGTGCAGACTGCCAGGGAAAGTAATTTCAGCTGCTTTGCTCGTCTCCAAGCCTTTCAGCACAGTCACTAAGCCAAGGAGCAAAGTGGCTGTGAACACTTCTCAGGAGGCAGCACATTTGTACCATTCTAGAAAGCCCGAGGTACCACTGTAGTCTGATGTTTAGGCCATGAAACCTTTCATCTCCTTTTTCTAGTGTGAATGAATGCTGTCCCAATGCTTGGCCACAGAAACGGGTGACCATTGCTTTGCTTTTAACATGTTTTTCGATACTCTTGAGCTAGTCATTCATGTTTAAGTGTGAGGCAGACTTGCTTAAGGAGGTGGGGTTGGTTGCTAGGAGAGCTTGAGAGCAAAGGCAGAATAAAACTGCAGAATGTCAAAGGGCAAAGAAACTGAAGATAAAGCAGAAAAAAGAAAATATACCCTGGAACAGAAGAAAAAGAACCTTTTCTGAAGACACAGGGAGGTTGTTTAAAGCTGCTGCTTGATCCCTTCGGCATTAAATGTCGTGGACATGCTGCATTCAAGTTCTGTTGAAAGCACTGGAATTTGACTTTGACTAGCTTGTCTCATTGATTTTAAATGGGATATGGGCACCTTTTAAACATTACAGCAGCATCACGTTTCCCAGGGGTTCATCCCTTGGCAGGGCTGCAATTTTTAAAGAGCTTGGAGCAATGCAGGTGGGCCCAGTGGCACAGGCTCCCAAACATGAAGTTGTGATTGACCCAACACCCACGGTTGCAGACCTTTTCACTCATTTCCCCCCCTAAAGTATTTATATGCAGTCTTTCATAGCAGAGCCCTCTCAAGGCAGCTAGCAAAACACAATTTAAATGCCATAATACAGTTTTTAAAATACAAAGAGCCATTTCCCAAATTGAAATGTCAGCAGCTTAAAACAAGTTTTAGAAGCCAAGCTCACAACAATCTTATTAAATTGCATACTGAAACAGAAATGATTTTTGGGTCCATTTTAAAACAATAGGGCATTTTATGCTGTTTTTGTTTTGGGAGTGCTAAAGGCTCGGGGCCACCACTAGAAGGCCCCGCGTATAGTGCCTGCCTGCCTGGTAGACTGTAATGGGCAGGCCAGCTAGCAAGGCCCCAGATACTAATCTTAGAGCTACCTCACATCAATGTAGGTAGACCTTCAAATAAATAATGTGGTCATTAAAAAATTACAGCTACACTGGGATGAATCCACAGGAGAGTGGCCCCCACACCTGGAATCTGACAGCAGAACTTCATGTTTCATGGAATAATAGAATCATAGAGTCTATAAATATTTTTAAAATTGTTTGCTATTTTATTAAATGTGAGAGTTGAAAAATGTAAATGAGATGAATGGGTTTTCGTTTTAATTTTGTGGATGCTAGCAGCTTACTTTAGGTTAAAAAAATGAGTTGTTACTCTCAAAAGCCTTCAGGATACTCAGAAATGCTTAGCTGGGCTGTGAGAAGGGAAGAACCACCTCTTCATAGAGCAGAGCAACATATGATATTTCAGCATTTCCTTAAATTAACTTGACATATGTTCATAGTGAGTTTGACATCTGAACACTAGATGGTGCTATAAGATGACTTGTGTATTATTAGAGCTATTCCTCTTTAGCAAGACCAGTAATCAGAAGTGTGTGTGTGTGTGTGTGTGTGTGCATCTAGAAACATCTTCAGACATACAAATTGGAAGAACAAAAAAGCTACAAAATGTAAGCTTGTAACTAGCCACTCAAATAGTTACCTATGGTGAATAAAATCAGTGCATTTTATTCTCTCTCCCCCACCCCCCATACTTTTTGGGTTATATATTAGTGTCTTAGGCTTGTGTTCACAGGTAACCATTTTTTCTCTGGGTAATTTCTGAATGGTTTGTAAGGCCGGACCAATTCTTTAGCTGAATTTTTTAGGCCAGAAATTAATGTGCTCAGACAAAATTCCTTTGAGAGGCTGTTTCTTAGAGCTCCAGAGCTTGTCTAGCATTTTTGTTTACAGGCAGCCCAGATCTCTGTTGACCATAAGCTGCTTTAGACAGACCCTAGGAAGCTGTTTAAGACATTTATAGGAATGAATTCTAACTAAATCAACATTTCTCCCATAGGTGTGAAGCGGCTAGTCCACATATTCATCCAGTTGGCTGGTGTAAAGAGCACAGAAAGACCCTTGTAACTCCTCGAGGTCTGTATGAAAGAGCACATCTGTGCACAACTTTATGTCACAAGACTAGAAATTGTAATGTGGGATTACTTAGAGTAAAAATCCTCTCACTTTAAAAGTGAGCTTGCAGGGACAATAATGGGAGAAGGGAGAGAATAAAAATGTATGCCAGAATATTATGTACACTGGAAAAGGTGAAATCCTGATCATCCTTAAAGTACTTAAGATTTTAGAGGTACATCCAGAAGTGGCTTTGTTATGACAGATAGTGCTTCAACTCACACAAATCAGGGCACCTGATTCTTGCCTTTCTTCCAATAGCAACTTAGGGACATAGTGGGCAGCTGCCTTATATTGAGTAAGCGTATTGGTCCATCTAGCTCAGTACAGTCGTTCCTTGGAAGCCGAACGCCTTGGTACTTGTTTGCTTTGGCTCCTGAATGCTGCAAACCCGGAAGTGACTTTTCTGGTTTGCAAACGTTCTTTGGAACCTGAATGTCCGGTGCGGCTTCCGAACGTTTTGGAAGTCGAATGGACTTCTGGAACGGATGCCGTTCGACTTCTGAGGTACGACTGTATTGTTTAGACGTGACTGGCTGGAGAAGCTGGAGACTGAGGCCAGGACCTTCTGCATGGAAATCAGATGCTCTACCAGATGAGCTACCATTGACTACAACCCTTAACTGTGCTGAATTTTAACAGAATAGGGAGCTCATGTAAGCCATTATGTGAATAAAGTGAAAAGACTACCATGCAAAAGAGAAAATGTGTTACAGAAAACGGTAATAACTAGCAGATGAGAATCAATAAACTGTGGAAATCATGAATAATACCTTGGAGCTATGAAATTAGAGCATGAAAATCTTCTTAAATGTACTATAAATATTGAACCTGCAAGTGATGTAATTGTAGCTTGCTAGTAGAGAGTTTTGTAAAATAGCCCACACAGAGTGATGGTGTAATTCACCACCATATTATGAGTCACTTGGAAAAGTGATGCTTTGTAAGCTGTTACCTTTTAACAGTATGCATTTTATAAACAGAGAAAACTCAAATTGGCTTTCCCACAGTGACAATATTTTCCCTCATGATAGTAGCCAGTATGAAGCTATATTCTGCATTTACAGTGTTGGTGGAAATTTTGTCTAATAAGCAGCTTTGCTAAGATATTACTGGCTAGGCAGGGGACTATCTGCATTTAAAGCTGATGTGTAACTCCTAAAGGTTCAGATTAGTACTTGACTCAGTAAAACGTTAAGAGCTGGAATGCACAAGTCTTTTAGTTTTCGATGCTTAGATGCTCAGAGTCACAGCAGAATTTTGTCACTTTTGGTTCTTTATGTATTCTAATAATTCCAGTCTATTTTATACCTGAGATTCTAATAAGTGGAGTTCTCTTATTTTTAAATCTATAGTTGTAATGAAGTCACTGTCTTGACTGAACGAACTATTCTGATGTCACTGAAGTCCTTTTCGGGATGTTCAATCACATGTAGAAGGAGTGGGGACCTGATGCTGGGCAGCCCTGGCATGACAAATGTTGAAGCTGGTCGATGCAGTGTGTTAGGTTTCAAACCGTTTTTGAAGCCTGTGTTTACAGTAACATGAGTACCGTATTTTTCGCTCTATAGGATGCACCTTTTCCCCTCTAAAAATGAAGGGGAAATGTGTGTGCGTCCTATAGAGCGAATGCAGGCTTGCGCTGAAGCCTGGAGAGCGAGAGGGGTCAGTGTGCACCGACCCCTCTCGCTCTCCAGGCTTCGGGCAGCTATCCGCAAGCCTTCGGAGCGCGGCGGGAGTTCCCACAAGCTCCGGGAGCGGTGGCAGGGCTGCGCAACTTTGCCTCCTCTCCCGGACCTGTTTCCGCTTCCCCCGCCCCAGCCCCGCGGCTAAAAACGAAGCCGCACACAGCCTCTCCCGGCTTCTTTATCCCCCCCCCCCCTAAAAACTAGGTGCGCCCTATGGTCCGGTGTGCCCTATGGAGTGAAAAATACGGTAACTGCCAAACAGCCACTTTAAGGGAGTAGTGACTCAAGAGATTCTTTGGCGTAATTACTTTTGTCCTGTCTCAAGCAATTGGAAGATGGCAACACTTGGTGGTGTCCTAGTGCCCACTCAAGAAAAAGGGGCTCACCTCTGGAAGAGGAAGTGCCACGAAGCAGCAGAGGGCCGAGGAAAGAAGAAGGGGGTTGGGAAAGAAGAGGCAAGAAGGGAAATGAAGGCTGAAGGAAATAATGCAGAAAAGGAAGGGTATTGAAGGAAGTGAATGTGTAAACACTGGAAATGATGGAGTTGAAAAAGAACAGGGAAAATATGAAGAGATAGTCCCAATGAATATGGTGTGGGAGAAGCACACAGACAGGTAAATAGGTGGCCTTATGCATATAGTTGTTAGGAGAACAACTGAGGAACAAGCAAAAGTAGGATTAGAAAATGTGCAGAGGAGAAAGGTGACTGGGATCGTGTGAGGATTAAATGTTCATTTATTTATTCATAACTGCAAGACTCTGATCTGCTCAGAATCCTTAAAATAATTGTTACTGAGGGCCGCCAGAGGCTTACTTCTACCATAACCTTTTAATCATTTTTAAAGTTCAGGAGCTTCTCTTTGATGATGTTGTGTTTTAACTGTATGACAACACACATTAGAGTAAAACATACACATCCTCTGAAAACTAGTCAGAAGGAGTGAAATAATATGAAAAATAGATGTGGGTCTTCTCAAGGTGAGATATGAGAGAGGTGGCTTCGGGAGCTTGGGTCTCTGTCCACAGGGAGGCTGACAAGTCCCATTATTCATATTTTGCATTGCAGGATGGCAGAAGGAGTGCAAGCATATTTATTTATTCTTCTGTTGCTTCTTTAAACCTAACAAGTCCTGAAAAACATCCTAACTCTGTGTTGCGTGACATAATTACACCTTGCATCATCATTTATTTTCCAGACTATCCACATGCCAAGCATTTTTCTTGGGAGAAATATTTGGAAGAAACTAGTTCTTTACCAGCACCTGCCAGGGCTTTTAAAGTGGTAAGAAAAATGTGCAGTGTTCTCATATGCCTATCTCATGCTTCATGGCTGTTCCTATGCTTCGTGGCTTCTACTGGTAGAAGCTTCTCCTGGGAGGAGTTCTGCTCATGTGACAGCATAGGAAAGAAGAGAGGGGACTTTCAGTGATACTTCCTTTCCCCCTGCAGCTCCCTTGTGCCCCTTGAAAATCTGCTTTGGAGAACTGGCAGGACAGGGGCTCCAGGAGAAAGGAGAATCATCAAATAGTAAATAAATAAATGCCTATAAATTAGTGACCACCACTACCTCGGGCCCAAACTCTACACATGTGTGAGTGTTTTTTCCTCCATAAATTGCCAGAGTGGAGAGGGGAAATCCAGAGTGTGGCACCACTGCGCGGAATCCTAATCCATATTGTGAGCATGCATAGCTGTAGTTTGCGTTCAGGAAAAAGCTCATTTGCCCCAAAGCTTCCTTCCCCCTCTCAAACACAAATTGCAAGCGAGGGTCCCTAGTCCAGCCAGCTCCTGCATGCTGGCAGTTTAAGAAAGAAGAGACTGATTCTATAATTAGCCATAAATTCTATTAATTCACTGTGCAGTATATGAATAATTCCTTCCTTTTTCTATTCAGATTCTGCTGGCAGTCAGTTTTGTTGGTGACCCTCACTTGTAGTTTTTTGAGGGGGGAAGAAAACTTTCCTTCTATCCACACCATTCATTGTTTTATAAAATTATTTAGCTTAGGTGTTATATATAAACATATAACCTTAATGGTTTAAAAGCTACCAATGTTTCAGCTTTGGAGGCAAGTTTCTGTTCAGCAGGTACACAAAAACAACAGCTAAGTAAATCAGAGGGTTGAGGGTAAGAGAGAGAAATTGGCATGATCATGAAGCCACAAAGTCTACCTTTTGGGACAGTCTTAAGATATTCTGCTGGTGTCTTGGCCAGTAAGTCATAGCAAAATATGAAAAAAATGAAAGAATAGTAAATCAGGCAGCCACAGTAACAACAAAGCAGACGGCAAACACGTTTAAAACTGAGCTATAAACAAAGTAGCATATAATAGTATATTGGCTTTTCAGCTTGCAATCAACATGCATATCAAAATAATAATATTGCTATTTTGTAGCTGTCAAGGCAAAATGCTCAGGCAAACGTTTATTGGGTATGTCTTTTCTTTCTCCACCCTACTGTATAATGAAGAAGCTAAATAATTTCTCCCACTAGAGGTAGATGTGGGAAGTGTAGATTGAAATCCCATCGAAGCTTTTCAACAGTATTAAAAGGGCTGGACATAGGAAAAGGGAAATTTGCAACAACCATTTCCTCCCACTTCCCACTCATAGAAGTCTCAGCTGGACCAAAGAGCTTTTCAGCAGTGGAAGGATACAATTGCATACAACACAACGTCATTAACAAAGGGTTTTTTTTAAAGTTGTGAATGCCAGTTTAAGTAAGTGCATATGCTGTTTTAAATTTTTAGTTTAATTGACATCAATTATTCATTGTAAACTATGGGAGCAGCTGTAACAAATCTGATTAATGTTTTTTTAAAAAAATAATTATTTTATATTTATTTTCTTTTGGTTATTTTTAATAGAAAAGAAGGATATAAATAATAAGCAGCTCAATCTCTTCTTTGTTGTAGAAACCTTCTCATGGATTCCAGAAGAATATGAAACTTGAAGTAGTTGACAAGAGAAATCCTGTACTAATCAGGGTCGCAACCGTGGTAGATACTGATGACCACAGAATTAAAGTAATTCATACTTTTAAATATATTTTAAAATTACTGTATTGAACAATCCCTTCTGAGTGGTGGTATCATGTTACACACACTGTCCCACATGGCTTCTCCATTCACTCCCATAGAAGGGAGAACAAACATCCACAGGCATAGAAATGATTTCCTTCAATTAACGTGAATGAAGCAGCCTGCAAACCCAGCAGTTCCATAATCACACATGAGGCTTTAGTTCCGGCTGAGTTGAGCACTAATCTCCAGTCATTTTACTGCAAATTCCACCTGAAATGTATTGCTTGGTACATTGTGTCCAAAAAGTATTGAAATAAAGGTATACGTTCAGTCATATCCTATTTCATCTTGTACAATGCTAGTCCTTCAGACCCCCATTCATTTCCTCTTAGATATGATATAAAAATGAAACTAGCAAGGAAAGAAAACATTTAAAACATTTTTACTACCGTGCGTGTTTTAAACTCCATGACTTGTTAACAGCGCTTTTATCTGCTGGTTGTTTTTCGGAACTACTTTCTTGCATATCTACAGTGTTTGGTATCACTTATGGCTTGCAGGATGAGGAATAATTTTAGAAAACCAGAACTAGATGCCTCAAATAATGCAAGCTTAAGTCCTCAAAACTTTCATCCTGTTCTAGATAGTACTTAACCTTTTTATCATCATTATCATTATTACTTAGTGCATAGTAACAGTATAACTGGTGTGTTTGGGGCAGGGGAATTTTGGGGATGTGGGTGGGGCAAAAATTGTGGCGGTCCATCAGGGGCTCAGTGCCCTATTTTTATTGTATGCCTGTGACTGCAACAATAGGATCTGTCAAAAGCACTGGAGAAGCTTCACTGTATGGTCAGTGAGCTGTGTTTAACTTGATGCATCACAAGTTATTCTGGCCTCACATAGACTCATACTGAGGACCATTCTGTACTAAAGAAATTGTTAAGCTCATGCATCAACACTTTAATAAACTAGTTGTCATTGTGGTCTATTTCTTATCTCAGTAAATGCAAAAGCTGTTGTAATTTGTAAGACGAGAGCCTGGTAGATAATTCTGAATTACTTGACAAACTTTTTCTCCCACACACCCTTGTCCAATACATAATGCCTGAAATTTGAACAAATGGATTCTCTTAACCATTATGTTCTCTAATGAAAGCCAAGCACTCTTGGAGATTGCATGGGAATATAACTTTGCTTAAGTTTGAAATCTAATATTCCTTTGTGTTCTAGGTCCACTTTGATGGCTGGGATAGTATTTATGATTATTGGATCGATGCAGATAGCCCTGATATCCATCCTGCTGGCTGGTGTGGGAAAACTGGACATCCTCTTCAGCCCCCACTTAGTGAGATGTTCTATAAGATATAGTAGAAGTTTAAAGAAAGGCTATTGAATACCTGCCCTTTGTTTGATGCCACCTCTGTAATACTGAATAAGTCTAGTATGCATAACAAAGCCAGTATCTTTGAAGCAAATAACCTTGGTACTGGAGACTGGGAAATAGTGATATTCTTAATTTCTGACTTGATATTAAATATGAATTCACGTTACTCCAGATCATGGCAAAATTATAGCTCTTTATAAATTCACATTCTGAACAAAGGATGAACAGTTTTTGTTTTTGTTTTTAAAAACCTTTGTTATGCCTTCATGTGCTTAATCAATTGATCTAACCCTTTTGTTGATTAAATGTTGCATCCCTATTATTTCACTGTAAAAAATAGAAACCAGTATATGAATGCTTTTAAAACATCCTCTAGAATATTTCTAAAGTATGTGATTGACTTAGAAAAAGTGATGTGGCATATTAGAGCCAAGTCAGTTACTGCTGTAATAGTTTATAGAATCATAAATTGTAGTTAGAAGTGAATACTTGGAGGATCAGTTGAGAATAATGCTTGCTCTTGGAAACAATTGATAAATTAACCTCTTAAGTTGTAGTTTCCTTATTGAGAAAAATTTTCTGGGCGGAAGAGGGTGTTCATTTTTTGCAGGAGGAGTTAAATTTTCAAAAACAAAATAGAAGAAATAAATTCTTAATAGCTTGTGAAAGAAATTGCATCTATATCCTGAATGCAGGAATATTTATGTGCAGAATAACATAAATCATTGTTTGATTCAATATTCATACAATCGAGTCATAATTTATTAAAGAACAAAATACTTGTCGGTTTTTGAGTAACAAGATAATGAAATGGTTGCAGGAGATTTTAGTAAGGTTTAAATATTTTATCTTGGTAATTTGTACTTGTTGGTCTTCAGCATCTTAAACAGATGTTCACTAGAGTTTGCCTAAACGTGAGACATAACTTCCATTCTTACAAATGCCTTGCATCTTACCTCCCATATTATTTGTATAGGTCCTTTGGAATTGGTAGAAGCTTTAGAACAAGGAGGATGTCCTACAGCGGGCTGCAAAGGAGTTGGACACATAAAAAGAGCCAGACATACGGGCCACCACAGGTATGTGTGAAATAGCTAAACTTGGATGTCCAATTAGAATCTGCACATACTTGATTTCTAACACAAGCTTATACACATGTCTCCTCGGAAGAAAGTTCCATGAAGTTCAATAAAACTTACACCCAGGAAATGGGGTATAGAATTGCAGCCTTAATTGCTGTTTGTGGAAAAGAAGATGTGGACTAGAGGAAGAAAACAGGAATTCAGGTTACCTCTTTGGAATGAACATGGAAAGGTTTGGAACTTCATTGGTATGTTCTGGTTTAAAGCTCAGTTGTGTGATGTAATTCTTGCTGGGTTCTCTCTCTCTCTCTCTCTCTCTCTCTCTCTGTGTGTGTGTGTGTGTGTATGTGTGTTTATATCTTTATACGCACACAAGCAATGTAGCCTATCTTTACAGAGTAGTTTTCACAGGTTTGTGCAATTGGTGAGCACATCAGTGTTTTGTCTTTGGGTATCTAAGTGCGCCTGATAGCCTCTATTGAAGTAAAAACATGTTGTTTTGTCACTACTGTCAGCTAGATAGACATAGTTAAATGCTAACTTGGTTAATATACCCATCTGTGGAATGTACCCCTTACTTTGTGCCAATTACTACTCCTGCTTAATCTAGAAATCAACACTCTTGTTCTTCATTGTCACAGAGACTCACTCCTTGTAGTATGCTACTGGAAGGAATTTTTTTATTTTGTTTAGAAATGCGTGTTTCAGAATTTCTGATCTAAGCACTACTCAAAATAATTGGAAAACAGATAAAATATATTATTAGTTTCTCCCCCTGCCCTTTCTTCAGGCATTTGCCAATGTGTGTTCAATGAGTGAGATGGGAGAAGTGGAGACGGGGGGACTACTCCCTCCCCCTGTCTCTGCTCCATTGCTGTGCCCATTGCCCTCCATGAATTGGAGCAACTATTTGCAGTAGGGGGACTTGTTTGTACATGCGTACATATATACATAATATAGCATATATACATAGATATCTGGTTGACGATGAAAAGCATCAATATAAAGCAGGTCAGCACAAATATGTACTATATTTGTTACTACATAATGCTAAGGAGAAAGAAAACTAATTCAGTTATAACTTGTATTTGCTGCTACTGCAGTCTTACAATTCAGTTTGAGTACAAATTCAACTATATTAAAATTACTGGGACATTTAGTTCAATAAGCACTCGGGAAAAAATAGCAGGAGCCTACAGGTTTCTGAATCCAAGTCATCCTAGAATCCTCAGATTGTGTCCCACTGTCCACTTGAATTAAAAGGACAATATAAAATGGATATAATTATCTACGTCAGGCTTTATTCCGTGGGTTCTTTCATCTCAGCGCTGAAAATGTACTTTTGAATTTTTTATGACAAGGTGCATTTATGCTGTCAGAGCATGTGTCTGAGAGTAGGCAGATTGGCCATTTTCTGATAAGTGTTTTGCTTGAGCTGGATGAAACCTGCGGTGATTAATTATGGCAGGGTTAAAATGAGCACCTTTTAAAATGTAGATGTTAAAAAGGGCTTTGGGGGTTCTGCTTTGCAGAAAAGTGTTTGGGCTTGCATACAAATGGGAGTGTCTGGTGTGTTTATGTGAGGAATTGTGTATTGAATGTCTTACAAAGTATACCTTATAATACAAAGGTCAGCCAACGTAGAATTGATTTTAAGATTCCTGTATAACCCACCTGGTTGTGGAAGAGTGTGAAAATCTGCATAACCTCAGAAACCCTGGGGGGGGGGGGACAAGGAGCTGTCCTGCATAACTTCTTCCCCACCCCAACACTATAATCCTACTTTCCCTTTCTTCACTCTCTTGTTTGTAAAAAAAAACAACCCTCAAATTGTGTGACTATTTAGATTGACTATGTTCTGAGTATTTAAGCCCACATGCAAACACAGTCTCCCGTCCACCCGCTGGAAAGATTAATCACTATATGATTCATTCTCTTATTTTTCTAGTGGAAATGTCACTTGTAGTCATTGATTGTGAAGATGTGGACTCCTTCTCTTGTCTATCAACAGAGTTCACAAAAACACTGTTGATTACAGAAATGCAATGTTTCTGTTGCTTTGCTATTTCACTGGTTTCATTTCAATACAACGTGGGATTTACTATGCTGTTAGACATACTTCTGATCTGTCTAGTGCTTTTTAAAAATTAAAGCCTTCACAATTCCTCAGTAAAGAGGATGTCAAGTGAATCATATAATTTCTTTTTCTTCCAATTGTTTTTTAAGCTGTGTATTCATTTGAAGGGGATATTGTATACCATTTTGTTCTGGTGTCAACAACCCAATGTAGGGTATAACATGATTAATTTTTGATGATTTATGGTTGGCTTGTTAAATGGAGACCTGGAGGCTGTGCTGCTTGGGAGGATTTACGAATTGATTTAAAACACCAACACAGTGGTTTAGAGGATGGAGAAACATGCTGCAAGCTCATGCAGTCCCTCTTCCTCCTCCTCCTTTCTTGTGTTTCCTCTTCCTCCATCTCCAAGTTACTGTTAGTTTTTAATGACATCTGAACTGAACAGCTATGGTTAATGGCAACTTCCAAGCTTCAGTGGTGTAGTGGAAGGGAAACTTGGGCGAATGCAGCCCTTCTGCTCTTTCCAGAGCAGAAGTGATGACATCATTTGCTGGAGTACCAGGGTAATTGATGGTGTCTCCTGGCTCAGGTGAGTGACTGAAGAGACAAAGAGGCTTTAGCTGGCTGAATATCTTTTGTTGACGCTTAATGTGTTTTGCAAGTTTAACCTATTCATTCAGAAGTCAGCACCCCTAAGTTTAATGGACCTTACACTCAGGTAACTATATATAGGACTGGAGTCCTTCTTGAAAGACTAGACATTATTCCTTCATTTCTGTAGTAAACATTCCTTGCACAGCTACCTTTTTTGACATCAGTTTGGATTCTCCTTTGAGGGGCTATGGATTTAGGGTTTGGGGGTGTGGCTATGGGGGCTGTCATGATTAACTCCTGCATTCAGAGTTTACCAAGACACCTAGTTTGTGCTAAACCATAGTTTGTCATAGTTGAACATGGTTATGGCAACCCAGAAATGGAGAAGGGAATTCGTTGACAAAGGAAGAGAGAGAACAAGCCTACTTGTATATTTCTCAAACTGAGCTTGTACTGCTCATGTGAAAGTCTCTTTTTACTTTGCTTTATTAAAAAACCAAAATGGAAACCAAGACAAATAAACTTCATTTGGTGCTGAGTTCCAAAATAAGCCATCTGCACAATACAGTGCTAACGTAGTAGTCCTGTTTTAAGAACTGTAAATCTAAAGCATTCACTTAAAAACGAAAGTTGTTTCCTAAAATTGGATACAGCACCTGTCTTAAAAGACACGAGTTATGCCTCAGTTCCTCCTACAGTGTAATTTGGTTTTATAATTTTAGTTGTCTTTTGTTTGTTTTACAGATTAAAATCTCCATTAACCATGTGTGTTGTAGGGGACTGAATCATCTCCATTTTTCTTTCAAATGCAATACTGAACTTCATTTGTATTTCTAAGTTTTTAAATCAGATTTTGACTGCGCAGTCATAGTCAATAAATTGATTATTGAAATTGAGCGATGTACAGATAAATTTACCTCTTCCTGAGAAAAAGCTTCATTGATTTGAATCCCTCCTGGTTTAAAGGCAGGAAGATTAGCTTGCCTGGTGTCTCCTGTGAATAAATTGTGTGCTTTTTAATTCATACATTTTTAGTTAAATTCTTTATTTGTTGTTTGTATAGTTCCTGTACAACTTGCTGGTTGTTTTAAAACATAGTGAGCAAAGAAGGACAAACTTGGGCAAAATGCTTTCATTGTAGTTGTGGATCGAATGACATCACAGCTCCCATTGATTTTTAAGGTGCTAAGGTTTTACTCCAAAATTATATATTAGTTTCCCTATTTTCTAACATTGCAGTAGCAAGGAGATGGTTTTCCTTTCCTTTTATTTTTTGATTCTTTTATATTTTTTTACAAGTGTATATAATGGCAGAGATCTGAAGAATCTTGTGATTCATCCCATGCGCCAAAGAGCCCTCCATGCTATCTTTTGAAACTAAGTAGAGGATGATGGCCCCAGAGTTCAGTTGTGATCAAGGCGCACAGTTGGAGGCTGCAGTCAGTGGCTAAGGAGTCAGACCAGGTTGAGGACTCTGAACTTTCTTCTGCAGATCAGGAGATTACTGATCCTGAGGCTGACAAACAACCCATAGCACAGCCTCCAGGGCCTGTAGAGCCAGAACCTGACTCACAGATGTCTTATTCTCACAGATGCCTTCTGCTGAGCCTGAAAAAACAAATGTCCCCCACAGTACCTCACTGGGCAGGAGGCTGTGTCTTCAGGCCAGAAGGTTGGCCCTTTAAGAATCTTAAGTTCTCACCAAAAGGGGTGGAGCCTGGGAGAGTTGCAGGTGGAAGCTTTAAATGGCTTTCAGTCTTTGTCAGAGCAAGTTGTTCACTCGGAACTCTCCATGGTACTGCAATCCTGACCTGCCACACACTGCTTTACCAGGACAGAGTTTCAAAAGTAGTTTGAATCCCTTCTGTTTTTCAGGGAGAAATGTAAAAAAAATATTTCCGTGTATGCCCTAGCTCTCAGATTTGTTGAAAGTAGATATTTGGATCTTGGTTGTGATATTCAACAAAAACAACCCCAGCACCTCCTTGAGCCCACCCTAACCCACAGTTTTTTATAAGAACTAATAGAAGTGAATGAGAAAGAAAGGCAGTTCAGAGTGAAGTGAAAGAACAAGAGAAGAAAGGCTGGCAACCCAAATGGAAGTGCATGATTGAAACAAATAAATGCACTAAGGAAAAATGTCAGTAGTATTTCTTCTATTATAAGACACTCTTCGCATGCTGCGCTCTGGCATTCTTTCTGTCAATAGCAAAAGAGCTGCAAGGCCTCCAGTACTGAAGAATTGATCTCTTTTCCATTCTGGAAAGCATCTGTAAGGATTGAATGTTGCCCAGAGCCAAATGCTTAAAGGAAAACAATGAAAGCTGATTAACACAACATACAGCTCCTTTGGTCCAAACCTGAAAAATACCTGGTGTTTTGGACTACCCAACAGAATAAGCTAAAGACTAAAAAGAGACTGGGATTGCTCTTTGTCTTTACATTTGCCATTTCAGAGTGGATATATAGATTGCTAGGTTACTGCTCTGAGGAAGATGCTTGTGATATCAAAAGCAATTATGTCACAATGAGGGATAAATGTGAAATGGTAAGTGGGAGGATAGCTACTGTCTTGAAAAGAGAAGCCACAGGTAAATTGTGAGCTCATTTCCCCCCCTTATATTGTACAAAGGCAGTCCTTCCTAAAATAACAATAAAATGAAATGAAAAGAGTAATTCTCTTTCACAGTAGGTGTTCTAGTTTATTGACAAGTAAAGGAGAATCTCTTTCATATACTTTCTGTTGTGTCTGGCAAAGTGTCGAAGCTTCATTTTGTGCATTCAGTTAATAGTTACATATCTGTGTTCCTGTCAAAAGTTAAGAGCAATTTTAGGCAATTTGTGTGGCACCTAGGACTTGTGGGGACTATGATGCCAATTTCAGTTCCTAATTAATTTTATTTCATTTTGCAATTTTCACCTTGCTTTAGAAGTGTGATTTCTTTCATTTATCCCCTTCCTTTTTAATGTATGCTATCAAATACTTCAGGAAATGTTTGTCTGCTTCTGGCAAAAAGCTCTGAAGCCAAGTGTCCTGTGAAAGCCAATGCTATATTCATACAGATGAAGCAGCTTACTTAACAAAAATTGCACTTGGACTTTCAATTCAGATTCTGAAGTTTCCCCAATTCCTCTTAGCATTTCATTTTGGGCTTCCAATCTCATTGCCTACTATTACCCTTGAACAGAAGTTCTCAAACTATGGTCTGCGAGTCACTGAGGGAGAAAGGCAATGTCATGCCCTTCTGATGGTTATGTTGGCGCAAGCATTGTAGCTTGTGAAACAGAATAATCCCCGTCCTCCTCCTCCTCCTCCTGCATGCTATTCTGGGGATTCTCCCAATTCTTCCTGAGCTAATGGGGGGTGGGGGTGGGGAGAGAAGTCCTTGCATAGGGCTTTCATGGACAAGTCTAGAAGCTTCATCTAGGTGGTTTGAGAATAACATCAGTAATATCTTTACTTGGTCTTGTACTTGGTTAATTTTTTTCTAACAACAGAGATTGAGGCTGTTTTGAGTAGAGCTCAATTTATCAAGCAGGCTAATGGGATTTTGGCCTACGGCCATTGGTTTTCATAGCCAGTTTTGACAATTATGACTATGCCAAATGAAAAAAGTTTATAAGTGGTCTGCTGAGACGCCTAGCCATTTTGAAGTCATTCATGAGAGAAGAAGTATGCCCATGGCAGTAACTCCTTCCCTCCGTTTCCAGCATAGACCCAATTTGACATTGGAGCTGAACAGTTACTATCAAGAAAGGTGAGTCAGGCAGAAGGGAGCAGTATTTTGGGATGTCAGTAAACACCTGAAAATACTACAAAAAAGGCACAGTTCCTTCCACTACATGACAGAAACAACTTGTGATGCTTTGTATGCCAGGGAAGGGGGAAAACAAAGCTGGCTGCTTCTACCTGAACAAACTAAACTGAAGAGAAGAGGTATTGCCATCTTATGGCACAAGAAACCTACAAATGAATTTCTTTTATCAGTACATTTCCCTGATGAGGAACTTCCAAGTGTTGTGTGCTCAAATTTAGTTGGCACTTTAGTTCTAAAGTAGGAGTCCTGCAAGACATTTTTACTTGTATAGGTTAATGGATTGAGACAGGTTCCACCTAACTTGTAATCTTTAGGGTGTTCAGTTCAACTGGGAAGTCTTTTCAATGTCTAATCTCTTTTTACTGCTTCAATTTTTCAGTGCTCTCAGCTGCCCATATTCTGAGATAAATCTGAGCAAAGAACATATCCTTTCAGACCGCTTAAGTGGAGAGATGCCTCAGAGTATTCCGCCTCTACATTGGAACCGGAAGCCAGAAGCAAATGAAAGATCTGCATCTCCTGTAATCAGGTAACTATGACAGAATTTTCCTTTATATGTAGCTTATAGTGCTTGCAGACTTAGATCAAATGCTGACTTTCGGCACCTGCTAAAATCATTGTTTAGGCAAACCTACCCAGAATGCTTAGAAATGCTGATTTGAATTTTAATATTTTAATTTTCTGTATATTTTAAAGTATTGCATTTTTTCTTGATTTGAATCTTTTATCTTTTTAGAGGGTTTTTTTTCTTACAATCAAATTATATATAATTTTTATGAACTGTCCTTCCATGAATGCAGGTTTGATTCTGGAGTTGGGGTGCAAATAAATCCCAAAAGAGATTTCCATATTTGTGTGTAATTGTATTTTCTAAATAGGAATCCATCTTAAATTGTAAAGATCTGAATAGCAGATAAGGAAATTGTATATGGTATTTTCCTACTGTATGGTGTTCAACTTGCTATTAATTCTTCGGTTCTTTGATTAATTTTGACATGAATGTAGGATTTTGAAAGCTTGTCCTTTTATTTTAAATCAGTAATAGAAAATGTCCCAGTCCCATTTTCCTAAAATCTTCAGCTCATCTCCATTCATCAAAGCAGGAAGACACAGAGGTGAAACCTCTTTGCAAAAAGCCTCTAATGTTTGATGTCAAAGAAAAGAACTACAGGTATCCTTTCAAATATGTTAAAAATAAAGAATACTCCCGCTCTGATGCTCATCATCATAGTGCCAGTAATTGCTTTCCTGAATTAAGTGCTTTGTTCAGGTGTCCTACTTGTTAGATGCACCATGTCATATAAATGATGCACTCTGTTACTGGAAGTTAGGGGATTAGGAATGCTTACTTGTGCTTGGCAAATAAGTGGGTGATTATGATTCAGTGAAGAGAGTGTTCCATGCATCATAGCAGATTGACACTTCAAGATCTCTCCTTTTGGACAAAACAGTGGCAGCTGCCTCACGGTGGGTGGGTCTTTTGTACCAGGGGTCAAACTTGTAGTATCCTGCCCAGATAACACTAATGCTGTGCTGATCAACATGATCACGCATGCACAAGAGCATTTCTGATGCAAATATTCAGGTTAAGAATAAGCATCTCAAGCATACTGTCTCAAGTGGTTGTTTGAGTGCTTGGTGAGTCAAGGTTGTCCTAGCTGTCAAGAGTTGAGTACTTTTTCTATTGAACAGGAGAAGTGAAAGGTATCTAGTTTAGATATAGGCCACATTGCTTTCTTCTGTGCAGTTTCTATAGAAACTAGAATGCCATAACTGAAACTAGCCCAGCAAAGCATTGCACTAAGAAAATACTAACTGGTGTATGTGCGACATACTTTTTGGAAGCATATTTTTAAAAACATTGTATTGGAATTTAGTACATGATTAGAAGTAGTAGGTTCTCATGGTACTAACTGATGTAATGAATTAAAAGTTTATCCAACTGTGTTCTTCCACTGTTTGGTTCAGCAGAAATTGCTGTAAGTGAAAAATGAGGCAGTTTTTGCTGATTTTTGTATACACACCCAAGCGGGGGGGGGGGGGGCAGTTTGCTGTACAGGGTTGGGGAACCCTTTGGAACAGTGTGGCAGGTGCGCCAGGGGGCTGCAGGAGAAAGGAAGAAGCTGCAGAAACCACCTCTTTCTCCTTCCTGCTCATGAAAGCCTCTGATTGATCTAATTGCCTTTTGTAAGCAGATCAGTACAACCCCAGTTTTTTAAGAAGTCTGTACAAAGTATCACTGCAGTTATAGAGCACAATTATAAAGCAAGCACCAGCTGCTGTGCCTTTGCCTAGGGAAGAATTACAGCCTTAGTTTGTGTAGTGTTGACACAAATTCTATATTGCCCACATGAATAATTCCCAGAAATATTACTGTCTATTTGCCTATTTCTCTTTCCATTTTGTCCTGATTACTATGCAAAAGGCTATCACATTTTACCATCTTTAAGGCTGATCTCTTTCTCTTGTTCCTGTAATTTTTTGGGCTTAAGAAACTGACAGATCTTACAATGCCCACAAAGTCAGTTTGCAGAAATATTGTTACTAGTCTTGTTTTCTGTTTAGGCAAGTCTATCATAAGGTTACTAGATTTCCCCCCAATGAATCTGGGTATACTTTTCAACTTCCTTTGTAAATCCGGGGACTGACCCCAGGAAACGGGGACATCTGGTAACCTTAGTCTATGAGACATGTAGAGGCTGCTGTTTTTATTGATATTTGTATTGTGTATCCATTTTGTTAAAATAAAAAACATGAAATAATCTCACTGTAGCATTAACCAATAATTCCAAGTGTTTCTGAAAGATATAAAGCAGATAAGAGAAATCTTCCTTTCATGGAGATTGTATTCTCCATATTTAGAGATACACAAGTTTTTAATTTCCTTTTTAAAAGAAATGTTAACTAATATTTTTTTTTATCCATAGAAATGCATTGACCACCTTTGCAGCAGATATAGATATTTATGGCTTTAATTAAAAACAGGGCTTATATGAAGAAGGAAGAAAACAGTACTGTTATGTTACACCACCAGATGCTTGTGGGGAAAGGATCTTTGCCTAAAGACCATAGTGTGGTGTCTGTTGTCTTGCTACAGTACAATGGGATACCCCAAATATAACACTTAACATATCATTTTCACAACAGCCCTATTATTAAGTGGCTGCTGATAACATGTGAACAGGGACAATGCACTCTGTTCAGAAAAGTTAATTACATGCAGTTGATATTTCACAGTAGTGTTTAGGTTACTGAAGCTTTCAATTTAATTAAGAACCAATTAAATCCCCAGAAACCTAGATCAAATTATTTTTCTGTAATTAGAATAGCCAAACGCTTACTTTTCAATATGAGCATCTCCATATCAAGAAGAGCAAAACAACCAGAAACAAACACACAGTTTCCCGTGATTATTAATGGAATTCTGTATATCAGCGAGAGGAGCTGTTGCAGAAAAAAATCTGTTGATATGTTCATTTCCAGACATCATTATGTCATTTCAAGCTTCATTACATCACTCACTGCAGTTTCTTTGTCACTTTTACTATTTACTCTCCTACTGTAATATTTTCTCTGGACAAAATGCATGTATTGTGGCACTCTTCCCCCATCGCAACCATGCAGGATACATGTTGGACAGACAAGGCTCCTTCACCTCCAGACTATTTTCATCAACATGTCTGTGTGACGTATTTTGTGTCAAATCTTGTCTGCTTTTGTGAAATGCCCAGACCAGTAGCGAAACAGGAAAATCTTAGGCACAACCTCCCCCCCACCATAAAATTTTGTTTAATTGTTAAAAAAACCAACAACCCTCAAAGTGGTTTACAACCTTGCACACGTTAAAAAGAATCCCATTTTAATCACGGGGTTCTTTAAGGGTGCTACTGCCCTGTGGGTGAGTTTTCCCATGCTAATGGCGAGTGTGTGTGAACCACTATTCCGTTTTGCATATTCTTTATTGTGAATTAATTCTTTCACCGCATCTTGTAGCACTGAATTAAATCGTAAGGATGGATGGGACAGTGCTTCACCGCTGATAAATGTAGTTGTACGCTATTCATGGCAGTTGTTTGTTGTTTTAATTGAATTGCGTTTTGTCCAGACCTTATTAGTTATTTTCTGTGGCTGCCTGCATTGCATCATGCTCCAGGATGTCCCCCTCCAGTAATGCACTTCTATATAAGCCATTTACTTGTTAAAATAGCAGGCAGGTGTTATGTGACAGATGACAAAGGAAATACTCATAAAAGTGACTTCCATTTCTTCCATTCTGTCTATAAAAAGTTAATCGCCTATGATAGCTACTGAAGATAATAGAGAATTGTCGGTTATTTTCTGTGTTTCAGCATCGATTAATCCAGCAATTACACTCTGGTTGCTTCCTTCTGTAGCATTTCTTAAATTAAAGCTGAGGCAAAGATCTCCCTCCCTGGTACATTTTATCCTCCCAACAACCTGCCAGATGGTTGGTTGGCTTCATTCTGTCTCAGGAGACAATGGAAACCCCTGTCAGAACATATATGGGTCTCCATTTCTTGTTGTAGAATATTCCATGCAAAGGTGACAGGAATGGTTTGTTGTACTCCGTAGCATCTTGCAAATTTATTTATTTATTTATTTATTTATTTATTTATTTAATCAATTAATTAGGGGATGCCAGGCAACTAAGGATTTTGCAAAGAAAGATGGCTGTGCAGGCAGGAAGATGGAAAATGAAGAGTCATCTCTAAATGAATCCAAAGGTACTATCTCATGTTATACCTGCCAATGTACAGGATTTTTTGAATGCCACAAATTAATTGTTTAAGCCCACATTTATGGATTACCGTATTTTTCGCTCTATTGGACGCAGTTTTTCCCCTCCAAAAATTGAGGGAAAATGTGTGTGCGTCCTATGGAGCGAATGCAGGCTTGTGCCATAGCCGCGCGCAAGCCCTCCGCAAGGAGAGGCTGCACGGGGCTATGGATTCTTTAGCCCTGCGCAACCCCTCCGGCAAGGAGAGGCTGCACAGGGCTATGGAGTCTTTAGCCCCACGCAGCCTCTCCCAGGAGAGGCTGCACGGGGCTAAAGGGGAAGGCAGAACAGCGAGCGGGATGGATCCCACTCGCTGCCTTCGCCTTCTCCCATAGCCGCGCGCAACCCCTCCGGCAAGGAGAGGCTGCACGGGGCTAAATGGGAAGGCAGAACAGCGAGCGGGATGGATCCCACTCGCTGCCTTTGCCTTCTCCCATAGCCGCGCGCAACCCCTCCGGCAAGGAGAGGCTGCACGGGGCTATGGAGTCTTTAGCCCCACGCAGCCTCTCCTGGGAGAGGCTGCGTGGGGCTAAAGGGGAAGGCAGAACAGCGAGCGGGATGGATCCCACTCGCTGCCTTCGCCTTCTCCCATAGCCGCGTGCAACCCCTCCGGCAAGGAGAGGCTGCACGGGGCTATGGAGTCTTTAGCCCCACGCAGCCTCTCCTGGGAGAGGCTGCGTGGGGCTAAAGGGGAAGGCAGAACAGCGAGCGGGATCCATCCCACTCGCTGCCTTTGCCTTCTCCCATAGCCGCGCGCAACCCCTCCGGCAAGGAGAGGCTGCACGGGGCTATGGAGTCTTTAGCCCCACGGAGCCTCTCCCGGCAAGGAGAGGCTGCACGGGGCTGAAGGGGAAGGCAAAACAGCGAGCGGGATGGATCCCACTCGCTGCCTTTGCCTTCTCCCATAGCCGCGCGCAACCCCTCCGGCAAGGAGAGGCTGCACGGGGCTATGGAGTCTTTAGCCCCACGCAGCCTCTCCTGGGAGAGGCTGCGTGGGGCTAAAGGGGAAGGCAGAACAGCGAGCGGGATGGATCCCACTCGCTGCCTTTGCCTTCTCCCATAGCCGCGCGCAACCCCTCCGGCAAGGAGAGGCTGCACGGGGCTATGGAGTCTTTAGCCCCACGCAGCCTCTCCTGGGAGAGGCTGCGTGGGGCTAAAGGGGAAGGCAGAACAGCGAGCGGGATCCATCCCACTCGCTGCCTTTGCCTTCTCCCATAGCCGCGCGCAACCCCTCCGGCAAGGAGAGGCTGCACAGGGCTATGGAGTCTTTAGCCCCACGCAGCCTCTCCCAGGAGAGGCTGCACGGGGCTAAAGGGGAAGGCAGAACAGCAAGCGGGATCCATCCCACTAGCTGCCTTTGCCTTCTCCCATAGCCGCGCGCAACCCCTCCGGCAAGGAGAGGCTGCACGGGGCTATGGAGTCTTTAGCCCCACGCAGCCTCTCCTGGGAGAGGCTGCGTGGGGCTAAAGGGGAAGGCAGAACAGCGAGCGGGATGGATCCCACTCGCTGCCTTCGCCTTCTCCCATAGCCGCGTGCAACCCCTCCGGCAAGGAGAGGCTGCACAGGGCTATGGAGTCTTTAGCCCCACGCAGCCTCTCCCAGAAGAGGCTGCACGGGGCTAAATGGGAAGGCAGAACAGCAAGCGGGATCCATCCCACTAGCTGCCTTTGCCTTCTCCCATAGCCGCGCGCAACCCCTCCGGCAAGGAGAGGCTGCACGGGGCTATGGAGTCTTTAGCCCCACGCAGCCTCTCCTGGGAGAGGCTGCGTGGGGCTAAAGGGGAAGGCAGAACAGCGAGCGGGATCCATCCCACTCGCTGCCTTTGCCTTCTCCCATAGCCGCGCGCAACCCCTCCGGCAAGGAGAGGCTGCACAGGGCTATGGAGTCTTTAGCCCCACGCAGCCTCTCCCAGGAGAGGCTGCACGGGGCTAAAGGGGAAGGCAGAACAGCAAGCGGGATCCATCCCACTCGCTGCCTTCGCCTTCTCCCATAGCCGCGCGCAACCCCTCCGGCAAGGAGAGGCTGCACAGGGCTATGGAGTCTTTAGCCCCACGCAGCCTCTCCCAGGAGAGGCTGCACGGGGCTAAAGGGGAAGGCAGAACAGCAAGCGGGATCCATCCCACTAGCTGCCTTTGCCTTCTCCCATAGCCGCGCGCAACCCCTCCGGCAAGGAGAGGCTGCACGGGGCTATGGAGTCTTTAGCCCCACGCAGCCTCTCCTGGGAGAGGCTGCGTGGGGCTAAAGGGGAAGGCAGAACAGCAAGCGGGATCCATCCCACTCGCTGCCTTTGCCTTCTCCCATAGCCGCGCGCAACCCCTCCGGCAAGGAGAGGCTGCACGGGGCTATGGAGTCTTTAGCCCCACGCAGCCTCTCCCAGGAGCGGCTGCACAGGGCTAAAGGGGAAGGCAGAACAGCGAGCGGGATGGATCCCACTAGCTGCCTTTGCCTTCTCCCATAGCCGCGCGCAACCCCTCCGGCAAGGAGAGGCTGCACGGGGCTATGGAGTCTTTAGCCCCACGCAGCCTCTCCTGGGAGAGGCTGCGTGGGGCTAAAGGGGAAGGCAGAACAGCGAGCGGGATCCATCCCACTCGCTGCCTTTGCCTTCTCCCATAGCCGCGCGCAACCCCTCCGGCAAGGAGAGGCTGCACAGGGCTATGGAGTCTTTAGCCCCACGCAGCCTCTCCCAGGAGAGGCTGCACGGGGCTAAAGGGGAAGGCAGAACAGCAAGCGGGATCCATCCCACTCGCTGCCTTCGCCTTCTCCCATAGCCGCGCGCAACCCCTCCGGCAAGGAGAGGCTGCACAGGGCTATGGAGTCTTTAGCCCCACGCAGCCTCTCCCAGGAGAGGCTGCACGGGGCTAAAGGGGAAGGCAGAACAGCAAGCGGGATCCATCCCACTAGCTGCCTTTGCCTTCTCCCATAGCCGCGCGCAACCCCTCCGGCAAGGAGAGGCTGCACGGGGCTATGGAGTCTTTAGCCCCACGCAGCCTCTCCTGGGAGAGGCTGCGTGGGGCTAAAGGGGAAGGCAGAACAGCAAGCGGGATCCATCCCACTCGCTGCCTTTGCCTTCTCCCATAGCCGCGCGCAACCCCTCCGGCAAGGAGAGGCTGCACGGGGCTATGGAGTCTTTAGCCCCACGCAGCCTCTCCCAGGAGCGGCTGCACAGGGCTAAAGGGGAAGGCAGAACAGCGAGCGGGATGGATCCCACTCGCTGCCTTGCCTTCTTCCATAGCTGCGCGCAACCCCTCCGGCAAGGAGAGGCTGCACAGGGCTATGGAGTCTTTAGCCCCACGCAGCCTCTCCCGGGAGAGAGAGGCTGCACGGGGTTAAAGGGAAAGCCAGAACAGCGAGCGGGATCCATCCCGCTCGCTGCCTTCCCTTCTTCCAGAGCTGCGCGCAACCCCTCTGGCAGGGAGAGGTTGTGTGCCGCCTGTACGCTGCTCTTTGGGGCTGGGGGGGGAAAATATTTTTTCTTCTTGATTTCCCCCCCTAAAAACTGGGTGCGCCCTATGGTCCGGTGCGTCCTATGGTGCGAAAAATACGGTATGTCACCAGTCGCCATGGCCAATCAGATCTGAACCAAATAATTCAGCCTGCAGTTTTAAAACTTGCTTGTATTTTTGTTTGTTTGTTTCCTTTTATTTACAGACACTAAGGAATCCAATAACAGGAGTTCCCATCCTCAGCCAGTTATTTTGACTTCGAAGTTGACAATCCCAGCCTTTCCATTGCGATGGGAACAGCAGAGTAAACTCCTTCCTACCGTGGCTGGAATCCCTGCCAGTAAAGTTTCCAAGTGGAGCACAGATGAGGTGTGTTCCCAGTGCAATTCTTGCTGGACGTGAACTGAAGCAGACTTCACTTGATCATGTCATCTTTGAGGCTTATAGCTCTATTTTGTACAGAACACAATGTTGTACAGTCATACCTCGGGTTACAGATGCTTCAAGTTGCGTTTTTTCAGGTTACAGACCGCCGAAACCCAGAAGCTTTGCACATGCGCAGAAACGCCGAATCGCAACCCATGCGTGCGCAGACATGCAGCTGCATGTTGCGAACGCTGTGGGTTGTGAATATGTATCCCGCATGGATCACGTTCGCAACCCGAGCGTCCACTGTATAGTTTATTGCTTATTTGTTTATTGCTGATTATGTATTTATTTTTAATGTAACATGGTTCCTTTTAAGTTTAGTAAGCTATTTGAGGGTTTTTTTTTAAAGTAGGATAATAGTAAATAATAGGTGAATCCTAAAAAAAACAACCCTATTCTGATGTAGCATATAATAGATCAATCCTAAAAACTATGCTCATGTAGCTCTGTTACATAAAATAAACCTTTCTGTCTTCTGTGGACTGTGGACTGTATCTCAACTCCTTTAAGAGGAATCATACTTTAAAGACAACTTGTTTTGCCTTACGGCAAAGGCAGATGGTTCTTATAACCAATGCAGATGGTGACTTTGTGCTTTCCTCCTGATTTTGTTCTTCTGGCTATACTGAGTTCCAATTTATTGTAGAGCTTCATTTTTCTAAAATACTCGCTTAGGGCAGTGTTAGAACAGATCATAGGGAAAACAAGAAGTGTCGTCTTAAGGGCACAGATGGGAAACCTGCAGCCCTCCAGATCTTGTTCGATTCTTTAACTTCCCATCATTGCTCACCACCACCTGATTCTACCCCACCCTCTTCTAAGCTACAGACCTTGATTACATAAACAGAGGCTAGACAGGCAAAATTGGAAAGAGTGAAGGCCACCTCCTGTGGTGGGGAGCTTCATTATATTAAAATCAGCTGGAATAAAGACATGTAGTGATGAGATCCAGTTTTTTTGCGAGGAAGCCACTGGGAGCACTCCCCAATCTCTCAGTTGTCTTTGGCCATTGTAGCATCTTTTTCTCTTCCTCCATACAAATGAGTGAATGCCATGCTAATGGAGCTCTTGTGTGAGGGTGGGGAAAAGGGGGTCAATGTTTCTAAACCCCAGGGCCATTTTTTTAAAAAAAATATCCAAGTTTTTCTAATATTTTTCAGAACTGTGTTAATTTCCAAGCTAATGGGGCTGGGGCCTTCAAAGAATGTGCTTGTTGGTAATTGCTAGACAAGATCACAGTGTTTTTTGCACCCTCCTGCGGATAAACATCCATTGATTTTATGTGTTGTTAAAATTCAGGTGTCAGAATTCATACGGAGTTTGCCAGGCTGTGAGGAACATGGCAAGGTGTTCAAAGACGAAGTGAGTATAACAAATCTGTTGTTTCTCTGATCAAGAATTATTATTTAAATGGATAAAGGAGGCCAAATACTGGTTTAGGGCATATTCCTGAAGACATTATTTGATCCTGGTTTCAACTGAAATCAGATTTGTTTTCTGAGAGCCAGCTAAAGCCATTGGAACTACACTGGTACCTTGGTTTTCATACGTAATCTGTTCTGGAAGACCATTCAAGTTCCGAAATGTTCGAAAACCAAGGTGCAAAGTGTGGTCTGCAAATTTAATAGAGAAAATTGAGAAAAACACAGTGGTACCTCAGTGGAAGCCGTTCGACTTCTGAGGTGCGTTCAAAAACAGAAGCATTTACTTGCGGGTTTACGGCGTTCGAAAACCAAGGTACCACTGTATCTTAAATTATTATTAAAATTTAGAGTTCTTCCTAAATGTCTAAAGTTACTAATAATGGAAATTTTCTCCCTTTTTTTCAAGCAAATTGATGGAGAAGCTTTCCTTCTAATGACCCAAACAGATATAGTAAAAATAATGAGCATTAAGCTAGGACCAGCCCTAAAGATCTTCAACTCAATCCTGATGTTCAAGGCTGCTGATAAGAACTCGCACAATGAACTCTGATGGAAAAGTGACTACAGGGCAGCTCTCTCCATTGCAGCTCATGTTTTATTCAAAGCACAAAGACTCCAAAGGATCATCAAGGAGGAACTCTCCAAGGCGAAAAAGTCAGAGTGGATGGAGTGTTGATTTTCTCCAAGAGCCTGAGCAAACTAACACTTCTGGGAAGTGCTTAAGCTTTTTAGTAAGATGCTCTTACAAAAGAGTGGGTACTTAATGTTTACTGGCTGATGGCTCTAATTTTCCCACAACTAGCCATCCTTAATTTTATCGGGGATCCATTAACTAAGTTAACATACTACAATTATGGAAATATTATCCTTTTCTAAGGAGACACAAAATACACACTTCATGAATTTACTTCTTCACCAATGAATTCCTTTGTATCGTTTCATCATTTTCATTAAAAAAAATGTTCGCAGTTTAAAATAAGTGGACTACAGTTAATGAAGACTGTTAACAAGTCGTCTTAGTTTCACACAGCAGCTCAAATTTAATACTTTGCTGTGTACAATGAAGCTGATCGATTTATTCTGTTGTATGAAAACATTGCTGGAGACCAATGCTATGTTTTTTTGTTTTTGTTTTTTTGCATGATTAAAGAAGTTTAATGAATATTTCCACCAGCATATTTAGTATTAAGTTATTAAAACAAGAACAACCAACAAAAGTAAAATTCAGGATTTATATAATTGTTTTATGCTGCGTTATAATATCTAGTCCACAAATCTAAGACGAAAGATAGAAATTAAATTCTACAACTAAAATCTCCAATTCCTTGGGGAATTTAAAAATCTATTTGATCAGGAATAATGCATTACCCTCAGTAATTTAAAGATAGCAAGAGATAGGGAGAAGCCCAAGCAGACAGTCAGGTAAAATTTATGTTACAGCTAAAAGGAATTTTTCACTTATAAAAGTCCAGTTGTCTTGTGACTTGAGCTTGCAGCACAAGAGAAAAGAAACACGAAGCAGGGGTGTTATGAATTAGATTGCATTGTTCCAACAAGCCACAATACGTACTGAAGGATTGTTGTTGGCTTACTGACTGATTTATTGGAGCATATGAAACCATTGGATGTAATGCTAAGTCAGGGATCATGGGATACAGACTAGAAAGGTCCCTTCGTGATAAACCAGAGTAATAGTTTACTCTTATGTGCAAATGAGACTACTGAGTGTGCTTTACAAGTGTAGAATTTGGTACTGGAGCCTGTTAATATCTGTTAACAGAGTGTTAATAGAGATAAGAGTGTTTCTAACCTCCATGCTTCAACACGTGAGCAGTGTGTGGTATTCTCACAAGCTAAGAGAAGCTTTGCTATGGTTCAGTCCTCTGGTAACATCTGTAAACAACTAGATGGTGGGGTTACTTACATTGCCACATGGCTGGCAAAATTAGTGTGGGAAGTAAGTGTGTCATTTTTCACACTTGGTACATATTTTCATGTTAGCTAGATAGGCAAGGGATTATCTCATGTTGTACATGCACTATCATTCTCTTACTTTTATACTTCCCTTCTATACTATACTTCTATACTATTAGAAATAAAAGTGGTTCCAATGGCTTGGTCAACATGAACCTCCCATTCTTGCCCCATAATGATTATTTTTAATGGCTCTCCTCAGGAGGTAGAACTGCACAATCATCTAGCATGGATGCATTAGATACAGAGTCAACACATTTAAAATTAAAATGCATTTGTCACAGGACCATAGGTAGTTATTTAAAATCAAGTTGCATTACATTTTTATGAACACTCAATAACAAAGTTATGAAACTAGAGGGACAGGATATTCATGGAAACATTAAAAACAACCCACATCCCATTTGAGTTGGATGTTAAGAATATGAGTATTTGGCAGAAGATAGTTGCTACAAAAGCAAATGTTCATAAAACATCTATGGTAACTTTTTTTTTACTGAAGGAGCACGATTATACTAAAAAGTGCACTTAAATCAATCAAAATGGCAAATGATAAAACCAGGAATTACTTGCAAGTGGATTCTGCCCCAAAGCCACATTAAGTAATATTCAGTATTGGTACATTCACATTTTTCCCTGTTTACTTGATTTTTGCTGAAAGGAACTGCGGACACTTGACTTCAAAGATGAGGGACTCCAAAAAGTGAAGTGTATTGTACAGTCTTTTGGGGTATGGAATGCCAAAGACATGGTAAGAAGCCAGCAGAGCAGCGAGGGCCATTGTACAATCATCCAGCTGGGCCAATTTCTCCTTCTCCACGTACAGGGAACACTCACACACGTTTACATCAAATGGGTATTTTACTTCTAGTACTGGTGTTGACACTTTCACCTGGTTTTAAAAAATAGAAGTCTACGCATAAAATTCATGGGATTTCTTGTATTAACTAAAAAGAAAGTAACAGGAGGATCATCATTCTCTCAAAACTGTCTTTTAAACCAGTAATGAGAGTTCAAGTTGAACGAAAACAGACAATATAAGATCATTAGTAAATAAGATTTGGAGCTGCTGACCCCAGTTTGGTTCTTACTACCTGGGCTACTTTCCTTCCAGGAAAGCACTCCAATGCCTGACAAAATCAAGACATAAAAGAAAAACCGTTTTGCATGTTATCAACCATTATCGATGGTGTCTCCAAATATATTGTTGCAATGTTGCATAAATACAAATGAGTACATGTGGATTTTTTTAAAAAAATTGTCTGGCCTGCCACCATATAATTCGTTATCTACATACCTCCTCATTCACAGCAGCAAGCAAAGAGGAATCCTCTCCAAAAACATCTGGCAAAAGTAAACATGTGGCAGTAATCTTCATATCTATAAAAAGTAAAGAACAATTACAGGGCAGTAGGATTAACAGCCAGAAGAAGCAAGTTTTAAAAGGCAGTTGTGTTCAAAACAGAATGCTCTATATTTGGATGTTTTCCCCACTCTTGACAATAATTTATTAGGGTTTCTTCACACACACATTAGTCACCTTTCCCAGAAACATTCAGCATCTCTAGCATGAGTAATTAACCTTCCTTTTTCAGTTAATAAGCCATTTATATTCGATGTAGGATCTGTCCCATAGTGCATTGGAAGCAAACAGCCATTTCTCAGTACACTTAAGGAAAATGTTTGCTTAGCTTCTATTATACAAAGTATCTTGCCCATTAACTGCTTTAAAACCAGACACAACAGGCTATACCAACATGTCCGAATGTCATCTTCCATGTACTGCTTCAGATTCTTCTGCAGAGCAACAATAACTGGGCTATTCTTCACCACATACGACGTCAGTATGTCCTCTGAATACGCTTCCAAAATCTCAGCTGTTTTCTTGTAAATGTCTTTGTGTGTTAGAAGATGATATTCTCTGAAAAGCTAAAGGGGGAAAGGAAAGCAATTTAGATAATCCAACTGAGAAAACGTGTTAAATTACAATTTAAAGAGCACATAAGTGTGCACTGACGCAGGATCTGATCACAAGAACATGCTCTCATTTGCAGCGTTACTGGGGTTTCAGTATCATAGAAGCATGGCTGCCTCCAACTGGGGAGGCAGCAATAGCCATCATGACTAGCAGTCATATCTTTCTTGGATGACAAGATACAGGGTGTGATTTGCTGTCAAAACCTCTGAATAAGTTACAGAAATGCCTTCTTTGCCACGAACATAGAAATGGCTATGCACACTAACGTTCTGTCGTGAAATATAAGGTTGTTACTCAGAAAAACCCCATTACCTGATAAGGACACTTTAAAAATGGGAATAGGCTGAGAATTTCTTTCAAAGGCTTCCTCTCTTTATTGATCATCTTCCTTCTTATTTCTAAAGTCTTGGTCATCCTGTTGTCCACTTCTATCCAATTTCTCTCGGTTTTCATATATTCTTCCTTAAACCAGCTGATATGTTCATTTATCTCAACATCAAGGTCTTTGTTGTAAATGTTTTTAACCTGTTAAAATTGTCATTAGTTAACTATTTTGCAGAGTGCATTTTTACAAAAAAAGAAAGAAAAAAGGAATAGTCTTGGTTTATAATAGTGCAATTTGAACTCAGTGGGGCTTGCTGTTGAGTAGGGATGCACAGGTTTGCACTGTTAATGAAGTATTTTATTTGGGCAAATGCTTTACAAGTATGATCTTTCTCAGGGTTCTCATACTTTTTTAAAAAAACAAAACCCTGCATTCTTTACAGAAAAAACCCCCAACATAATGGAAGTATCTTATTTCCAGCAGCATTTGGTGGCAACAACATTTAGACTTATTTCAGAAGATAAAGGCATTCTTTGTAAGCACAATTCTTATCTATAATTATAACTGAGTTTCCCTTCAAAATTAGAACCCATAAGTACATTCCAGTCAAGTAGACACAGTACTCCTTGTTTATCAGTACCTTCCAGACTAAAAACACATTATTTGTGCCAGTTTTCAAGTGTTTTATTATGTGTTTAAATTTAAAAAATCTGGGGAAAGAAACCTCTCCCAAGCTTCTTCTAGTCACCACAATTAAGTAATTCAAATGCTGATCTTCTAGAAGAGTTCTTAATTCTAAGATGGTAAAATAATTATTGTGTTACTAAGTATAATCTCACTAGTAATTTATAGGACACTAAAACTGGCAATTATCAGGCGTAGCTGATAATCAGAACTAACATAATGGTTGGGGCAGGGGGAAGAGTTGGGATACTGTTCCCTTCCCCTCCCCAGACCTAGGCGAATGGAGAAAGTGAAGCAAAAACAGATAATAATAATAATAATAATAATAAATTTTATTTATACCCCGCCCTCCCCAGCCAAAGCCGGGCTCAGGGCGGCTAACAACAATAAAAACAATCCGACATTCTAAAAACTTTTCACCATAAAATCAATCAGAAACAAATTGATGGCAACCAGCAAGCAGGACCCTGTGCAGATTGCCAGAGGAGGGGGTCAGGCTGCGCCCTGACCAAAGGCCTGGTGGAACAGCTCTGTCTTACAGGCCCTGCGGAAAGATGTCAAGTCCCGCAGGGCCCTAGTCTCTTGTGACAGAGCGTTCCACCAGATTGGTGCCACAGCCGAGAAAGCTCTGGCTCTAGTTGAGGCCAGCCTAACCTCTCTGAGGCCTGGGACCTTCAGGGTGTTTTTATTTGCAGACCGTAGGTTTCTCTGTGGGGCATACTAGGAGAGGCGGTCCCGCAGGTACGAGGGTCCTAGGCCGTATAGGGCTTTAAAGGTTAAAACCAGCAAAAGCATTATCATATTTATTCTGGGTGACATGTTGCCCAAAGGTAAATTCACATCTAGCAGTTTCGCTATAGCCATAATGATATAAACCAGTCTTTAGTAATAACAAGTCTAAGTGGGCACATAGCATGAATGCCTTGGCAAGGTCTACACCTCTTTTGTCCCAAAGCACCACAATTTCCAATCCAAACACTTCGGTTCCAGTTCTTTATGTGTCCCTTCCCCCAGCTCAGCTGCAATATATTCAGCCAACGTTTAGGTTATTTGCATGCACAGAAATGGTGGGTAGGAAATTCTCTGCATACAAAATGGATGTCTTCCATTCTCTGCAAGGTTTTAATAAGGTCTAGGAATGTTGGCAGAGTTGCAGTCAGATCCTAGTCATATTCCCGTGGATTATAAGGGAAAGGAAGTTAGCTTAAGGAAGTTCAGAGAGGAAATGCTACCCATCCTCTCCTCCCTCCTTCAAGCCCTCATCCCCCATCTCACGTTGCAACAGAAAGGGGCAGATAGAATTTTTTTTCAAGTTACCTTAAGATCTAAGCTATTAGTGGCAAGCAAGTCTCACTGAAATCTATGGGACTTTTTAAGCATTGGGGCATTAGATTCCTTAATGGAAATATGGCACTCATATTCTTCAAGAATCAAAATGGTTGGAAAGAAGCCATATGAGAAATGCTCAATTTTTGCACACCTTCCTATTTCCCCCTTTCAGGAGTAGCTGGAAAGAACAGGCAAAGCTCATATTCATATCCTCTTGTTATTCCACCCACAGAATCTGAATACTTACTTTTGTGTGCACTCCTTGGACCTTCTCACACCTGTTTTCAGAAGATTTTCTGGTCTGCCCTCGCCTGTGTCCAAACTTGCATTTATTTCTCACTACCTGTTCATCATCATCTATCGGTCTCCGCACATACTTGAAACGATCTTTAAGGGCTCGTTTCCATAGAAACTGCATATTTAAAAAAGTTGTTAGTGTTTTCCAGGAGCCTTATCTATTCTTTCAGAGCAAGTTATCTACTGTTCCTAAATTGCTAAAAGAAAAAGAACGTTTAGAATATCATTTCCAGCAGATTTTTTTTAAAGAAAATGCAACTACTGTATACTTTGCAGAAGCTAATTGCATCCCATCCCTATTGAGGAAACAGAGTAACTACCTTTGAAAGGCAGCAGGCAATAGCTTTGCTTAAAAGTAGTTTGACAAATGATAACATTGTAAATGCAAGACAATGGCTGTCTGCTTTTAACAGCGTAGCAAACAGCATAGTTGGTAAGTCAAAACGCAGGGGTATTGTTTTCACACATCCACGTAATCGCTTGAAGTTTCAATCACTGAGAAACAAACAGGCGTGTGTGAACTTACTGTACATTAAAATTCTGTTTAAGAACAC
Source organism: Podarcis tiliguerta (assembly GCF_965153285.1). Lineage (NCBI taxonomy): Eukaryota > Metazoa > Chordata > Lepidosauria > Squamata > Lacertidae > Podarcis > Podarcis tiliguerta. Next base: position 62,516,148 of record NC_139536.1, on the reverse strand, counting down.
TGTTCTACGTGTTCTGGCTGAGTAACAGAATATTAATCGAAAATCAGAGTGTAAACCAACTTATTGATAACCCACCGTTTCTCATATAGCTCTCAGCATCTTAGTGTCATGGGATAATAATATAAGAATAGCGCCTGCTGTTTCAAGCCACAGGTCCGTCTAATTCAATCACCACACAGTGGCCAACCAGATTTGTTTGTTTGTTTGTTTGTTTCTTATTTTGTAACGTTTATATACTGTTTGATTGTAAAGAAAGCAAAACAAAACCTGAAAGTGGTTTACGAAAAGATGCTGATGAGAATCCTACAAATGAGATATGTAGGCAACAGTGTTCCCCTCCCTCTTGTGAACTGGTAGTCAGTAGGATACGGTTTCTGACTGTGATGGCAGGACATAGCCATTGTGGCTTGCAGCCATTGATAGCTTTATTCTTCATAATATATGGAGGATACTATCCAGAATGACATTTCCTAGTTGCTATGAGATTGTCACCTTAGCCCAGTGGACCTATGAAGTAATAAGCATCCAAAAACTGAATTCAAAGGAATGGCAGACCATTAGAAAATGCCTGCAAGAGTATGCTAAAGGTCAAAACAAAAAGCCACAGGTGTCCACTTGCCAAGACCAACATATCCTAAGTTTGAAAATATAATACACTCCTGTCCCAGTGTTGTTCTTTATATTTAACTCTCCCAAACCCTCTTCAGTTGTTCAGTATCAATGAAGAGACTTTTCAGAACCCACCAGCTAGCTCTGGCCCCTTAACCCATCCAACTCATGTCAAGTGGCACTCTGAAAGGGGCCAGTACTTGTAAGACCACTCCCCTTCCCCGGAGGGTGGAGTTGTGGACGGGCATCTGGGACCTCACTGGGACCTGGCAGGGGGCGGAGTGATGCCAACCCGCATCATCGGGACTCTCAGCTGCATCACGCCCCCCAGCTGACCAATCTGGTTAGCCGGGGTATGTGGCTGCTGTGGTTTAAATTGTGGTGTTGGCTGGTGGATGGCCTTCTTTTGCCTCCTCTGTCAAATCACCCAGCCCACCCGCCCTCTTTTTATATGTTGGTTGACTTTGGCCTTGCTATGGACCAATGTTGGTCGCCTTATTCTTGGGGCCAAGTAGGAATTTTTTCCACTTGGCAAATTGGTACCAGCCATTTGGTTTTCGCCTATCTTGTAGCAATTGTGACAACTTTGTAAGGTTAGGCGGTTAGCCATTGGGTAAGCCTGGTTCATGGGACGGGAGGTTGTTGCCTCTGCCTGCCCCTCCAAGTTAAGGGTATCCCGTTAAAGGGATCCGGGTGTGTGTGGATCCTGTCCAAAGCCTGGGCATGGGTTAGGGCCATGCCACAGCCCCACCGGGGACCTTGGGGTTGCTTATTATCCAAGGGGAACTTTGGGCCCTGGGGCCTTGCAACACAAGGTTTGTTCTGTGGAGACAGGAACCTTGGTAAGCTTATACAAATCACACCTTTTGACCACGACCTGGGGATAGATAGTATTCTCCTAAGGAACACAACACTCATCTATGAAGTCTTTGCTAACATATTGAGGACAACACACGGCAAATCTCCAGAAAGGCCTGCATGGAGTGTAGGATCAACCTCTGTGGAATGATGTATTGAAGGCTCCACAGGGTCCAGCAGCATCCCCTAAGCACCACTCTCTCAAATAAGAGAGGTAATAGTCTTCTATAACCACTGGAAAGCCCAGTCCCAATTCAGACAGCTGCTCCAGCAGGATACTAATGGTGGAGGGTATAGAAAGCTGCTGAGAGATCAAGGAGAATCCACAGCATCCCATTACCCCTGTCTGTCTCCAGGCAGAAGTCATCATACCTGGCAAACAGGGCTGTTTCCATGACATAAGCAGGCCTAAACGCCAATAGGTAAAGGTAAAGGTACCCCTGCCCGTATGGGCCAGTCTTGACAGACTCTAGGGTTGTGCGCTCATCTCACTCAAGAGGCCGGGAGCCAGCGCTGTCTGCAGACACTTCCGGGTCACGTGGCTAGCGTGACGAAGCTGCTCTGGCGAGCCAGAGCCGCACACAGAAACGCCGTTTACCTTCCCGCTAGTAAGCGGTCCCTATTTATCTACTTGCACCCGAGGGTGCTTTCGAACTGCTAGGTTGGCAGGTGCTGGGACCGAGCAACGGGAGCGCACCCCGCCGCGGGGATTCGAACCGCCGACCATGCGATCGGCAAGTCCTAGGTGCTGAGGTTTTACCCACAAACTCCAATAGAAATGTATATAATCAAATAAAAGCAATTGCATGTTTAATTCAAGAAAAACAACAGTACAGAATTGCATTTGTTTGGGGTACTTACAAAGCCATTCCCATCCTCATCAAGAAAAGGATATGCCTGGATCAATTCACTGACAACATCATTATATTGCTGAGTGGTTGGATATCTGCCCACGCAATATAAAATGCATACAAATATTATTATTTAAAGTGCCCTGCTGCTTCAATTGGAAAATCTTCAGCTCCTTTTACATTAATGCCTGCCTCTATCATACAAAATAAAAAGTACACTCTTTGTAATCTCTACTCACACACTGGCCCAGTCCTTCCTATCACTGCTGCCACCATAGGTAAAGGGTAAAGAGGACCCCTGACCATTAGGTCCAGTCGTGACCGACTCTGGGGTTGTGGCGCTCATCTCGCTTTATTGGCTGAGGGAGCCGGCATACAGCTTCTGGGTAATGTAGCCAGCATGACTAAGCTGCTTCTGGCGAACCAGAGCAGTGCACGGAAATGCCATTTACCTTCCCGCCGGAGCGGTACCTATTTATCAACTTGCACTTGACGTGCTTTCGAACTGCTAGGTTGGCAGGAGCAGGGACCGAGCAACGGGAGCTCACCCCGTTGCGGGGATTCAAACCACCGACCTTCTGATCGGCAAGTCCTAGGCTCTGGTTTAACCCACAGCACCACCTGCGTCCCCCACCATATCAGGCTGCAAAACACTGATCTGCGCCCAGGGTGCCTAACATAGAAGGAGATTTGATTTCTTTTTTAGCACCGTGGAAGCACTTGTGCAGTGGATATCTGTGGTTGGGCTCCTACATCTGTGTGTGATATGTTGCACGTCTGCATTGAGGTGGCGGGCACTCACAATCCTGAGGGCGAGATTGCACCCCTGCACGTAAGTGAGACATTCCTGCTTCTTTACCAAGCTCCCTGTGGTTTGGTGACAAGCACTAAGAGATGACAGCTAGGAAGTCAGTACATTGGTCCAAACTAGACCATGGACCACTGTCTGCAGGGTTTATTAAGTGACTAGGTAGCAAGAGAGTAGAAGCAACTGGGCTCTGGCTACCCTCCAGGCCTCCCAACTCTCATACAAGTTATGGGCAGCCACAAATATATTCATTCTGCCTTTATACCTACGCACTCTTCAAATCAAAGTTCACAGCATGCAGAGATCAATTTATCATCCTTATGGAAATTCACCCCATGCCATATTGCTCCCATGAGGCAGAATGCTGAAGACTGCCTTACTTACAGCGATCCTTCAAGATACTTTGTCATGTCAGCTTGCAAGAATTCAATTATCCTTATTCTCACACTGTGGTCAGGGCATTTTCTTTCTGCTAATATGCATTTGACATCATAAGGGAACTCAGGAAGAATATATGAATTTGTCCATTGCAATGCTTTGCATCTTGCTAAAACATGCCTCATGTTTTTCCTGACAAAGGAAGCAAAAACGACCATTCATTAGCACTTTAAATTCTCACATACTTCATTGTGCTAGCTCGTTCAATTGATTTATTAACAGTGAAAGACAAGCCATCCTCTTGTTATAATTTATTTACTATGTTTTACACTCCAGGAACATGGGCTACCCCTAGTGTTATTTCCACATAATCTATTATATTTTTTAATGCGTTACAAATTACGATATGATCCAAATTATATTTTTCTTTGCATTATTTTTTAGAAAACGTGCTTTAGTTTATTTTGCTTTAGAACCCCCCAGTCCATCCTTATCTCTCCCTGTCTCCCCTCCCCTCCCCACAGTAGTTATCTGCATCCAAATAATTTGTTCCTCCGAGAATCATACCATCTTTGTGTAAGACTTAAAAAACTAATGCAAGCATATGATATTGTAAACCTTTGTTATTGTCAATATATCTTGGTAGTATAGGAGGTTCTATATGAAAATAGCTATATCTTTGGAATTAGAAGGATAACCAAAAGCTCACTTTTGTTTGAGAACTCTTTGGTCAATGGATCCATCATCACGGCTTTCGTTAGGAGAGAAACCATTTGCCTGTCCAACAGTTAGCTGAATGCCATGGGTTCTATAAGGAAGGAAACATGTTGCCAAGTTGATTATGACCCACAACAGATAGCAATTCCCTTCTTGACCCAAGTATAAGGGTCTACTTTTTAAATCCCTTAAATCTTCTTTTAACTCTTCTCTTTATATTCCTGCCTGAATGAGGGCTCTGTGGAACTTGGAAGTATGGATGGCCAGGCTGGATTCAGCCAGTCCCTCAAACAATTTTGTCTGGCCCCTGTGACTCTACCATATTTTCATCACAGTCTGGTACAAAGCCTGCCTACTAATTCACTTGCAAGAAAAATAAACAAATATGATCAAGTTGTGAAAAAGAGAGATCCACAGTGGATTTTATATATTGTCTATAGCTGTGTACACACAATCTTTTTAAAAAACCTCCCTTCCCCTCAAATAATTATGGACACTGTAGTTTGCTAAAGGTTGCTGGGAATCGTAACTTTGTGAGGGGCAAACTACAGTGCGCAGAATTATTTGAGGGGGGAAATATAGTGTGCACTCAGCCCATATGTCAGTTGGAAAAATATATATCTGGCCCTTGGAGAACCTACAGACATATAAGTTGGTCATCTCAACTTATGTCAACTGCTTCATGGATGCTACTCTGCTTTAGTGGATTGTAGTTCAAGAGAACTGGGAGACTTGTCCCTTTCTTCCTTTGAGAACAAAATGGTGAATATCATTTTCCTTACAAGTTAAGCTATTATAGCCTTGTAGTTCTCCACCTTTAGCAAATATATTGTTGTAGCTTTCTGATCTGATTTTGGTGACTAGGGTTATCATTTTGGGTGCTCCTGAGCTCATATCTGATCCTGAATCTCCTTTCAAGCACCCCCTTTATATTCTCTAAAGCATGGGTGACATTGCAAGGAGCACTGGTAGACCATGAGGTTCTGGGGTCATGCCTCCGTAGAAGCTCAAAATACTGGGCAATGGTCAGAAGAGGTGACTCATTTGGATTCTCCCACCATGAGGGGGGAGGGGCAAGGTGTTTGTATGTGAAAAATAGTAATAAGGGTTTTAGCTTGGGCTAGAGTCCAAAAGGCACAGTAATACTGAGATTTTGGACTCCATAAACTAGCACCATTTTAGGGGGGTGGTTATCTCCCTGAAGATCTGATGTGGGGGCTGTCATTTGGAGTGTTTAAGCTGTGCCACCACCTCTGTTTAACCTGTTTATTTGTAAATAAAACGCAACTATGACAAAATGCCAATAATCCTCAGTTTACCTTGTTGGAAAGAAAATAAAACTTGGTTACACACTGTGCCCCTGGCAGTTCTCACTGCCAGAGCAAAATGGGGAAGGGTAACATTATTACTCCTGATCTATAGATAAAAGTTGAACTATAGATTAAGGATGAACCTTTACAAGTGGAAAGATTTGCTCGTTCAGCCTCTGGGTGCAATTTTCAAGCAGGCTTGAAAGCCCAAGCACCTTTCATTTTAGAAACGAGGCACAAAACTAGTTCGAGCTGAATATTACAACAGTGCCTTAGAAAAACAGGACAGACTGTTATTTTTCCATCTTCAGGGGTAACAAGCAATAAACATTCATTGCCATATTCTGCTGAGCTTCCAAATTCACATTACTGTAGTAGCAAAATTCAGTCACTGTAAAAATTAATGAGCATTAGCATTAAAACAGAGAACCACTCTGACTGGAATACAAGTGGGATGCTTTTGTTTCTCCCTTTATTTTTCTTTGCAGAGCCTTACCCACTGAATTCTCCTGGTGACTCAGAGAAGGGCTCTTCGCAGGTAAAAGCTGGTCCTTCTGTCTGCTGCTTGCATTTTTTAATCAGATCCATTAACACTGCCTGGTGCCCAATTTTCTTGACCAGCTGCTGGACCATCCTGTCGTTAAGAGCCAACAGAGCAGCGCCACCCACTTCTTCCTCTAAAAGAAGAGCCAAAGAATCATTACACATGGATTGCCTCTGGCTGCAAACAGACAGATGTTTCAAAGGCAATTGGTCATACCAAAAGAATAACAGTCTTTCTTTTTTTGCACATCAGAAGGAAAAGTTCTATATAAACTGTAACAAGCAATCAATCTATATTGCACACTATCCATTTTCAATTGAGTTCGAGTACAGATGTTCTTAGGCACAATATTAGCTTCGTGGGTTTAGCTTTGTGCTGGGTGCTGAATTGCTACAGAGTGAGGCACTGAGGCAGGAGTCCGGCTGAAGTCTTCTATCCTAAGAACTTTTCTCCCTATCTCCAGCCCCAGCCAATAGGTTGTGGTTGCCTAATTGTGGTTAAAAGGTACTCTCCACATCCACAGAGGCACTGTACTTTTTTGATTGCTTCAAAGTGTTCTGAGGATAAGCATGTTTATTTTAGTGCTGAGACCTGGTGCATATTTAGTCCTGTGCTTACCTCACAATCCTGATCTGGAAATTAATGAAAGCTTTTCCCTGGTTAAAAACTTACAAACTGCATTGCTATATTATTATGTAACTAGGAAGCAAACACTATCAAAATAATTAATTTCACGTAGAAACGCGCTACCAGAATGCACATAAAGCTTTTAAGGATTTAGTATCCAACAATTTATTCTGTATTTCTCCCCCACTCCCTGCAACAAATATTTAGAAACATCAATGGAAACCTCATTTGATTTAATAAATCTCTATAAATTACACAGATATTTGACACATACAGTGATACACAGAGAACAGTCTTACCACGAAATTTAGGAACCAGGTCTCCTAAGTTTTTCAGTAGCAACCAGTTGCAAACTTGATCAACTGACCAACTTTCCATCTCCATTTGTTGTGATGGGAAATTCCACTACTGTATAGAGTTTGGAAAAACAAGAACAAGAAGATGATTCTATTTTAAATCTTTGAGTCAATGTTCAGTTCTCCCCTACCCCCAAAACCTGCTATTTTGCAAAATAGGTACACATAGTTCCAGGCTGATAATAATTTGTTCCCATATTTTGCACACTATATATTCATGCCTGGTGTAAGGAGGCAGTTTTATGATTCCTGTTTCACCTGGTCTTAGAATCCCAGTCTTGCTTTTCTCTGTTCCGAACAAGCAGCTTCATTCTTTATAATACTGAACACACCCGGAGCCCACACCATTAACACCCAAGTTTCCACACAGATATGAGAAAGGTGTGAAATTCACCACCACTATGCTCATCAGGAAATGGCTGACATTTTTTTACAGAAAGCTGGGATGGGGGAGAAAACTACATATTAGCCTCTCGCATACACATTTAGAGCAGACTGAATGCATTAACCCACACTGCTCCATTGAGAAACTAGTCAAGTGAACACGTACAACAATGGGAGCAATATGAACAAAGGTAGAAAATGCACAGAATCGCAAGCCAGTTTTGTGAAGTCACCTTCACTAACACCTTATAATTCAAGCTATTGCTAGGAAACGCAAGAAACTGATGTGTTTGCAGGTAGATTTTCAAAGGGTCTGGTCCAACTGAGAAGAAGAAGAAGAAGAAGAAGAAGAAGAAGAAGAAGAAGAAGAAGAAGAGGAGTTTGGATTTGATATCCCGCTTTATCACTACCCTAAGGAGTCTCAAAGCGGCTAACACTTTGTGAGGTGAGTGGGGCTGAGATACTTCAAAGAAGTGTGACTAGCCCAAGGTAACCCAGCAGCTGCATGTGGAGGAGTGGAGACACGAACCCGGTTCCCCAGATTACGAGTCCACCACTCTTAACCACTACACCACACTGGCTCTATCGTGACATTCTCTGTCCTTGAGGCATAGGAGCCAACTCCTAGGGGGCCAAGGTCCCTTTGCATCCCAATAAAATACTTGAGGAGGCTCCCCCCCCCCAAATATTGATAGGCCTTGCCATTCAAATGGTGTGTGTGTGTTTGTGTGTGCTGTGTCTTGTGATCGATGATGCAGGGCAGGGCTTACCTGCCCCCCTAAATATTTTATTCAAGTTGGCACCCCTGCCTTGAGGTCACACAGGGGAACATGAAGCGTATGTAACCTGAGGTACCACTGTATTCATAAATGAATTCCAAGGCTTACATTTTTTTAAACTCCTCTTCCCCCAATCCAAAACTCTGCTTATTTTAAACCAGGAAGTGGATGCTTCCAATCTTCACATCACAGGGATGCTAAAGCACACAAGTTTGAGGCCCATCCCAGGATCACTCATGTAGTGCAACATTATGGTTTACATTACATTCAAACCTGCTCAGTGTGGCTTTAGGTGAGCTTGGTGCATCAAAATTAAACAGAGTGTAGGCATCATGTTGTGAAGAGGGCACAGCAGCCTTTTCTAATCTGATTACTTCTTATATCCTTTAAAAAGAAGAAATATTGCAGCACAAAGTTGCAAAAACATTTTGCATTCTGAATAGAAAGCATAACTGAGCTGGATCCTATCCCCAAATTCTTATCTAGTATAAAGCTTATTTTGTCTGCATTTTGCCCTCTGGCATTTTTTCTAGTTCTCCTATAGCACAATACAGTTAAAATTATTTCAAGAATTATAGCAGTTGGCTTCATTTAGTAGCCATGGAGCTCCTCCCCGCCCCCAGGCTAAGGAGCAATAACAGGGTGTGAAAAATCATTATTTGCTGAGAACTCTGGTGTAAATTAAAAAGATCACACCTTCCTGTCACACTTCTTGTTTCCTTGAGAAGGCTAGGATGAGATGAACATCCTGAACAACGCTGAAATGGAATTCAGCACAGAATACATTTTACTGGACAGATAATTCATATTCCAAGTTAAAAAGAATTCCAAGTTAAAAGCTAGACGGAAAGAGAACAATGCTGTAAGTTTGCCATTGTAAAAGGAGCATTTTAGTCACCAGGTTATATCAAGAGAAGTGGACCAAGCACACTAAATACAACTGCAGAATGATGGCTACTACACCACCACTAGAATGGGATGGCTACTCAGAAGCATTAATGCACCCCCATTCACTCCATATGCAGCTACGGGGTTGGGCCACAGAGAATAAACTAAGGCCCAGTACTATGTGTGTCCCACACTGTCAGAAGGAGATGCTAGCCTAGCTACGGTTCACATTTATTGGGGGGGCGGGTCTGTCTTCTTTTCACTAGGTTAGATGGTATTTCGTATAACATTGTCCCAATGGACATTTTCCAAAAAAATAACAGCTGGGGAGTGGGGGTGATTTTCACTGGGAGCAGCAGCAGCAACACCTGTGCCAAATTCTTTGTGCTCTGGGTACAAGCTACCCCCTCAAATGAAAAACGTTTACATTGATTTCAATGTAATGGTTTATATATATTTTATTGCTGTATCATCCTGCCCTGGGGCCTCCCCCCCCCCTCAGATCAGTAGGGGTGGGGGCATTGGTAGGACCCCAAGAGCAGCACATGGAGGAAAGACAGCAAAGGTTGTTCCATTGGGCAAGAGGAAATGCTTCTGCTGGCAGAACATTTGTTTTAGTGTGATGTTGAATTCCTACCCTAACAAATACAGTGGTGCCTCGCAAGACGAAAAGAATCCGTTCCACGGTTTTTTCGTCTTGCGAAGCAAGCCCATTAGCAGATTAGCGCTATTAGCGCTATTGGCAGTTTAAGGGCTATTAACGGCTATTAAAGGCTTAAGGGATTAGCGGTTTAGCTGCTAAAAGGCTATTAGCAGCTTAGAGCTTTAGAAAAAGGGGTTGGGGAGCGAAAAAACCCCTCAAAAATCGCAAGACATTTTCGTCTTGCGAAGCGCCTCTGAAAACGGAAAACCCTTTCGTCTTGCGGGTTTTCCATCTTGCGAGGCATTCGTCTTGCGGGGCACCACTGTAAATAAATGAACAATGGGTGGCATTCAACTCAGTTTTACTCAAATTAGATTCATTAGTGAATAGGTAAAAGGTAAAGGTAAAGGACCCCTGGATGGTTAAGTCCAGTCAAAAGCGACTATGGGGTGCAGTGCTCACCTCGCTTCAGGCCATGGGAGCTGGCGTTTGTCCACAGACAGCTTTCCGGGTCATGTGGCCAGCATAACTAAACTGCTTCTGCTGCAATGGGACACTGTGACGGAAGCCAGAGGGCACAGAAATACCGTTTACCTTCCTGCCACAACAGTACCTATTAATCCTCTTGCACTGATATGTTTTCAAACTGCTAGGTTGGTAGAAGCTGGAACAGAGCAACGGGAGCTCACCACCATCGACATATTCGAACCCCTGACCTTCTGATCGGCAAGCCCCAGAGGCTCAGTAGTTTAGACCACAGCAGCTAAGTTAGCCCACTTAATTTCATCAGGTCTGCTCTGAGTAAAGCTTAGCTGAATACCACCCAGTGGGTTTTATTATTTCCATGGAGTAACTGTTCAAAATGCTTAGTTTTGGCTTGACAGATCATACCTCCAGTCTTTACTGGGATTTATAAATTCTTGGCTTCTTATTTCAATATTACATTCACACTTTCCTTTCCTTTTAGTTGTTAAATAAATAATTTCTTTTCCTTTTTATTTATTAAATTTAGATGTACACCATACCCTAGTATATGCACCCGCCCTGTGGAGCGCCCTCCCATCAGATGTCAAGGAAATAAACAACAACTGTATATGACTTTTAGAAGGCAGCCCTGTTTAGGGAAATTTTAATGTATGAAGTTTTGTTGCATTATTATTATTATTATTATTATTATTATTATTATTATTATTATTATTTTCCTGTTGGGAAACCCAGCCAGATGGGCACGGTATAAATAATAAATTATTATTTTTACTGTCTCATTCAGTTTCTGCTGTCTCATTCTGTTGGTAGACCCAGATCCAGTCATAATCTGCATCATTGAATAGAGCAATTTAACAATTGTTAAAACTGAGGCTTTTATCTCAAGTGGCTTTTATTCAAATTTATTTAAGAAAGGGATAAAGGTTGGAATCTATATATGAAAAATTCAGCTTGGAACCTAGGTTGGGCATTTAGTATATTATTCTGCCAGAGCATTAATCTGCAACCACTAACGAAGTACTACACATTGAATGTGAATAATAGAACCTGGATGACTTCAAATAAGTGTATCTGCTTGGGTGTAAACTTATTTAAAGTTGTGATTTTTCACATTAGCAGCTCCTAACTTCAAGGGAAGTTAACACTCGGTGCTGATTTCCTTCAGTGTGTTTTTGCTATGCAAATAAGATGATGTAGAAAGATAAGACAGCATAAAAGCCAGGCCAAAAAATAAAAACGTGAAGAGATTTCTTTTCTTCTTATGGATCAGCTGAATGATTCAAAGGTGTCTGTGATTTCAGGGAGACGTTATTAGGAGCCAGAATCATTTTTCTAGCAGGGAGAGCAGCCCAGACCAAAACCTGTCATCCTCCTATCCAGAGTTAATACTTAACATGATTTCACACTCATAATGGGCTTTCTATTCTGTTGTGCCCTATAAGGGTTTATTTCCTTAAACTCAGCTAAAGAAGCAAAACCTTTCCAGAAATATAATTACACATTTCTTTAAAGCAGCCTCTTCCAAATTGTTCAGACACAGTAAAGCTAAAAAACCCAACATTCTGGAAACATTATCAGGATTGCAATAACACTTGTAATGTAGCAAGTACTATGGAGACAATGATGTTACTGTATATAAAATATAGATTATTGGAAAAGTTGCAGTAGAAAAGGTTTAATAATAGGGCCCATGGAGGGGAGCTGGGAAGTCCAGAGATTCGGAGGAATCTGTAAATGTGAATGGTTGTATTGTTATATACTTGTAAAATAAAAAAATATATATATTTCAAAAAGAAGAAAAAAGAATACCCAACGTTCTAGGGTTCGGTAACAAGTTCAACAGTCTTGCACTCTTTTAAAATTGGGTCTCCAGGTCTCCTTGTGCAAGCAGCTATCTTTTACTATGCCAGAGCTTCCCAACTCAACTCAAGAGTAGCTGTGCCATGCTCCCAAATCAGGAGAGGATGGGTGTGATGCCAGCAGCCCCTTATATAAGATTATAAGTTTGCTAAAGAAGCCTTGGACTTCCTGTATGTGGTGGGGCCACTGGGCTTGCTGGAAAGTGAGAGGCCTTGCTTAGGGTCCCCCTCCAGGAGCACAAATCTCTGTGACATCATAGCTGAAAGTGGTCCCTTAAGATGCTGTAACTTGAGATAAGATCAACATTTATGAGGTAGGGTTGGAAACTCGGGCCAAGAGATCACACTCTGTTATCACCAATTGCTTTAATTATACCATTAATCATGGTCAGTTGCAGGACAGAGAAAGGAAACCGATTATAGTAAGCTACTGAGGGCTTTGAATAAAGGCTCTTGGGTATTTTATAGACCAGAATAAATTACCAGCCTTCAGTCAATAAAATAATACGTCAGCATTAGCAACTGTGGCCTTTTAACGCAATGATGATCTCTTGAAAAGCTAGGCCGATTCTTTTCATTGTGACATGAAAACACCCAGATTCTTTCCCTAGTAGTCAATATCTCCCCCATGGAGGACCTGTAACCACTACTTTTAGCTATGCACCACCACCCAGCTCTGATTAAAGCCAAGCCTTATGCTGACATTTCTTTCTCTTCTGTTTTACAGAAAAACACAGTGTTTGTTTAATTCTCACTAAGAAATGATTAATGATTTTAACAGTAAAAATAATAAGGAATCAATATTATATAATAACTATAAAATTAAATTATGCTTCCCAGTGCTATTTTTCTAGAAAAAGAGGTGCTGGAACTCACCATGAACACTTCCCTTGATCTCTTATACAGTGGTACCTCATGTTAAGTACTTAATTCGTTCTGGAGGTCTGTACTTAACCTGAAACTGTTCTTAACCTGAAGCACCACTTTAGCTAATGGGGCCTCCCGCTGCTGCCATGCCACCAGAACACGATTTCTGTTCTCATCCTGAAGCAATGTTCTTAACCTGAGGTAATATTTATGGGTTAGCGGAGTCTGTAACCTGAAGTGTATGTAACCTGAAGTGTATGTAACCCGAGGTACCACTGTAATGACAATAGCATCCACCTGAGAGGTGCCAGAAATGAGTTCCAGCAAGTTCTTGCTGAAAAAGAAGCCCTGATGCTTACAATATATATATATATTCAATATAGATATTCAAATTAAAAAGGTAAAAAATGGCATTGAAAGCATGACTTAATTAAAAATAAAGATTAAAGCAGAGCAGCAGAGAAGCCCAAGTCCTACTTCCTTCCTGGACAGTCAAGATTTTAGATAAAGATAGCAGACAATTGTGTGTGTAAGAGAGAGCACACACACATTTGTTGGTTTTATTGTATTAATTTTTGTAATTCACCTGGGAATTTCTAAATGACAGGCAATATGCAAATAAAATAAATGAATAATAAGTGAGGCTTAGCTGGGTCAAAGAAGGAGAAACTCCTTGAAAACAAGCCTTTGTATGTCCTAATTTTGACTTTCCCCCCTCAGGTTGTAGACAGTGGTAATTTATGGTTTGCTTTGTAGCATTTACCCTAAGTAAGCTACAACTATGATGTGATATACTCTTTTAATAAGATACTTGCTTGTTGTTAATTTATTAATTCCCTTCTAAACCACTGTTTCCAAGTGATTTACACATAAATATATTAAAGGTTGATGGTGCTAAAGCTACAAGAATCTTTTTAAGGAAAAGAGTGAAGTATGCCTTATTTATTAGTTGTAAAAGACAGTACACTTTCTTGCCTGACATTTTTTTTTGGTGCTATTTATTGTTTACTAGTCAGGGAAAAGGTTCTCTTTTTTTGCTTTGATTTATCCTAAGTAAACAAAGCTAAACCCAAAGTAAGTTTACCCCTAAGTAAACAAAGCTAAACCCGAAAGAATCAAAATGGATGAACAGCAGTCCAAATGATATCAGAAATATCAATTGGACCTCTCGTCCAGCATTCAGAGATATGTCTCTGTGTGAGAGAGAATGAAAGAGAGAGAGAGAGAGAGAGAGAGAGAGAGAGAGATTGCCAAATCTGGACATGATATAAAGCTGACAGGAAAATGGGTTGCGAAAATTAGGGATTCCATTAAACATTAGCTCTCAACTCCTCAGTTTTTGCCACACTGCTTCACTTTTAAGCCTCTTTCCCACTTAACCCCCCCTGCCCCTGCAGGCTCCATCATTCTTGGAAGTCCTGCATCACCTCGGCTGTCAAATGTGTGCTAAAAGTAGCTGCTTTCTCTTTTGCCCTCACCCTGTCAGCACCCGGGTTTTGCCATACACGCTGCTTATTTTCTGCAGTCACAGCACTGCCACTTCGCAACAGGCAGTGTAAGATAAATGAGGTAACTTGTTAATTTTAAATTGATTTTTTCACACTGGGGAAATTTGGGTGTGAGAATCTAGAAACAGAGCTTGATTTTTCGAAAAGATGTGGAAGAATTCTCCATTCAAAAATCCTAAACATTTGCCTTTTAAAAAGCTAACCCTCTTTTTTTCTGGGAAGCAGGTTCTTTTCAAGACTCTGAGAGGCCCAGAGGTGGAATGTGTGCCATTGCCCCTAAGCAAGCATATAATTCTTTCAAAAACCATCTATATTTGACATGATCAGTGTGTTACGTTCCTGTGCCTTTAAAACGGGGAAAATTAAAAATACTATTTTGGATTCACTTCCAGTGTATAGCTCTCATTCAGTCCTTCGGTTTGTGAGATTCTCTTTTCATGTTTCATCAAAGCATTTCATAGACTAGGGGAGGCGCGATCACCACAGAAGCACATCTAGTCTCTACTGTCACATCCTCTGAGCTTAAATTCAAGCAAGTCATTGCCAATAGGAACAAATAGCAGCTGCTGTGTGGTGGGTTTTCCTTCCCACCCCAGCAGACAAATTACCTAGGTGGGAAAGGGTTAAACCTTCCTCACTGCATACTGCAGTTCCAGTGTGGCCTTGCACAGTCACTTCTTCTCTCAAAAAATAAAGTAGCCCATGCTGAATGGTTGTTTGGAAATCATGTTTCACATAACTTGTTGTGCCACCCTGATGCCCCCAATGGACATAAATGGCAACCTGTTCTAACCAGAGCAAGCTGACCCTGTTCAATGTTCGCCGTCTGAGTAAGCTGCGGGAGATAGCTTGCTTCTGATTTTAGTGGGACTGTCTTATCTTTGTAAAGAAGCGTACATAGGAATGCAGGCTGACCCCTTTTCTAATCTGTGTGCCCTATTCATGCATTTTGTGGAAGGCGTTAAGAGCTTAAACTGGGAAGGGAAGGGGGACACTCACAAGGCCTTCCCCTGTATCTTCTCTCTGCATGTTGACTCCATTTCTGGCATGCAAAGGTTTGAAGCAAGATCCTAAGCGCATCCCACTGACCACACTTGGAATCTCCTGTCAGACTTCCACATGTTGAGTGCAAAGATCTGACTCTCCCATTTGTAAAAGGATGGGAACATCAGGGCTGGGGGGGAATGTGCATGGTTCTGCTTCCCTTGAATTAGTTCATTTTGAATGCCTGAAGGATTTTTATTTAATTATATTTTATTTTTAGTGTTGTGTGCTGATGGTTGGTGGGAAGGGGAGAAGACGCACAGTTTTTTGGAAAGCTGGCAAGAAAAAATGTGTTGCCATTTAAGCTGACTGCCAATTAGAATGCAATTCCTGAAAACAAAACAATTGCTGCTTATTTAAACTTTGTGATAGACTAATTCTATCCAAAAATCACACACTCTAAATGTGTTTGTTCTGTTCTCTGTCAGCTGTAACATTTATTTATTTCTGCAAATAATTAAACCAACAGCCTCAGTCAACACAATGTGTTACTATTACTTCTTGTTTATAGCTTAAACGCTCATTTTCTTTCAGGGTTCTCATTTGTTCTGGGTTTTATGAAGTTTGACAATTTTTAATTGGTCTTTTAGCCCACCAAGATACATTTTTAACCACCTCCACCCACATAAATCCTTGGTAACAAATAAGGATTGGCTTTGTGCCTTTTGCCCACATGTAGAGTTTCTCTAATAGATGGCCCCTTTCCACATTATGCTGGAGACAAGCTTTCCTTCCACTGACAGCCAAATTTTCCAGCTCCTGCTCCCAGTCTGGGAACATGCCATGGGCACACAGTCCAATATGTGCGGTTGGAATATGTGTGGTTGGAGGAAGGTGTGGTGAGATTGCTTGGTTCACTCTTTCCACCTGTCAAAATACAGATTCAGTTGTGCTTTATTTTTATATCTTATTTGGGGTGCACCATTAGGTATTGATCATTCAAGAGAACACACAAAAACCTCTTCTGCTCTGAAAACACGTGAGATGGTGTTGAAGACTTGCCCTGGGCAGGCCTGTTATAGCGATGGTATGTGTGCCACTCACTGATGACAGGCATAGCCAGCCATGGTCAGCCTTGTGGCCACGACACATTGCTGTGGGCATAAGGACACTTTGCAGCTGCCAAGAACTTGTGGCCAGTGGGGTGTGTAGTCATCTTCTTTGGAAGAGCACATTGGCACCAACAACACAGGCAGATGTAACTGTGCAGTTGTGGAAGAGAAATTTAGGTTCCTAGGCAGGAGGTTGAAAGCCAGAAACTTCAAAGTAGCTTTCTCTGAAATTCTACCTGCTCCACATGCAGGATCAGCTTGAAAAGCACAGTTGCATAATTTCAACTTGTGGATGAGACATCTATGTTAGAAGGTGAGGTTGGCTTTGTTAGGCACTGAAGAATGTTTGGTCACAAGCCAGGCCTGTGCAAAAGGAACGGGGATCCACTTGAATCAGAGCAGAACCAGACTGTTGGTGCTTAGAATTTCTTAAAAACCTGGCAGAGCAGCTTTTAAATTGATTGGGGGGTGGGTGGGAGAGACAGCAGGAGCTGTGAAGCAAGTGGTTCAAAACAAATCATATTCCAAGGATGAGGGTGCTAATGTCCGTGATTGTTTAATGAGGGAAGGGTAAAACTAGGTACTAAGAGTGCTGGTGTCAGGGCCTAGGCAGAGGAAGAATGGTGGAGACCACCTCCCCAGCCTGACCCTTCCAGAGAGGAAGAAGGCAGTATAGATTTACAACAGTGGTTTGTGGGAGGTCATAGCTCAGAGGTAGATGAAAGTTGGGAAATAATGGGAGAGGAGGAGGAGGCAGAGCCAGAGCAGCTGACTGGCACGTTATCACTAGAAAGCATTCCAGACCCACCATCTCCCAGAACCCGGCAAGCCTTCAAAGTAGGAGAGCAAAGGGCTCGGAGACAGATGGCCCTAAGCAGCAACTGTAAGGTGGGTGGTGCTGTTGATGGTTGAGGAAGTAGGAGAAAAGGGGGGAGTGGAGATTTACTCTGAGCAACACCATTACTCCAAGAGGCTGCATTTCTAAGCCTCTCTCTGTGAATATTGAATAAACAGTGTTGTCTTTCCTTGTCTTATCCATTCCTGGCAAACTACCATGGGGGTTGGATCCTCTGACGCCTGACAGCTGAGGTACATGAGCAATTCAGAGAGATGAAAACATTATAGGGCGAAACACATGTGCCAAAGACGTCTGGAGACAGGCATCATGTGCCAACAAAGGTAGGCTGGAATGCATGGTTATGGAGACAAGCCTAGATGGAGAGGGCATAACAGAAACCTGGCAGAATGGAAATAACTAGTGGGACACCAGGGGTGCCATCTTCTTAACAGGATTGAGGGAGCCTATGCTCTGTGAGGGAGCCATGTGATTTCGCAATGTCACATGTGTGATGCCATGTGACACCCTGATGCCACACAATGCCACAGGGTACCAGGGATGGACCAGAATGCCTCCTGAGTACTGAGGGGGCTCGGCTCAGTCCCCTCAAAAAATACATTGGGGTGGCGAAACAGCCTCGGCCCCTAGGAGTTGGTGCACCTGTGGGACACAGTTCTCTGGGGATACAAGCTCTCTGAAAAGGACAGGGAAGTGTGCACTCTGGGTTACACATCTTTGAAATAGTTTTTCAAACATCCTTCAGGTTTTTCTCTTGGTCCACCACCATCACATTTGCTAGAAATATAAACAGACTAACAGAATAATAGAATTGCTGGGGGAAAAGGTTTGCAGTAAATATCAACATTTACAAATTTAAAAAAACAAGTACCAAAAATGCTGTCATAGAAAATATACAGGCCTAGTGTACTGAAGACTGAACTGGATAGAAATGAGCTACTGACATAAGCAAAAAATCTCTGGCAAATTATTTTTTGGATTTGTATGCTGGAATCAAGCTTTTCATCATTCCCCAGAAGCAGGGTGTCAATAAATTGAAATACTGAGAATCACTTCAGTATTTCTACAGTATTTCAAGTTCAGACTAGCACATGTTCCTATAACATATGCAACATTTGGCTTACTGTTTCTTCTGCTGCATTCAAATGTGCATTGCTCTATCCACTACTGGCCTGCAGCCAAAGATCCTTTTGTGAGGGACATCAGATCTGCTGTGGTACCGTGATAACCTTTTCAAAGTAAGTGGTACCTCGGGTTAAGTACTTAATTCGTTCCGGAGGTCCATTCTTAACCTGAAACTGTTCTTAACTTGAAGCACCACTTTAGCTAATGGGGCCTCCTGCTCCATGCCGCTGGAGCACGATTTCTGTTCTCATCCTGAAGCAAAGTTCTTAACACGAGGTACTATTTCTGGGTTAGCGTATGTAACCTGAAGTGTATGTAACCTGACGTACCACTGTATTCCATCAGCATTGGCAGCACCGGCTGTGTCAAATGCTCCTTAAAATTAAACTTCCTTAAGTTTCTCAAAGAAAATGATGCTGATGCAAGTAACAAACAACTAAAAAACCCTGCAATAGAGGCATAATTCCACGTGGTGGCACCGTAGATAGCAATTGCATTTCAAACACAATGGTAAAGGATACATTCGGGGTGGGTCTTTCCCAGTGATTTTAAAAAGTTGGACAACTCCCCCTCTCCCAAGTATTTTAGTGAGATAGATAGATAGATGATAGATAGACAGATGATGATACATAGACAGATGATAGATAGATGATAGATAGATAGATAGATGATAGATAGATAGATAGATAGATGGATGATAGATAGATAGATAGATAGATGATAGATAGATAGATGATAGAGATAGATAGATGATATAGATAGATGATAGATAGATTAGATAGATAGATAGATAGATAGATAGATGATAGATAGATAGATAGATAGATGATAGATAGATAGATAGATAGATAGATAGATAGATGATAGATAGATAGATAGATAGATAGATAGATAGATAGATAGATGATAGATAGATGATAGATAGATAGATAGATAGATAGATAGATGATGATAGATAGATAGATAGATAGATAGATAGATAGATAGATAGATAGATGATAGAGATAGATGATAGATAGACAGATTGCACTATTAGTGTCAGGAATGAAATTCTCGAGGAAAGCTTGCTGCTAGTGGAATAGACTTGCTGCATGAGATGACCACATCCTTGTCCATTGTTAAAAATACCCCAATGTATGGGGTGAGAGAGGAGAAACAAAAGGCATCTGCAGTGGAAAGGCAGGGCTCACAACCTTTAAAGGACTGGCAGTGTAATCGTATCCCCATAGTAAGTGACTTTAGCACTAAATCCCTTAAAAAAAAAAAGAGTAGTAAAAAAATCACAGATGCCATGCCATCACTGTGAGTATTTTTGCCACTTCTTAAAATGAATGAGCATGCCATTGCCAGGCATGTAAGCGCTAAAGAATGTTTGTAATGAATGTGAAATAAAGCTTGATGGGGCAGGCATTGATGAAGTTTTGTGACTCTCACTTTGCCATGTTCAATATAACACCTTTGCAATGGATGTCTTAGGTGTGTGGGGAAGAACAGGGTATAGACTATGTTGCCCAAGTGAAAATATAGTAGCACCATTTCAGTGATGGGGAAAATGCTATATCCCTGCAAGAGAAGTGCCAACTTACAAAAAGAAAGCTCTTTGGATTCTAGACCTCAGTGAACTCATAACTGTTATTCTGCTTAAAAGCCAGAATCAGGAAGTGTATGTGTATTATAAAGCCAGTGGAGAGAAACCTGAATAGAAGTCTAGAAAAAATACATCTGAGACAAATCTGTTGGGCCATAGCTGTTGAATGAAAGTAAATCATATCAAAGGGCATAAGCAAGAAATCACATCCCTGAGTGAAAGATTCAGAATAATGTTTTACACCCTGAAGATGAAATATTATGAGTCAAATGTGGGAGAAAGGTAGAGACAATGAAATGGCGAGAGATTGATGTGCACACACATACTCCTGTCTGAGATGGTACAGCAGCCAACCATGGCCTGTTCAAAACTCAGAATGCTTATAGACAGATTGCATGTTAAGTAATCCTTGACCCCGATATTCAAGAAGCAGCTTCAAGGAGAGTTTATGGTTCATAAAAAAATCCTCACTCTGCATCTTTTGAGCTGTGTTATATATCTGACTTCATATGGAATGAAAAAGGAAGCCTGCAAAAAAGGAAGCAGGGGAACAATGCTCCTTTTTATTCTAAAATCAGTCTAGTAGAGTCAAGATTATTGTCCTGCCATGGTTTGGAATTTGCCCCCATCAATGGCAAAAAGACATCTACATCAGCCACCACGACATTCATTCACAGAGAGAAACTCTCCTCTGTTCAGAATGGAAGAGAGGTTTGCTGTTCAGTCCTAGCATGCAGTGAAATGTGGGGTTGTCTGCTGGAGCAGGTTCAGAGAGGCTGAGCCAATGCAAACAGGGATTGAGCAGCAAGAGCAAACAGTCTCTCATGAATCATGGGTTTTTGAAGGGATATTTACAAAGGTCTTTTGTGGGAATCAGAGGAGGCAGGACCGGCTCACCTATAAGGCGGACTGAATCAGATGCCTTGGGTGATGGAATATCGTGGGGCAGCAGCCCTGTGGGTTCCCTGCTCACCGCTACCGACGCTAGCAGGTTGGTGTAAAATCCAGTAAAGTAGATCTTAACAGTTAAAGTCCTGATCCAAATTACAAGCAATTGTATAATTCATCAACATTCTACCATTATGTTGTGGCCAAACAGGTACAATTAGTTGCTATTCCTGCGCTATTGATCATGGTGCTGTAACTTAGCATGGCAAATACATATCCAGTAACAGACATTATGGAGAACTGTTAATTAAAACATATAAGCAAATCCAGCTCTGGCTTCACCAAACTATCTGCCATGGCAAACTTCACTCAGATAAAATCTGTACTGGCCCTTATCCATCTGTAACCAGATGTTCTGACCATGCCTATATTCTTACCATATGAACACACATGGAGTCTGTGTGCAGACTTAGCTTCCCTGTAAATTACAGTTTACGAGAATGTTCTACTCACATGTGTAAGACAAATCCATAAAAACAAATTGCACAGAATTGTATTGAGTTGGTTGTATGGAGTATACGTATATGTATGTATATGTATATCCCAGAAACAGTAAACTGGAGCTGTTGTCATTAACCTTCCTGAATCTTAAATTATTAAGAGCTTCTTACAATTCTATTTGCTTTAAAATAATATCTTTTAAACCCAATGACACAATTGGAACACCCTTCCTTCAGATGTCAAGGAAATAAACAACTACCTGACTTTTAGAAGACATCTGAAGGCAGCCCTGTTTAGGGAAGTTTTTAAGGAGTGATGTTTTTATATATGTTGTAAGCCGCCTGTCTGCAGAAGCGGACAAACGCCGCTTCCCTCGGCCTTTAAAGCGAGATGAACACCACAACCCCAGAGTTGCCCATGACTGGACTTAATGGTCAGGGGTCCCTTTACCTTTAAGCCAGCCATAGTGGCTTACACCAGAGATGGGTGGGATAGTAATAATAATAATAATAATAATAATAATAATAATAATAATAGATACAATGATTATGATGATGTTATCTGATTTATTACCCAGCCAATAAACTCTGCTTACTCTTTCTGCATATTCTGCCATGCTTTCACTGGGCAACTGGTTATGTTTTTTATTGATCAGCCCATTCAGTTATCCCATCCATAAGAAGCTGTCAGCACTATAAACCAAGAATGGACAAGATTTTCCTATATCCATGGAAGCCAGCGGTGCTTCTTGCCTCTAATTTCACTTACAGCATACACAAGTCCCCAATGCACTCTGTTGGCATTTATTGCCTTCCTCACTTGCTCTTCCTTCCATTATTAAAGAAACATTTTTTGCATGTGGCTTGAACATCGTTCCCAAGTGTATTCTAGTCCTGATATTTAATCACAGGGATTGGCTGCCAGTCACAGACTGCTTGAGCTCTGCTCTTGCTGAATGTGATTTCAGCCGCATCCCCTGATTAAATTATACCATTGCTTAATCAAGGATGATGTATTCCTTTTATATTGCAGGCAAGCAGGGGTATTGGATAACAGAAAGGGTCTGTAATAGTGCTTTGTAAATGGTTCTGCTCATAATCTCAAGGGATAAGATTGTTATTTGTTTATATAATATGTTAATTTTGATTTTGCATGTAGGACGGAAGACTGTGCATTTGAGGGGCATGTCCAGAATCCATTTACCAATAAATGGACAAAAAGGTACTTATACATCTACTGCTTTCAATTGATATGCTGCCAGGTGTGCCTTATTTTCAGTTAATAACCTTTGGATGACCGACTTATTCCAAAAATGGTTTTGTAGTGATTTAAAAACATAATAGTAATCCTGAGGTCATGGACAGAATGTACATTGCAAACTGCAGCTAGGTCCTGCTTCTTTTCCACATCAGCTCATCTGAGTTGATTTTCTTGTAATAGGAATGAATCACTTCATGAGTTTGCTATCTAGGGGATTCAGGTTAAGCCCAGGGATAGTGTTTCTCTCTGCACAGGTATGAAAGGGGATGCAGTGCAGCAAAAGCTTGACCCACTCATCTGCTTCCTCCACCTCCTGGGGGCCAATATAATAGCTCTGTTTGTTGAGAAAGCTGTAACTACATCTTCTTTAATAACTACATATCCATTAAAAAGACTGGTAGATTTCTGGCTTTCAAACTTGCAAGTCTAGTGGTATTCTTGACAAAGGCTGGACAAGGAAGCAGCAAAAAAAGGTATAATTAGTAATTTCATTTAAATACTAGATATAAACCAGTCCCACCATAGCTACAACCTGCAATGCACTCTATGTGGGGCTACCTTTGAAGGTGACCCGGAAACTACAACTAATCCAGAATGTGGCAGCCAGGCTGGTGACTGGGAGTGGCTGCAGAGACCATATAACACTGGTCTTTAAAGACCTAGATTGGCTCAAAGTGTTGGTGCTGACCTTTAAAGCCCTAAACAGCCTCGGCCCAGTATACCTGAAAGAGCGTCTCCACCCCCATCATTTAGCCCAGACACTGAGATCTAGCGCCGAGGGCCTTCTGACTATTCCCTCACTGCGAGAAGTGAGATTACAGGGAACTAGGCAGAGGGCCTTCTTGGTAGTGGCGCCTGCCCTGTGGAACGGCCTCCCATCAGATGTCAAGGAAATAAACAACTATCTGACTTTTAGAAAACACCTGAAGGGAAGTTTTTAATGTTTGAAATTTCATTCTGTTTTTAGTCCTCTGTTGGGAGCCGCCCAGAGTGGCTGAGGAAACCCAGCCAGATGGGCGAAGTATTATTATTATTATTATTATTATTATTATTATTATTAACCTAATATAACCTGTTCCCTGGCAGGCTTCAGCCCTTACTTTGTGAATACTGTAATGCCAAAAGTCTAGAAATAACTGTTGGTTTGGAAAGATCTAAGTGGCATTCGACCACTGCATTATTACATTGTCTACATAAAACTGCTTTAAAAAAAAGAAGACATAGATATCTCTGTCTGAGAATAATCAAATAAAATTTTTAAAATACACATGTTTGATGGGTGTAAAGATTGTGGAAAATTACTGAACTCATTCTTGCCCAACCCGCAGCAACATAGGTTAAAAAAAGCCAAACTTTAGTGAGGTGTTTGGGTTAGTTTGCTCCTTCAAAGCCATAAGACTGCCAAACCTTAATCTGAGGCCTTCTCTACTTGCCGGCTCATTTTCCAGATACCCTTCATATATATTGGCATAGCCCACCTACTTCAAAGAGGTCTGGAGATGGCTTGGGCTGCCTTGTTTCTAGTTTTTACTCCTTCCCGATAGCTCCAGTAGGGTTTAAACTGAGGCTGCATACATGCCACATATTTAAAGCACATTTTCACTCCCAAAACGAACCTTGGGAGCTACAATTGCCAGTGTGCATAACAAAATACAGTTCCCACAACCTTAGTCCCAGCCAGGTACAGCGGTTACCTTGCACTTGTCTGAAAAGATGATGGGGACCTATATCTCAGGCAAAATACATTTCTGTACAAAATTATGGTTACGGATTGCTATAGAATTTCATGATTCTGCTTTCATTTTAATGTTAGTCTATACATGCTATTCAAAACTCAATTTTAAAGAAGACAGAAGATGGAAGTCAGACATATTAGGCAAAAAAGCTTCTAGAACATAATTTGGCATCCTGAATACATTATGTTTTACTAATTTCCAAACAGATGTTTTCTCTAGCCCTCATATTTTTCCCAAGCCACCTCCCAAGTTTCTATATATTGCTTGCTGTCTGTTATCTTGTATTCTTGCAAATCAGAACATTAAAAATAAAATAAAGGAACAAGTATGATTACAGACTGTGTCTTTCCTTAATTATTAAATAATAATTATAACAGTAATTTAGCACATGTTTAAGGGTATCTCAGAGAAGGCCATTTTCATTGGTTTTCCCAACAATGGTATGATTAAGATAGTTGAATACCACCCAATGTAGAATTTACATTTCTTCAGAGTATATCCACTGAAATTAATGAACATAGTCTTGTAATATTCATTGTTCGTTATTCTATGTTGTGTAAAGCTTAGTTGAAAACCACCCATTGTCACTAAAACAGATGTAGTCTATCAGGACCAAGATTCATAGCATGTTATCCAGGGGAGGCATAAGATAATAGGCCTGTGCTTGATATATTTACGGGAAAGGGTTTAGTGATGAAATTATCAGAATTTGGTATTCTAGTTTTATCATAATAAAGGGGCAATACATTTGTCTAGGCTTCCTACACAACCTGCAGAATGCAAATTGATATCTATTTAAAACCACAGAGTTTCTTTATGCAATATTATCGGGTGATGAGCAAAAGTGATGGTGCTAACAAATTGAAACGGATGACGTAATCTTGTTGAACAAGATGTCATTATTCAAAGGAGAATTTAACTAGCAATCCAGGGCCAACATCACTATGGCATGGCAAGGTGATGAGTGAAAGGCCAGGTTAAAAAAAAAGTCACTTGTCATTCTATCTACAGGAAGAATTTTTCTCTAGTAGTTAACAGTTGAAATTGAATGCTTTTGGGAGCCTGCCCTTGCCATCTTTTTGCATGTGTTAAATTGACATGAATGTCAGCTGGAATGGCAATTCTGGCTGATGGACGAATTGGTCAGGGTGTCCATTTGAGAAGTTTATGTGAGCTAAAATAATGAAATGCTGACCCTTAGCAGCAATATATGAGTTCATTAAAAGATATTGTTATGCGCCATCCACAGTCTCCACTGAGCTATAGCAAGATTCCAGGGAGTTCCAGGCACTTAAATCAGGATTGTGTTTCCATAGGAAAATCAAGGCACAACAGAGGCTGCAGTGTCTTTGTGAAATATGGTTCATTACACATATTTATACTTGAGCCTTGATGGAGGGAGTGAAGAACACTTTATACCTCAAGAGCATTTCTTCTTGCTTCTCCCATGCTCCTTGGTCTTTGTGTGCAGCCTCTCCCAGCCAGCACCACGTGGAGTTCTGTCCCCACTTCCTTCTTGCCCTTTCCAGAAAATTCTGGAAAAAGGATGCTTTTTTTCCCTGTGGTGACATCACAACCCCTGTAACCCTGGCAACCTGCCCCTCCCAAAGGACAGCCTTTGCGCTGTCAGTTGGATGGCCCAGTACTCTTCTCTCTTGGTTTCTTAATGACACCTCTATCTACCTTTTTCACACTTCTCCACAGATAATAGAGC
Source organism: Podarcis tiliguerta (assembly GCF_965153285.1). Taxonomy (NCBI): domain Eukaryota; kingdom Metazoa; phylum Chordata; class Lepidosauria; order Squamata; family Lacertidae; genus Podarcis; species Podarcis tiliguerta. The sequence goes on along the minus strand of NC_139536.1, from coordinate 62,489,912 downwards.
ATAGAGTTGGAAGGGACCACAAAGGTCATGTTGCTCAACCCCTGCAATGCAGGAATCTTTAGCCCAATATGGGTCTTGAACCCACAACCCGGAGCTATCACAGACTTCCCATGAAAACATCATAGAAGCCTCCTGTACCCTAGATTGTGCCATGCTTTGTTCCACTCCACATTCTTAATTCACATTTATTTTTGCCCAATTTGTGTCCCTCTTTTCTTCAGTCAATGTGAATGAGCCCTTTGGACACAAGGCCCTAAGTGTTCCTTGCTTAGTTTAAGGGATGTTTGATTTTGCAAGGTGATGCACCGCGGCTGATGAGCCAACACTGTATCAAGTGTGGGTGTGGGGAAGCCTCCTATGTTACACTTCTCTTTCTTGTATCACAAAGAGAGAAAGTCATAACATGGAATGGGCTTAGTCTTTAAATACCAGTCAAAATTAAATGTAGACTTTGGTTCAGGATTCAACATATCCGTCTGTCTTGGGAGACAAATAGCACTTTTCAGGAGCACAAAATATGCAATACATCTAGATTGTGTATGAACTATGCAGTGTGTGTGTGTGTGTGTGTGTGTGTGTATTGTGCACCGCCCCCCACAGAGTTCTCAGCTTCCATTAATTCTAGAAAAAAAATGTCAGGCTAATCTTTCTTATAGCAAGTGCTAGCTACCTGATGTAGTCTGCTAGACTGTCACACTTGGACAGCTTTCTTGATAAATTACACTCCCGTTTTAATGACCGTGTCTGACATGCAGGCAATGAAATGACAAGGCATTCATATGTTGTTAATATAACTCAAGACTATGGCTGACCTTTCAAAAATGTTATTCATAAGAGTTTTGCATTTCATTTTGTTTGGTTAATTAAACTAATTGCATTGCTCAGTGGCCTCTAGCTAGAGACCTGAGCAAAGACTTTACAAGAGGGACCTTTAAAATAACTCAGCATAAGCAAGCACTTATGCTGTCTTGCTTCCTGCTACTTGTATGGTGTCACTGCAGAAGGACTTCCGTACAATTTCTTTGGCAGCTTTCGGAAGTAAAACTTCTTATATTTAGGGCTGTCAATCAATAAAACACTTAAAAATACCTGACCTAAGTAGTGTGATTTCTGGGTAGAGGCTCATGATAAATAAACCTCTTAGATTATTTCTTTTGAATGAAGGCTTATTAACTAACTTTCACCAGTTTTAGCAAAACATATCATGCAAGCCAGCACCTTTGTGCCACAGGAATTTATTTGGGTGAGGAAGGAGTGCGTGGCCTTGACACTCTTGCCATCTGAACGAAACAAAGTTTATGAATCCTGGATGATCATCCGAGAATGTCGAGTGAACAGGACTGTGCAGTCTGAAAGATTAGAAATATTGCATAAGCAAGCAGCTGGTTCAAAGAAAGATATTATCCTACCTAATTTTGCAAGGTAAGGTGTTGGGCACATGAGTCAGAGTTATGAGTTGCGGTCATGAATGGATTAGAGGTCAAACACCAGGCTGAATAGATAAGGTAAGGGTAGAGGAGGAAGGGGAGGGCAGGAGTGCCAACTTGAATAAAATATGGGGGGGGGGCAAGTAAGCACTGATCACATGATGTAGTGCAATGACACCATTTGAATGGCAATGCCCATCAATATTTTTTTTTGGGGGGGGTGTTTCCAGCCCCCTCAAATATTTTATTGAGAGGTCTGAAGACGCCTTGCCCCCTAGGAGTTGATTATCCAGTGTTGTATTGTTAACCAGTGTGACAGGTTTCTCAAACAGCTGGACTAGCTTCGAAGGATGTCACCGTCACCATTTGAAAAAAGAAAAGAAAAAACACCAACCGGTTTAAGGTCAGGTGCGAAGCATGGAATGCCGGCGACCAACAAAGCTGTCGCACATTATACTGCTCCTCAATTACCTTACAGCACATCTGAACCTTACTGTATCACTAGAGGAATCCTCCTGTGAATTGACCTAATTTTGTCAATTTTTGGCACTTTTTAACTTGCTGTATCTGTGCCAATTTTTATCAGATAAGTTTATACTTTCATATATCCCACCAGGTAGATTCTGTATGCTAAGTTTACTCCCGTGCACCTATAATTTGAACTACAATTTGAACAGTAGCATTTTGTTGTGGAGATATATCCACATGCATTCACTTCTGCTGTTGCACATTTTGAAACTCACTCTTTTTAAAACCAATGACAGGAATTTCCCCAGGTTATGTAAATGACGCAGGTAATTTGATGTTCTGTACCCAGAGTGAGTTAATATGAAATAATTTCACAAGATGGCATGATTCAGGCGTAGAAAGCAGAAGATAATGGTAATTTATCTGCTTCTTGAATTCAGGACACACTACTTATTCCCAGCGAGAATTACGCTTTGCTTCTTCCTTATTTCGTTAGTTCATCTAGAGGTCCCTGGTGGAATTTTTAAGAGAGACGGTATTAGTAATGCTCATGGCATCATCCACGTGTAAGGAGTCTGTTGTTATGGAATCAGATAGTAAAATCGCACAATACATTTCTTTTCCTTCCAGGAAGCAGAAGGTGACAATTTCTTGTGCCGTTCATTTCATTGACATTGTCAGCTCCTTCAAATATTTTGATGACACACATCAACTTAAGGCACTTGCTGAAATTTCCTGTGTTAAAGGAATAGCAAAATGCACACTGAAGGCACACCCTAATATATCATATGTGTGGGCAATTCCCATAGTTCAGAGCTTTCCAAACTGTGTGTTGCAACATGTTAGTGTGTCGGCTGCAGTGTGTAGGTGTGACATGCTCCCCACTCTCCTCCTGGGACTAGAAAGCGGTTAGCTTAACCTCTGGTTTGCTAGTAAAACTGAATTGCTGTGTCATGAAATGATGCATGTCTAAAAAAATGTGTCGCCAACATGAAATGTTCAGAAAGCTCTGCCACAGTTCATGCCTCGGCAATGTCCACATAGCTGACAGGAAGAACTGTGGCACCAGCAGGTGGTGTACATTGTATAAAGCTAGTTTCTCACCCTGGGACAAGTGGAACAACTCCTCTACTTTAGGCTGTGTGCCTCAGCCACCCCTATCAGGTAAACAATAAGTCATCATCTTGTCAACAGCTCCTTGCTGTTGTACACACTGCATATTTCTTAACGGTTAAAATTATTCAGAGAGAATTTCATCACACCCACTCAACATTATACAGCTAGGTTGAAGCTGAAAAACTGAAAACAGTACCCAAGCATTCACTCAGAAACATGTTGTAATGATGATGGCCCACAGCTTGACAGCCATGGAAGACACCCTACAGGCAGGAACACAACCAGTGTCTCATCAATGTCTCACCATGGCCTCAACCTCAACCCCAGAAGGCTGACTTGTAAACTACAATGGTTGATGGTCCCCAAAGCCACTGAGAGACCAAGGAGACCTAACAGAGTCACCCACCCATATCTCCAAGACCTTCTTTCTCAGCTCTGACAGGGAGGTTGTTGCATGGTGGGGTTGGGGGGGACTTCAACAGGATCTCAATGACCCAACACTATGTGCAGATCCTTAACCCAAGCCTACTGGCTTCCTGATGAAAGATGAAATGGTGGAAACAGCAGAGGTTCTGTCAGTGTCTTGGTTCATTCACCAAAGGGGAGATCTCTGATAGGCCCTAGTCTGCTGTTCTCACCACAGAAGAGAGCCAGGCTAAACAGCCCCTTTGCCCATTCCACATGCACAGGTGGAAGAAGCTGTGATGCCTATTAAGGGGAGAGATTTTGGAATCTGGATGTGCTAGGTCAAACAGGAAGCTTCTATGAGCCAGGCTGACCCTTGTGGAGGCTCTCTGCCCACTTCAGGACCCTGAAAGACCATACAGAAGGCCTGTATGGTACAGGAAGTACTTAAGTACAGGAAACTCCACACTTCAAATGTTTGCCTTTCAAATGATGGAAGGTGATGGGAACAGGGACAGCAGAGTTAGCATGCTCATCCCTACTGTCTCTTGCATGTTAAATTAACACAGAAGAAGAATGTCTGCTCCTTCTACCCTCTTCATTGTCCTTTTCATATTTATGAGAGAATGGTGTTCATCAGTGCAAAATAGTTGTTCAGTAAAAGGTAAAGGACCCCTGACAGTTAAGTCCAATCGCGAACGACTCTGGGGTTGCGGCACTTATCTTGCTTTACTGGCCGAGGGAACAGACGTTTGTCTGCAGACAGTTTTTCTGGGTCATGTGGCCAGCACGACTAAGCTGCTTCTGGAGAAACCAGAGCAGCGCACGGAAATGCCGTTTACCTTCCTGCCGGAGCGGTACCTATTTATCTACTTGCACTTTGATGTGCTTTCGAACTGCTAGCTGGGACTGAGCAACGCGAGCTCACCCTGTCGTGGGGATTTGAACCGCCGACCTTCTCATTGGCAAGCCCTAGGCTCTGTGGTTTAAACCACAGCGCCACCCACGTCCCCTAAGTTGTTCAGTAGAAATCAATAAATAGCAACATGGATGGAAAAGAACAGAAGGCGGAAATGATGGTTAATCACATGGGTAAACACACTGAGGCTGTAATCTGTGCTCTCTGCCCCCATGGTAAACCTAGTATTACCATGAGACTGGCTTCTCTAGGTTGCCAAAGTATTTGTGGAAGGGGTGTAACAAAGGTCCCAAGGTGTTGCAGGAAGCTCCAGGTGGCAGTCCGCTTGTCCATGCAATTACAGCCACCACATGGGACATTTTTAAACAAATGACTGTGTTGCAACCAATATCCTGTGTTGTCAGCAATAACTTGTATCCACCTTGATTTTATAGCACCAGTGTATTATCAGTGTAAATATCTCCACTTTTGTTGCTGGGGGAAAAAAAAAGATTGGTATACCCTCTAGTTACAGGTATCCATTTCTCCTTTTGAGATATGAACATGGTCATTTGCTTCCTGCGTCAATGGAATGATTTGCTTCCAGAGTCAACAAGTGATATGTTCTGGGCTTTTATTACCACAGTAGGGAAGGATTATGTACCCAGAGCAGCTGTTGGGCAGCAACATGATCACTATGGATTGTTTGTAACTGCTTACTAAACAAAGACGCAGTAGCAGAGGCCACTCATCTTCTCTCTCTCGTCCGCAAGTTTCTAGGGATAATTATGCTTTTAGAAGAGTGTAAAATGTAGAACACAAGTGCATAAAACAGTTGGATCATGTGTGCTTGAAATTTGTTCTGATCTGAATTAAAACTTAGTCAACTACATTTGTCTTTTTAAAAGAACTTCAAGAATGTGTGCAAGAGACACGCAGACAGAGGCTACAGAGTTAAATTCCCCATATTAAAAAGTTACAATTTCTGGCCATGTTCTTGACCGTACATAAATCTGTTGGAAATATGCATTCCTCCAACGTCTCAACAACTATAAATCTGGCTGATGTGTTTTAAAGGATGTGTCACTTTATTAGTTAGATGGCTTGCTAATTTCTCCAAACTGCTCCAAACACTATGCCATCAGCACCAGGCCTCTTCTAGTTCCTCGAGCAATTTTGAGGACTGGGGTGAAGAAGCCATCAAAGGCCTTCTGCATAAAACCAGATGCAAAAGAAAAACTCTGCACATCCTCAAGCACATTCCTCTCTTTTATTATAATTCACAGACTCTAACCTTGGCAATGAAATCACACCCTAGCAAAGTTGCCCTAAATTTGGAAATGTTTTGTTCTGGACACCTCACACTTACAAGAAACAACTTTATCCACCCAGCCCAGAAGGTTGTGTCTGGGAAACTGCCTCTCCTGGGCTGGGAAACGGTTCAGAGGTCATTCCAGCTGGAAGCGCCGCCGCAAACTTTCCCGCTGTCTTGCTAACTCCAAAGTTGCTGCCGGTAGTTCTCTCCACACTGACCCCTTCCTGAGCTTCTTTGATCTTCTGCTAGTTCTCGCTCAAAGCAGCAGCGCACCGAGAGGGGGAGCCAAGGAAAGAGAAACGAGTGAAGTCCCGTTAGGAACTGCTCCAGATTTATTATTTTGTGGGGGTGGGGGTGGGCAGACAGCAGAGTCTTGTGCCAAATTAAAGGAGGCTGCAGCTTCATCATGGCATAAGCTTTCGTGGACCATCATCAGATCAGTTGCACGAAGTGGTACCCCCCCCCCTCAAGTAATACGGTAAGTTGTGGGTGGTAGTAAGTTGCGAGCTTCGAGGGCAATGCAAAAAGGGGAGTCTCTCCCCCCAAAGCACAACGTGTCGAAACCTCTCCAAGTTCTCCAGGCACCGTTTCTGCCGCGGTTCCGATGATCGGCGCGATTTGAAAAGGTAAAAAGAAATCCAGTTTTCTTCCTAGCCCCTTTCAGCTGCGATTCCCAGTCACGCAAATGCCCCCGTGTTATCGCCCTCTCCCGATCACAAACACAGGATATTGGATTATATAATTAGGATGGAAATTAAGAGTTCGTTTATTATCTCTCGCCCCGCGGCTCTCACCATCGCCACGCAAATTAGCGCGGCATCAAAGCGGGTCTTCCCACCACTCCGCCCTTCCACGCACGCTTCGGAGCAGCCGGGAGAGAAGTCTGCGCCTCCCTGCGGGTGTTGCGGGGACTCCACCTCCCATCAACCGCAGCCAGCATGGGATGATGGAAGTTGGAGTCCCAGCAACAGCTGAAGGGCCGCAGCGATTGATCGCAGAGCCAGCAGCTGCCCCGGATTAATTCGCAGGAAGAGGTTCTTCCTTCCAAAATCCCCGCTGAGCTTTCTTTGCGCGTCACTGCTAGTGGGGAAGACGCGCGTGGATATTGGCAGCGCCCCACCGCGCGGCTGCCTGGGCTCATTTGGGACAAAGAGCGGGATATAAATTTAAGAAATAATTAGCACACGCACCTGTGTGCGTGTGTGTGAGAGAGAGAGAGAGAGAGGAAGAAGAAGAAGAAGAAGAAGAAGAAGAAGAAGAAGAAGAAGAAGAAGAAGAACCTATTTATATGTCCCAAATAGAAAGGCTGGTTGGAGTGGGCGCTCTTCTCCTTTCAGCCCCAAGCGCGGGAAGGGGTGGAATTGAAAGGAGCAGCGGGAGACGTTTCACGCCTTTCTTCATCGTCACCCCTGGAAGCAAGGCGCCGATGGTTTGTGCCCTCGGCGACTCGCCTTACGACTCCGGCTCGGGAGAGTTCATATCTAGGGAGGAGGGGTGTGTGTGAAGAGGGAACCAGGTCACGCGACCTCTTGAATCAACGGAGAGCTGAAAACTTTTCGAGCTTGCCTGTCTCCTCCTCTCTTCCCTCAGAGAGAGAGAGAGAGAAAGAGACACGCCTCCCATTGGCCGCCGCCGAGGAGGGGCCCTCTGTCCCCGCCCCCCCCAGAAGAGAAACTCCCACCAAGGGCACCTCTGCTTTTCACACGGATGAGCCGGGGGGCTGCAACATCTGGCTGGCTGGTGCAGGTGAGAGGGAACGGCTAGCGCGAGTCCGCGCGCCACGGCGGGACTTTGGCTGGAGCCAGAAATAAATGCCCCCCCTCCGCTGCAGCCCACCCCCCTCCCCGGCCCCTTCTGCCCCCGCCTCCCACTCCCGCGCCCCCTTCATGGCTTTGTCTGCCTGAGCCCCTGTGAGGAGGAGGCGGCGGCGGCGGCGCGCGGGGAGCATGGAGAGAGGCGCTCGCGGTCTGGCTCGCGCGGAGCCTCCCCTGGTGTGAAGGCACCCGAGAGGCGGAGGAGCCCGCCGGGAAGAGCACGGCAGCCGCCGGACCCTCGGAGACCCCGCGCACTTGCTGCAGGTAATTCGCGGCAGCGGCGGAGGGGGAGGGACCTAAAACCCTTTCGGCGTCTTTCTTTCCTCAAAGGAGATGCCCGACCGTCTTCGTAGGAGGGCGAAGGGGATTCGCAGCGATCCTTAGGATTCCCAGCTGACGGAAGGAGCAACTCTTTGTTCTTCGCGTTGTTCCTCGCCCGCCTCCCATATGTATATTTTAACATGCACTTGTCGGAGCTGGGGGGGGGGGTCCTGTTGCAATAGATTTCAATTGGAGAGGGGGCAGAGTGATAAAATGGGGGAGGCAGCGTTCCCTAAAATGGGGCACCCTTGCCCAAAAAAGGGCCACGGCACGTGAAGAGTCTCCCCGCTGCTCTGTGTAGCTGCTACACCCTCTTTTGTTCGGCTCTGAAATTCTTCAGCAACAATTCCTTACCAGCTTCAAGGCGCAAGAAATGGACGGGGAAAACGCTGGCATTCGTCCAAGGGTAGTTTCTTGTCTATTTTTAAAGGAACTTGGCATTTTCTATTTAAATTTTTGTGCTGGTTTACACACACAACACACAATCACACTTGCTTTGCCGAATATTTACAGGGATGAGAGGGACAGATGGAAACTATCAAGGGGAGTGTACTTTTCCCATGACAGAAATGAAAAGAAACACATGCCGTTCTTCCCTTAAATCAGGTTAGGGTTTCAGTCTGGATTGTTAATTGACCAGACAGATGGTTGTAAGAAGCATGTCATGCTCAGATGACCTGTTAATGAAGAATTTAAATAGCCCATGTTTAAAATTAACAAGGTCTTGGTCACATTACATAGAATTCAGGCCATCTGCTCCTTTACGGTAGTACATAAAAAGTGTAGAGATTTTCCTAGTTTAAAATTTTCAGGAATGGAAGAACTGTTAGTTTGTGTCCATTTAAACAGCAGTAGAGAAACTACACTTGAAAAGTGAGATCCCAAGTAAAACCGAAAATGAAAGCTCAGACAACAAATTCTGGGTAAATTGGAAGTTCTCAGAAGTTGTGCCTGAGAGGGTTGTGCATTTGGTACATATTCTTCAACGGACATTTTTCTGTAGTATCAGCTTTACTTTTGACTCCCACTACCAAATATAGCATTCAATAAGTGTGCTTTTATCATATAAGTTGCAATCTTGCACACAGTGTGTCTGCTTAAAGCTCATTGACGTCACAGTTAATTGGCCGCAGATTGTGTTCAGGATTGCAACCAGGTATTTAGATATGGAATTATCCTGCTCAGTAAAACTACACCTCAAAAAAAAAAATCCATATTTTGGGACTTGGTTCTGTAACTTGGTGTTGTCTAATATCATACAAGTAAAGCACACGCCAAATTTCTATTTGTGTATAATGGACCTCAGGAGAGAAACATTTCTCCCTTTTGAGGTTTTGAAAAGGGTCTACTAAGAAAAAGCTATATTCTTAGTAGATTGAAGTATCAATAGTTGAATGATTTTGCAATAGTGCTTCATCTTGTTTCTAAACGGGAACATTTTAGTGTCTACATCATGTTGCCAGTAACATTTCTTTTCTAGCAAAATACTTGTTAGAGTATAATTAAGAGGCAATTTCAGTAATTTAGTGCATGGATAACAATTAGTCTTTTGTCCTGAGCAGAAAGCAGTGTTCATGCAGAGAAAAGCTCAAGTGCAGATATATAGCAATTTGGAGAAGAAATCATATGTAATTTGTATTGTGTTGGCATAGGAACATATTTTACTTGTTGCTCTTTCATTGACATCAGTGTGATTCAGATGGAAGTGCACTGCAAGGAGAGCGAAAAAACAAAACCGACCTGAAGCCACAGTCCATGTTCACCCTTCACAATAGAGGTGCTGGCTTATCTTGGTTTATTGCAGGGGTCAGCAAACTTTTCCTGCAGGGGGCTGGTCCACTGTCCCTCAGACCTTGGGGGGGCGGACTATATTTTTGGGGGGGAATCCCCTCCACTGAAACACCCCTCCCTTCTCCACAGCACTGGACGAGCCCCAGCGGCTGCTTACCTGTGCCTTGCGAGCGGCAGGGGCTGATGGTGGCAGCGGCGGAGGGACGATGAGCAGCGTGAAAGGGCTGGCTCCGAAGAGGGGCTGCTTAAAATGGCGCTCAGCCAACTGTGGCTCAACAAAGCCCATCCCCCTTTGTCCTCTAGGCAGGGCGGGGTGAAGCCAGGAGGAGAGAGGGAGGAGGTGCCGCAGTGGTGTGTGTGAGGTGGGGGGGGGGGGATGGCGCAGCCCAAACAATCAGAATCCTCACGCCAATCCACATGGCAATTTCTGGACCATCGGCGGGCCGGATCCAGAAGGCAATTGGGCCAGATTTGGCCCCCAGGCCTTAGTTTGCCAATCCATGTTTTATTGGGTATATGCAGCCTGATGGTGCACACTGCCCAATCACTTCCGCCTCTCCCTGGCATCAGTGAGAGAAACAAACTAAACTTGACATCCAAACCCTGGTTCCTAGTTTGTTTTCTCCTAACAAGCCAGGATCACTAGCCAGCCTTAAAACATGGTTTGTAGTTGGCTTACAAACAGTGGGTTGTTAGGGAGCAGCAAACCAAGACACTTAATTACCGTTGCTTGATTTGTTTCTTCCCACTTGTGCCAGGAAAGAAGTGGAGTAGGGGCCATCAGGTAGTCAGTATGCTGCTCATTCACAACAGACTATGGCAAGCCAGCAACCCTGCCATATGGTGACATGCAAATGTGGCCACTCCTTCCTTCACATGTGGAAAGTTTGGGTCAAATTAAGACTGCCTGTCCTCGTATGCAGATCTTGGACTTATTGAGTGGCCCTGAAATGAGCATGCAGCTTCAGGTCTTGAGGGAACACGCATATGCAAATGCTTCACACAAATAAAGCTTTTCATACCTGCAGGTCTTCTGTGAGACTTACCGGTATCTCTTTCATATACACCAGGGATGGGAAGTCCGTGACTCTTCAGATGCTGTTGGACTCCAGATCCTGTCAGCCCAGCTAATGGTCAGGGATGGTGGGAAGGCCCACAGTTTCCCCATCCCTGATGTACACACTGACACCTTCCTCCTCAATACTTGCACATTTCCTCACACACTGCTGCTTAAATGCACTTTACCTTTGCCTCTTGTCTCTTTCTCTCATATTCAAGCTCTCCTCATCGCTGCTAATGGAGAAGAGAGATCTGAAAGAAAGCCTTCATCAAGGACATACAAGGCTTCACAAATGTTTTCAGATGTATCTGGAAAACCTTGCACCCTGTATTGTGTGAATAGTGTCTCCGTGTGCATTAATGGGGGGGAAGTGTGCCATTATGAATACCCCCCATTTTTTGGCAGGATGGAGATTGAATTCCATGTCGGGGAAACACAGGAAGGAAGATTGCTCCTCATGATGACAGTGTGGGAAGCAGTACTATATCCTGGCTGGTTTTTCCTAGTGGCTGAAAAATATGCCTAATTTGGCCGTGGCGCCTCATTCTACTTTCTTACTGAATATTCTTAGCACAGATATACACAAGCCTAGTGCAGGAATCTTTGTTGTGATAACCTGAAAAGTCTGGCTGCATTCAGGTAGCAACCTTCTTACAGCACTGATTATGATTGCATTCACATGGCCTTTTATTCTGTTTTTCTGACATTTCCCTAACTGTTGATTTCTGCATTGTATTTGAGCCTTCACATGACATAAAAGCCACTTCCACAAATATAGGAGATTATAGTGCAAGCTATTTCCATGTTACTTGCTTCTAGAAAAAAAAACCATCTGCAAATAACACAGAAATGAGCACTAAACTTGTGCTATATACCACTAAATTTGTGGAAGTGGCCTTTATATAATGCAGAAATTGTTAGGAAAATGTTGGGGAAACTGGAATAAACTGCCATGTGAATGCTGACTATGTGATTTAATGAATGGCACCCTATTTGGGTGGAAAAATTCAGGGAACTGATCAGGACATCCTTTGTTTAGACCAGTTGACACAAACTGGCCTCCAGGTGTTAGACTGCTTCTCCCATCATGATCCTTTGAAGGAGGGGGGAATCTAGCACTCAGATAAAGAAAGATGTTTTGACTAAGTTTATAGAACTAATATTAAGTGGGCATCTCTCTGATGTTGGCACCATTGTCATGGTTTGTAGCATTGGCACAACATTATGGTTTATAATGTGTCTTTGGTGACGATGTGTCTTTGGATGTCCTTTGTCCTTAATGCAAGAGGGAAAATCATATAGTCCAGGTGATGATGATGATGATGATGCCATCAGTTGTGGAAGAGTCATTAACAACCCCTCACTATGTGCATGAACTTGAAACATACATTAGATGTATGCAAAGGAATAGGGTAGGTGAAACATTAACAGCACCCTTTAATTATGCTCAGTTTTATAACAGAATTAATTTAGCAAAGATAACATTACATGATATGAAGTGTGATAATTTTTCAATATGTTCCAGAACCTTCCCAATTAAAGTTTGTGGTGTCTTTAAAGAAATTACTGTAATTAAAAATGATATGTGTAGGAAAATATCAAGCACCCCATAGATAAATTAAATCTGGCATAAATTGATGAGTTTGTAGAGAGGACTGTTGACCCTTGATGCTTGGTGAAGAATCTCAGTGTAAAAAAGTTCTACTTGAATATATTCAATTTAAAGCCACTGTCTTGGCTGTTGACAGGGTTGAATGTGAGATGAAACCCTTTGTACAGTAGCATGGGATTAATTTCTCACTGTTACCAATGCCAAACGTATGTGTCACTGGACCCCATCACAAGCAGCAGCCCTTTCCTAACACATTCATACTGGCACAAATTTGTTGACCTGCGAAAATGAAAAGCTAAGCTTGCTTCATTTCTGCTTGTTGAATGGCTGCTAAAAGCACAAAGCAGTTTAAGCAGAAAAGGTAGCAATTCTACTCTTAATTTATGTCCTTGAGGATAGCAGGTTGGTTGGATGGCTATGCAAAAATATGTGCTTTGTGGCATTAACTCCAATCCTAAGCATTTATATGACAGGACAAGAAGTCTAGGAGCAAGTCAATACGAATAATTTGAATAGGGATTAAGGGTGGCACATTTGATGTTGCCAGGTCCAGCCCTATAGGCAGAGTGAGTGGGCACCTTAAATGGCAGGTGAGTGCAGAGCAGCAATGAGCAGGTGGAAAACAGAGTTGTATGTCTACACTTCCTAAGATAGCCTGTTGCTTTCAGGTGTCGTAGATGATGCTGTCCTGTTACCTGTACATAGAATAATAGAATCATGGAATTGTAACATTGGAAGGGACCCCAAGGGCCATCTAGTCCAACCTCCTGCAATGCATTGAAGTAAGAATCAACAGTCTGGTTGATCTCTGTACATTGGGAAGGGTGAATTTTGTCCTTTGGCTCAGACAGCAAAATGTATTGGGTCATCTCTGAATGTAGCTGCCACACAGCATCCACTTCCAGCCTGATTCAAACCAATTATACCCATTCGTGTGTCCACATCAGCGTGCTTTATGTAATTTAAATTGCTTCCTGTTGTGGCTGTCTCTGCAAGGGCTGTCCTGTTTGTGTACTGATTTGCCAAAGATCAGATGATTTCTTTGTGCAGGATCTTCCAAGTGGGGTAAAGCAAATATTCGTTATTTTCTCATTTACTGGCGTGCAGTCATTTTATGTTGCAGCCATGCTTATGGTGAGCTAAGCTAAAGAAGGATTTCCCTTTCTCACTCAGCACTTCACTTTATAAAAGCAGCAATTATTGGCAACTATGTGAATGCAATGACTGTCACTCTTTAGGGAGCGGTTTAACTTTTCTTGTGTTTGATCTGATTGGAAGCGCACAGAACTTTATACGTTTGATGAGTAACAAGCTGGGGAATGGAGTTTGTTGGTTTTCTGCAGCCAGGGATCCTGCAAGGAAAACACACTTACAGATTTCTTCAGAGAAGTAAATATTTCAGGCCCCAGAGCAACTGGTATAGCCAGAATGTTCCTTGGCCACATGATGAGCAACTGAAAAGCAATCTTAGCCACTTACCCACAAGTGAAACTATAACATAGTATCCTTTTCCTTTCCCCCTAAGATCTCAAAAACCCTACACACTGATCCTCTTCAGGGCTTCACTATAAGAACCGTTCAAGATTTCAGTGAGACTCATTATCGTACAAAGGCTTTGGGAACCAGATGACTCATCCAGTACTCTCTAAATCAGTTATATTTTGTTGGTGGAGATTTAAAATGTAATCTCCCGGCTCTCAGTCAAGCTATCCTCAATACCTACCATTCTGGTCCTTGTATTAACACTCTCTGCCCCTATACTGTTCATTCAATTTCTATTGGAAGTAAAAACAACAACAAACATGTGTATCTGTCAATCCCAGGATGCGGTCTGAGGGCACCTTGCTTTAGCTATGGGGTTTCCCATTGCTACCACTTTCTTGGCCCTATTGCTATCTTGATGGTGGGGCATCAAGCTGACATGACCTCCTCAATCAATTGGTTTAGTTTTCCAGTTACACTCACGTTTTTGAGGTACAGTGCTTTAACTGCCTCCTCCTTGGTTCAAAGCAGATTCCTTCCTTCCCTCCTTCCCTAATTTGAACAGGGGTGTATGTCAAGCATGTGGCACACCACAATACATGGTTAGTGGGATGTGCTTGACTTTATGGGTCACAAGTTCCAGACCTACACTGCAGTACTTGGGAAGATCAGTTAAAAAAGGAACTTGTTCATCCTGTCCAAAAATAAACTAGTATTGGTCAAAGATCTTACTTTAAGAAAATGAGCTCTGGTTCCAGTGGCAGAGCATATGCCCACGCTGCCCAGGGCAGGCGCTCTCTCGAGGGGGGTGGGGCATGGAGGGTGCCCTCCCATGCGCCACATTTTAGGGTAGGAGAGGAGCAGGGGAGCTGCTGCTCGCTCTCCTCCTGCTCTCTGCAGCTGGGTCAGACATGACCCGGCAACAGAGCTGCTGCAGCCAGGGGCACCTTGCCACTGCTGAGGAGGGCTGCTGTCTGCCGCCGGGACAGAAGAGCTGCCGCTGCTGGGCATAAGGTATGCCATTCACTCGCCTGCCATTTTGTCACCCCCCTCAGTCATGACACCCGGAGCGGTCTGCACCCACCGCACCCCCCTTCCTATGCCTCTGTCTGGTTCATCACTTCAGGTTACAGACTCCGCTAACCCAGAAATAGTACCTCGGGTTAAGAACTTTGCTTCAGGATGAGAACAGAAATCGTGCGGCAGCGGCACGGTGGAAGTGGGAGGCCCCACTACCTAAAGTGGTACCTCAGGTTAAGAACAGTTTCAGGTTAAGAACGGACCTCCAGAATGAATTAAGTTCTTAACCGGAGGTACCGCTGTAAACTCCTGCCAATTGCATGCCTTGGAGTATATATCCAACAATCCAGTCCAGAGACCATCAGTTCAGTTTATTAGAAGTGCATCCTCAGTGGGGCACATTTTTGGCTTGATCTACTTGATTGGATCTTCACAGATCTCAGGGATCACAGTATTAGGAGGTTTTAACAACAGCAGCAGCAGCACCGTGCATTTAAGAGTGGTGTTAGTGGCATAAATTCAAATGCTGAGTCTGTCTTCAGCAATGTATCACCAAGGGCGGACTTTGGTAATATGGTGCCCTGGGTATCTCACCTCAGAATCCCAACTGTGTGTGTGTTCACTACTCTCCCTGTCCCTTTCTGACAACAAATCCCAAGCTCCCAAGTGAAAAGTTTTCAATAAATAAGAAAAATTATGGTACATTTTAGAAGGGACCCATCCCTCAAAGGATAAACAGATACCCTCTTGTGCCAAAGATTCTCTTCTAGGGGACAGAGGTCCTAATAGTGATCATTTATCATTAGGGAAAAATACATCTGCATTTGTAGTAGGTGTGCGGTATTCAGTGATTTGTTTGCAAGGTGTGAAATTTGTAGATATTACCTGTTATCATGTGACAGATAGTGCTGAGGAGAAGTCAGTGGTCATGATATATTGGCAGCAATGATGTTGGCAAATATGATTGTGTGACCTGGAAGCAAATTTAGGTTTCTAGGCAGGAGATTGAAAGCCAGGAGCTTCATGGTAGCTTTCTCTGAAATTCTACCCATTTGACCACCGGAGTTAGCTTTGCCGGTAGGTCTGAAGAGTCTCAATGCATGGGTAAGAAGGTGGTGCCAGGATTTGAATTTGTTAGGCACATTTTGTGACAAGCTAGACGTGTACAAAAGAGACAGGTTCCACTTGAACCGTAATAGAACCAGACTGTTTGCACTTAAAATGAACAAGGTAGCAGAACAGCTTTTTAACTGAGCACTGGGGGATAGCCAACAGAAGATGAAGAACATTGGGTTTAGGGTGAATCAACCCTAAGGGATAAGAATGTGTTGAACTAGGCATTGAAAGTACAGCAGCAAATCGTTTATTTTGCTTTTGCTTTATTATGTATTTTGAGTTTTAAAGGAGAGCACAGATGCAATGGGCATATCTGAAACATGATGGAGAGAACCAGCGGGTCATAGTTATTTCTGAACATAAACTCTTTGGAGAGGACAGGGAAGGGCATTCTAAGGGTGTTGTTCTGTACATCAAATAGGACATAGAATCCAACAAGCTAGAAAGCCCAGACAGTTCAGACTCTCAACAATATCAACATTGGTGGTGGTGCTATTCCCTAAGAGCAATTTTGTACTGGGGATATACTGTTAACTGCCTGACTAGGCCTGGGCGATGTATAGATACATTGCCCAGGACTGGTTTGAGTGCCAGAGCATGATGGTGCCTTCACCTAGCAGTATATTGTGGGTGAACCTGCTGCCGCTCCTGCTGAGTGTGGTAGAACACAAGATGTACAGACCTGAGATAATAGTCTAATCTGTAGCGCTGTCAAGCAAAAACTCTTTGTGAGTATTCTTCATATACTTTCCTAAACAATGTTCCATTATATTGGCCTTGATTAGTACTATCAAGTATTATTGAAATGGCTGACTTTGCATTTTAGTCTGGAAAGCCACCCTGACCCATTCGGTTATAACTTGGAATTATTGTGTGGTGCAAACTTTTATTGACATTTCAAGCACAAGTTGCTCTGACCTTAATTCTATATTGATAGGAAATCAGATGACGTTACTGTTGTTTTGACCCATCAGACTTATCATAACATATGACATGGAGGCTCAGAACAAGTTGTTGTTCATGAGACAACATCAAAACTGTTACATTCTTTCTCTGGACAGTCTGTACTATTTAGCTAATTGGTGCATGTTGTTGTCTCTGTAATAGGCTATAGAGAGAGAGCATATTACAGTGTTGATGTATTCTGAATTTAAATAAATCTTAAGCCCAATCTTTTAAGCCCAATGTGGGGCTTCAGATCCCAAGGGGTACCCTTAAGATTCATTCTGGGTTTAAAGCAGGGATGCGAAACCAAATAGCCCTTCAGATGTTGTTGGACTCCAGTTCCCAGCAGCCCCAGCAAGCAGCGTCAAGAGTCAGAAATGATGGAAGTTGGGCACCAGTAACTTTCTTTTGGTGTCAGCTGAGGAGTAATGGTTAGCTTGGTGTATGGTAGTCCATAAAATAATTTACATTTGAACATTTGCCATCACAGAGTGCTCTTTTGCAGATTATTCAAACCCCACTGAACGTGTAACCTTAGGAACTTCTCCAGACAATAACTGTATTGTTTTAGGCAAGCTGCATTTATTATATTATTGCATGCAAACCAGTCTCAAAGTAGCAAGGGACTCCAGGGATTCCAATGCTTGCCCTGGGTTCAGTTTCCTCGGAAAGAAGTTCACTGGAGACTGTCATGTCTTTAACAACCTGAGCATTGGGTGTAAGGGCTTACAGCATTAACACTCCCAACACACCTTGCTTCCCCCATAGGTTTCCATGTTCCATATCTTTGGATCCAGCTCAGAACAAGACAAACCTCTGTCTTCAGCTTCCTGCCCAGACAAAAAACTCACCCCCAGACTAGCCCCTAGATCAGGGGTCAGCAAACTTTTTCAACAGGGAGCTGGTCCACTGTCCCTCAAACCTTGTGAGGGGCCAGGCTATATTTTTTTTGGGGGGGGAGGGGAAGTAACGAATTCCTATGCCCCACAAATAACCTAGAGATGCATTTTAAATAAAAGGACACATTCTACTCATGCTGATTCCTGGACTGTCCACGTGCCAGATTTAAAAGGCAATTGGGCCAGATCCAGCCCCCAGGCCTTAGTTTGCCTACCCATGCCCTAGATCTCCTGTCACCCAGGCAGCTGAGGTGGGAAGAGGTCCATTCCTCCTACTCCTGTAGAAAACCAACACTTAGTTGTCCTTATGGCAACATAGCCCACTCTTTAAAATGCTGATGAGAGTACTTAAATGGCTGGCAACTTGACAAAGAAACTGGTTTGATCAGTTCAGCAGTTCCTTCTATTACCAGCCCCCTCCCCACGATCCCATAACAGTACATTGCAATAGTTTGTTGGTGGTGAAATGCAGAGTGGGTAGATCATGTGCTTTACATTAGCTGGCATCAGGTTCAGTTGTTTCCCCCTCTTCTGTAGCTACAGAATTGGTGCTTGTCTATTCTACTTGCACAATGAATGCAGCTTTCCTTTCTTCTCTCAGATTATTGTGCTGATTGTATATATATATAAATTTTCTGCAAAGTTGATTACCCCCTTTCACATTATATTGACAGTGTGCTTCAAAACCATTAACGTGTATAGGATGCTTTTCAAACAAACACCAGGGGGAAATAACAGTGAGTAATTCTTACAGAAGAAGGCACTAACTGATCAGATCACCAAAGTGGGTATTTAATTAAATTTTAATCAGAGCTCTAAAAATGAGTGTCAGTGCTGATGAAGCTGTTTTAAATAACATTGTGTATTTCCCAGTGAAGCATTCCAGTTTCCCAACCAAAAAATATTCTGCATATGTCAAGATAAACTGTTGTCTTCATTGAATAATCCTGTACTAATATTTATTATATAGATTTATTTATGTATTGCAGACTAATTTTGCATATTCCAACTAAGCAACTTTGCTCAGTGCGATTAATTCCAAGTAGCAGTGTATAGGATTTGACCCAACTTTTTCTGAACTGTACTACTTATTCTCCAATACTAAGACAATATAGATGGTGTGTGCCTGTCATATCATAGAATCACATGTTTGCAGAGTTGGAAGGGATCACAAGAGTCATCTAGTCCAACTCCTAACAATGCAGGACACTTTTGCCCAATGTGGGGCTCGAGCCCCATTGCCACCATGAAGACTCACAGTTGCCGCCACTGCTGTCACTTCCTGCCACCACTGCAAGGCCTTGCAGGCCACTGCTGCTACTGTCATCACTAGAACCACTGTACGTTCTTGCAGGTTGTCACCGCTATGGCCGACATGTACCGCGGTCATGGCAAGCTGTTTCTGCCACTGTTGCTTCTGCCTGACAGTCAGGCAGCCCCAGGTTATTTGTATTCACTATGACTCATCACCGTACTTTGGATGTCCTGAATAACACCATTTGGTAACCAAGCCCAAAACCAAAAGTCCTGTTGGGATGCATTTTGGCTTGCCTACTGCTGAGGTGGTTGATAACACCATCATTTAAAAGTTTTAGACCCTTAAGTAGTAGCAGTTGCTAGGACATTGTCCTGCTTGCCTCTGTGTAGTTCCTTCCTTATTTCAAGTATCACGATACGTTGATATACCGCGATGTTTAACCGGTGATATTGAAAATGGTTTTTTGCCCAGCTCTACTTGCCGGATGTGAGAGACAGAAAGTAAAATGGAAGCAAGACCATGAATTAAGAATGGGAAATATCTCAGGAAAAAATATTTTTAAAGTCTCAGTAGGAAGCATTTAAACTTGGGAAGAGAATGACATATTATGATAACCATTGCCTTCATTATGCCATACATGAAAGTGCAAGGTGCATGCTGCCTGACTTTTCTTTTAGGAACTGCTGGGGATTTCATTTCTTTTCACTCTGTCATGTTCAAACTGTGCAGAAGGTCCCTAAGTGGAGCACATCTCTCTTTCTGGCAGAATGTTAACAATGGTAATATTATCTTTAAATGCTTAAGGCAGAATAGCTGCAGTTTTTATGAGGCAGGATACTAGGTAGTCCTCTTCTTAACCTTTTCCAGAAGTTTCAACAAGTTTTTTTAAAAAAACACGTTATTTTAGAGCTGTGTTTTTAAGTTGCTTTTTTAATAATGTTATTTGACTTGTCTATACTTTAGAGTTGTGTACAGAGGTACCTGGGAACCCAGCATTTCAGCGCGGAAGCGTATAGCCTAAGGCTGGAGGCCCAAATGTTCCCCACTCAGTAACCTAGGGAATCGAAGGGAATGGGCAATTCTAGACACAATCATCTTAGATAAGTCTATGGGTAGCCAACACAATGCTGTCCGGAGATGTTGAACTACAACTCCCATCATCCCTGGCTATTGGCCATGCTGTCTGGGGATGAGGGGAGGCGTTGTCTACATCATCTGATATGCACCATGCTGGCCACCCCCAAAGAGTAATAGAACCAGCCAAAGACAGGTGGTGACCTTGGACTTAAGCCTAACGTGGAGGTGTTGTTTAACTGCTTGGGAACAATGACCACAGTGCCACAAGATTTAATAGTAAGGATGTTGCACAGAAAGTCCAGTGTGGTCAAATGAACTTTCTTTCTTTCTTTTAAAAAAAAGTCTATATGATGAGAAGTGACATTGGTTAAAATACCTAGGCTTTTCAGAACAAGCTGAATATGCTCACTAGTTCCTTTGTAAAATAAAGACACACCTTTTAGAGGAGAGCAGACACCAACGAAACATTCCACCCCTTTCGTCTAGCGCATCTTTTCTGGCCAAGTTACAAGGTGATTGTCCTAGGAGCCCTGGTTGTCTACTCTTTAAGTTTTGTTAAAGTGATGGCTGTGTATGAGCTGAAGCTATAATAATTAAAATTAATGTGCCCTCCATGTAGAGATGTGGTGTGGGTATGTATGGAATGTTCTGTGGGTACATGTATTGTAGGCTCTATATCCATTTAGGTAAAGGTGATGCATAGGTAAAGGTAAAGGGACCCCTGACCATTAGGTCCAGTCATGACCGACTCTGGGGTTGCGGTGCTCATCTCGCTTTACTGGCCAAGGGAGCCGGCGTACAGCTTCCGGGTCATGTGGCCAGCATGACTAAGCCGCTTCTGGCAAACTACAGCAGTGCACGGAAACGCCATTTACCTTCCCGCTGGAGCGGTACCTATTTATCTACTTGCACTCTGATGTACTTTCGAACTGCTAGGTTGGCAGGAGCAGGGACTGAGCAACGGGAGCTCACCGCTTCGCGGGGATTCGAACCACTGACCTTCTGATTGGCAAGTCCTAGGCTCTGTGGTTTAACCCACAGCGCCACCCGCATCCCCTAAAAGGTGATGCTTAGCATGTGACTATTGCTGTTTCTTATATACATTTCTCTCCTGGCCATAGCCACTTATTTGCCTTTCCTTTGGAGCTATGCTAAGTTAGTGAGAGCAAGTACTGCTTGTACCTGAGTATGTGTATATCCGTGTGCTCCCATATCTCATTCCAGTAAGAGTTCATTATCTATTCCTGCAATATAGAAGGTCAATATAGCAGAAGCAAAGGAAATGAGTGTTTAAAAATAGCATGCATTTAAGAATAAAACCACCTGAGCTTTCCCACCATACCATCTTGCAACAAACAAACTGATAGTTTTCACAGTGGAGGGAAGTAAGCAGCAGTAGAGGTTGAAACACTTACACCGGACTTCCCACACCTGGTGCCCTCCAGATGTTCTGGACTACAACTCCCATCAGCCCTAGCCAGCACCAGTCCTCAAAGGCTGATCAAGTGTATGACAGAAGGCTAACATGTCTGAGGCTTATTGTGTTGGAGACTTGTTGAATTCACTGTCACAAGATAGGGTAATAATTCCTGGTAGAGATAACGTTGAAAGAGGATTTGACAAGCCCTTTGAGCCATGATTGCTAAGTGGAATCTCCATGTTCAGCAGAAGCAACCATACTTCATGCTCTACTTGGGGGCGGCGTTTATGAAGCATCACACTGGCTATTTTTGGAAACAGGATTTCAGAATTCAGGCCTGGGAGCTAAACATGGCCTCCCAGTCTAACCCTCAGGATTCTTCTTCAGGCTACAAACCCTCCAACAGAAAAGTCCTCTTTCCATAGGCCAAACTGCTCACTAGCCCTGCTATGCAGCTTCCTTGGGTGTGTTTTGCCTGGATCAACTACAGCATCGAATTCTGGTTATGCTTTATAATCCACATTTTCTCCTCTTTCCACTTTTGCCTTTGGCCCCCTCCACCACTGGTTTGGTGATCCCTGGAAGGGAATGTGGCCCTCATGCTTAAATAGTCTCCAGTCTGTTGAATTAAATGGATAATCCATCTGATTCAGTAGGACTTTTATTACACTCTAAACACTGGACTTTGGAAGCAGAATGTAGCCTCTGAACTGGCCATTCATACACTAAACATCATGTCTCGTTTAGCCAGTTTTGCGGTGGGGAGGTGTGGTCACATGCATGTTGAATTAGAGAGAAATTTTGCATGTTACAGGCTGATTCTCTGTTCTTTGGAAGGACTTCCCATTAAACCCAGGCTAGTTGTTTGTTCAGCTCTGGCAGAGGCTCTGGAAAAACACTGCTGTTAATTTTGGCTATTTTTCCAGGGTGACTAAAAGTTCTCTTTGTGTTTCTATTCAATACAAACCAGAGTGTGCCACAAGCAGAGAGCAGGTTCATTTCTGAAGGTGTCTGCAAAGCATCGGAGCAGAGATGTCAATTTCTCAGGCTTGCTGCTGTGTTTTCTAGTTTTTCAAAGAATAAATGCATTACATTGTAGCATTTTAACAAGCACGTTTGGGGTAAATAAATTTTGAATTCCAGAATATATCAAATACACAGCCAAAGTAAAACAATGAGAAACATCCATAAGTAGAGAAATGGTTTGGAAGCTTTTTAAAAATACAAATCAAACATTCTCAGTGGTGGCACCCTGTCTGTTGAACTCTTCAAAGGGGACATATTTAAATGAAGGCTAAATACCTTGGGGTGGGGGGGTTGGTTCTGCAGATGTTAAACACTTCTCTTCTATTGCATTTTTACTGCAAAACTGTGTTTGAAATGTTGCTTTATTTGTTTGTATGAGTTTGACCAAACTGTGGGAGGCAGTGGAAGACAGGAGTGCCTGGCGTGCTCTGGTCCATGGGGTCACAAAGAGTTGGACATGACTAAATGACTAAACAACAACATACATGGTGGTTTTAGAGTTTTATTATATTAAGCCAACCTTAAGTAAGGTTAATGAGAGAAAAGAGTTGTGGCATCTGGTGCCTGCCAAAAATGGAAGTAGTACAGTTCCCAGACACCTTGTCAAACCACTTCCATCTGGCCTCCCCTTGGCTCCACCAGGTAAGGGTGTTCCTAGTTGCTCCACCCCAACCCTACCTATAGGGAAGCCACACCTGCCAGTCATGACGACTCATTAGAAATAGAACTTTAGGTTGCATAGCAGATGCTGGGGGATCCTGGCATGTGTTAGGCCATGTTTTCAACAGCATGCTGTTCTTCTCCCCGTCCCTAACTTACTGGGGTTTTTGGTATTATTTACTTATTAAATTTATATACTGTCCTTCATCTGAAGATCACAGGGCAATTTAAATAGTCATGATTGATATACCATGTAGATATACATGTACACCATGTAGAACAATATTTCAAATTGCTTCACAGAAGTCTATAGCCTATAGATTTGTTTATTTAGTATGCTGCCTTTGGTAGGAGGTGGCTGTTTAATCTTTCAGATTGTCAAGGTTGCTTCCCAGCCCAGCGTCTAGGCAGCTATTCCCAGGTCTGTGCTCTGTGGAGCAGTTGCAGCAGCTGGGGACTACCCCCTCCTCCACCAGTTTATGTACCTTCCCCTGATGGGCTGCACACATGTAGCCGGAGACTGGGCCTGCATGGAAGCTGCCTCTGCTCTTCCCACTTCAGTTCTCTCCTCTCTGGGAGACAGTGGTGCAGGAGAGGGTTGTGAAGCATCTTGCCCTTCACCTGCCTGACCTGCCTCCAGCTCTGAAGCTTCCCTGCCTCAGATTCTTGCCTCCTGTCTGGTACAGGTCCTCACCAACCACTGCCCCCCTCTTCCTAGTCAGGGTCCAGCCACCCCTTCCCTTGGTCACCTTGTCATTGTCCTACTAGTACCTTGCATAGACCTTAGAAAACACGTTAAGAAGTACAGTGGACGCTCAGGTTGCAAACGTGATCTGTGCGGGAGGCACGTTCACTACCCGCAGCATTCACAACATGCAGCGCCGGGTCTGCGCATGCACAGGTCACAATTCAGTGTTTCGGCGCATGCACGACCGCCGAAACCCGCAAGTAACCTGTTCTGGTACTTTCGGGTTTGGCGCGGTGCGCAACCCGAAAACGTGCAACCTGAAGCGTCTGTAACCTGAGGTATGACTGTACAGCTGTTTTTGTGTTACGGAATTTAAAGAAGAAAAGCAGGATGAAACACATTCAGAATAATAAAATACTTGGATGGAGTTTCAAGGGAGTACAAAAAAAAACATAGGAAAGGAAAATATGGCCACAGTTGCATAAAAGCCTTTAATTGCTGGTTCAGTTTCACAGACTCAGCTGACTAATGACATAACAAAAAATCTGGTTGCCCGTTATTTATAACAAAACTACTAGGCTTCAGCAGCTGTATCTCCTTTCTCATCCCCTCCCCCTTTAATTTGACCCAGAGTTTGTTAGAGCTCAGTCTGAGGCCACAAGCATGTTGAGTCATAATGGTCTGTGAGTATTATGTTAAGTGCCTTTTTATTCAAGAAATAAGCACATGTTGCCTTTCATAGCCCTCAGTTAAACTCAATACACAAGCAGTTTCCAGGCTATTTTCTCTTAAGGCAGGTGCAGTAAAGCAAACAGCTAATTAGTGTTCACTTCACTCTAATTACTTTCTCCAGATAGCCTTGAGGCAAGGATAAGGTAACCTGAAATATATAGTCAGCCCTCCCAAATAAATCCCACATAAAAAACACAGACAAACTACTTACTTTAGCCATTATCTTAATTTCCTGAGTCTTGATCTATGAAGTAGAAGAAAATGACAACTAGCAGAGCTCTTTGCAGAACAGACAATTGACAAGAGTTCAAAAGGCACTGAATTTAATAATCATCATCATCATGTTTTAAAAGGATGGAGAACCTGGTAGCTTGAGAACAAGTTCTACTCACCAGTGCTAGTCAGGTAATCTAGTTGGTTAGAGCATGATGCTGATAATGTCAAGGTTGCAGGTTCAGTCCCCATATGGGACAGCTACATATTCCTGCACTGCAGAGGGTTAGACTAGATGATCCTCAGGGTCCCTCCCAACTTTTCAATTCTATGATTCTAAAGATAACTCTCTGCTAAGGACAAACAAGAACAAGAACACACCTTCAAGCCCTACCTGTGGCATTCCAAAAGCATCTGCCTGTTAAGATGCAAAATGCTGAACTGACCGAATGAACTTTTGATTTGAGAGGAAGGAATCTTCTTGTGTTCCTTGCAGGAACACAAGACAGTCATCTGTTGGGATGTCCTAGCTCTGGATTTCCTGTTACCATGCAGGAATTGGACTAAATAAAATTACAGTGTGCAGGCTGGTGTTGGATGTTTCACAGTTCTGCTGCCTGCGAGCAGGAGATTAAAGTTGTATATTTAAAAAATGGATGTCTATTGTCTAGTCAGCAGCTATCCATCAATATGAGCTAGCCTACCTCCATTAATCCATTCCCCTCTCTACAGTCTATGCCACACTGTTGGTTGTGCAGTGCTGAGGAATCACAGGTAGATGTAGGCACAGAGTGAATTTGTTATTGTACCCCAGTAACCTCAATTGAGGCTTCAGCACCTAAAACCTTTGAGGCTAGGCACCTAAAAATTAAAATGTGTTCCATGCACGTGCAGTTTGAATCTGATTTAATTTAATGCTGGTTTTAAAATTTGCATTGTTGCTGTTCAACAAACTGCAGTCTGGAAGAAGGTGCAGTTGACCGTCAGGAAGAAATTCTGGTTTGCTGCATTCTAAAAGACCAGTGTTAGTAACCCCTGGTTTCACCAGCTTATTTATGAGGAAGCAATTAATGGGCATGGACAACAGCAGTGCTCTGATGGACAGTATATGTTCTGGGTGGGATGGAAAGCCCACCGAACAAATTAATGACTAGATTTGGTGGCTTGTTGTTCTGCACATCTTCCCAAGCAAAAATTGCCTATCCATATCCATAAGACTGCCTACAGCAAAATAGATGCTGTCCGATTTAATAAAGGGTTGTGCAAGACTGACATTTCAGAGAAGCAAAACACAGAGGCCCTGATTCCGAAAAACAGTGGGTGACAGAGAAAGTACCGTATATTTTCTTTTCCTGTTTGCTTTTGCATGAATGTAAAGCACACCATTTCCTTAAAAGGTTGAGGAGCTGATTTGATGTTTCTTGCTCATTCCTGATATTTCTATAGGGCACTAGAGTTAATGGAATTATTCACATTGAAAGGAGCTTTTGAAATGCCAAAATATATTGGGGGGGGGGGGGGCTGTCATGTGCCATAGGATAGTATTCATTTTACAGAGTATAGCATGCAGTGTAGGGCAATAGTAACAGAACTTTAATCACTGCATAACTATGATGCCCTTTATATGGGGCTGCCCACAATGACACCTGGGTCATTTCTGTTAATACAGAGTACTGTGCCGTGCTTTCTAATGGAGTGGATTGCCAGAGTGTATTTCAACAGCAACAATCTATACTGGTTCCCTCTTGGTTTCAAAGCATGCTAGTGAGGACCTATAAAGTCCCATACCAGGGTGGCCCAACTTTTCTTAACAACTTTTCTTACTTTGACATGGAACCATCACACTGCTTTCCCAAAGCCAGGTAAGTGTGAGACTGGGCTTTAGGAAGGGGGTGCAAGGCTCTGGCAGGGTCCTAGAATCCTTACACCTTCTTCACAATGCTGGGAAAGTGCCAACTAGGCCTTGGAAAGGAGGTTGGAGGACTTTAGGACCTTGTCAGAGCCCTCATGTCTCCTTCCCAAAGCCTTGCTTACCCAGCTTTGGGAAGGGAGCACAAGGGCTGGCGGGATGGGGAGAGGGGCTGCCAAATGTTGCTGAGGGCCACCAAAAAATGGCCTCATGTGCGGGGCCACCACGTGGCGCTTTGGAAGATGGCTGACAATAACATCTCTCCGACCCATACGAGGTAATTAAGAGGCTGCTATGGGAAGTATGCAGTCTCTCCACCCCCCCCAAGGATATGGGGGGGGGGACTGCCTTGCCAGCGGTGGCCACAATGCAACCCCAGATTCGAGAGAAGGGGTTGCGCCGGTCACTTGGCTAAGCCCTCGGTGTGGTCGGCTCTTCCCGTACGCCGTCTCCAATTCGCGCATGCTGGCTTGCTTTAACACGAAAATATAATTGGAATATAATTGGAAATATATAATTGGAAGATGTTAAAGCACATACGTCAAGCAAAGATCGGGAGATAAGACTGCTGATTAATGGATTTCTGGGATCGGAGCGGTGGGCGAAGACAAATAGATCAAGAGACGAAGCGCCATTAAGAGATGTGTATGTTTGGAGCTAAGAAGGTGGGGTGGAGGAAAAAACTTTTCTTTCTTTATATTATATGAGCATAAATAACCCTCCACCCCAAAGAAAAAAGAACCGCCGTATTTTATTACACAAGCAGGAATCTAAAAACTGTGTGGGATGAATTAATGATGAATGAAGAGAGGATTGGTAAAGATCGGAGAATGGAAAAATTTTATGACGCAGTTTTAAAATGGCGTCTCGCAAGACAGGCTTGTTTAAGAAAGACGGGGGGAGGAGAACCAGGACTATTTGAAAGTGAACGATGTTTGGAATTTGATCTTTAACCTGGCAGAGCCCTCTAGGAGATATTTTACAAGCCTGGGAAAACTAAAGGGCAGACCGAAGATAAATTTTCGAAGGAGGAGTGGAATGGCGGCTGTCCCTATGAAATATGACTTATGGAGTGCGTAAAACCCACGCAGACGATGTTTGTTCTTAACCTGCCTGTGAAGATTATCAGAGATCGCAAAGAAAGGAATATATGACAACGACAAGAATGAAGAAAGTAAAAAAGAGACTATCTGGATGGAACTGGATAGAACTGTTAATTAAAGCAGTAATAGAAGGGATGTTTGGATTCTCGTCCGGAGCTTGATGTATGGGTACCCCCAACAAAATTGAAAAATTCGGCTGTATAATTTGGAATTAATGTGATTTGAAATAATGGGATATGATTGGCCTGTTAATAAAAATTATGTTTAAAAATAAATAAATGGCCTCATGTTGGACCACTGTGTCCTATCAGCATTTCCCAGAATACTTGCACTCTTTTCTGTACAAATTCCAAGGTCATTCAGAAACACTTTTGTAAGTACAGTGATACCTTGGTTGTTGAACTTAATCCATTCTGGGAGTCTGTTTGACTCCCAGAACGGTTCAAAAACCAAGGCGCGGCTTCCAATTGGCTGCAGGAGCTTCCTGCACTCAATCGGAAGCTGCGTCGGATGTTCGGCTTCCAAAAAGCGTTCGCAAACTGGAACACTCACTTCTGGCTTTGCTGCGTTCAGGAGCCAAAACATCCAAGTACCAGGGCTTCCGGGTTGGCGCGCCTGGCAATGGCGGACCTCCTTCGTCTCGGAGGAGACTGCTCTCTGAAAAGAAGGGTCTGACCGCCTATGGCGAGGCGGAGACCCGTTAAAAACCACGGTCGGAGGAAGACCGTGGACTTGGGATCCGGCTGGTGCCAGTAGCGCCTCCCTTACTCGCGGGGAGACCCGGTTACGGGCTCCGGAGCAACGTGGGGTGAGTGGCGCGGCACTTTGGATCGATCGCTGTTTTCGGGGAGTGAAGCCGCACAGCTGCTGTCAGGAAGTGCTAACTTTTCCTGTGGACATTTGGACTAAAGAAACTCTCGTAAGTAAACGGAAATCGGATTATAAATTACTGAAATTCGGCATCAGATGGAAGGTTAAAACAGGAAGCCCACCTTCCACTTTGTAGAAAGATCAAGGCAAAAGTGTGAGAACTGGAGCCTCTAAAAAGTACTTCACAAGGAAATAAATCTGTCACCTAAGCCCTTTAAACCCCCCCTCGGAAGCAGGGAAGAGGGGGAGATTGCTTTAACAGTTTATAGTCCTGCAGAGCAGGGTACTTTGAACTTATTTTTTACCATCTTGAGCCCGGGACCAGGCGGCCAAAACAAGAAAAAGAATCTTTATAACAAGAAATAAATTACCAAGAATTATTAAGAAGAAAAGGATTAAGAGAGAACTGAATCTTTTGCTTACTGTTTGGGAAAGGAAAAAAGGAGTTAAATGACAATTGTTTTTGAAAGGTGGATGAAAAATAACTAAAGGAAACTGTAATCAGGTGGTTGTGGAAAGTTACAGAAACTCATGTTGGATTGTTACAAATGTTACATTTTTGGATAGAAACTTTCACACAGGCTGCAATTTTACAGACTAAATAAGCATCTGACCTTGACAGTAAGATAACATTGAAAGAACAGACTTGGGAACATGGAGGGAAGAATAGCAGCTCTGTTTGAGCAATTTCAAAAAAAACTGTCTATTTTGGAATTTGGCATCTCTGATTTGAAGGAAAATGTGCACAGCCTGGCTCAAGAAGGGAAAAAATTATTAAACTCGGCCCAAGGACTGGAATTAAACCAACAAGGAAGGACAACTGACAAGAATATGGATTAAACAGAACAGGTTCCGTCTTTACAAGAGGAATCTCTGGTGGAAAATACAGTAATAGAGCCTCAAGCTGATGGACAAAAAGTGGACTATGAGAGTAAAGAGTTTAAAGGACAGATCTGGAAAAGGAGTGCCATGTATGGACTAAGAGACACAGGTTTGATAAGATATATCTTGGAAATTGGCACTCTGAGAAAGTTTGAAGAAGTGAATTTTAGCAACCTTAAAGAGAGTGTGGAGCAAGCTTTGGACAATTCTTTGGTCTACAAGAGGAACTACAGAGTTCGGGCAAGCTTGTTCACAAGGGTTAAAGGAGATGTTGAGGGGAATGTGGTTTGGGACATAATTTTAAGCTCGAAAAAGACTCTCCAGACAGGCCAGAAAGATGACTTAAAGGCCTCGGACACCAGGCAACCTGGCTGATGGACTGAATTTATGGATTGGAAAGACTCTAAAAATTTGTAAAAAGGATTGGCAGCACCCGATACCGGGGGGATGAGATGGGGGGGAAAATTGGAGATTATTAAGTAAATTTTGACAAAATATGGTTTTAATAAGTATTTTGAGGGGATGACGGAAGGAAGTTAACTGGTTCCAGGAGTAAGATAAGGAAAATGAAAAACTAAGATATAAGGGGATATAATTATAGAATTTAAGATTAGAAGTTTTAAGATAAATTCTCTTTTTCTATTATTATTGGTTTTTTTAAAAAAGAGGTAAAGGTAACTAAGAGAAAAAGTATCAAAAGTTGGAGGGAATTTGCCGATTAGATTAAAATCAGGAATATAAAGAGGGAGGTGGGAGGAAGTCATGGAAACAAGTTAAAGGAAAAAAGGGAATGTGAGACTTTGTGCTGTGTGGGGTATTTTTGTGTTTTGTTTTTTTGGGATTTTTGTGTTGGGGGATGGGGAAGAGGGTTCTTTGTTTTTTGTTTTTCTTTTTTCCTTTTTTTCTTTTTCTGTCCTTTTTTTTTTCCTCTCTGTTTTTTGTGGATATGTTTTGTTTTGGCGTTATGTTGTTGGAAAATTTCAATAAATATTATTAAAAAAAAAACAAAACATCCAAGTACCAAGGCGTTCAACAACCAAGGTACAACTGTACACAATTTACAGGTGGCAACTATTTTAGGTATGCCCAATTGACCCGTGATCACCAACACATGGGTCCTTTTGGATCTGGAAGATGGCAGAATGGCGGTGGAACGAGGGCAGGGCTTAATGGGGCAGGGCATGCTTATACGTGCTCTACCAACGTGTGTGGGGTCTGGGAATGGAATCCCTGCCCAAAATGGTCGCTGACTGTATGCACGAAGTTAGGACCACAAAGGTACCTCAGCTTATCTTTTGGAAATCCATGGCTTTGCATCTTCCAGAAGTGGTTTACTATGATGCTGTTACTCAAACCGGTCTCAGTGGGCAGGGATAGGGAATAATAGAATGAACTTAGCATATTTTGCTCACCCATTGGATGGCAGGAGGCCACAGCCCCAACCACATGAAAGAATGAACAAGAATAGTTTTGTTCTGATCACTGCTTTGAGGAGCTAGGCCATAAACAGCTTCGGGACTCTGATTCTAAACCGCCATTGAAATGTGTCTCCCCTGCATACATGAAGGGAAAGGGCAGACTTAATTCTTGGTACAAGCGGATGTTAAAACATTTCCTGCAAACACGATGACAATTGTTCTTTGACAATTGTTGCAAAAAACCCCTTTGCAGCTGCACATATTATTAATGTCTTATCTTTTATTAAAAATCTTGATTATGCCAAATGCTTTACAAGAGAGTGTTTGGTTCCTTATTTGGTTTCTATTCTTTCCTCCATTAGAACAGATGTTCAAACAGAATGGTTATGGCCTGTAACGAAGCAGTATATATCTTGTCAAATGCTTTGCAGATGCATTCAATTTGAATCCATTCTTGAATGCTACCACTTTGATGATGATAAATAACATTCAGAGGTTTGGGAAGTGGGGGTTAAGCTTCTATGTTAATGCTGTTTCCCCCCCTCCCCCCAGCAGTCGATGTTTTGCTGAAAACCTGCCTTGACTTTTTAGAACTTATTGAAACTAATAAATGAGTTATGATGTCGTAATCACCAACACAAATAGAGCTGATTTATACATGGCAAGCATTAACCTTTGCCCAATGGAAAAACTCTATCAATCAGTTGACAGTTCGAAAGCATAAAATGTTCCATAACGATTGAATAAAGGCCTGTAATTGCAATGACTATTAAAAGATTTATGTCATGTTAGTCTAGTTGTTTATGTGTTAAGAGTGTAGGACAAAGCTAGACTCTGTCTTGCTAATATATACCAGTAAAATTTGAGCTTTTAAGGAGTCGCTTTAAAGTTTTTCCTTGCAAGTAGATCTGGTCACTCTTTTCAGAGCTCTGTGCTGCTCTCCTGTTGAAATGGATGTTTACATGTACAGTCCCTGTGCCATATTAACTTCACTATGGACCACAGACACAATATGCTATTAGTAGAAAGCAATGCACTGTGGCAGGTGCCTAAAGAAGCACTAGGGCTGGGTGACCCAAGCAAAGAAACAAGCCAACCCCAAAGGCTTCAGAGAAAGCCTAAACACAATCACCAGCTAAAATTGGCCAGAGTCAGGTAACCCTTAAGTGATAATACACAACACCACTGGGTGCTTCAAGATTCATTAACGATACTCTTAATACATTTTCAAGAATAACCATCAAAGTGCAAAACACAGAAAATGTCCTGATATGCTTTGCTTTCATCCAAACTGCCTTGCATTGACTAAGAGTGTTTTAGGCAAGACTTTCAGTCACTGTGGGCCTCAGTGACTTCTGGAGTTCATGAATTTAACTGTAGGTGAGTTTTGTGGTGCCCATTTCAGACATTACTACAGAAACAGAGAAAGAAGATGCACAAGTTGTTCATGCTACTACTTTTCCGGATTTTGAATTGTGAACTGGCTTGACTCAGATCAATCCAATGACTTTAAGAGTAGAGGAGTAACACAGAGATCGGTGCTGTATCTTTAAATTCCTTGATGCAAGTACAAGACAAAACAGCCACAGCTGCTGATTCTCTTGGTCCTTCCACCTACCCGCCATCATCCCACCTGCCATAATGGACAGATGACAGAGAAATGATGCAGAAGAGAGAAATCACCTATAGCGACTGCAGCTGAATCATATTCACAACAATGACCCCTTACCTCCCTTCTGCCCCAGCCCACCTTTCCCAGTGTGATGGTTGGCATGTTTATGCTGAAACTGCGAGGACAGTAAAATCCCAAAGACCACTGGGAGAAAAATGATGACTAATGTGACAGTAGGCATCAGCACAGAGGAGTTAAAGTATAATAAATGAGTGCAGGCTCTGCATATAACCAAGCCCTCACAGTATCCCTCCCAATGTGCCTACGTTTGGGTTTGGGGATCACAAGAGACGAGTTTGGGTTGGTTCAGATATAAGCTGACTCTTCCCAAATTTTGATGAAGTTTATCTCTGAGTCAACTTTACATGAGAGCAGAGATTGCCTGCTACTAAAGGTGGTTTATAGGCATGTGTAACAGCCTGACAGCCCTATTTAAATAGAAAAGCTACATCTGGGCAGCAGGGGCACTAGGGGTCAAAAAGCCAAGAGTCTGTGCATGTGTTCTTAACTCTTTCCCCACTTTCCTTTTCCAGACATAGCATTTCAAAACAGAAGGTTCTTTGGGGAAGGCACAGTTTGGAAAAGGAAGGCAGTGGCAGGGAAAGGGTTAAGCAAAGCACCCCATGCTGCTACTTGTCCAGTCTCCAATCCTCCCTCCAGAAGCAGACATGACTGTTTAAAAAGGGCCATCAGGGTACTACTAGCATGCATCTGCTGTGCATAATGTCTAATTTGGCCCATAGCATTTATTTTGAGCAGATCTTGGCAATATCTCTTCACAACTGTGAAATCAGCCAAACTAACAATTGTAAACATGACATTTATGTTAATGAAAATATTGCCTCAGAAAAGTGCCTTGAAAAGGGGGAAGTGACAGATTTGTGTTTTATAGTGTCTACTCAGAATTAAACCCTGCTGAGTTGAGTGGGGCTTACTCTCAAGTAAGGAAGCCTAGGGCTGTATGCTTAGCCAGACACAAGACTTCTCTGGGCAGAAATCCTTTTCTTGTTGCATCTTTTACTTTTTGACGTTTTAAGCTTAACCTCTGAGCTGATGGTTTGCAGGGCAAGAGATGTTTACTGTTAAAAAATGTTGTCTTAATCTCCCTTCCCAGAACAGGAACAAATTTAACTTGATTCATTATCTGTTTTATGACAGGATGCTAGAGCCAGCAGAAACTGTTACATGATGTGAGCAACTTAAAACAAAATGGAGTTTTTCAGCCCAGCACTCTGTGTTTTTTCTCCCACTGAGCTGAATGGGCCTTACTCCCAAGTCAGTGTGCAGAGCACTGCATCCTTAGTCCTTAATACAGTACAGTCGTACCTCGGACGTCTAACAGAATCTGTTCCGGAAGTCCATTCGACTTCCAAAGCATGACTTCTGATTGGCTGTAGGAAGCTCCTTCAGCCAATCAGAAGCCACGGAAGCCCCGTTGGATGTTCAGCTCCCAAAAGAACGTTCGAAAACCGGAACACTCACTTCCGGTTTTTTATCGTTCTGGAGCCAGAACGTTCGACTCCTAAGTATGGGAGCCGAGCTATGACTGTACTGTGTGTCTCCATTTTCAAGGCTGATCTACAAGTCAGGGTTCGAACTCTGGCTGCCTTTGCTGAAGTGTAGCAAAAAGAGAAACCGCAGGTCAATGGTGGATGAAGGAGCAGATAGCAAAGGGGCAAAGGGAAAAAAAGTCCAAGTCATCAGGGAGTTTGAAATAGAGAAGTTCAATCTTTTCTTGGTTATCTCTTTCTTTCCTTCTACAGCAGAGGAAAGAGGAGATAGTATAACAAAAGATTGAACTTCTCTATTTCAAACTCCCTGATTAAGGGTATTAGAGGTCTGCAACATATTGAATATCATTCCCCCTCCTTTTGCTTCCTATTCTCCCCCCTGCTTGTGTTGAGAAGTCATTGGCTAAATCCCATTTTAGTCATGGCCTTGTTGAGTGCCCTTGAGTAGGTTGCTATCTGTCAGCCTTGGGCCTCCAGCTGCAAAATATGAATAACAGAGACCTTTCTCAAAAGAATTCTTCAAAGGAACATTCAGACTATATGAAGTGAAGAAATATGACTCACCTTGAACCCTGGAAAGAAGTTGGTCTATATAGCTTTTAAAAATGAATGATTTGCAGTAATATTAGATAGGATATTATCACCAAACATAATACAAAAGATTTAATCATTTTATTTATAGTAGAATCCTGTCCTCGGGTTACTGTGGCCAGACAGCATGTCCTCCCATCATTCATCACCATTGGCCATGTTAGAAGAGGTTGATCGCAGCTGGAGCCCAACAGCTTAATGTAACTTATGGATCGGTGGAACCACTGATAAAGTTATAGGAACTAGATATTTGTGCATAGATTCTTTCCAAGGACTGGAATATACTTTGAGAATCACAACCCTTAAAATCTGTTTCCAGTTTTCTTAGGGAAAATTGCTTAACATTATTACACAGATGGTATTGCGCTCCTTCGCAAAGGTAATTCCCACCCCCTTCTTTATCACCTAATTGTTGGAGGAGTTGCAATAAAGTTGGTACATATTATCATTTATGGCGGGAATGTCAGTTTGTGCAAGAATTTTGTAATTTAATTTTGACATACATGATAAATATTACTAAATAAATATAGTTTGTTGTCCTAAATTAATCTTACTGAATATTTTTAATGATACCCATGTAAATATATTGCCAAAAGAACTGGTCTTATATATTATCTTGGCAGCACAAATGTTAATTGCAACTCAATGGAAAACAGCCCCAAATCTTGCAATAGACGCTTGGTACCGCTCACTCTAGAATATAGCTATAGTGGAGAAAATAATGCGTAATTTGAGGTTTTGACAAGGACTGGAACCTCCAGACACCTTTTATATGATTTGGCATTCCTTTGTGGCAT
Source organism: Podarcis tiliguerta (assembly GCF_965153285.1). NCBI lineage: Eukaryota > Metazoa > Chordata > Lepidosauria > Squamata > Lacertidae > Podarcis > Podarcis tiliguerta. The sequence goes on along the minus strand of NC_139536.1, from coordinate 62,454,396 downwards.
TTACATCTGAACCGTCATTTTCAAGACAAGCCTGTCAAATCTGGAACTATTGATGATCTGATAAAGTTGATAGCCTTTATTTGGACTTTGTTATTTTAATTCAGGTGCACCTACTCATTCTGCATGTCTATTTTATAGTTTTTGTTTTTCACCTTTTATTTTTTTTTGTCTGTTGTTATAATTGTTCTCTTTGTTTTATATACATTATAAAATGAAATAACAAAAAGGACTTTACAAAAATAAAATAACTGGAGGGCATCATGTGGGTTATACTCTTGGCCTCCATGGTGCACTTATAGATCTTTTAAGTAATCATGCAGAAATGGAACTCATATTGTATAAGGAGCCTAACTGCTGGGCCCGTGGCCAGCTCTAACCCTAAGCCAGCCACTCTACTACCAGCAGGTTTCAAGGCATTGAACCTGAGGCTAGCAGTCAGTTGATTCTGAACTGAACTGAACCTTCTCACAAGGCCGATTTACCTGAGGAGTCAAGTACCTCTGATTCCAACAGCATAGGGGCACATCATGCAGGAGACCAGAGAAAGGAGGAAAATGCAGTTTGCCTAATTCGGCCTTAAAATGTAAAACAGATGTCAGTTTGCATGTAATCTAGTTAATGTACAACTGTGTTCCATTTCCCCAGAGATTTCTTCTGGTCAGCTGTAGAGACAGGATATTGGCGTAGCTGGTCAGATAGCTCAGTGCAATTTTCATGTAAAGAATTAAAGAAGTTCAGACTCAAGACTCGAGATTACTTAACCAGATTTCAGCTACACCTGTCATCATCCCTTATCACTGGGCTTATCAGCTGGGCCTGATGGGAATTGTAGTCCAAGGTCTGGAGTGTCTTCTAGTGGTGGCAACTCCTTTCCTTTCTTTGTATTTTCTCTGGCCTGGACCAGACTTAGTTGAACTTGAAGAAGAGAAGAAGAGTTTTGGATTTGATACCCCACTTTATCACTCCCCTTCAGGAGTCTCAAAGCGCTAACATTCTCCTTTCTCTTCCTCCCCCACAACAAACACTCTGTGAGGTGAGGGGGGCTGAGAGACTTCAAAGAAGTGTGACTGGCCGCAGCAGCCAGGCCCAGCAGCTGCATGTGGAGGAGTGGAGACGCAAACCCGGTTCCCCAGATTACGAGTCTATCGCTCTTAACCACTACACCACACTGGCTTGTGTCCTGTTGAAGCCAGTAGGGCCAATTAATTAGGCTGCCACACTGAAAACAATGGGACATAAATGTAGCTGATTAACTTACAACAAAATCCTACAATGTATTCTCATAAAAGGCTGATTAAATTCAGTGGGGCTTACTCCCAAGTAAGTGTGTATAAGGTTTCAACCTTGGTGTGGATCTAACCATCGGTTTTACTTTATCTGGAGTTTGCATGCAGCTGTCTCCATTAAGGTAGGACGTTTAGCAAGTATCATAGAATCACAGAGTCATAGAATTGTAGAGTTGGAAGGGACCACGAGGGTCATCTAGTCCAACCACCTGCAATGCAGGAATCTTTTGCCCAATGTGGACCTTGAACCCACAACCCTGAGATTAGGAGTCTCATGCTCTACCATTTTTCCTTTAGGCTTTTTCCCCTTGTCAAACATCTTGGACTTGCAGAGCTTTAAAAATCAATTCAGAAACGGGCGAGAAAATATTTAAGGAAAACAAACACAATACAGGAAATGGAAGGGGGGGCACTGGAGAAGTGTGAGCACTTTAACTCTCTTGATTGTTCTACGCAGTGGAACTGGTGCATTATGCAGAAAAGAGCCATTTGTTTTTTTCAAACATATCTGCAAGGGAAATTATCTAAGATGTAACTAAGCTGCAACTTAGGTTTTTTTAAAAAAAATTGTTTAGGTTTCTTTTTTAAAAAACCAAAAACTTCTTGACATTTAAACTCTGTGCATTAAAATCCTGTTTAAAAAAGAATGGATTAAAATGTGATTTCTCAAGACGGCACCTGTCATTCAACGAATCTTTTACAGAATGTTGTTTTTCATAAAAATTTACCTGATCTTATAGCTCACAGATAATGCTCTTAGCATTTAAAAACACTTGAGGAATGCAATGCTATATCGTAGGCAGGCAAGTTGAAAGAAGGTAATAAGAGAGATTCTTAGCTGTCTGTGAAAGACCCTTCTGGGCTTGAGGTTTTACAGTGTTGTGATTTGAGTGATATGATATATAGCAGAAAACATCTGAGGCTCAACATAGAAGTGTCTTAGGGGTATGTAATCAAAGGTTAGAGGGATTTTGCTTGATTCTTACTCTAATACTGCACAGTTCTCAATTTGGGGACTGAACCCTGGAATATTACTAATATTTGCCATTGGCTATATTTTTATCCCACCCTTCCTCCAAGGAAATCAGGGCAGTATATCATTGGACCCCTTCTCCATGCACAGAATGTGCCTTCTTTTTGCCCCACCAAATACTCAATAGCAAGCACCCACATATTTTAAATTAAGAGGCAAGTTTCCAGAGCACAGCTTCCTACCAGAACTTCTGGCACTTCTCTTTTTAGAAATTAATCCCTGGGCACAACAATTCTCTATGTGGGAGAGTGCTGGGAGGATGGGGCAAATCTCAGATATCCTGGACACCATCTTGGAAAGGGATGAGACATTTCTTCAAAAGCTATTGGAATATGTAACCCTTCTTGGGAGGTGTGGTCTCAGGCACAGGTACATATCCTATCTATGGAATGCTTTCAGGTGACAATCAAGGAGAAAAGGAATTGGTAATAATGGCTTGTGTCAAGGACACGGAAAGAATCTTCTCTTTCATCTTTCCTTGTAAACTAATAATAGCTTTTCTGCCAGGAAAGTGTGAACTGACAGGTTTTTATGCAACTTGCTTATATGTCCAAAATGAAGGTTACCCTGGGCAACAGATAAGAGAATCCAAGTTAGGCAGATGCAGAAAGCTGCTGGAGGGAGTCCATTCTTCAGTTCTATTTTCCTTATCTTGGGCAGCAGGCTTCTGCAGAGAAATCTAACTGTCAATTTGAATTTCAGTAGGTCCAGATGTGCATCAAGTCATCAAATGCTCTCAAATCCTCCCTTTAGGAAGCTGTGCATTTCCTTTGTAGCCACAACACCACCTGCCAATTTTGAATTTTGAGGCTGTGCAAGAGGTCCCCTCACATATGTGGCATGCTGATAGCAACAAAAAATTGTGCGGCACTAAAAGGTGACATTATTGGGGCAATGACGATCATTTGAGGAATAAAGTTTTAAAAAGCAACAAAACTGCAAGTTATTTTGCACATACGTAAAAGCCTTTATGTAAGCATGACCGGTAAATGGATCTGTCAAAAGTACTATGGGTTTTTGGAAGGCCAACAATAATTTTCAAATCAGAATTTCAGGTTTCATTTTCAGAGTTGAATTGCAAAATAGTGCATAGCAATCCTTGCATAAGGTGCACTGATGTGTAGTTTTACTTTCTCTCAGTACTTGCAGTTGATTCCCTTGCTGTATCTTAAAGTCTGCTTATTCATAACTGTATAAAGTGGTGATTGCTTTCTAGATTCATGACTACTTTGTCTTTGCAGTTCAGGTATGTGGAATAGATGTGCCATTTTTTAAAAGCCAGTCTGGTGTAGTGTTTAAGGTTGCCCCCCTAAGCTCACTTACCTGTAAGTCACATTGCATTCAACAGGACTTATAGTTGAATAAACATAGTTAGGATTGCATTGTAAGAGCATCAGTCTAGGACTGGGGAGGCCCCAATTCAAATCTTCACTCAGCTGTGAAACCCACTAGGTAACCTTGAACCAATCACCATCTCTCAATCTTTCCTATTTCATCCTCATCATGGTGAGGATGAAATAGGAGGTGAGGAACTATGTATGATGTATTGAGTTTATAGACAAGGTGGGATTTAAATCCAATAGATAATGCCAACTCTCTTCTTTCTACCTTCATGTTTCCCTTATGTATTTTGATTTTGGTGTCTTTGCAAACCTGAGTATCATGCAAAGAGCTAAGATTAGCTATGGCTCCCCCTGTCAGATGTAAACTCAGTGGCAATGTATTTCCTGTTGTACAATTAAGTGGTAGAAGCATTTGCTACACTAGTGGTGCAAAAATCAAGTTAAGAGAAAGAGGTTCTGAAAATATAAGAGGAATGAAGGAATGGTCAGTGAACATGACAATGTACAGCTTTTAAATCCAGATCTTTGATCCAGGTATACAAATTTTTATGAGGAAACCACCACCACAGTAATGAGTTAATTAGCGGCAGATAATGGAATATGATGCAGGCTGCTGCACCTTCTTGCACAACCCTCAGTAGCAGACCATGTGATAGTATTCTACCAGATTATATCACCTGGATTTTTTGCTCCACCCTTATTTTTGCTCCTCTTCCTCCTGTGGAAGGGCTGTGATTCAGTGGCAGAACATCTGCTTTGCATGCAGAAGTTTCCTGGCTTAGTCCCTGACATACCCAGGCAGGACTGGGAGAAACTCCTTCCTAAAACTCTGGAGGCCATGTCTTAACTTCAGCCATTAGTTTAAAAAGGTAAAGGGCCCCTGGATGGTTAAATCCAGTCAAAGGTGACTATGGGGTTGCAGCGCTCACCTTGCTTCAGGCTGAGGGAACCAGTGTTTGTCCACAGACAGCTTTCTGGGTCATGTGGCCAGCATGACTAAACCACTTCTGGCACAACGGAACACTGTGATGAAAGCCAGAGTGCACGGAAATGCCGTTTACCTTCCCACCACAGTGGTACCTATTAATCCGCTTGCACTGGTGTGCTTTCAAGCTGCTAGGTTGGCAACCATTAAAACCTTCTTGTCTAGCCACCGAAAAACTGCACCTGTCCCTTAGGCCTTGTTGAATGTGGATTAGAATACAGGCAACCAGATAAACATCTCCAACTGTTTGTGTATTTCTGTAACTCTGTAATTCCTGGTGGAATTGCGGCTTTCCTTACCTTTACAAATGTGCTGTTGAAATGAAATGGCAAGAGGCAAATCCAGGGGGTGGCATCAAAGAGCAGACAAATGGAGAAATGCTGGACAGTTCCCAAAGAATGTTCTTTGGTCGACCACCCAGTTCTGTTTGTTCTGTCACAGTAATATTGCTATCTTCACTACTACTGTGTTAGTAAGAAAGATAATGATGCACAAAAAATTGTCTTCTGGAACTGCCACTCCGGCTTAGAAAGAACTATTATTATTGCCCTTTATGTCATTGTATTGTGCTGTCATTTTCTTTGCCTCTCTGCTCCTCCTCTGCTCATTTGCTGCGAATATAGTTTTGAGATTTGAAGTGCATTCCCATTTTTAGAGTAAGATTAAAGGATTTCTCTAATAGTAATTGCACTCTTGGCAAAAAAAAGGCAAATGCATCTTCAGTTAACAGTTTTCCCTAACCTTTCTTTTTCAAACACTCCTTACATAAGTAGGAGAAATGTCCCCCTGCCCTTATTAATCTAATTATCCTATAAATATATTGTGGATAAAAGAAGATTTTTAGATTAATTTCTAAACAATTTTTGTTGGGGGCTTTGGAAGGCAAAAACATAGCCAAAGCAGATTGGGATGTGAAAATTAGGGTTGAAAACCCAAAGATTATTTCCCAAAATAGAAAGAAGTGTCACAGTTTAAAGAGCTTAGGACAGTCCACAGCAGAGCTTGTGCCTCTTATGAAATGGATTTCCTATTTGTTTTTGTCTCTGTTCCATTTACAGAAACGGCTACATAGTAAAAACTGGCATTCTACAGACTACGAGACATAATTGCAGCTACAGATGGGGCTGAAGGCAAATGTTACTTGAAAGGACAGTCTTTTAATAGTTGCTGTGTGGGGGCAGGTGCATCAGTAGTGAGGGAAGAGAGTGTTACAAGGTAGAAGGGGAATGACAACATTTTTTAAAAGGCTTTTAAAGAGAGAACATGCTACATAACTTAATTTGCTTGAGTCCTAGGGACCTGAAGAATTGTCCCTTGCATGCGAATCTTCCTGTGTTTTAACATACACATCAGAGACCCCTCTCTGTGTTGCCATCAAGTGGAAGGTAATCAGGGAAATTGTCTTTTCAGTGGTGGCACCCTGGTTATAGAATGCCCTCTTGATGATTGCTCAGTTAGTCCGATTAGCTTTTATACAAGGCCAATATTTATTTGCTTGACTTTCAGATGCAAAGAGACAAAGAATGATTCCCTCCCCAGCAAGTACAGTGGAGCCTCTGGATATGTAACTTTCGGGTTACGAACGCGGCAAACCCGGAAGTGTATACTTCCGGGTTTCGCCGTGTGTGCACAGAAGCAGCACCTCTGCCTACAGACTTTTCAGGTTTTGGACGGACCCCCAGAACAAATTAAATTTATATCCAGAAGGTCCACTGTACTTGCAAAAGTCCTTCAGTTTTTGAAAGCACTCAGTGAGGGTGGGGGGATAGGAAGATGTCATTCCTGAGCTGAAGATGGGAATGTTCATGCATCACTATGTTCCCCGGTTCTCTTGCAGAGATCATAGTCCCAAGAGAGCAGTCAGAATACTTACATCCTATTACAAAAGCTCTGGCTATCTAGACACCTTTCAAAAAGTTGTGGCATCTCCAAAACTGCTAGTTTTACGGGCAACTCCAGATGCACTTAACAGGTGTCAGCTTCTCCAAATTTCTCTAAACTGTAACTGTATCATAACAGGAGTAGAGAACTTCTTGCATTAAGGCAAAATTGGCCCAGCATGGGTACCAGTTTGGCTCAGGAGGCCATTCCCCATGAACCACTTCCTCAAAAGTTGGACGTCAGGTGAGGGGCAGGTGGAGGCGTTTCTTCCAATGCACAGTCCAGGGCCTTAAAGTGCTATCCTGGTTGTGCTTTAGCAAAGGAGGCTTGGTGTCACTGCCAGTCCCATGAGTCAACATTAAAAACCACCCACTCACAACAAGGGGGGTCAGAAATTGTTTCCATGTATGCTTAACATAAGTGACGCGGGTGGCGCTGTGGGTTAAACCACAGAGCCTAGGACTTGCCAATCAGAAGGTCGGCGGTTCAAATCCCCGCAATGGGGTGAGCTCCCGTTGCTCGGTCCCTGCTCCTGCCCACCTAGCAGTTCGAAAGCACGTCAAAGTGCAAGTAGATAAATAGGTACCGCTCCAGCGGGAAGGTAAACGGCGTTTCCGTGTGCTGCTCTGGTTTGCCAGAAGCGGCTTTGTCATGCTGGCCACATGACACGGAAGCTGTCTGCAGACAAACGCCAGCTCCCTCGGGCTATAGAGTGAGATGAGCGCACAACCCCAGAGTCGGTCACGACTGGACTTAATGGTCAGGGGTACCTTTACCTTTACCTTATGCTTAACATCACTTTCTCTCCCCACCCCACCAGCTATCCCTTTCCCATCTTCTTTGCAATTGGGAAGGTTGGAAAGATCAGGAAGGGAAAAGGAACAATAAAACTGTAAAAAAAAGAAGTTTAAAATATCAGTATTGATTTTTAAAGTGGTCATTCCTCCCCACCCACCATGAATGTTATGTTGTGCAACACTTTGCAGTCCTCTGGTGGAAAACCACCCTAAAAATATTAATACAAATAAATACAAAGACAGGGAGGAATACTTAATTCATAAGTATATGAAGTCAGAAGCATTAGACAGCCCAGCTTGTGATCTTAGAGGTTGCTTAGCATCCAATTCTCTTTGTGACAGAAGAAAGAAGTAAAATAATATTGAAAGGGAAGTTGGTACTAAAGAAGCCTTTCTAGGTCATGATTCTTTTTACCCTGAGCTCCATGAGCAAACAGAAATGCTTAAGAGGGGCAAAAAGAAGGAGGCGGCAGGCAAGTCCCTTTCTGTCACTGCCTTTCATTCCTAGAACTCAGGTTCCAGGCCATTGTTTCCTTTCCACCTGCGCTTGTCCTTGTCTGCTTTTCTCCTGGTTGATTGTGAAGAGCCACTTGAGGGAAAGTGGTGTGTGAAGTACCGTTAAAGTGTTTACAATTGCTATCTAAAGGGCCTGATCCTGATCCTTAGCATTTCTGTAATAAATTATCTAGCAATGTAGGCTGGTTCACTTCACAGAAGCACCTTGGGGTGGTGATACCAGGCTTCACTTAGGGTGGCTGAGTGCCCTACTTTACAAAGGACAGTCCTCCATTTGAAGAGCTGTCCGGTTCAAGACCAGTTTTAAGACAAAGAAACATCAGAAAGAGGAAAAGTGGCCTATCAGCAATACCTGAACAGCAATAGTGAGATATGCTTTGTTTAAATTATAATAATTCTTTCTAAATGTTTACCTACACATATGCAGATCTTATGCAAACCCCTTTCTTTCTCTCTCTATTTGGTGATATGTGTAAGTGGATACTCTATCTCCACTCATTCTGGGACACTATGGGAACTTCACACTTAATGAGGTTTTATAAAATTGCAGAGTGCTGAAAAGAGGCTGATGGAATCTTGCAAATCGTTGGGGCTGCAAATACATCCTCCCCATGGAGGTTACCCACTGGTGGTCCCAGTATGTTCCCCAAATGCTTGCATGGCCATTGCTCCTTCCACAAGTGTCAGCAGGGCCCATGGAATCAATCCAGAGCTGGTGGCAATTCTCCTCCAGAGTCCTAAAAGCAGTATGGTCACTTTAGGAGCTGAAAAGCTTACCTCCATAGTTTGATGCTGTATATCATATCGTAGGCCTTAGCAAAACCGAATATGCTATGTATAGTTTTCTCTGCTGCATCTAAAGCAGCTTGATCAAATACCATGGCAGATTGGACGCATGATGTGTTTAATTTGCAGCATGCTTCAAGGACCAGACTATGTATGAAGATAACCACAAACCAAGTAGACTAAGAACTGACTCGCCATATATGTGACACTGAGTATTTGCCACAGTACATGCATAAACTACAAAGGGGATATTTCCAAACACACAGCACCCTCAGTACACATGGCATTTTAGAGTAATAAAAATGAAGGGTAGGTTCCTACCTCAAGGAACTTACAAACGAATTTTAGCTGGGAAAGGGGTTGTAGAAGACGACAACAGTGGAAGGGGAGGAGAGAATAAGAGATTAATTTCAGCAAATGCAGTTACATGTATTGGGGCTTTGTTTCAGATAGGCATGAGGATTAATGCTGGACTTAGACAGTACAAGAGATGGGGACCTCCAGCAGAACAGTATCTCCTTATCCTCTTCTGTTTGGTAGCATAGTTAAGTGTTACCCCAAAAGTGTGGGGTTGTGTGAGGCATGGAAAACTCACCTTGGTGATAGTTCATTATAAGATTTGTGTTAGTAAACCTTACTGTGGGAGAGAAGAGGCAACAGACTTCTGTTTGCCTGCAGCATCTCATTCTGACCTAAGGATTTAAGTCAAAGTACCAGGAAGTTGCATCCCTGCTGTGGTTCATGTCCACTACATTCTCCTGAAACTTGATAGACACTTGGCATTGTATTTTGTTATTGTATCCAACACCAGTTAAAGCACTGATGTGCCATGGAGTCACAGGAAGTGTGAATGGGTTCTAACAAATGTAGTGCTAGGTGCATTTTTGCTCTATTTTAAGCCTCTCAGTAAATATGCAACAGATACACCAAGTTTTAATTCTGTGCCCCTGCTGTGAGGCTGGCCAGAAGCAGTGCGCTTGTTCTTGTGCTACTGCTGTCATGGCAACATGCTCTACCACCACTCCTACTGAGAGGTCTGTAGGCTCAGCATTGGTACTTTCCTGTTGCTAAGCATCTGCAATGCTTGCTCCAGGCAGGATTCAATGTTCCTTAAGAGTAAGTACAGAGCAGCAACATGTTATTTACCTCACGGAAACCAGTCCCTGTTACAAACACAAATACACTGCTGCTCTGTACATACATACATACATACATGTATGAAAGAGAGAAAGCACAATATGTTCCGTACTGTTGTTTGGCAGTAGGTACCTATAAGTTATACAAACTTATGTTTCCACAAAGAATATTCCTTTGCTTGAGAATCTGAAACAAGCAGAGTAGAGATCCTCTCCCCTGGCACTCACTTTTCTTCCCCTCTTCCTACTTTGCAAACTGGGTTTCTTCCATTTTAATTTTTCAGTGATTTCAGTATGAATAATGGGAGCATAATTTCCTTGAATCTATTATGTCAACTCCACCTCATCTATCCTAAGGTTTATATCTAAATCTCTGCTGTTCTGGGTGCTGAATTTGGTTATAGCGCAGGACAAAAGGCTAGTTTCCATGCTAAACAGGTTTTCCAACATAAAGATAGGAACCCTGAGTGACCAAGTTCCCAGCTCTGTGTTGGAGCACCTATGTATGAGTAAGGCAGCACTCTTCAGACTAATATAAATTATCTGTTTATTATTAATTAAAGTTGTGTACAGCTCTTCATCTGAAGATCCCAGGGCACAGTTCACGACAGAATAATACAAAATGAGAAAACAAAATCCATTAAAAAGCAAAAAACCACAAACAAATAACACCTCTTCCTGCAAACACGTTTTAAAAGCCACAGACTGTTAATCAGCGGAATGGCTGTTTGAAGAGAATTTTTTTTGCCTGGCACCTGAAGATATGTAATGAAGGCTCTCCCTGGGGAGAGCATTCAACTAATGGGGAGCCACTGCAGAAAAGGGTGGTTCTCATGTTGCTACCCTCCAGAACTCTTGTGGAGGAGGCATGCCTTCACTGCCACTAGGTAGTCTAAATGATGAGCCAGTAGGTAGTCTAAATGATGAGTGTTCGACTTCATTCAACCAGAGTCATCCCCCCCCCCACTCACATTCAAGCCGTCTCCTAGTTTGTTTCCTTGCCCTAAGCTCTGTAGTACAGCAGGGAGCCAAGCGGGCTACATAAAGTGTAGTGTAATACAGTATACGTTTTTAAACAAAATAACTAATAATTGACTACCACCACCCTGCACAGACACCTTTCCCAGCTAAAGTAAGTTTATTGTGATCCAGCAAAGTCAACCTTCATGCTAAATATACATTATGGGATGGAACCACGTTGGGAGAAGCAGTGGCCCACATCAAGCATTTGGTGTGAGTTCCTGGTGAACGGATTGTTGGCTCTAACTCCATTGGTCATATGTTTAGGGATGCAATTACTGAATATATATTTTTAAAAAAACTTTATTGAAATTCAAGAATAACATAAATAATGCACACACTCTTAATTCGATAAAAAAGAAAGTGTCCATGTACAAATATTCTTCTATGAATTTACAAAAATTAAGCTTAGGTTAAATTTGTACAGTCTCCTTTTTCCTGTCTTTTTACTAACGTAAAGGAGGCTTCCTATCATTACCCAATGTAAAGTTCCTTTCTAGTGTTGAATGTACTTCATTGTTACCTTATTCTTTCTGTATTTTCTAATACATTCTTACAACAGTTTGTACCCTTTACCTTATTTCTACACTGTCACTTTAAAAAGGGTCATTCGAATGCTGCCATAGTTATTGAGCTGACAGTTCCCACCATCTGTTACGCACAAGAGATCCTTATAGAGAGTGGTGGGTGAGGAATGTGCGTCTGGATCTCTAGAGCAGGGTGTGTGGCTGCTGCAGCCTGGTAAACAATTGGTAGCGTGTTACCTTTACAGTTCTGTAGAAATTGGTGTCAAGATACAAATTTGTTTCAGTTGCTGTTTTCTCTTAACCAGATATCTTACTTCTGACGAAGTATTTCTATAGTCTGTATAACTCCTGTTGCCTGTTTTACTATACTGCAACACCATTTATTGTTTTACAACTGGGATTTCCAGTTCGAAGGAAATTTCATGATGGCATTATGTGATTAAGAAATTACAATGTTACGAAGAACATTGAATGGTAATTTTTGGACTTTAATTCTTGTGAAGGGGTTTGTAGATCTTGGTGGGCTAAGAGACAGGTTGCAAATATACAGACTTTTTTAAAAAAAGAAATGCTTCCTACTTTATTAATTTACCTTATTAAAACGTTTGTTGTTGTTTCTTGTATTCACATCTAGATCAAAATAAAAAATTATGATAGCAACAGGAGGAGTCATAACAGGACTGGCTGCCTTAAAGCGGCAAGACTCTGCCAGATCCCAGCATCATCTAAATCTTGCGACATCAGCAGCTACTGAAGAACAAAAGCCAGTAAAACGCCGACCCAGAGCAGATGTAGTCGTGGTCCGAGGCAAGATTCGACTCTACTCCCCATCAGGATTCTTCCTTGTTCTGGGAGTGCTTATCTCATTTCTGGGGATTGCTATGGCAATCCTTGGCTATTGGCCTGAAAAGGAGCCTTTCCCGGAGTCCGAATACAGCTTGCCCCTAAATGATACCCAAGTCATCGAAAAAGAAGATGGAATTATAATTCGTTTCTTTGAACAGCACTTGCATTCTGATAAGATGAAAATGTTGGGGCCTTTCACTATGGGGATTGGAATCTTTATATTTATTTGCGCAAATGCTATGCTCCACGAAAACCGTGACAAGGAGACAAAAATCATACACATGAGAGACATCTATTCCACTGTCATTGACATACATACTCTGAGGATCAGTGAACAGAAGCAGCTAACTGCGGCCTACACAGGCTTAGCGGGGGAGAATGAAGTCAAGCACAACGGAAGCTCTTACGCATCACGGCTGGCTGCAAATACAATTGCACCCTTCTCAGGCTACGCAAGCAACTTTCGAATAGACAGCAGTGCTGAGGAGGAGGAAATTGCTGCTAGTGATGGCAAAAACACTACTCATCTTCTGCCACCTTTGCTTACTGAGCGCTCTGGTTCAGTCTTCGGCCTTTACCCTCACTCTGGAAAGTCAAAGGATGATAGGAGTAGCAGCTCTTTAAAGTGTGAAACGAAGTCAATTGTGTCATCCTCCATCAACGCTTTCACGTTACCTGTAATTAAACTAAATAATTGTGTTATTGATGAGCCCAGTATAGACAACATTACTGAGGATTCTGTTAGCACTAGAGGCAGGCCTAGAAATTTATCCATGGACTCTCTACCCATACCATCAACTCATACCAACGACATGTACAGAGACTCCTCATCCAAATCTTCTATGAATCTTGGGCCCAGTACAGGAAAGCTTCTATCACCTGGTGCAGCCAGAAAACAGTTTGGGTCCAACACCTCTTTGCATCTTTTGTCCGTGCACTCAAAATCCCTAGACTTAGATAGGGGCCCTTCTACTCTGACTGTCCAAGTTGAACAAAGAAAACACCCAAGTTGGCCAAGACTGGACCGGAGCAACAGTAAAGGTTATATGAAACTAGAAAACAAAGAAGATCCAATGGACAGGCTGCTTGTGCCATCAGCAACTGTCAAGAAGGACTTTACTAACAAAGAAAAACTTCAAATGATTTCCAGATCACATAATAATTTGAGTTTTGAACATGATGAGTTTTTGAGTAACAATCTAAAACGTGGAACTTCTGAGACAACGTTTTGACAGGGGACTAAAATTAATGTGTCAGTATTTTTTTAGCAAAACAAAACATTTTGACATGTGATTCTTTTTTGGTTTGGTTTTCCAGTGAAACTGCCACAAGCCTGTTTTTACCAAATGCTTCTATCCGATTAAAATGGCCTTGTGTTAGCAAAGGTGTTATTTTTCACCTCTGCAGTGCCAAGTGTTTAATGTCAAGCAGCTTGTTCATCAAAACACTGCACTGGCATAGTGATGATTGGATGGTGTTCGTGCTTGGATGGTAATTGGATGGTAGTTTGAGAATTGATATCTTCTTAATTTACAATTGCAATACTGTATATTATCACTGCTCAACATATCTCAGATCCTTTTCCTCCCAGTCATTACTCTTTTTGTTTCTATGTAAGCATGCTACCTTTCATTCCTGTGAGTCAACAATACGAGCTGACTGAATAAGCTTTGATGTTCAGAGCCATCAATGATGGCAATATGTTAACAATGGTGCTTTTAACTGTAGATGGAGATGGATGGAAGGTTTGCTGTGGTGGGGCCAAATTTAGCCCATCAGTATATCCAGTGGAAAAATTGACTGTTTTCCTTTTAAAAGAAAGAATTCTATATCAGCAGGATTCTATTCAAAAGAATAATAGGATTCTGTTTTATATAGATTCTATTCTGTATCAAAACCTGCGTTTAAAGCTTTCAAATGAGGTGTGCCATGTGGGTATTAGTGTTTTGAGCAACATGAATGAGTCCAAGTTTCCCTTGGGCATGTGAAACTAGTTCATGGTTTTTCTTGGAATCCAAAGCATAAAGTAGATAATGAGTATGATCTGCAAGGATATTTCTGCTGTGCAATAAACACATAGCATATTATCTGTGGAGTAACAGTTCATCCCCGCTCCAAGCAGGGAATGCACAAAGAAATTCTCTTACATATGATAGTAATAATGCATAGTCTAATATTAGTAAAAACTGCTACCATATTGATTAGGATTTGCGAGAAAGACTATGCTGATTGAAAACAATTTTTGTGAACTTGCTATAATCAACTGAATACCAGTGTTGTCTGTAGTTCTGTTATGATGACAAGGGGATGGATTAAGCTAGAAAGATGAGATGGTTTCTGATCTAGGATGCTAAGACAGCTGGTTGTTCTAAATGTGGAGCTAGGGGGATGAATAAGGCTCAGTGCTAGGGGGATGTGGGTAGCACTGTGGTCTAAACCACTGAGCCTCTTGGGCTTGCCGATCAGAAGGTTAGCAGTTTGAATCCCCACAACAGAGTGCTCTGTCCCAGCTCCTGTTAATCTAGCAGTTTGAAAGCACGCAAGTGCAAGTAGATAAATAGGTACCACTGCGGCAGGAAGGTAAATGGGGTTTCCATGTGCTCTGGCTTCTGTCACAGTGTTCCATTGCACCAGAAGTGGTTTAGTCATGCTGGCCACATGACCTGGAAAGCTATCTGTGGACAAATGCCGGCTCCCTCAGCCTGAAGCGAGATGAGCACTGCAACCCCATAGTCGCCTTTGACTGGACTTAACTGTCCAGGGGTCCTTTATCTTTACCTAAGGCTCAGTGCTGGCCAAGAAAAACCCACCTTGTTTGACGTTATCACTGTTACAGCATTTTTAGGTGTTTCTTTAGAAGTATGAGGTATGGTATAGCTATACCTGGCACTTCAGAGACATAAATTTCAATATGTATGTACCCTACCTGTCAAAGAGTGGGATGACAGTGAATTCAAGTAGTTATGGCATTTAAATAAATGATGTGTGGAGAATGGTTGTTCTGTTGTGCAACAAAGCTTTTTTCTGGTTATAGTGTGAACTCAAATAACAAATATAGTGGTACCTCTGGTTACATACTTAATTCATTCTGGAGGTCTGTTCTTAACCTGAAACTGTTCTTAACCTGAAGCACCACCTTAGCTAATGGGGCCTCCCGCTGCTGCCACACCACTGCTACATGATTTCTGTTCTCATCCTGAAGCAAAGTTCTTAACCCTAGGTACTATTTCTGGATTAGCGGAGTTTGTAACCTGAAGCGTATGTGTCAGGGCTGGCTCCGGGTCCCAGCTCACCAAGGACCAACGCTAGCCGATAGTACAGTATCAAAGTCTTTATTGAAGAATAGTCTCCATTTACAAGTCTCAGCGTCCCAGCCCTACGTCTGGACTTTAGACCGGCGAAGCTCTGTCTGGATCTCCACCCCCCGTGCACCAGTTCAAGACTCTAATCTTACTCCACCTCTTCCTTCTTTCTCTCTTCCTCTGGGTCTTACTACCCCCCGGGGTCTCATTCCTCCTGGACTCTTCCGACGCGGAGCTAGACCCCTCTGACTCCTCCCCCTCTCTTCGGCGGGCTTTAGGACCTGGCTCCTTACCCGGGCTGCCCACCTTGCCGCCCTCCTGTACATTTGAACTTGGCGCGCGCGCGCGTTTTACTTTCCGGATGACCGTTTCCTCGCTCCCTGACGAGGGTGTGGCCACTCCTGCCTCACGTTCTCCCTCTGCCTGCGCGCTCCCTGATCCCGATGCCTTAGACTCCTCCCCCCTACTGCACTCTGGGGGGGACGCTGGTCCGGATTTCCAGCTGCTACTCTCTGAGTCCCCTTCTTCCCGAGGTGTCCCCCTGGGCACTCCCCTTGCCCTGACCATGGGGGCCCCTTTCTGTGAATCCTCCGAGTCACTGGAGAGACTCAGAGATCTTGGACTACTGTCGCCGCTGACATTTCCTTCCGACTCCTCCCCCTCGCTCTCTGTTTCTTCCCTCTCCAGTGACTCTGCTCCTGAACCCCTGACATCCATCCCCCCCTCGAAGCCCCCCCTTCCCCCCTCCCCTTCCTCCGGCGGGGGTGCTGGGTGCTCCGTCGTTGTGGGGGTGAATGGTGGATACAGTTCGTCCCCCGTGGCGTGCATCCAGTTAGAGAAATCCTGCTCGTCCTCCATGTCTTCGCCGACCTCGTTCTCCTCTGCTTCCATCTCCGTGCCGCCATGCTCGAACCCAACGTCCTCCCCCATCACGTCCATGTCCCTCTCACCCTCGGTCCCCTCTGGGTCCGTTGCCTGCCAAGGGCCCCTCAGCCACCTCTCCTCTCCTCGATTGTCCCACCAAAACGAGCGGTCTGAGGCAAACCCCGAGGGCGAGCCCTCCGGTGAACGTGTGTCTAATGGTGGTTCTTCGTCCGAGGTGAATCCCTGGAACGTGCTGGTAGAAAGCGTGGGTGTGAAAAGCCAGTCGTCGAAATACTCGGCTGGCATGGGCCTGTGTGGGAACAAGGCATGAAACTCCTCTTTGAGGAGAGGCTCGTCCAGGGCATAGTCCGGCACCCAACTGTTGGCGCTGGCCGGGGTACCTTCCCTTGCGAGAAAATATTCTACTCCCTCTTCCCCCCATCTCGAGTCCAAAATCTCTGTGACCTGGTTGATGGGTTCCCTTCTTGGCGACTCCCTCCTTGGGGGGATCTCCTTATACTGGTCTGGTGCCGTGCCCTGCGCCTGAAATCGGTGAGGTGCTTTGTAGGGCGTGAGCACCGACCTATGGAATACTGGGTGCATTCTGGATCCTTCCGGAAGTGTCAACCGGAAGGCCACCGGATTGATCTGTGCCTCAACTAGGTAAGGTCCTAGCTGCTTATGTCCGAGTTTCTTCTTAGCTAAGGATCTGGTCGGCACTGCGTGGGCCGCTAACCACACCCAGTCTCCCACCTGTATGTCTTCACCAACCCTCCTGTGCTTGTCAGCCTGCAGTTTGTATGCGTGCTTTGCCAGCTCTAACTGCCTCCTAAGCTGCTCGTGGACTTCCTGCAATTCCGCCGCCAAGACTTCCGCTGCCTGTGGCTCCCCCTCCCCCAGTCTCTCTAACCCCGGGAAGGTTCTGGGATGCCTCCCGTTGTTGGCGAAGAACGGCGTCACCCCTGTGGACACATGCTTCGTGTTGTTGTAAGCGAACTCAGCGAGCGGCAGGTAGTCCACCCATGTCGTCGGCTGTTGATTTGCGTAGCATCTCAGGTACTGCTGCATGACGGCGTTGACGCGTTCCGCTTGTCCATTGGTCTGCGGGTGTCTCGCCGACGCTAGGTTGATCTTGACGTTCAGGAAACCCATCAGCTTCTGCCAGAAGCTCGAAATGAACTGGCGCCCCCTGTCGGACAAGATAGACCGTGGCAGTCCATGCACTCTGAAGACGTGGTCTATGAACAGTTTGGCGGTCTGTTCTGCCGTGGCGACCTTCGCGCACGGAATGAAGTGGGCCATTTTAGTGAACATGTCCACCACCACTAGCACTGCCGTTTTACCCCTTGAGCTGGGTAAATCCGTGACAAAGTCCAGGGCCACCCTCTCCCACGGTTCGCTCGGAGTCTGCAGCGGTTCGAGCAGTCCCGCCGGAGGTTTGTGGACTGACTTGGCCCTTTGGCAGGTGTCGCACCTCGAGACGTACTCCGCGACTTCCCCCCGCATCTTGGGCCACCAAAAATCTCTGGCAACGAGTTCTGCCGTCTTCTCCTTGCCAAAGTGCCCGGCGGTGGGTGCGTCGTGTAACTGCTGCAGTACTTTCGCCCGGAGGTCGTCTCCCGGTACGTAGAGGGCCCCTCTGCGGATGAGCAATCCGTCTCGTACTTGGAACTCGTCGTCCTTCACCGTGCCCTTGTGCACCTCCTCCATCTTGGCTTGTGCAAAGGGGTCCCTCTGCAGTGCTCGACGGACCGCCTCCAAGTCCACGGTTGCTGCAGCGCACGCCCACGCTTTCGGAGCGAAAATGTGCTTGGCCTCTGCTGGTGCCGCCTCTTCGAGGTATTGCGGCTTCCTGGACAGTGCATCCGCCATGATGTTGTTGTCGCCTGGGATGTATTCTATCCTGAAGTCGAAATCCGCGAAAAATTCCGCCCATCTGATGTGCCGCTGGTTTAGGAATCTTGCCGTGCGCCAGTACTCCAGGTTCTTATGATCCGTGCGGACCTGCACGGTGTGCTTGGCCCCGACGAGGAAGTGTCGCCACGCCTTGAATGCTGCATGAATGGCCAGCAACTCCCTGTCCCAGATGGTGTAGTTTTGCTCCGACTTGCTGAGCTTCCTAGAGTAGAAGGCACACGGTCTCCAGTCCCCATGCGGGTCCTCCTGCAACAGTACGGCGCCCACGGCTCTGTCTGAGGCGTCTGTTTCAACCCTCATCGGTTTGCTGGGATTCACATGCAGTAGCTGCCCTTCGGACGAGAAGAGACGCTTAAGGTTCTGAAAGGACTGCTCCGCTTGCTCCGTCCAGATGAACTTCTTCTTCTTAGAGCTGAGCGTGTCAGTAATGGCCGCCGTCTGCATCGCGAACCCCTTGATGAACTTGCGGTAAAAGTTGGCGAACCCCACAAACCGCTGGACCTCCTTCCGATTGCGCGGGCTCTTCCAGTCCAACACTGCGCGAACCTTGGCGCTGTCCATGGCAAGCCCCTTGTCCGACAGCTTGTAGCCCAGGAAATCCACCTCCGTCCTGTCGAACTGGCACTTCTCCAGCTTGGCATACAGCCGATGCTCCTGCAGTCTCTGCAGAACTTCCTTGACGTCACCTTCGTGGGCCTCCTCAGATTCTGAGAATATCAGGATGTCGTCCAAGAAGCAGACGCATGTCTTGTAGAGGAGACCCGCCAGGACGTGATGCATGAAAGCTTGAAAACAGTGGGCGCCATTTTGTAAACCGAAGGGCATAACTCTGTATTCATATGTGCCCAGGGGCGTGAACATGGCAGTCTTCCACTCGTCTCCTTCCCGTATGCGAATCAGGTTGTACGCCCCTCGCAGATCCAACTTTGTAAAAACGCGTCCTTTCCTCGCCGTCGCCAGCAGGTCATCTATCTTGGGCATGGGAAAGGCCGCGGGCTTGGTTCTGGAATTTAAAATTCTGAAGTCTACCACAAGTCTTTTTTGGGGCGTGTCCCTCTTCTTCACAAAGAATACAGGACTGCCCCCCGCTGCCTTCGACTCCCGGATGAAACCGCGCTTCAAGTTGAGGTCTATGAACTCCTTGAGCTCCTGCAGCTCATCCTCAGACATGGAATACAGTTTCCCGGCTGGCAGCGTCGCTCCTGGCAGGAGGTCAATCTTGCAGTCATAGGGCCTGTGGGGGGGCAGCTTGTCCGCTTCCTTCTCGCAGAAAACCTCCAAAAACGCTGCATACTTGCGAGGCACTGCTTGCAGCGTGCCTAATTGTAGCTGCGGGTCGTCCCCTCCGTCTTCCGGGCTAGGAAGGATGCAATGTTCCGCGCAATAGGAGGAGCCGAAGGTCAGTTGGCGTTGGTACCACGCCAATGCTGGGCTGTGCCTGTGCAGCCAACTCATGCCGAGGACTACAGGCGTGTCCGACAGGTGTGTGACATTAAAGCTGATGACTTCTCGGTGATTTCCAATCCGCATCACCATTGGTTGCGTTTGTTGCACCACCTGCCCCCCTAACAAGTCTCTGCCATCCACCGTGACAACGTTCAGGGGCAGCGTGGCTGGTAGCAGTGGTATATTGTGCTGCTGAATGAATTCCAGTCCTATAAAGTCAGCGTTGCTGCCGGAGTCAATGGTGATCGGCACCTCCAGAGTGCGTCCATTGGGCAGTTGGAGAGACGCTGTAAGCTGCACCACTGGTTTGGGTGGGAGGGGGTCTGTGGGTTGCAAAAGTGCTGGGGATTGTTTCATTGACTTGTCTGACTGGACCCCAGTGCCTCTTCCTCCAGCCAGACTCCGTCGTTTAACTGTTGCTGCGTTTTCAATTGAGCTGCTTCAGCGACTGTTGCGGAGGCTGCAGTGTGCTTGTGGAGCCTCTGGGGACACTCTTTCGCCATGTGTTGAGCACTGTCGCAGATGTAGCACTTCCTGTTCCCTCTAGGAGGCTTCGTTTTGGCTGCTCCCGGTGTTAGGGCTCTGTTAGCTGACTGAGCCCTGGCACCTCCTATCTCCATCGGCTCTTCTCCCCCTCCCTGCGAGGGTGTGGAGTGCGCACGCGCTGCTTCTCTGGGAAAGAAGGGAGGTGCTCTGGCTGGTGCCCTTCCCCAACGCCCTTCTTCCCTGTTGCAAGGACGTTCTTCCAGATGCACCCCGATCTCCAGAGCCCTCTGGACTACCTGCTGGGTGCTCCTTGGTCTCTCCCCTCTTCCAATCTCCGCTTTTACATCTGCATTCAACCCCTCCCAAAAGAGGTCTCTGACTGGCGCAGAATCTTTTTCCCACCCCAGGGCATGAACCAGTCCGAAAAATCGAGTATGGTACTGCCGCACGCTGGCTTTGCCTTGTTTAAGTCCATGTATGTCCCTCCTGGCAATATCGACGTCTACCTTTGATAAAAAGCATGAGTCCATTGCTTTAATAAAAGCCTTCGCATCTTGGAGCGCTGGATCATTGTCCCTCCATAGATTCCGCAGCCACGTTTTGGCTTCCCCATGCAAATGGGACAAGATAAACCCCACTCTCTCTCTCTCATCTCTAAAGTCTTTGTCAAGGAGATCCAGCGCAAACAGCAGGTCTGCTCTGAAGTTGGGGTACTGCTGCAAACTCCCGTCGAAATGCGATACAAGGCTTCCTCCCCTTCTCCCCAAACCTATGCCTTCTGCCTTGGCTCCCGTTTGCCCCTCTTTGGAAAGCACGTCCAACCTGGCCTGGAGATCCCGGCAGGAGGTAACCATCTCCTCCTCTCTCTTCCTGGATGCAATTACCTCAGTGCTGAGTTGTGTCACCGCTTCTTGCAGGGCTTTTATCTTCTCTTCCGTCGTCATCTTGCCTGAGTTTTGTGAGCTCTGTAAGCACCCCTCCTCTGTCCTCGCTGCGCCGACTCACGTGGCGAGGTTCTTGGTGCCAAAACTTTAAAATTGGAGACAGAGCTTACTGTCAGGGCTGGCTCCGGGTCCCAGCTCACCAAGGACCAACGCTAGCCGATAGTACAGTATCAAAGTCTTTATTGAAGAATAGTCTCCATTTACAAGTCTCAGCGTCCCAGCCCTACGTCTGGACTTTAGACCGGCGAAGCTCTGTCTGGATCTCCACCCCCCGTGCACCAGTTCAAGACTCTAATCTTACTCCACCTCTTCCTTCTTTCTCTCTTCCTCTGGGTCTTACTACCCCCCGGGGTCTCATTCCTCCTGGACTCTTCCGACGCGGAGCTAGACCCCTCTGACTCCTCCCCCTCTCTTCGGCGGGCTTTAGGACCTGGCTCCTTACCCGGGCTGCCCACCTTGCCGCCCTCCTGTACATTTGAACTTGGCGCGCGCGCGCGTTTTACTTTCCGGATGACCGTTTCCTCGCTCCCTGACGAGGGTGTGGCCACTCCTGCCTCACGTTCTCCCTCTGCCTGCGCGCTCCCTGATCCCGATGCCTTAGACTCCTCCCCCCTACTGCACTCTGGGGGGGACGCTGGTCCGGATTTCCAGCTGCTACTCTCTGAGTCCCCTTCTTCCCGAGGTGTCCCCCTGGGCACTCCCCTTGCCCTGACCATGGGGGCCCCTTTCTGTGAATCCTCCGAGTCACTGGAGAGACTCAGAGATCTTGGACTACTGTCGCCGCTGACATTTCCTTCCGACTCCTCCCCCTCGCTCTCTGTTTCTTCCCTCTCCAGTGACTCTGCTCCTGAACCCCTGACAGTATGTAACCCGAGGTACCACTGTACTGCAATTCATTAATGATGCTGACATTAAATATGAACCTGCTGTTGACCACAATTTTCAAGAACTAAAACATTACTTGTTGCAGGGATACACTGCATTGTGAACTGCCGCAAAGATGATGATACTGATAGCAGACATTTTTTCTCCTCCAGTTGGGTCACCGTTGAAGTTGAAAGTTATTGCTAAAGAAATTAGCAATGTGAATAGGTCTACCAGAAAACTTCCTTACATTGCCTTAAGGCAGTTAGACCCTAATCTTGCTAATGAGTCTATTGTAACCCATTCCACCCTTTGTGGTTTGGCCAATGGGAACACAGTGTTAATTGGTCATTTTAGCAGATGTTTCATATTTTCACTTAACCTAAATAACTCAGGAATTATTTGAATAGCTTCTCCCTGAACAATCAGAAATGTAAAAATGTTGTACACCAGTTGACTGTGAAAGACAAATGACAGATCTCCCCCCATTAATGTCCAGCTCCATATTCTAACTATGTGGTGTTTCTTTGTCAAAAGCATTACGTGCCCAGTGAATTGAGGCATAGTGTTAACCTGTTAGAATCTCAAGCCTATATATTGTAACAGAGTTGGCTACATATTTTGCTATGAAGCTTTTAATAACTTTCTGGTCAGTGTTCTTAATATATTTGCTATTTTTTTAAAATAAAAACCAAATGTTAAACTACGCGAGTATCATAAATGTGTCTTTGGCGTTCATTAGTTCTGCTGTTAAAATGAAAAGGGAAGGACAAACTAATCATTCTTTGGTGTGAGTCCTTTTCCTCCCCTACATAACAATTAGCAGTGTCGGTGCTTCTTACTGTTTTACAAAGGAGCAAAATCTTTTCCTAAAGATATTTCTCATTAACAAGAACGACAGAACTATATATTCAAAACAACAGAGGGCCCAAAATTAATTACTGAGTGCATCCCAACTGCAGTCAAATAGAATTAATTACTTGTGTGAGCCTTGAGCACTTAACCAAGATTTTTGACAATACTGCATTTAGATTGCATCCCTGGATAGCAAAATCCCACATTGACTATGGCACTGCACAGGATTTCTGCATCATTCATGCGTGTCTTGGGGAGCTGTTCATTCAGTTGTTTAATGTGCACCCAACACTAGAAAAATCTGTCTAGCTCTGAAGAAGAAGAAGAGGAGTTTGGAATTGATATCCCGCTTTATCACTACCCAAAGGAGTCTCAAAGCGGCTAACATTCTCCTTTCCCTTCCTCTCCCACAACAAACACTCTGTGAGGTGAGTGGGGCTGAGAGACTTCAGAGAAGTGTGACTGGCCCAAGGTCACCCAGCAGCTGCATGTGGAGGAGCAGGGAATCGAACCTGGTTCACCAGATTACGAGTCCACCACTCTGAACCACTACACCACACTGGATCTGGAAGACTCCTTTGTGTTTCATACAGAGTTTATTTATGTGTAAAGTATTTCGATACTGCTATATAATAAAGAAGGCCTAATACAGGTAGCATCTAGAAGAGGAACCCTGAGACATGGGATTTTGTGTCGCTGGTGACACGCCATCAAAACTTAGTACTACATAACACTGATGAATATGACCAAAGTGAGTTTTTGTCTTTTTTACCCAGATTACTTTGAGCTCCAGTCTTGCTGAGTTTTTGAAATACAACTAGTAAGACTATCACAGACAAAAAAGTGGTTATCCACAGGGAAAATGTCAGCATACAAAAATCAGAATAATAAACAGCATTTCCTTAAAAGAAACCCTTTAAAAAGATCCACAGCATTCCCCAAGATTCCCATTAAAAAGCCTTCCCCTTTCCCAGATGCACAACTAAATGGATGCAAGCCAAGGTTTACATTTAGTATCAGTCAAAGAAGCATAAAGAAGTATTTGCATCTAGAAAAGGACTTCCTTGAACGATCCATATCTTTGCCAAGAGCATTCCAGGAACTGAAGCTAAATACCATGAAAGATATGTAGCTCCAGATCTTCTAATGTAAGAATTTGTCTGTTTTGCATTATTCACCCTCTACTGAGTAAGAGTTATGTTGGGTCTGATAGTACTGGATATGGAATGAAGCCAGCCAAATGTTGCATTTTATGTGCGCGAACAATTTCCTGCATTTTGCTAACAACAATTTTGTTACCCTAAGGGCAGTCAGGGCTGGTTCCTGTGGCATCGACACTGGTCGGGTGGAATGCTAGGAGTCCAAAGAGTAGGCGGAGCCCAAGCCAGTGATGGGCAGATCTAATTCTAGCCCCCCCCCATCTTCCTCTCTGCTGAGTTCTACAAGGTCAACACTGAGGCTAAGTAACAGTCATACGAGAAATATGTAAAATAACCAAGCAAGTATTAGAAATCACCCCAGAAATGGCCCTACTAAACATCTTCCAAGACAACAATGCCCACTTACACCACAAAGAACTCATAACCCACCTACTCTCAGCAGCCAGAAACATCATAACCAGACACTGGAGAGACCTGGCAGGAGTAAGCATGGACCAATGGTACCAAATAGTATGGGAAACAGCCTTACTAGAAAAATTAAGCAATAAACTAAAACTGACACAGGGACAAATAGAAGAAGACGCCTTCACCCCAGTATGGCTCCCCTTTATCACATATAAAGCCCAACAAGACAACGACAGAAATCCACCAACAGCATAGAAATCAGTACGGCTAACCTGATCCAAAACACCCACCCACCCCACTCACACATGAAAACAAAGACCACCACATTGTGGGAGGGGGACAGATTTTTGCCAAATCCCCTTTCCCAAGTCTCCAGAACAAGGACTTTTGTGTGGAGAAGGAATCAGCGAATTTGTCTTACAAATGAACAGCCACACCCTAGGCCAACCCCAACCTCTCTCACCACCAAAGGAACACAAGTGAACAGCAGAGAACCCACACAAGCAAAAACCCGATGTATTAGTTCATAGAATTAAATTGACAGTCTTATGAAAAGAATCCAGTTGTATCTGTAAGGCTAATGAAGAAGATTTTAAAGGCCATAAGCTTTTCTGGGGAATTATTTACCTATGTTATTGATGGCAAGAACAGAACTGGAGCATGCAAGTCAAAGTTGCTGTTTGTTTGTTTGTTTGTTTGTTTTATCTAAACATCTCAGGGTGGTTCACAACACAGTTATCTCTGCTAACTATACTATGAACTCACCTACACAAGCCCATTCTTAAAGCTGTAGTTTGATTCCATTAATCAGAAAAAGAATAATGCTACTCGTCTGTTACTTTGATCAGTATTTTACCTATTCTTTCATTTGCCTTTGCCTGAAGAAGGGTACAAGTTCACACTTCCAACATTTTGAAAATTTGCCGGTGTCTTACTCACTAAGCATATTTTATGTGCTCTGGGTCCTATATACTTACAAAGACTTTGGCCTTGGGCAAGCTTATTTCCACTATTTTTAACAGAATGCAATTTCAGGTATTAAATTGACACATTTCTAACCATTCAACATGACAATGGTACATATCTCTGTCTTGGATTTTCAGTTGCCCTTCTGCAAAAGGAAGAGCTCCTTGCATTTGTGGAAAGGTCTCTGATCCAGCAGTGGTTCCCACTGGGAGAAATTGTGGGAGGGGGAGAGATTTTTGCAAAATCCCCCTTCCCAAGTCTCCAGAACAAGGACTTTTGTGTGGAGAAGGAATCAGCGAGTTTGTCTTACAGATGCAACTGGATTCTGAATAAGAATTTTAATTTAATGAGCTGAACAAATAATATGAACCAGTACTTTGGGATCTTGCTTCTGCTAACGGGTGCATCCTGTGAGTGGAGTTTCATTCAAGGGATCTCAGGATCCATTTTGCAGACATTTATTTTAGAAGCCATTGTCCTTTTCTGAAACTAAAGCTGATCCATTTAGCTCTGCACTTTGCTACTGATCCAAACCATAATTATGTCCACCAGCCACAAAGGCTGCTGTCTATTTTTCCTTTAGTTAATCAACTTAAGATAAGAATTCTTCCATCCCTAACAGTCTAACACTTTATAATTAATACTGTGCTTTAATCAATTGTGTCTTTGCCTAAAGTTCTACAGGTTACCTGTTAAATGTGTGCCCTTTAATCAGTTTTAAATGAGTTGCTTTTTAAATTTCATTGCATAGTCTATTAATTCTTCTAATACAAGAAATGATGATAGAGGCAACTGATTTACATAACATTAATTATGCTGCGTCTTTGACAGAACCTTCCTAATTAATTCCCCCCTTAAAAGTTATAATCTTTAGACTCTCTCTCCAATAGATAGCCTTTCTAAATTTCTATTCATTTTCTTACATGCAGCAAAGTAAAGCATGGGAATATAGGCTGTAAAATCTTAAAATGTGCCTTTTAGAATGAATTCACTGATGTCCACCTCAAAGTCACTGAACACATGGAGGAAAAGTAGAAGCTCCCACTGAGTCTACTTGATGGTTCCACCCACACTGACCTGTATGAATTCAGTAGAAGGTCAAAATGGGGAGCCTACATGTCAACTGAGTGGTTCAAAATTGGAAAAGGAGTACGATAAGGCTGTATATTGCCTCACTGCTTATTTAACTTATATGCAGAATTCATCATGTGAAAAGCTGGACTGGATGAATCCCAAGCCAGAATTAAGATCGCCGGAAGAAATATCAACAGCCTCAGATATGCAGATGACACAATTTTGATGGCAGAAACTGAGGAGGAATTAAAGAACCTCTTAATGAGGGTGAAAGAGGAAAGCGCAAAATATGGTCTGAAGCTCAACATCAAAAAATCTAAAATCATGGCCATTGGTCCCATCACCTCTTGGCAAATAGGAGAAGAAATGGAGGCAGTGCGAGATTTTACTTTCTTGGGTTCCATGATCACTGCAGATGGTGACAACAGTCACGAAATTAAAAGACCCCTGCTTCTTGAGAGAAAAGCAATGACAAACCTAGACAGCATCATAAAAAGCAGAGACATTACCTTGCCAATAAAGGTCTGTATAATTAAAGCTATGGTTTTCCCAGTAGTGATGTATGGAAGTGAGAGCTGGACCGTAAAGAAGGCTGATTGCCGGAGAATTGATACTTTTGAATTATGGCGCTGGAGGAGACTCTTGAGAGTCCCATGGACTGCAAGAAGATCAAACACATCCATTCTTAAGGAAATCAGCCCTGAGTGCTCACTGGAAGGACAGATCCTGAAGCTGAGGCTCCAATACTTTGGCCACCTCATGAGAAGAGAAGACTCCCTGGAAAAGACCCTGATGTTGGGAAAGATGGAGGGCACAAGAAGAAGGGACGACAGAGGATGAGATGGTTGGACAGTGTTCTCGAAGCTACAAACATGAGTCTGCCCAAACTGCGGGAGACAGTGGAAGACAGGAGTGCCTGGTGTGCTCTGGTCCATGGGGTCGCGAAGAGTCGGGCATGACTAAACAACTAAACAGCAAAAACAACAACACACACGTGCACCTGTAAATGCATAGGCTCCTCCTCCTCCACATGACAACATGGAGGAGCATGTATGCATTCAGCTATAGATTTGTAGGCTCAGACTTTGTACTGGGCATGTGGTGAGTACAACAGTGTGGTCTGTAAGCGCAATGGGCACAGCCACACTTCCCCTACCAATGCATCCAGTGAATGTCTGGAGGCTGGAGGGCTCTCTAACAGAATAAGGCTAATTCCCTCGATTCTTACACTTCATTCTCCTTTCCCTTTTCCCCCCCTGTTGCCCTTCTCTGCCAATACAATAACATTTTGCATTGTTTTTAGCCATCTTCTGCACGGTGAGCAGATGGTACGTTTGCACAGTATTTGAAAACATGGATATCACTTTTCTGAATTACAGTTGGGTCAAAAATCTGTTACTCAAAGGCAAGGAATTTCAAGCATGCTTCAGAAATAATAATGTTCATAATGTATTTGGGGGCTTCTTCGGGTAGATTATATTGCCCATGTCACAAGCTTTTTAAAGGATTTCAATCACCAGTGTGGAGTGCTTTTTGGATATAGGTTGACCCTGCTAGTCGGATATAATGAAACAATACCTGTTCCTGCTGAGTCTTCATTATCATTTTAATAGAGAGATCACACTGATATGCTGTGAGAGAATTATATCCTTACCAATCATGTAGCTTCTCCATCAGAATACGAAAGGGTCTTAGATACGGAGCTCCAGTGATGAATGCGTAGATGCTGATATGAAATTGGGGGGGGGGGGGTGAGGTAAAGAAGCATATTGTTCCAAAGGAGATTATCATGGATCAAAAGGTACAAATGAAACTGCTCACATTCAGCCTCTGTTGAAAGGAAGGGACTTTGTCTGGAAGCAGAGCCTGGTGAATTGCTAAAGAAGGACACATTTCCTAGTTTCAGAAAATAAAGATCTGCAAGTTGAGTGTTAATTTGAAGTAGTCAATGGACAGTAATGTAGATTCAAATTAGTATAACTAAAGGAGAGACTATAAATTGGGATGGGGAATGTGTGGCCCTCCTTGTGATGTTGGACTATAACTTTAAAAAAAAAACAACACATAATTTTTATTAACAAACCAATCAAGTCACATTAGTTCCAAATTACAAAACTGAATTTTAAATTTTTGTTGGGGGTACGAGCTCAGAAAGGGATCCAATCATCTCTATTGCTGCTGCCTTGATGTTCACAGTTCTGTCCAAATAATGTTCACAGTTCTGTCCATTCCTCTCTTTGTTGTTTTCCTCATCTCTTCTTGTTGTTATCGTATATTTTTCCTTTCATTGTCACCTCTGATAGTCTCCACAAGCGAGTTGAAAACAAGCATTATTATAGTCCTGTGTGGATTTTTCCATTCATCCAGGAGTCATATTCAGACAGCAGACGCATTTCACCACTTCCATAGAAAACAATCTTAACGTCTGCTCATTAATCTTCGCAGGCCTGTCACTCCCTTCTCGATCTTCTCAGGGGGTTCTGCCAGATCAAACACAGAGTCCAATATAATAACAAAGCCATGGCTTCCTCCCCCTCTTGATCGTCAATCCTGCAACAAAGCCTGCCTGTCATGGCGAATCTCTTTTTATAACTGCGTCATTCCAAAAGCCTTTGATTCCTTTCCAGATCTCCACAAGCCAAACCCTTGGTTAGTAATTCATTTCCACACAGTTTCTTAATCATCCCGCTTATAATCAATTATTGCAACGGTTCTTCTTGGGGGGGATTGTTAGGTAACCACATAGAGAAAAAAAGAAAAGCCCCCCCCCTTTCCGTCCCGTTCCGACATACCGACTTCTTCTTGATATATTTTCCTGTTGAATCCAGCCCGTCGCGCAACTTCACGGAGGCCACTTCAATTAGCAGTCTAAACTCCCGTTTAAACTCGAAGCATGTGCATTTGCTGCTCTCTAATTGTTTATTTTAAGCTCCTGCAACCAGGTTGTGTGATCAGAGACGGCGTCGGGAGAGCCAGAAACCCACACGAGTGCTGTGCGCCTAGTGCCGTCACCCCCTTCTTCTTTCGAACTCGGGGGTGATTTATCGGCAACCGCAGGCGAAGGCAGTGTTTCCCCCATTCCCTGGGGAAACAAGGGAGGCTACATATTCCCATATTAGCCTCTTAATTACCTCGTGTGAGCCAGAGAGATGGTATTGTCGGCCATCTTCCAATGCGCCCCTAGCGCCCCCCCCCCCCCGTTGGACTATAACTTTTATCACCCCTGACCTTTAGCCATGCTGGTTGAGACTGGTGGAGTCCAACAACACATTCCCCATTCCAGCTATATGCCGACATTACTACATTGTAAATTCACATTGGTTGGAGAAAAGAAAATGCATTTAAGTTATAGGTTAGTTATGTAACCCAGTCAGGAAAATGAAACCCACTGGGCCCATCACCCCCTGGCAAATAGAAGGGGAAGAAATGGACGCAGTGAGAGATTTTACTTTCTTGGGCTCCGTGATCACGGCAGATGGTGACAGCAGTCACGAAATTAAAAGACGCTTGGGATGACAAACCTAGACAGCATCTTAAAAAGCAGAGACATCACCTTGCCAACAAAGGTCCGTATAGTTAAAGCTATGGTTTTCCCAGTAGTGATGTATGGAAGTGAGAGCTGGACCATAAAGAAGGCTGATGGCCGAAGAATTGATGCTTTTGAATTATGGTGCTGGAGGAGACTCTTGAGAGTCCCATGGACTGCAAGAAGATCAAACCTATCCATTCTGAAGGAAATGGCCCTGAGTGCTTACTGGAAGGACAGATCCTGAAGCTGAGGCTCCGATACTTTGGCCACCTCATGAGAAGAGAAGACTCCCTGGAAAAATCCCTGATGCTGGGAAAGACTGAGGGCACAAGGGGAACAACAACAAGCCCTTTGAAGGAATTTGCAAGCATGTTTAATTGACACACAAAGGGGTGAGCACGCTAGCTCTGAAAAATTAGGGTTCTAAAATGCATAGGGAGTTCTTCCTAAGTATAGAAGGCTCCTCACTTTAAGAGGTTGTCTTCCACAGGTTGGAAGGTAACCCAACCAACAATAGAGTGTGGTCTGGTCCCTGCAGCCACACCCTGGCTTGTTAAGTAAATGTATTTTCATATTCCTGTGTAAGTCTTCTACACTAGGTCTTCTACACCTTTAGCCTCTCAGATGTTGCTGAACTACAAGTCCCATCACCCTTGACCATTGGTCATGCTTGCTTGGGCTGATAGGGCTTGGCAACATCTGGAGGCCTGCACATTGCCCACTCCTGTTCTACACCATATTTCCACCTTCCTGTCTTAATTGTGCCAAATGCCAGCATAACAGCTACCCTCTTTTGTCCTGGAAATTCTACATGAGTTCTCTAAGGGCACTGCAAAACTTGCTAAAAATAACAGGCTGCTGAGCCACAATGAATCTGTTTCTTGTTACACATTTTCAATGAACGGTTTGGGTTTATATGTAAAAAGAGGTGGGCAATCTATAGCAGGAGTGGGGGATTTGTGGTTCTCAGGATGTTGCTGAGCTCCAAATCCTTTCAACCCTGACTGTTGACCATGCTGCTGGGAGTTGAAGTCCAACAACATCGGAGGGAGGGGCACAGGTTCCCCACTCTTGGTCTACAAGATCCAGTAAAAGCTGAGGAAACATTGTAAGCAGAGGAAGAAAAGATGCCCAGTCACTGGGGCTCCTTCATACCACTCATTACTTCTACAGTGGTACCTCGGGTTACAGACGCTTCAGGTTACAGACACTTCAGGTTACAGACTCCACTAACCCAGAAATAGTACCTCAGGTTAAGAACTTTGCTTCCAGATGAGAACAGAAATTGTGCTCCTGCAGCGCGGCGGCAGCAGGAGGCCCCATTAGCTAAAGTGGTGCCTCAGGTTAAGAATAGTTTCAGGTTAAGAACAGACCTCCGGAATGAATTAAGTTCTTAAACAGAGGTACCACTGTATTTTTGCCAGTGTGTTGGACCACAACTGAGCTCTTGTACAATGTACAGCATCCAAGACTGTTTTATCCTTCCCTTTATCCTGTGCTAAGATCATGTTAATGAGATACAGAATTATTCAGCCTCAGCATTTCCAATCCTAACAACTCAGGACACACACCAGGAAATCAGCTGGGTAGTTCAAATAAATGAATAATTATTCCCTCACTGAATGCATAAAAAGCAGAAAACCTTTTACTCCAGATCCAGGTTTATTGGCATCCTTTTGCTTTATTTCCCCCTGTGTGCAAAACCCATCTGTTGCTGAATAACCTTTTCTCCCTTCACCAAGATAAAGATCAAGTTCCTTCCTTGAGAACAAAATTTTCACAAGGTTTATTCATTTTCTTGCAAGTCCCTTATTAATCAGCAAACCAGAAGATAACTTTGTGTGATCATCATCACACTGTTGATACTTGAAATTGTGTCAATATGCTAAGTGCTAAGCTAAATTCTAAGGCAATATGTGAGATCATCATCCTGTTTGTCCAATATGGGGGTTTGGGTCTCTAGAACTAAACCCGTGATATTTTAAAGCAGAAAATACAAAGCGAAACATTGATCAGATAGTGAGTGAAAAACCCCTTGACTTCCCCCAACCCACCAGCATACTGCACATCACAGAAATAGGTCTGTACACTTCTGAACTGGTCTAGAAGTCACATTGTCCAGGAGAAATCAAATTTTGTGGAGACTTGCCCATGTCCTTGTTGTATCGTCACTGCACGAGTTTTTAGTACTTCCATCTATCAGAGAAGCCTTGTCTGCTGCAATAAATCAGGTACTGCTCCAGGAGATTCAGTTGCCTCCACCACCAGCCTGTGAGGAAGAACACAACACTTTGACCTCAAGACACAGTTAAGTTGCCCTACATTTTATGAAAGGCAAAGGGAATTGAGAGGTTGGTTTATTCAGCTGTGCCATCATGTTTAATGCAATATGTAATTCCAGCCAATAAAACTCTTACCCTTAAATAAGCCATAACAATTTCCCAGTGGATACCAGTGTATAAAATATAATGAAGCACTTTGAACAGATCAGTTCAGTTCACTTTAAAACTATCCATGCTGTTGGTGACTGAGTAGAGTGAAGCTGGTATAGGTTGCTGAAGTTTTTCATTAATTCACTTTTGGCTTTTCATGCATTGTAGTGTTTACAGACGCTGCTGTTATTCTAAATTCTCCATTTAATATATTGCATTCTTTTAATTTTGAACAACGGAAAAAACATAAGAATCTTCTGCTGCATTCTACCACCACTGCTTTTGTGACACCACTGGGATTATAGGCTTTGTGACCTCAAGTACACTCAAAAGGTGATCATTTTGCATTTTTTTGCCTGTACACGTCTTAAAGCATTCCACGTAAAATTCCCAAACCTAGTGCTGTGCTTATGCCAGGAGCAAAATGAACAGCAGATTTTGTGCCAGAGAATAATGTACAATAAGCTGTGCACAAGAGTTTGCAAGATGGATATACAAAACTGGAGCTGTGAAAATGCCTTGGTAAAATAATGCTGAAGGACCTCTCTCTGAATTGTGGCCAGAACTGATTATACATGTAACTACGGCACTCATAATCCATAAAACAATATTAACAACATTAACTAACTAGGTTGCCCATCACTGGTGTGAATGCTTGAGGGAATAAGAAACTAAAATCTTGGAGATCAGTATGGGCGACTCAAATAGAGAATATAACAGCCATATGACACAGTATATACCAGATCGTCCTATCCACATGGTTGACAATGAGGTGAGATGCTGCTCTAATGACCTTTACATAAATGAGTGGATGTTTCACTGAATTGCTGACTGGTAGAAAGAATAGCTTCCATTAAGCAGCAGGGATTATTTCTTGCTGTTTTAGGCTGAAAAGAGTTTGTGTAATTAGAACTGTAATTAAATGTGCCAACCCTAATTACCTGCAACCTTTCTTCTGTTTTGAGGGCACCGGGGGAGGGCGATCACTTGTGACACTTTTATCTACCCCTTTAATTACAATTAAAAAGGTTCAGACAGAATATCAGGCCTAGATTTTAAAAACAGTCTCAAACTACAAACCATTGCATAAGTATTTTGGTGCTGGGAGGATACATCTATGTCAACTGACTTGGTAAAATGTTATCTTTGTCCTACAGCTGGAATCACCAGTGTGGCACAAGCACATAGCACACTGCCTTCAGATTCCCTGCTTGATGCCTATCAAGGCACCCTGTCCCTTCCATGGATTGCGAAGAGGTTGCAAGTTCTTTTTATCCTCGCATGAAAGGCAGTACAGAAAACAAACAAAGGCTCAATATCTTTAATTTACTCCGTGAGCCAGAGTCAGAGAACCGTAAGATTAGCTGGTGCCAAAAACCTAGCTATTTGAACTATTATTCCAGCCCTTTTTCCCATCTAAAAATTGGTCATAATAATGATATCCAGAATTCAATACTTTTAGGAAAGTAAGTTTACAATCAGACTTCTTTGTATTCCTTAAAAATATGTACCTGAAAAGAAAAAATCTTAGCAATT
Organism: Podarcis tiliguerta; assembly: GCF_965153285.1. Lineage (NCBI taxonomy): Eukaryota > Metazoa > Chordata > Lepidosauria > Squamata > Lacertidae > Podarcis > Podarcis tiliguerta. The sequence continues at coordinate 62,420,460 of NC_139536.1, read as the reverse complement.
TTCTTATATCTTCTCTCTCTCTCTTCCTCCTCTGAAAAGTGTGGGGGAAAGAAAGAAATGTAATTTCATGGTATTCCTCAGGCTAGATAACTTTCTAATATGTTCTAGCTTAAAATATTATTGATTCATCTATAGTTGTGCTGTGTGAATTCCTTGGCTCTCTATTATGACACCGTAACTGTCAATCCAGGGTATACTGCACCATTAAAGTTTAAGTCCTCATTAGAACATCCTAGTGTAGACATTTCACAAAGCTGTTAACACCAATGCACACTAAAGATGAGTGCACTAAAGTCTGACTTCTTCTATCCACAGACATAGAGGAAACACACACGGCCATTGCCTTCAGTTGCCCAAAAGCCCCTGATCTTCCCTGCTCTTTAAATAACTCCTTCCATTCTCTCTTGCTTGGATGTCCCCCCTCAAAACATCTACATGGGATCACTTCCCTCTTCAAGTATTCAACTTCACACAGCGAAGGGAAGACCACCCTCTTGGCTGTGGTCTCAGTGCCTTCCACATGTAGGGATGAGAACCTCTGCAGTGGGAAGCTTTCCTTACTTGTGTGCGCTCCCAACATGATTCAGAAGCTTAGAAGATCGGGGTTCTAAATTGCACAGGGAGCCTACATGAGCTTTTGTTTTTAAATGTAAGTCACTTGGAGACCTCCTTAGGAAGGGACTAATCAAATAAACAAACAAACGACAAGAAGAAGATACTATAAGAGTACGACAAGGGTCCCCATTGCACTAGACGCCTTCCCAACATATGCAAGACAATGAAATTTGTGTGATGGAGGAGACAGGGACAATGAGTTCATCAGTTCAACAGTAGAACAGATTGCTTTGGTGGACTCTTCTTCATTGAGGGCTTTTAAGCAGAGCTTGGATGGTTATCTGCCATGGATGCTTTAGCTGAGATTCCCTCATTGCAGGGGATTGGACTAGATGGCTCTTGGGGTCCCTTCCAACTCAACAATTTAATGATTCTATGATCCCTGCTCTTCTCCCCTCCCTTACACAATGGTCATTGATGGGGGGAAGGAAGGAAAGGTTGGGTGTAATCAGATGGTGGCTTAGTCCACCCTCCCTCCCTTTTTTGTATTTTCCAGGTGTTTGTTTGTTTGTTTTTGCTAGTTTTCTGGTTTGGGGTCTCGCAGAGAAAAACTATTTGGATTTTTCACCATGCCAATTCAGAACTTATTTTCTGGATAAATCTCACTGCAGCTCCTTCTCTTACCACCTTACCTGTAATTCTTGCAGTGGGTGTGATCTGCTGGCACTTCCACACTACCCAGACTTCCACACCGCTGGACTTCCATGCTACCCAGATTTCTCCTCAGTTTCTATTCTGATTCTGAGATTGCCCTCCCCCTTTCATAAAAACTTGCGTTACCTTGGAGATTGGGGAGAAGGGAGGGGTGGGGGGAAAGTGATCCAAAAGTGAGAGAAAGGCCAGTGGGTGAAATATATCTGAGAGGCACACATTGGAAAGAATATTGGGTTATTCCAAGGCCACTGAGACATACAAAGCCATGTCTGCTTAAAGGCCATGCAGGCAACCTTCCTTCTCACTCAAGGCTGTGATCCTAACATCACTTGCCTGAGAGTAAGTTCCATTGAATTCAACAAATCTTTCTAACTCTTTCTGAGTAGACATCATTAGGATTTCACTACAAGTACCTTTCATTCAACTGCAGAACGCTGTGTGCCTCTGCAGGATGGCCTGGGGGGGTGAGGGGGGAGGTGTGGCCAAGAAGGGGAGGAGAAAACAGATACAAAACCCTTAAGCCATGCCAGTTGGTGTGATTGTCTTGAAACATGATTTCTATTCAATACCGCAATGGAAAATCACAAAGGTGTGAATACAGCATTGAAACCCGCTAACAGTAAAACCTGGAAACCTCACGTGAAAAAGCTCTTGCCTGATTATAACCCTTGTTTCATTCTTCAAACTCCTCCAGAGGCAGACCACACTCAGGTTCTGAAAAGGTTCAAAATGGGAACTATGGAAATTTCCTCCTATATTGTACAGATTTGTGTGCACCTCCAGGGAACAGAAGCTGATTCAACTTCCATCATTATGTGCGGCTCCTCTTCATTATTGATGAGAAAGGGCATACCTCTTAAATGAGTCCTGAAAAATCTCTGCCAATCTTCTTGAATACTGGCTATATATAATTCGTGGTTATGTGATTAGGGAGTAACCCAAATTTCTCCTCCTTAGCATGTGACATTTTTGTACAACACTCTGATAATGAGTTTTCCCCCTTTTGAATTTTTTACTTTGATTTATGCCATGCTCAGTGTGACAAAGAATGGTAATTAAGGCTGACTTGATCACATCTGCGCGAGTCGCACACATGCACACAGAGCACTTACATTTAACACTGCTCCAATCCCATTGTGAGAGTGATGTTGGAGCTACATTGATGCAAACATTTGCCATTCTTTGATTCGTGCAATCACAGCTTAACTGAACCAAGACCAAAAAGTTCATTTGATATTTCTGAACATGGCATATGGAACTAAATTAAACATTTTGAAAGGCTTAATTCACAATACACGTCTTGACTCACGTATTGCACTCAGGAAATTAAAACTGTTTTTAAAGGAACACAAAAAACCAAGGCTTTGTCCCGCTGTGCCTGCATTGTAATGCTGTTTGAAAATCTTGTTAATCTGCATGATTGCAAATTGCATATTAAGGTAACAAAAGCCCAGACCTCCACTTTGAGTAGCAACAGCACAGAGAACCTTTAAATTAAGTTCCAAACTACTGCACTGTTATATTTTTTTAAATTATTCTTAAGCTGGTACTTTTATTTCAAATAAAAATAAGCTGTGTGACCAGTCTGCTGATCCAAAATGTTTCCCTGATTGTGACGTTAGTTTCCTGCTGAAAATCTCCCCTCTGTCTATTTGCCCCCAGAGGTGGTGTTTATTGAGAAAAGCAGATTCAGAAGAAAATAACAAATATGGGCCAGCACTATACAACCATTTGAGGGGAGTCCATTTATGTACAACAGCAAATCAGCAAGAGCAAAATAGGGGCTGTCATCACGAGTGATCTGTCAATGGGAAGATCTGTGTTTGCATTAAGTGAAGACAAGTATATATAGGGGAGTTACTAGAGAACCATTCCTTCCTAGAACTCTGTTGCCATTTACTGACATGCAGATAGGATGACAAGCAATTAGCTTAACTATGAGCACTGGCCCCAGGCAAACTTAGATGAGCTAATGGACAGGATTGGGTTGGCTATAATGAACATCACATCACAGAATGAAATGAAGCTAGAAGCTTTTGGCCAAGCTGTGTGGTTATTCAAGTAAATCCTGTCTCTTCTCCCCACCCTCCATTCCTGGACACTACTTTCTGGCCCGGAGGGCTGGCATATCACTATGCACTAGATGCAAGACAGATCTGCCTCCGACTTTAGATGCTGGAAAGTTTCTTCAGAGGCTCCTCTCTCATAGCCTTACCTCAGTTCTTTGCCTTGTCTTTTCCTTCCTTCTCTTTCACTTATCCTTCCATCAGGTTCTTTCTCAATCCCTTACACCCCTTCCTATCACCTTGTCTCTGAGGTTTGTTTGTCATTACCTCTTAGGATCTCTGCTCAGTCCTCAGTCTGTTTTGCAAAGCTATTCCTGCCTGGGGTTTGAAGCCCAGCCAAACTGATAATCTTGCTTTCCTTTGCAGAAGAACTTTTAGACCACCCAATCAGTGCCAGAGGCTTCACTGGCTGAAGTGGAAGAAAATATGGAAGAAACACTGAGAACCTAGGCTGTGATTGATACCTGGCATCTGTATTTGATGGTCTGTAGCAAAGAATAGGACATATCGTTTACTATTCTTATCAATGATAGACTCAGCCTGACAGCTGCAAATATAGGCTCCTGCTAAAGAAATAACATTTTTAATCAGCTGGATTACTTTCTGAAAGGTTCGAAACTTTGAAGACCAGATAAAATACAGAATACAAACATACTATTACCATGGTTACATAGATCACTTTGGAGATGATTAATACCAGTATGACTTACGTTGTATGTGTGGTTGTGGAGAGGGGTATGTGTGTGTGAATAATTTTGATTTTATCATGAGTCAGTGCAATATAACTTAACATATTGATGCAAGTAATATTAGAATAGATTCCAGGAGAAGGGTACACTCTCTGGTTTTATATTAGTTTTCATGAGTGGAAAAAATGCAGTTGGCTACAAATGTGCCATAATCCAAATCATGTAAACAAATGCAGAGGAGAGTCTTTTTAACAAAACACAAGAGAGAATAAAATTTGGGTACATAATCATTTCTGAAGTGTACCAAAAAGTTCATTCAGAAAATTAAACAATAACTTTATTCTGTATTTTAATCAAGAACAGAAGAGCAACAAGAAAAGAAACTCCTGACTCTACGAGTAAGTCCATTGCTACCTAGTGACTTAAGCATGGTTGAGGGACCTTCTTTAGTCTTAGGGCAAGTAATTAAGTATTATTATTATTATTATTATTATTATTATTATTGGCATTCTTAGCACAAAACAGATTATAACTGATCCAGCAGAATGCACCTTGGATTGACAGATAGTATGGCACAGGGATGACATGGGAATGGTGTCATGTGTATAGCAACCCTGAAAGGCACACCGAATATGCAGTAACATGCAGTGTGTACACACCCTAAGTCTGAAAAATATTCTTGCACAAGACCTCAGTATTAATTTGAAAAACAAAACAAAACAAATGGAAATATATATTCCGCACCCACCCACCAAAAAAGCACAAGACTCCATTTTGCCTATTTTGAGACATAGTAATTCAGGCAGGGGTGGAGGAAGGGGGTGCGGTGGGGGCGTGCGCCCAGGGTGTCACCACTGAAGGGGGTGACAAAATGCTGGGTGGCACTCACCACGGGGCCTGCAGCGCACCTGAGCAAGGCGTCTCTCCTGGGAGTGACACGGTGGCTCTGTGCTGCACCAAATGGCCCGCCCGCCCACCGCCTCCCCCTCAGCTGTAGGAGGCAGGCAGACTCCTTGGAGGCCCCACAGAGCATCCAGCCCTGGTTGGCCCTGCCTCCGCGGGTGGCTGGCCCCGCCACTGGTCGCAGGGCATGCGCGCCCCCGAGGCGCCCAGTCGGCTTGCTCCACCACTGAACTCAGGCAGGTAGCATTTGCCCATACATTAATGTAATGGAAGCCTCTGTGCATGTGCACAGGTGCAAAAATATCTGCACACATCTTCAGAACAAGAGAAGGCAGTGGAGGTAGAGGGAGTGCTCAAAGTGGTTCACAACACAGCAGTTGTTGTAAAATTCTATGTGTGGTTTATTTTATCTTTAAAAGTCCATTTAAAAAACAACAACACTATTCTGGGAAATATAGCCTGCATTTTCAAAGCATAGATATGTTGCAGACTGCTATTGACTAGCCTCTCCACAACTCACAGTTCCTATATGGAGCTGCTTGGCACTCCTGTTGATATGTAAGTCTGCACCGAAATCTGTTTATTGTATTTCTTTTGCTGCATAGTACAAACTAAATTATTTTTCAGTTGTTTCTGCTGTTTCTTTGAAGTCCTTAAATTACACCAAACCTAATTTATAAGTATGAAATGTTTTAGGTTTCCTGCTCATTAATATTGATAGATGCAGCTGCCTTTGATATTTTGACAGAGAATAAAAAACACAGCACAACACCGTGGCAGTGAGAGTCTAATGAGATCTCTGAAATGTGATATAGTCAATGGTGTTGCACATTCAACAAAACAAATGATACTTACCCACTGAGTGTTTTATACAAAAATGTAGGAAATCGTATACAGCGTATACATTATTTCTATGAGGAAAGCTGATCACCAGCCTTTTGCTGTTTTATGAAAATGTAAGCTAATAATCATTATGTTGGCATCTCCTTCTGCACCCAGTTGAGTTCTGTGGTTACATTTTTCTGATCTAGGATTTATTTCCTAAGCTAGTAACATTTAATTTAGTGAAAGAAAAGAAGCATGATTGTTGTAACAACAATGAAACAAAGGGTGTCGTCAGGCTGCTTAGCATGCAACACTTTATTATCAAATCAATGGACACAGCGTATTTGTTTTTTCTATGCAGCCCTAACTAGATCTATTGCACACTTTTTGTCCCTGGAAAGAGCTTCTTGAGAAACTGGTTTCATTCCAAAAATAAAAGCTCATTGAGATTGATTCTCCATTACCCTGCAGTATGTCTGTTTGAAAACGAATGTAGGTGGTCCTGGCAATGGGGGGTGTTTTTATACCTGCCCAATGATGTTGTGGCTGTACATATACCAAGACTGCAACCACCACTTCCTTCTTCATTGACCTGGGACACGTTCAGGGAAGAAAAAGTGTGGATAACCTGATGAAGGGGAGGGTTTACAAATGTGCATCAAATAACTACAGTGGTACCCCAGGTTACAGATGCTTCAGGTTACAGACTCCGCTAACCCAGAAATAGTACCTCAGGTTAAGAACTTTGCTTCAGGATGAGAACAGAAATCACGCAGCGGTGGCGCGGCAGCAGCAGGAGGCCCCATTAGCTAAAGTGGTACTTCAGGTTAAGAACAGTTTCAGGCTAAGAACGGACCTCCAGAACGAATTAAGTTCTTAACCCAAGGTACCACTGTACACCCACTCTTGTGGATGGCAGGATCTAGAATTAATTTGGATTGAAAGTAGCATGTTGAGGATGAATAATACTGGATTAAGAAAAAGTACATTTTTTTGCCGCTATCTTCAGTGAATAACCTTGATTGGGGAAAGGGCTTTGGTCAGTTCCAGATAACCTGCAATTTGTGGGATGTTAGAAGCGGTTTGCTATTTGTTGAGCATTCGTTTCTGTTTGTTTGCAAAGAAGTTAGATGATGCATTTAGCAAGTGTTAACCCATACTTTCCAAACTCTTTCCTTATTACAGAAAGTCTGATCTTTTGAAGAAGTAAAGGTAATGGGACCCTGAACATTAAGTCCAGTCACGGACGACTCTGGGGTTGCAGCGCTCATCTCGCTATATAGGCCAAGGGAGCCGGCGTTTGTCCGCAGACAGCTTCCGGGTCATGTGGGCAGCATGACTAAGCCGCTTCTGGTGAACCACAGCAGCGCATGGAAATGCCATTTACCTTCCTGCCAGAGCAGTACCTATTTATCTACTTTCACTTTGACGTGCTTTCGAACTGCTAGGTTGGCAGGAGCAGGGACTGAGCAACAGGAGCTCACCCCGTCATGGGGATTCGAACCACCGACCTTCTGATCAGCAAGCCCTCCAAATCAACTTTAATTGGCAAGGTGGATTTGCTGCTTTGTGATGGAATCCTACTCCAAAATATGGATAGCTTGGTTGTGCCTTTAGCCAGCACATTACATCAGCTCATGAAAAAGCTATGGCCCTGCCCTCTGCTTGTATATTACAGTTTCAGCTACTATCAGCAACAACAGCAACAACAAACTTTGTGATCTACCGGACACATTTTTAAAATAAAACAATAGTAATCAGAAGTTATTAAAATTCAGTTGATCTGAATGGTTGATGGACTGGCTTCTTCAGCGAATGAGTGGCGGGAGTTTATTCCCGGCTGAGCCAAGGTGTGGACTTTACACCAGTGTAGCCCCTGCTGAGCCCAAGACCTGCCTATTCCAAACTCACTCATACCAACAGATCTTGGCTTTAGATCGCAAGGCTCTTAGCAAGGGTCATCTTTAGGTCAATTTTGCATCCCTTGCCTTTGTTTCCTGCACATAATTCCTCCTACAATTCTAGGTTACTGCTAACAAGCACACACAGCAGCTGTGGAAGACGCTCCAGTCTCTGTTTTTCATTAACATCATACCCAAGAGAAGTAGCCAGCTTCTTCACAAAGGACCTGAGAACCACCATGGGTTTAATGACGGCTAACAAAGCCTGACAGTTGTTAGTAGATCTGAAATGTGGGGTTGGTCCCTGTGGGAAACAAGTTGTAGCTTGACAAGATAGACTTTTGGTCTAATCTAGTGAGGTGTTACCCCTCTCCATATGTTTTCACTAGTACTAATTCACAAAGCACCAGGAGTGTGTTAGTTTCTGATTTGCACCCCCAACTCTCCCATGCAGCATGGAGTCTCAGGAGAAAGTACTGAGAAATGGTGTTATTTCTGTGATACCTCTTGTTTCCACATGTACAGCAAAGCTAAGCAAGTGTGTGTGTAGGTGTGTGCACACACAAATGCAAATTCTGAAGGTCAGTTCCAAAAATCCCACATGCTTCTCTTCTTCTAACCTATTGTAACAGTTTGTTTCAACTCCCATACAGAGAGGTCATATGTGACACAAATTCAAGTTGATTGTTGCCTTTACTGAATTTTCATACCCTATAGTAAAGGTAAAGGTACCCCTGCCCGTACGGGCCAGTCATGTCCGACTCTAGGGTTGTGCGCCCATCTCACTTAAGAGGCCAGGGGCCAGCGCTATCCGGAAACACTTCCGGGTCACATGGCCAGCGTGACGAAGCTGCTCTGGCGAGCCGGCACCAGCGCAGCACACAGAAACACCCTTTACCTTCCCGCTATAAATTGGTACCTATTTATCTACTTGCACTTAGGGGTGCTTCTGAACTGCTAGGTGGGCAGGAGCTGGGACCAAAAGACAGGAGCTCACCCCGCCGTGGGGATTCGAACCGCCGACCATACGATCGGCAAGTCCTAGGCACTGAGGTTTTACCCACAGCGCCACCCGCGTCCCTTCATACCCTATACTTGGTTGCTAATTTTGGCTCCACAGCCTGTTCTGCAAGAGAATGTTCCTGCACTCACTGAAGGCCTCTGGTTTGGCTATCAAATTTGAAAGCTGTTATAGATGGAAAGTATAATATCATGCATAGTACTGCTGGGCTGTGGAATAGAGGGGAAATTAATTCCCCAGGGTGATGTGAACATTACAGAATGACAAACTATAAATAAGACCACAACAAATAGCAACGAGTGGCCGATTCATTCTAATGCCTTAATGCAAAATCACCGGGGCCAGTGTAAAGACTAGTATGAATTATAAATCTGGTTTTAAATGCCAAAGGGAGCCTGAATGAATCTCTGCCAGGTAAGAGTTCTGCATAATTCCAAAACCTCCACATTTCTTTCTTTCTTGCTAGCAGAAACTTGAAATCTGGAACATAGGAAGCTGCCTTATACCGAGTCAGACCTTTTGTCCATCTAACTCAGCACTGTCTACACTGACTGGTAGCTGCTCTCCAGGATTTCACACAGGAGTCTCCCTCAGTCCTACCTGTAGATGCCAGGAATTGAACCAGGGACCTCAGTGTTCTCCCACTGAGCTATGGTCCTTCCCTAAAGAGATAAAATAGAAAGAACCAGTGGAATCTGTGACAGGCATGGAGCACTCCTGTTCAGGGTGCCAGCCCTCTTGCCTTTCAGCTTCCATTATAAGGATCAAAGGTAAAGGTAAAGGTACCCCTGACCATTAGATCCAATCACAGACGACTCTGGGGTTGCAGCGCTCATCTCGCTTTACAGGGAGCCGGAGTTTGTCCGCAGACAGGTTTCTGGGTCATGTGGCCAGCATGACTAAGCCGCTTCTGGTGAACCAGAGCAGCGCACAGAAACGCCGTTTACCTTCCTGTCGGAGTGGTACCTATTTATCTACTTGCACTTTGATGTGCTCTCGAACTGCTAGGTTGGCAGGAGCAGGGACCGAGCAACGGGAGCTCACCCCGTTGCGGGGATTCAAACCGCTGATCTTCTGATTGGCAAGTTCTAGGCTCTGTGGCTTAACCCACAGCGCCACCCGCATCCCTTATTAGAGGGATATTGTGTTCTAAATTGCAATTGGAAGCTATCTGCGGTTTCTTTACTAAAGAAAGGCAGGACACACACGCAAGCACGCATGCACGCACGCATGCACACGCGCGCGCACACACACACACACACACACAGAACTTATCACTGAAGAAGCTTTTTCTGCAGACCAAAGAAAAGGCAGGGGGGAGACATTGGGCTGTATCCAATGCTGCTGCTTTGCTGGGCCAACTGACTTCCAGGAGTGGAACGCAGCTTCCTCTTTTTCTCCTCTCTACTCCACACACACCCAAAATCAGCTCTGGAGGCTTGGGGGACTCTCTAGAGCATTTGGGGGGGGGGCATACAGGAGGATGAGAGGAAATGGAAGCTCTGTTGCACCAGCAGAACCCTTGTTGGCAAAGCACTGGATATCAGCCTTTTGGTACAGACACACCTCTACATAAACTTAAAGGACAAACAAGGATATTGTACACTGGTGATTTTACCAGTGGTTTTACTATTGCATAGTCTTTCAATTTGATATACTTAAGGAGCTATATTGGGTTATCATTAATATTTTACCCAATGTAAGTTTTGTTTGCTATATATAAATATTTAGAACCCAAATATAAAAGTGATATTAAAGGCAAACCTACCAAAGTCACACTTTCCAAAACAATAAGCAAATCCAAACACAGCCATCCTTTAGAATTCTTCCTTCTCCAAACTTTGCAATCCAATTCTGCCACCATGTAATGTGTACAAAATTACATAACGTGCATAAAATGCCTATATTCATGAAAATACCACACAAAATGTATTATATTAGGGGATATTGTTTTGCAAAATGTATATATTGGGCAAAATTGCATGCAAATATGTTTATTAGGAGAAATTTGCACTAACATACTGGTGAATTTTCAGGAGGATTTCTTTTTCAAAACTGCAACTTGCTGTAAAAATGTGGAGAACTGAATTTGAGATTGGAAAACAAAACAAACAGAGAACCCAAACTGACAGATCCATCTCTGTCTAGGACAGAAATGTATAATGGCTAAAAATACTCAAAGTGTATAGCAAAAATAATGAGTTGGCTACGTTGTCCTATTTGTTGAATCATACTAGAGGATTTTGGAACTGAAACATATAATTATTACAGAATCATGAAAAATAAAACAGTACACAACAAATGGCATCGCAGAGACAAAAACAAATAAGCAAATGATAACTAGCAAAGCAGCAGCTGAAATAAAATTCCAGAAACAACATGAGCCAGAAACTGAAGCTTTTCAGGAATGCCATGTTTTCGTCTGACACCTGAAAGTACAGTATTTTTCGCTCTATAAGACGCACCAGACCACAAGACGCACCTAGTCTTTGGAGGAGGAAAACAAGAAAAAAATTATTCTGAATCTCAGAAGCCAGAACAGCAAGAGGGATCCCTGCGCAGTGAAAGCAGCGATCCCTCTTGCTGTTCTGGCTTCTGTGATAGCTGTGCAGCCTGCATTCGCTCCATAAGACGCACACATATTTCCCCTTACTTTTTAGGAGGGAAAAAGTGAGTTTTATAGAGCAAAAAATACGGTATATGGCAGTGAGGCTAGGCAGACCTCCCTTGTGAAGGCATTCCGCAGCATTCGTGGCACCATTCAAAGTGGGCCTGCTCCTGATAAACTCCTTGGTACATTTAGACCAAGGGTAGGGAATTAGATCTGGCTGGTGAGCCAGATGGAGACATCCCCCAAACCCTTTGACAGATGGGTATGGGTGATGGGTAACAGCACCCTGACATCAGGTGAGGCATTCTCCTTTGTGCTTGCAGTTTGATTTCAAACCATGCAGGCCAAGGAAGTGTTTCCCTTGAGATTTTCTTTGCCCATGAAGTTTTAAATCATACCATGAGTGCAAATGAAGCAGGGATTGCAGCTGCCCCGCTTTCAGTAGGAATTGGCTCCATTAAGGATCATCTAGGTAGAACCAATCCCAGCAGGGTTTGCCTTTGGCCCCAAGTTTGCAAGGTGCCACATAGAAACCCTGGATGCCAAGGAACAACCAGGAGTCTATCTTAAGCCTTCTTGTTGTTTCTTTGCATCCACACCTTTACCTGCTCCACACCTGACGTCATATGTGACATCATATGTGGCATAAGGTCTGGTGCTGGTGGGCATGGCTTGGGGAAAATGTATGGAGAGCAAATTAAGACCCCTGCTGGAGGTTCCCCAACACTGCTTTATGGTTTAGCATTATATGTGAACATAGCCATTTTCTCTGCCCTGCACAGTGCAACCCACTTATCTCATTTACGGAGCAGAAGTGATAGTGCTGTCATTAAAAGTTGTACGTTATGCTTTGCTGCATTAATATGATTTTAAATTCATCTAGCACAGCAGTGGTGGAAAGCCTAGGTGGGATAAGCCTAGAAGCTGTTTCACCACTCCGCCAAAAATATAAAATTCACTTCATGACAGAAATACAATTTCTTAGTCAAAGGAAGGAAACTGCTCTTCTGGAGGCTGGTCCACAAAACACAAAGCCCTTATCACAACTGGAACTAATTGGCAGCCTGGCTGGAAGCTGCAGTGGGAGGCCAAGAACGAAGCTGACAATTGAAGCACCCACTTGTCCCCAGAGGGGGGCCTTCTGCAGGGCGGAACCGACACAATTTGTCACAGCAAGCGGGGGGTGTTTGCAGTGCAGCACAGTGGCTAACTCGAAAATGTCAAGTCTCCAAAATGATTATTCTGAAAACATCTATAGATTCGTAAGTCAATTCTGAAAAGAAAAGAAAATGGGAAGAACTATATAATGGTTTTTGAAGTTTAATTAGGGCAGACTAGCATGATCCCAAGGGATTGAAGCTAATTTTTCTAGGCGTGCATCATTTCTTTTGCAATTATTTTTGTGTTTTTTGTACCCTGAAAAAAGTGCCATTAGATATTCCAAAATGGATTCAGGGCCTTGGACATTTTTGAATGAATCAGAGCCCAGAATATGAGCTTAATAATAATAATAATAATAAGAAGAAGAAGAAGAAGAAGAAGGCTGGCTCAGCTAAGATGAGGCAGCTGACTCATGCAGCAGATGCTGGACAGCTGGGTGGGCAGGGAGCTGTGTCATTGTGTTAAGAGGACAGAACTGTATATGCCACATGGCCTACCTCAGGTCCCCTAATCTAGCTGGGTGTTCTCAGTTGTGGTGGAAGGCACTGTCTCTGTTTCAGTGTCCAGTCTAACTGACTTTTGTATGTGGGAAGGTGCCATCTTCTCCTTTACCTCAGGCAGCAAAATGGCTTGTGTTGGCCCAGGTTGTTTCTTGAAATATTCCGTTCCATTCTGTTAGTAAACAAATTCACACACACACACACACACACAAGACACAAGAAGAGCTTTGCTGGATCAGACCAATGGCTAATCTAGTTCTCATAACGGCCACCCTGATGTTTGTGAGAATCCTGAATATTGCATAATTTAATTGAAAAGGCAAACAGACCAATGGATGAAATAGACCAGTGAACAAGAAGTATCCTGAAAGTACCCCCTATATAAGGGCTAAGAGAAGAAGCAACACAAATATTCACCTCACTACTTTTGCAGCATCCCATGATCAAACAACTGTGATATTCTGTGATTATATAGCTCTTAGAGTAGATCCTACTGTTCCACATGTGTTAATCACCACACAGTGGGCTCTGTTAATGAGCTGTTTATTGATTTAGGATTGTAGCAAAGAGCTTTAGTGGTGAGGTGTTTGGGTTCGCTCTCCCCAATGCTTGGACCAACTGAGGTAAGGCCTAGCACATCCTCTAGCTAAGATGAAATAGGTCTCACCTTATATGCTCCAAGACATATATGAGGAAAGGTTTGGTTGGCCTTAACAGATCTTTATCAAAGACTGAGCCTTTAGTGTAGCAAGTCCTGTCCTGTGGAACTCCCTGCCAATAGAAGTCTTCCCTACTCCCCCCCCCATCCAAGTACTAACCTGACCTTGCTTAGCTTATGAAATCAGATGAGACTGGGCATGTTCAGAGTAGTATGGCTTTAGACCTCCCTTGCTTTTTTGTTGTGGCTGCTTTTTTTTTTTACATCTTTTAAATACTGCACTAGAATTTTTTTGAACAACAACAAGAACAACCAGTCTTTACTGATGTTTTGATTTATATTATTGTAATTTAATATTTCTATGTTGTACACCACCTTGCTATATTTTTATGGGAGTGTGATAAATAGTTAAATTAAATTAATAATAAAGGGAGTGGCAAAATATCTGTTTTGATGTTCGAGGCATCCCCTTCCATCTGTAAATGCTAATCACTTACAGTGGTACCTCAGGTTACATACGCTTCAGGTTACATACGCTTCAGGTTACAGACTCCGCTAACCCAGAAATAGTACCTCGGGTTAAGAATTTTGCTTCAGGATGAGAACAGAAATCGTGCTCCGGTGGCACGGCAGCAGCAGGAGGCCCCAGTAGCTAAAGTGGTGCTTCAGGTTAAGAACAGTTTCAGCTTAAGAACGGACCTCCGGAACGAATTAAGTACTTAACCCGAGGTACCACTGTATTTATACACTCAACATTACAGTGCCTCCATTCCTCTCATAAGAGCAGAATTATGTGGGGCTTAACTATTTCTCCAGAAGATGCAGTCAACTGCTTCCTCAAATGGACACCAGTGCCAAGTGCTAAGTTTTAGAGCAACTACTACACAGATTCCAGAATGTGGACTGTGAATCAGACGTGCTAAGAGATCAGAGAAATGGGCAAATCTGGCAACAAATTTCCTTCCTTTCCAGCCTCAGTTCCTTTCATGCCTTTGCTTATTTCCTTTGATCAACGCAGGAACTGTTTGGGCAGCAAACAGCAAGCTGTGACTAATGACCATGTGTAGAAAGAGAAAACAAGTAATTTGACTGACCGCTAAAAGTGTGTTGAAAAACATACCTCATGATGATGGTTTAGAAAAGGACAACCAAAATGAGCAAGGGGGTGGAGCAACTCCTATATGAGGAAAGGTTGCAGCATTTGAGACTTCTTATTCTAGAGAACAGGTGAATAAGAGGTGACATGAGGCAAGTGTGTAAAACTAAGCATGGCTTAGAGAAAGCCAACAGAGTAAAGGTTTTCATCCAATGAAGCTGATGTTGGAAGATTCAGGACAGAGAAAAGAAAGGACTTCTTCATATAGTGCATAATTAAAGTATGGAACATGATCCCACAGGAGGCCACCATCACCACCAAGTTGGATGGCTTTAAAGGAGGATTAGATAAATTCATGGAGGACAAGGCTATCAATGGCTGCTAGCCATGATGGCTATGCTCTGCCTCCACTGTCAGAGGCGTTATTTATCTGAATATATTGTTGAATAAATTGAATAATAATTGTTGAATAAATTGTTGCTGAGACTTGGGGACGGGCAGGGTGCTATTGTGCTCATGCCCAGTTTTCAGACTTCCCAGAGGCATCTGGTTGGCATGAGAACAGGATGCTAGACTAGATGGGCCATTGGCCTGATCCAGGATGCTCATCTTATGTTCTTATCTGATTTTTTAAAATGTATTTTTATTAAAGATTTTCTTGATTTACAAAAGTATGTGCAATGTCTCTCTCTCGTATTTTTTTTTCATGTAACATTTTTACAAATCAGTTTCATTTGTTAATATGTTAGGAAGAAAAGGGGAAAAGAGGTTGGGGAGAAGATGGGTAGGGTGGGGTCGGGGGGCAATGTTTCTATTTTACTTAATATATGTAGGGTTTGGTGTCAGCATTGCTTGTGCAGGTTCTCTGCTCTTCACTTGTGTTCCTCTGGTGGTGAGAGAGGTTGGGGTTGCCCTAGGGCGTGGTTGTTCATTTGTGGTTGACTGTGGTGGTCTTTGTTTTCATGTGGGGGTGGGTGGGTGTTTTGGATCAGGTTAGCCATATTGATTTGTATGCTGTTGGTGGCTTTTTGTCATTGTCTTGTTGGGTTGGGTGTGTGTTAAAGGGGAGCCATACAGGGGTGAAGGCATCTTCTTCTATTTGTCCCCATGTCAGTTTCAGTTTATTGGTTAATTTTTCTAGTAAGGCTGTTTCCCATACTATTTGGTACCGTTCTTATGTGATTTCAAAGGGATTCTGGGAAACGCAGCAGAGACCCAAGCATAGCTTCACGGGAAGATTTAGAAATGGAAAGGGAAATGACAGGAACATGATGTATTAATGCAGCTTTAGCAACAATGTTCATGGCAGACCTGAGCCTCCTACTAGACTGTCACCCAACAGCTCCTGATTGATGCACAATTTGTCATATTCATACTTTGCTTTTTAGAGATCCGTACAGTGGAAACAACTATACACATACACCTGAAAATGTAAAGAGTAAGGTGGCATTGGGTCAATCACCCATTAATACTAGTAACTAGTTCTATACAATTCAGTAACAGGGCATTTTGTTTCCCTGTTCTGTTTTGTTTTATTTTATTCAAAATACTTACATTGTGTCCTTTCTTTTTCCAGAAAGTGAATTCAAGGCAGCTTACATAAAAGCATAACAAAAAGAATATAACAAATAAGAAATACAATATTGCCGTAACAATAGAAAACAGCATTAAATAAAGCATCTATCATGGAGCTAAAATAACAAAGCCTAGTGAACATACAATTAAAAGCCTCCTTGAATGTCTTTGAAAGGCACCAAAAAGAATAATGTGTTGTGACTTGGTAAGGTTCCCTTACATTTCACAAGATAAGTTGCCATGATCGAAAAGGTCTTGCTCCTAGTAGCTGCCTGCCCTATCTCATTCCACAGTGGTAGCTGGAATAAGATGTCAAACACAGCATGTGAGGGGGAATGTGTGGAAATAGTTGCTCCTGAAGGTATACAGGTGCTTTAAAAGACTTCCATCTAGCCTGGATTTTGTTTCAACTTGTTCTGCCCCATCAAGTCCATTTAGAGCTTTAAAGGTCAAAACCAACCTTGTGAATTGAGCTGAGAAAAGGACCAGCAAGCAGGGCAAGTCAAACAAAACAGGTGTAATACGTTCTGAACTCCCCAAAGTCTGGTGGCAACATTTTGCACCATTTGAAGTTTTCAAGGGAATAATAACAATAATAATAATCCAAAAAATTACTAAGGACTGTACAGGCATTATTGTTCACAGCCTCACAATCTAATAGGCATGATAGAGAACAGGAAGGGAAGAGGGAAGAGTGTGTTACAGTAGCCTCTCCATAAGATAACTAAGGTATGGGTGGCTGTGGTAAGGTTTGCTTTTGTCAAAAAGGGTTGGAGCAGGCATACCAGTTTAACCTGGAGAAATGTGACCCTAGCACCATCTGTACATTCAAAAAAATGGACTAAGTGAAGCATCCCCTAAGCTATGGAGCTGGTATTTTAGGGGAAGTGCAACCCTCTATCAAGGAGTTCTTCCATCTTCTCTGGATTACATTTCCACTTGTTCTGGCCAATCCAGTCCTTTCCAACTGAGAAATAGCAGTTCAGGGTCCCCGTCCCCCCCCCCCCCCGGCTTCCTTGGACCAGATGTTCGTGAGAAATAGAGCTGGGTATCATCTGCGTACAGATGACTCTGAAGTCCA
Organism: Podarcis tiliguerta; assembly: GCF_965153285.1. Taxonomy (NCBI): domain Eukaryota; kingdom Metazoa; phylum Chordata; class Lepidosauria; order Squamata; family Lacertidae; genus Podarcis; species Podarcis tiliguerta. Next base: position 62,403,104 of record NC_139536.1, on the reverse strand, counting down.
AATTGCTGGATGGCTTTTCATTTTTATAATGACTTATCAAATTGGTCTGCTGCTCTCTTTGCCTCGATCAACATATACATGAGATAAAATGTCTAATAAGATCAGTTTGAGTTTCTCTGATTCCCCCCACTGGCTTTTTTCCCCTGCAAGCTTTCTACAATTCAAGACAGATGGAAGTAACTCATTTCTTCATGGTTGCATCCTGAATCATGCACTTGAGTCACACATTTATGTGCCTAGTAGAAAGGCTTTTGCCACTGTTACATTTTTAATGACTCTTTTTGAAAGTCCGCTAATTGTATTCCCATGCTTGCTTATCTCTTGGGGCTGAGAAATTCACTTACTGAAGAGCACTTTTGTACAAATAATGAACAACAATCCCTGTGGGCCTTCTTAGATTTCAGTAAGATCCCATTTGCTTTAGCCTCTGTGTACATTTATTTCTGAAGTGCTGGACTTCAAATGGCTCTGTTTTAACTGGGATCACTAGTTAAGTGGTACCTCCATTCTCTTTTAATGTAGTTAGAAAACTTGAATGGATTGACAAACTATTTGGCCTATCACATTTGGCAATGAAATTGGTTGCAATGCCAGTTGGTGAGATCAAGCCAGTGTCAGGACTGAGATAATCCAGGAGCCAGAAGCGGTATCAGGGGATCGTTGTTAAGGCACAAAGCCATTGCAAAGGCTGAAGAGCAAGGAGACATCACTGAAGAACAAGCAAAGAATACAGGAACAACAAAAGGCTCAGGAAGAATTTTTTGCATAGCCATGGGTTAATTGGACCAGAAAGTCCTGTTTACACTACCCAGGGAGGCATGCATAATACCACTGCCAACTTCTTTCAGATGCTCGCCAAAAATGTTTCTTTTTAACCATGTTTTTGGCCTTTAATTGGGAGATTATAGATATTGTGACCTCCTTTAGTGGCTGGGATGTGTTAGACCACCTTTTGTGTATATGAATGTTTTAGCTTTTGTTTTTCTTTAGTTTTTGTTTTAATTTTTGTATTATATTATAAGTAACTTTCAGTTTCCTTTCTGTGAAAAAAAATGGCTAAGATGTGATGATGATGATGATGATGATGATGATGTTTTCTTTGGTTCTCTCAGCAGAATTGCCAGATCACTAACTCTGCAAGATTCCAGTATGAAGAGATTAGGCCCATCAAAGAGGCCTGAATTCCTAGGAAGATGATCAAACATTTCTGGTCTGGGATATACAGTCAACTCAACCTTGAGTTGAATGTGCTTCGTGTTGAGCGCGTTCGAGTTGCGCTCCGCGGCAACCCAGAAGTAACGGAGCATGTTACTTCTGGGTTTCACTGCTCGCACATGTGCAGATGCTCAAAATGACGTCACGCGCATGCACAGAAGCAGCGGAACGCGACACGTGCATGCGCCATCGCGTCTTGCGTTCCATTCAGGATGCGAACGGGGCTCCGGAACGGATCCCGTTCGCATCCCGAGGTACCACTGTACTAATTAAACACTTACATAGTGAGCACTTGTTAGTGCAAGGCTCTTGTGTATGTGTGGATACATTTTGTACACACTAGTCACATTCTGTAGCTCTGAGAATGCTCTGATGCATACATAGAACTCTTTCCAAAGCAGCCTTTCCCATTCACTTCACCAAGACAATTCTGCACTAGCCTATGGAGCTACTTCCTCTCACTTCGGTTTTCAAATTACAGTCCTCAGACCCCAAAGAAATTATAGGACATGAATGTCCATGTTCAGCCTATATCAAGATAACCTGTAAATTATCTTAACAAGCTTTCCATGCAGAACACCCGCTGCTAGTTTTGAATCCATATTTTGGTACCTGCATAAAAGATCAGTTAAATAATTTGCATATGAAAGATGCGGCAGCCATGTCTGAACATTTTGCTTTTGCATCCAACTGTGGGCATTGAATGACCTTTTAAGGACACCGTGTAATGTGTTCTTTATACCATTGAAGTTCTGACAGGATTAGAAGAATGAGGAGAAAAGAAACCATCACATGAATCAAACATTTACAATTCTAAAGAAAGTGTAAGAAAAACATTCTTTGTGAGGCATATCTTTTAAACTGGATTCCATGTGGTGCCTGTTCCTTTATAGAAGGTTTTTAACCTTTTTGTTTATGAGTGAAGTCAAATGTTAGCAAGCTCCTGTTGAATTTCATATTATTTTGCTTTGAAAGGGGCCATTTATGCTCCTGTGATGGTGAACAATCATTTCATTCCTCTAACCCCTAAGGGTACTAAATAAAACAAAGCCTTACAGCATATACTAGCAGGAAAAAATAAGCTTCTTAAAAATCATTTCGAGAACAATTCCTTTGTAGTCTACATTAACCAATAACCCACAGAGTACAGCTCCATAAAATCACAGGGATACATTGTGCATTTAAATAAATGTCATCAGATGAAATCTACAGTTCTAGAGAGAATCAGAATTAATGGCTGAAAGGCACTTTATGTCCTGACACATTCTTGGAATGCCTGATCAAAAATCAAAGTTAAAACATTGTGCATAATAAGGCAGTCTGCTTTTTCCCCACCATCTTTTCTGCAGTCACTGTTTTTCAACCTTAATGTATATCACATATTCATTTAAAAAAAACAAAAAACATTTTACTTAATTGTAGATACCCAAGGAAGGTTCTTATCAGTTTGCTAGTAACAATGATACCTATGAAACTTCCACCACTGAGCAATCAGACATCTAGTTCCCTAGGAGTCACCAATGAGGTACCAGCCAAATGTTGTTGGACTACAACTCCCATCATCCCTGACTATTAGCCATGCTGGCTGGGGTTGACAGGAGTTGTAGACCAACACCATCTGGAAGGTAAGTGGTAGATGACTTGTTGTCATGTCACAATATGGGGCAGAAGTCCATGTTTCCCCACCAACTGCTTGCTACCAACAGCCAATTATATCAAATGAGACCGGGAAACACAGAAAGTTGTGGCTTCATGACACAAGGTACAGTCTACCTTGTTTAGTTCTCAGTTCTGTTCGTTTTGTGGCACCATCTAAATAATTTGTTGGCAAATGTTAGATTCCTGCTCCAAGTGAAATTCAACGCTATCCGTCCAACAATGGAACAGACACAGTTAACAGAACCAATTCCACCTTCCCTGTAGCTTCCCGCATGCGCCCCAGAGTAACCGAGGGTGGGTTTGGGGGGGCTGTGGAAGACAGCGGAGCAGGGGGAAATGCTGTTGCATGAGCATAAATCCGCTTGGATGACTTTGGATTTCACTCTCCATGTCTATGTTTTAAAGTTCTTGAGGGTTTGGGTTGTTATCACACACACCAGACCCCAAATTGATTTTTCTGAGATTGTAAACAGAACTCCACTGATCACTTAAGCATGTCTTGTTGTTGTTGTTGTTTAGTCGTTTAGTCACGTCCGACTCTTCGTGACCCCATGGACCAGAGCACGCCAGGCACTCCTGTTTTCCACTGCCTCCCGCAGTTTGGTCAAACTCATGCTGGTAGCTTCGAGAACACTGTCCAACCATCTCTTCCTCTGTCGTCCCCTTCTCCTTGTGCCCTCCATCTTTCCCAACATCAGGGTCTTTTCCAGGGAGTCTTCTCTTCTCATGAGCTGGCCAAAGTATTGGAGCCTCAGCTTCAGAATCTGTCCTTCCTGTGAGCACTTAGGGCTGATTTCCTTAAGAATGGATAGATTTGATCTTCTTGCAGTCCATGGGACTTTCAAGAGTCTCCTCCAGCACCATAATTCAAAAGCATCAATTCTTCGGTGATCAGCCTTCTTTATAATCCAGCTCTCACTTCCATACATCACTACTGGGAAAACCATAGCTTTAACTATACGGACCTTTGTTGGCAAGGTGATGTCTCTGCTTTTTAAGATGCTATCTAGGTTTGTCATCGCCTTTCTCCCAAGGAGCAGGCATCTTTTAATTTCATGACTGCTGTCACCATCTGCAGTGATCATGGAGCCCAAGAAAGTAAAATCTCTCACTGCCTCCATTTCTTCCTCTTCTATTTGCCAGGAGGTGATGGGCCCAGTGGTCATGATCTTCGTTTTTTTGATGCATGTCTAGTCAGAATGAAATGATCTGTGGAAACCCTGGCTCTTAGCATCTTACAATTGTTAAGTTGCAATTTATGCCATTCCAAAACATGATGCTGTAAATTATTCAGGATCCCCTCCCCCCCACAAAAAAATGGTATGGAAGATCAGATAACATTCAAATATGTATAGCTTAAAATAGACATACCAATTATGATTTTCAACCACAAAGTTCCTGTATTGGAAACATCATGAATCTCCCAGCCACAACCACAGGACAGTAATATACTGACTCTTTGTGGGATCATTAACCTACAATAACTTCTTAATCTCTCATAACCAGTAATTTTCAAGCACAGCTGACAGGCAGGTTTTGTTTCTTTTGTAGGGCGAGATTAATAATTGCTTGTGTCCAAAAGTGGGCAGCTGCTCTCAATTTTTGAGGCAATGTTAACAGCGCGCAATCTATTTTAATAAGGGCCGAATCCATGTCTTGCAAGCAACAAACAAGATGTGCTGTTTCCATAGAAACAGAAGGTGGTACTATTAAAAAGGAATACGCCATTCAGTAGTTGCTTCTCTTTAGGGAGCCTCATTTGCAGCCAGTTTCAGACAAACTGTACATGTGGATTCTACCACCTACTGATAAAGATCATTAGATATGCCTGTTTAAGACTTTGCTAACTGAGGCTCATAAAGCACCACCGAGAGAGTGGAATGATGTGGTGTGGGGAGCAGTGTGGGAATAAGCAACTCCCCTCTTAAGACACATTTGGGCACCTAAGTAAACTGAAAATTAAAAGCAAATCCTGTTCCCAACTCATTTGCTTTCTAGAACAACACCCTCCCACCCAGAGGATTCTTTCTTAGGGCGAATTCACACATGCCTCTTCATCACAGCTGAGTATGTGAACTGACTCATTTGAAACAGATAGGGCTGGAGGCAAAGTGAGGCAACATGACAGTTGTGTTTGGGTTGTTTGATTTGCAGTGTGTCATTCACACTGGCAAGGTGCCACCTGATACATCAATGGGTGACCACTTCTAGAAGAGAACTATGAGAAGCCGAGAGATGTTCAGCAGCTATCTAATCCATGAGCTCATCCCCTGTTTTTTCCTATAGCCAGCTTTTCTATTGAAAACCTTCACTGATGGAGATCCCACGATTTCTCATTAAATGTATTTCATTGCTTATCATATTCCCAGACATGAAGTGTTTTCTTACACCCACACAATGTTTAATCAGTTCTCCTGAATCTTCCTGCTAGCTATTCATTTCCTTGACTCAGCCCCATCCCCTGCCATTACCATGATTTAATTTGCATCGTTCTTACAATCAGGCTGTCCAGAGTTTAAATTTAAGGGAGGACATCCCAAAAGTTTGGCTGCATTTGAGGGCCCAGTCACAGTGCCACCTGACCCCGGGTCAGTGTCCACATGCAAAATGTGATTAATAACACAGGCAAACAACAATCTGGAATAAAAATAGCCACAACCATTTTTGATTACAGGTGTAGGTGGAATTTTGGCTCAGGCATTCCTGCTGGAGGGCTGGAACCGCTGCAGGGTTGTCCCAGGATAGTGGCTTCCCCAAGACGTCAGTCTACTGAGTTGGCTGAGTTGGCTGTCCTCAGGCCACCATAGGAAGCCCTAAGGCCCATCTGCCCCACATTTGGCTTCTGGACAGGGACATCCACTGAGACCCCTTGAATGGGCGCTGAGGTATGAAGGCGCTGCTGGTTTTTATGCCCTACTGGCTGCCAGGGCATGCATGCAACCAATGCATTTGAGAGCCAGTGTGGTGTAGTGGTTAAGAGCGGTAGATCCGTAATCTGGGGAACCGGGTTCGCATCTCTGCTCCTCCACATGCAGCTGCTGGGTGACTTTGGGCTAGTCACACTTCTTTGAAGTCTCTCAGCCCCACTCACCTCACAGAGTGTTTGTTGTGGGGGAGGAAGGGAAAGGAGAATGTTAGCTGCTTTGAGACTCCTTAGGGTAGTGATAAAGCGCGATATCAAATCCAAAATCATCATCATCTTCTTCTTCTTCTTCTTCTTCAATGCCTTTTCAGTCAGTGAGACACACCCCACAGAGGAGGCCACTCAATGGCCCAGACAGCCAAGGGGAATTCCCTCAATGGCCACCTGACCACGTGTATTCTGTTTTCATTTTACTGTCTTGGAGTGGTGACTGAGCCTGAGGATCCACAACAGCTGCCCACCTGGTGGAAGGGGTAAGCATCCATTCTATAAACACTTACATGGAGTTAAGTCCCATTGAACTCAGTGGGGCTTACTTCCGAGTAGACATGCATAACATTGTACTGTAACAGAATTTATGGATGACAATAAATTGTTATTAGAGTACAATCCTGAGGTTAGCTCCACGGAGATCAATAGGTCCTACTGTTAAGCTTTCACCCTAAATGCATCTATTAGAAAGTAAGCCCCATTGGATATAGTGGAACTTACCCCTGAGTAAGCAGGGGCTCATTGTGTGTTATTTATGGCTTATCTATCAGTTTGCCCAAACGTTAGGACTGGTAGTTTATATTTTAAAATGTGTGTCAGTTCTTCATATTTGTTACCCAACAAAATATATGCCTAAGGAAAACTGGGTCATAGCTATGAATTTTCTACAAGCTTGAGCTGAACTGTGCATCATTCCTAGTGTTATTTTTATATTTATATGAAGCCATATGGCAAACCCACTTTAATTTCTATTTTGGGTGCTCTGGAGACTCATATTGCTGGCAGAGACTCCATTACACAGCCACTATTAATAGTGGTTAACACCTTTAAATTGAGCCCTAATCAAATTACTTAGTGATCAATAATGCTCCTGCCAACTCCAGCTCCTGTATAACACACAGACACACAAACACTAGTTCTTACAGTTGCTTTGATAGAAGCAGAAACCTCTCAACTGCGTTGTGAACTTCCACTAAGCTGAAGTCCGGTCCCCAGAACATCTAGACTAGGGACTGGGAACCTGTGTTGCTCTCCATAAGTTGCTGGACTCCCATCAGCCCCAGCTGATATGGCCAATGGCCTTTGATCACAGTTGCAGTCTAACCGCATCTGAAGGGCCACAGGATTCTCACCCTTGATCAAGACCATAGTCAAAAGGGTCCAATGGTGAAAACAGCTCTTGCATGACTTTGCAAGGCAGAGCTTTCCAAACTGTGTGTTGCAACATGTTAGTATGTCAGCTGCAGTGTGTAGGCATGTCCCACGAACACTCCCCACGCTCCTTCCAGGGCTGGAAAGGGGTTAGTTTAGCCTCCGGTTTGCTAGTAAAACTGAATTACTGTGTCATGAAATGATGCATGTCTAAAAACTGTGTCACCAACATGAAAAGTTTGGAAAGTTCTACTGCAAGGTGTTCATGAAACCTGATCGAAGTTCAGGGGTGGCCAACTCAGACATCAGTGTGACTACAGAAACATGCATATAAGTGGTACCTTGGATGTCAATTGGCTTGGCTCCCGAACAAATCGGCTCCCAAACGCCATAAACCCGGAAGTGAGTGTTCCGTTTGTGAACAATTTTTGGAAGCCGAACATCCAATGCGGCTTCCGGTTTAGTGCAGGAAGCTCCTGAAGCCAATCGGAAGCTGCACTCTGGTTTTTGAACAGTTCCAGGAGTTGAATGGACTCCTGGAATGAATTCAATTCTGTATTATGACGTTAAGTGTCATAATGTTCTCCAAAGAAGCCTGGAAACTGTATCTTGCTAAGGATGTTGGGAAGTGTAGCCCTGTTTGGGGTCTCCCTAACAACTCTCAGCATCTTTAACAAACTACCACCAACGTGCCCACCAAAGTTGGCTCTTGGGGGATTAGGAGAACCCCCAGAACAAGCATGCAGGTTGAGAAGAGTGTTATGAGAGCTTGCAGCTTGGGGGAATTAGACTGAAACGATCATTTACAATTTCTGTAGTTTCAAAGACTTTATTCATACAGGAATAGATTTATTTTGGCAGGAACTATTTACAGGATCAATAGAGATGATAAGAGTGAAATAGCAGACTCTTTGTCTCAACAAGTTGGGAGAGAACAACAAAATGGCTCACCTTTGGGGGGCAGAATTAACTTACACAGAGGCTACAAACAAGGGATGGCTAGATTGCTAAACAAACAGTGCCCTTGTGTGATTTAATGTTACACATGAAATAACCACAAGCTCAAGAGAAGGAAATGTACCGGTATTTTATTTTCTTCAACAGAGAGGGCGAGATCATTCTGTCTGGCAAGCTGAAGTGCCTGCCCTGTTGGAATTATCACCTTAGCATGGTGTCAGATTCCTCTCTAACCACAAACAGTACAGTGCCAATAATACAATATCAAATATAATTTACCAAGAACACCAACCTACCAATAAGACAGAAAGCTGTAACTGGAATTAGTCAAACTTAATAGGTGACCCTTTGGGACGAAGGTTGGGTTACAAATCTAAGCCAGGGGTTCCCAAAATGTGAGCTTAATTCAGATGGTCAGCAACATGTCTTTGGATTTGTGGTTGAAGATGATAGATGGCGCATTTATTGCATTAAATAGTCACATGCATTTTAATTGCACTTTTATTGCTTCTTTTATTGTATATTAGGAAGCAATTAAAAATACAATAAAAAACCATACTGGGTGGTATTCACTGTAACTCCAATTCAGAGTAGACCCATTGAAAGTGAAAAATATTCATTTCAGTGGGTCTGCTTTGAATCAAACTTAGTCAAAATTCTATAATCAACAATCCAAATAATATTCTAAAAACCAACAGCTACCTTAATAAAATCCTATTAATGAGAAGTCAACTGGAATAGGTGGGTCTTCAGAGCCATAAAAGAAACAAAAAAGATGTCTTATTATCTCAGCCATTTTGAAAGCTGTCTGTGCTCATTAATAAGCAAGTTTTGCATCTACCATTTTAGGGCCAGGACATAACATAAGTAGAGTTCTTTTGACTGTGTTCTTGCAGGCTGCACATATTGGCAGAGTCCTACTGGCACACTGGTTTTGTTGGACTGGTTTCTATTTTCCTATGAAGCTTCAGGAATGTTTTCCGGGTGTGATGAAATATTTTGAACGCAAAGCATCTGCTGCCTGTGAACTTTTTTTTAAAGAAGGACTTCTAAGTCAATACACTTTTTAAACACAACTTTTAAAATTTGTGTTGTAAACCCTCTGTGACTTTAATAATTTCCTACTAACCTTGGAGAAAACACAGACTGCCAGCAGCTTTCTTGTGGCACAGGGCTCTTCCTAGTAGATTTATAAATGTTGCAGTAGTCAGCTAATGATGTGACCAATCATGGTAGTTTTTCATTCCTCTTTAAAAGTCCTTTATGAAACCCAGGCTTTTCTTCTATAGCAGCCAAAAAACATTCTTCTCCAAACTGTGTTGTGCCATTTAACACCTTGCCAGAATGGATGAGTCACAAGCATCAAATTGCAGCCAAATCCTAACCCTCACATTTTCCTGTTCACATCAGACATGAGTATATACTTTAAATGTGTACATTGTTAGATGGTTATTAATGCTGCTATAGGATCTTTATAGTGTTGACTACAATCATGTATGAATGCCCGCCTTGGACAGAGCACTCTGGATATCATTTGAACCTGCACCAGTGACTGAATATATTATTGAAATAACCAAATCTGCTGCTCCACAATTCACCAGCCTAGGAGATGAGTGATCAGGCAGTCAGCAAGTGACTCAGCTTCATTTATCCACACCTGAAGAGCTGGCTCACCTTTCTCCTGCACAACAAAATAGGTGCTGACTAAAAAGTTGGCAAGGGTGGGTGAGCACCTGTTGATAGAGAACATGACACAGGTCACATTCAACCTACCTGTTGCTTTTGTATTAGCTATTCTTTGGCATATAATTGCAGGCACATCTGACATGGTATGCTTTCCTTGCACGTGATTTTTAATATGCAAGTCCTATATAACTCTTAGGCCTGAATATGGAATGTAAACACAAATAAACGGCCTCGGCCCAGTATACCTGAAGGAGCTTCTCCACCCCAGTGTTCAGCCCGGACACTGAGGTCCAGCGCCAAGGGCCTTCTGGCAGTTCCCTCAATGTGAGGAGTGAGGTTGCAGGGAACCAGGCAGAGGGCCTTCTCAGTAGTGGCTCCCGCCCTGTGAACACCCTCCCATCAGATGTCAAGGAAATAAACAACGATCTGACTTTCAGAAGACATCTGAAGGCAACCCTGTATAGAGAAATGTTTAATGTCTAATGTTTTACGATTTTTTAATGTGTTGTAAGCCGCCCAGAAACCCAGCCAGATGGGCGGTGTATAAATTAAAGGAGAAGAAGAAGAAGAAGAAAAAGAAGAAGAAGAAGACGACGACGACGACACTGGGAGAGGAGTGAATTTCAGACCCATCCCATCACACACCCCTTCATCTGCTTGCACCTGGAACAGAGCCTTGTTGCTCAGAGAATTCTAAGTCTGCTCAGTCAAACATAGTTTCTGGCAAGAGATGGCCATGGGCCATACTTTCTTATACCATCTACCCAATGCAAATTTTGATTTTTAAAATAACCAAATAAACATGAAAATTATATTTGAATATGTGTAATCCATGATGTTATAATTATTTTAAGTTAGATTCTACTGGCAGCAATCAATCTTTGTGGGGCGCCCACCCCAGAACTTGTGCCTGTGTTGGGACACCACTGGCACCTCCTTAGTTACCACTTATAATATAATTTTTGCAAGTGTCTCTTACCCAACAGATTACCCTGAGGGGATGTAGCCCTTAAGAGAGAGAGAAATCCCCAACCTTGGTTTACTGAGAATTTCTCGGTGTACACCAATTGTAATCTGAGCCAAATCTGCCCTCTAAAGGGTCAGTCCTTCTTCACAGCAAATTGTGCCTTTCCATCATCATTTTGCAACAGAAAATCACCATTCTGTTTCAGTCTCTGAAGACAAATAGTGTAGGTAGAATGTGTAATTCCATTCAAATGTCATTGCTGCTATTCTCATCCTCAACATTAAGCTATGCACCTCAGATTCCCAGTACAGTGTACGCTTGGACGTTCGCAACCCACAGCATCCTCAACCCGCAGTGGCACGTCTGTGCATGTGGGGGTCACGATTTAGCTCTTATGTGCATGTACGACCGCCGAAACCCGGTATTAACTCGTTCCGGTACTTCCTGGTTTCTGCGGTTCGTAACCCAAAAAAACCCGCAACCT